>NW_025963891.1:0-1200000 GCF_023055435.1 Haliotis rufescens | reverse complement strand
TTATGAGTCTACCCAGCCGTAGACAGTCTACCAAGCTGTTGTAAGTCTACCAAGCTGTTGTGAGTCTTTCCAGCTGTAGACAGTCTACCCAGCTGTTGTAAGTCTTTCCAGCTGTAGACAATCTACCCAGCTGTTATGAGTCTACCCAGCTGTTGTAAGTCTACCCAGCTGTTGTGAGTCTACCCAGCTGTTGTGAGTCTACCCAGCTGTTGTGAGTCTACCCAGCTGTTGTGAGTCTATCCAGCTGTAGACAGTCTACCCAGCTGTTGTGAGTCTATCACGCTGTTGTGAGTCTACCCGGCTGTTGTGAGTCTACCCAGCTGTTGTGGTCTACCCAGCTGTTGTGAGTCTACCCAGCGGAAGTCAGGGTGCCCAGACTAGACACTGCACTCTCAGCCTACCCAACTGTAGAAGGATACATTTGTAACATGACCAAGGACCTAAATGCCAAGGGTGTGAGAAAGATTCTGCTTCATCATCCACCACACACTGCCTGAACTCCTGAGCAGATATATAAGTACTCAGGCCCCTAAGATTACACCAACTTATTCACCTGATGATACACCCAATGCATATCCTTCCGATCCGTTGAGATACCATTATTTTGAAGTGTCCCTGTAGTCAGTGTGACAAGAGAACAGGACTCTACAGGAATCCCTAGGGGACCAGATACTACTGCTGCTGGTATTTGTGCACTGGGGATATAAATATCAAGCTGATTCAATGATAGGGGAAACACAGACAAGACCATACCACATCCTAGCACCAGGAGGGGACAGAGTTCAAATCAAACCTACACACAGGTCACTCAGTACACAACCACCAGATTACCTTCAACAAAACATTCACACTTCCTCTCAAGGGACCAAACTTTCATTTCATGGCTCAGATCCTTTTGAAAAAATCTAAATATTTGTTTTAAGCCTCAAATGATTAAAAAAGACAAAAGCATTATTAATACATGGAATTATTTTTCAAAAGAGTTAATATTTTAAGAATCTTTTTAAAAAATGTTGCTATCACTTCTGAGCTGATAGGTGACTAATTTTCTTCATCCTAAAGGATGAATCATAGCTGTAAGAGGCACATTATAAACTGTGTATAATTACTCCTAACTTGGTCTGGTAGTAAGGAATTGATAGCCCTGTTAGCGGCCTGGTCTTGTGACAGTACCAATATAATAAGCCAGGGTCAGCCATCTAATCATTATACTGTCCTTCATTCATTCTTCCTTTCCTCCTCTCTCCATCCCCTGCTTTGCCTCCTCTGTCGGAGGTGAGATTTGACTCACACCTCTATCACAGAGGTAATTGAGTTACAATAGGGTCTTCATAAAATATGAAACAGGGCTCTTTATAATTGTCCATCTTTCACTTGTTCTAACAGGGCAGAAGTCCATTTATCATGGACGAAATTGACCACAGCACCTAAAATGACAGTTGAGTTGACAGTGACATGGGTGTTAATTTCAAGTGAAATGAATACTTCTGCATTAACTGTATGATTGATTATATGACGGATCATTTTAAATTAAATGAAGGCAATCCAATTCAATAACACGTATCTTGAAGAGTCATGTTGAAAAACCTCCTGATCAAATTGAATTTTACGTTTTAATTACATTAACTCATCATTTACTGAGCCTCTCCCATTTCCTGCATATAAAACCTACCATTCCTAAACAATCTCAGTTGTATTTATCAAACAGTTTCCTAATAATTAAGAGGAAATAGATGGCAGGTTTGAACATTATTTTGGTGATAAATAATATCAATTTGATGGAAAGTAACTGTGGGTAAAGACAACACAGACTTGGTGACTCCGTGTCAAGTGTAAGAGATACTAATGAGAGATTATAGAGAAACACTACATGATCCAATATTGATAAGTATTGATTGATGAATACTATTTGCCTTAAGACTCCTATGATAAGAGACATAGTGGGGCGGCATAAAAAACATTATATTTCAGTTGGGGAGCTTCATCATTGTCTATATTTTCAACACAGACAAATATTATTTTTTAAGTTGACAGTGTGGAGACAGAGAAAGATTATCTTTCTTTCTAGGTCGTTTTTAATGGCCTTTTTCATGAATAGTTTTTGGGAAGTCGACATTTGTCTGTAATAATGGTGATGTAAAAACATACACGTGGAGATTTATGTTGAAGGTCAGGTACAATCAGTGCATTATCAGAAAGTCAACGATAAGGCTTATTATTACGTTTAAGTGCAGCTCTAACATAGTTTACAGGAAGTAGCATTTTAATGTCTAGTTTTGTATACAATGGACTACTGTTAATCTAGATTGTACAGTTCCCACTGATATTCATCTGGAGTAACAAATTCATGAGACAATTCAGGTCAAAATTAATGGTCAAGAATTATTTTCTGAAATAATTGTTGTCAAGACATTTCGGTTCCATTTTTCATCACTGATAATTTTATATGCATCATCTCATCAATCATATTTTATCAAATATATTTACTAATATATGTATAGAAGCAGTTCCATCAGTACAGAGAAATGGTCAAGGAGAGGGTGACTACCAACAGTGAGGGTCATATTCCCTTGTAGCATCTTGTGCAGGCTATTTTCCGTGTGTACACAAGTTGTTCAAATATTTTTAGTACAAATGCACAAAAAATGTTCTATTTATGCTAAAAGTGTACCAATAAACAACTAACATAACATGTAACTGTCATACAATAGAAAATGCATCAACTTATTGGTTTCAAATCATACAGCCATTTCTCCACCGCTCTTTACCGTCTCCAGTTCCAGAAAATCCTCAATAATAATTAATCCTTCTGTATGACTATTGTGTATGGATGACAGTCCCGGAAACCTGATATCCCCTGTCCGAGCTATGCCATTTGTCTTGTAGATAATAATATAGCCATATGATTAATACTTCGCACATCAAAGTAGAAAACACTCTCCCATATAATTACCACCAACTGCC
Source organism: Haliotis rufescens (assembly GCF_023055435.1). Lineage (NCBI taxonomy): Eukaryota > Metazoa > Mollusca > Gastropoda > Lepetellida > Haliotidae > Haliotis > Haliotis rufescens. The sequence goes on along the minus strand of NW_025963891.1, from coordinate 1,197,036 downwards.
TTCATGGTGGAATAATGGAAATTCTTCTTTGCTTTGTTAAATGATGCAGATTTTGGTTTCTGGTTTTGTTGGTTGAGCATGACAAGGGAATCGGATACGTAAATTGCACGGAATTCATTGGTCCCAACCTACTCTTTTAAGATCTTCAGACAGAAAAAAAAATCACCCCTAATTATACATTAAGGTTGCTGTGGTCGAACGAAATTGAACAATTTCTGAAAATAATTTTCTGTCAGCTGTCACAGAGCAACATAATCAAATTTTCTCTGATTTTTATTGTAAGGTGATACAAGTGTGTTACTTTGTACAAAGGGAATGGATCATCCAAGTCTGTAGTGCGTATTTACACAAAATAACAGATTCTGAGCAACTGTGATGGTAACACGATCACATGAATTCTCAACTATCATTCCTACGAATGTCTTTGGCAAGCAGTGTGAAATTAAACAGGAAATGGGATATTTTCCATGGTGACTTCAGCAGTAAGAAAAAAGATAAACAGATGTCGACAGGCAAAAAGCAAACTGCAATAACATGATTGTTCTTTTAACAAACAAACTTCAAACATTCATCAAATTTTATTCCCATCTTCACCCATTTACCAAGCATACGAGACCTATGGTTACGTTTGTGTTTCCCATTAGAAGAAACCTGACCTAGCCTTAAGAAGATATTGGCTAATATAAAAATGGATAAATCAGGCGAAATTCAATGGATAATAGTAAAATGATATCAATTGGGGAACCAGTGCCTTAAAAACGCAAGCCACGGGACTGAAGGGTCAATTGTATTATTCTACATGAATTAGTCTTTGACAGCCTCCGTGTCACCTTGGAGCCACGCTTGGACACTCGGACTGAAATTGAAACTCTGCTTGTTCATTATGAATGCATTAAAACGGGAAAATGTCGTTCCCTCCCTAGTGATTTCTTTAATATTCTGTCAAGTCTGTTCCTCATCTTACGATTTTTTCAACATGTTTAATCGCATTAGTTTTCTTTGTCTTAGGCTTGTTAAACATTTAGACGGAGCTGGGCATCTTTGCCTCGAAATCCTTACCCACCCAGCACAAGTGAATTGCAGGATCAAGGATGATAAATGATTTCTAAAATGACAAAAAGGGAACAAAAAATCTTTTTCAAGATTTAATCAGTGCATGTCAGTTCGATACAAACTTTGTAAACCTTTAAAATTTGCATTTATTTTTGGGCCAGATGTTTTTAATGCTATTTTGTATTATATGCCTTTTGTTCCTTTTTATAATTCATGTAAAAGAGACTTTAGAAAACAGTGTCATCAAGTTACTTTTTGGACCAGATTCAAACCTCAAGTTAAGTTTTTTCTTCATTAACCAATATTCAAAATTACAACCATTCCAATCCTGGTTTTCAATTATGCCGGAATCCTTCCACAGACCACAGCCTTTCTTATCCCGACATCCACTGATGGCAACAATAAACACAAACTAAATCATTATTCAAGTTTCAGTTCTTAAATATATTTTGAAAAATATGATTGATGAGAGTGCGCATACAAAATTATCAGTGATGAAAAATAGAACGAAAATATCCCAACAAGTTATTTCATACAATAATTCTTGAACCATTAATTTTGAACCGAAATTCGTGCAATAAACTAGACGCATGTCCACTATTTTATATTAAAAGGCAAGATTTTTATAAAAACGTATATTACAAATGATAACAAGTCCTAAACTCGAACTAAACAGAGAGGGAGGAAACAAACTGGTTTGTATCTGGTGGGAAGTTGCACGTCCTTGATGCTATCAGGAGGGGCAGACACTTTATTAGTCAGACGCGCTATCATGAGCTTCATCTTTTCTGTCTACTTTTCACATCTCAAATTCTAGAGGTTCCGTTTATGAAGCATGCCGTTTGTTTGTTTTGATTGCCTTATTTGGATGATAGAGTTATGGGAGAGGAGTTTTAACGATTCAGCAAATATTTATGAAAACTCCAAAGAAACTTTCACAAGTCAATGAAGAGTGTTGTTGAGTTGTTGAACATTTATTTCCATGACTGGTTTCAACAAAGATGAAAACGTTTTTATTGGAAGTACATTTTTTTGGTTAAAATATTTTATGCATAGACTGGAAGAGTCAGAAATTTATGTCTGCTCGAACTTGGGAACCCAGTTTTAAGATGGATGTGTCGCTGGAGCAGTCATGATGGGTTCATGAATTGAGTAGGCAAAGGAAAAGAAGCGTTTGTCACTGCTGGATATTGAAAGATCTTCAAAATCGTTTGAAGCAGGAAAAACATGACATGAGATTGTCCTCAAATTACAACTTTGGCGTCCTGAGAAAAAGAAAAGGCTTGCAGTCTTTGGAAAGTGTCTTTCTCTAGGGAGAAAATGTACAAAAGTTCCCTAAAAGACATGTTTAGAAGTTTGTCGTAAAATGAACGTCTTTGAAGCTAGTGACAGAGCCATGCAAGAAGAGCAAGATGCATCTATGCTGACTCATAAAAACTATTTCATCAATCAGACAGGCCTCTACCCTGTCACATTGTCCAATTCCATTCCTACAGTTCTGTTGGGCACACCACCAATCTTACATTCATACCACTGAGTGTTTCCACTTGTTTATGGACAGAATATTGTATTTCTTACTTTGTTATATTGGTGATTGATATTTTGAAAATATTTTCACATGAACTGATGAAAGCTATAAAGTTTATTTTTTTAAACACAATGACTGACAGTTCAAAGTTTAGCCAAGGGAACAAGAAAATGAACATGATCAAACTTTAAAAAATAGGCAAGATTCAACGTCATTGATTTAATTCCTGATGCATTTTTCTGCTTCTTCAGAAAAACTCTATTCAATGAAAGGAAAAAAAATCCATATATTCTAAAATCCGCTACAGAGATTTGTTTATACTATTATCATTTCAAATGCCAGTTTGAATGTAACAAACCTCCCAAGTAAGATTTGTTTTGTTTGTTTTTTGTTTATTGCTGGACTCACAATATTCTTGCTATATGATGGAGGTCTGTAAATAATCAGAGTCTGAACCAGACAATCTAGTGATTGACATCAAGTGCATTGATCCTCGCAATTGGGATATGATTACATGCATGCAAGTCAGTGAGCCTGACAACCCGATCCTGTTAGTCGCCTCCTACGACAAGCATAGTCGCCTTTTACGGCAAGCATGGATTGCTGAAGACCTATTCTACCCCGGATCTTCATGGGCCTTCCAAGTAAGAACATAAAAAGAAGACATATTTCCCAATGGGAAAAACAGTGCAATGCACTGTAGCTCACTCAAGTATATAACTGAACATTCACTTCAACAACACCAACTGTCAATAAAACTGACACGTTTTTGTAGCTTCCACTTTTTTGGTCATCTATCCCGATATTGGTCAACTTGTTAATAAACCAGCATTAACAAATTGTGTATAAGCAATTATTGGGTATATAGCTTGCAACAATGGTGGGTGAGCAAAGTGAGATAGGTATCTTATGGTTCCACAAATACACAACCGATTCAAGACTTTATACCAACAGAAAATGGCTACATAACAAAAATGACAAAACAACAAAATTCAGAAAGATGACAGCAGCACTTTTAAAGAAAATCTCCTAACTGCATTATTTAAAAATATTAGTATATGGTGAGCTTATGGACAGACTTAATTCATCTTGTCCTACCTGTGCCCTCTTGCCATAGGACCAAAAGTTCAATCAAATTTGATGCAGTTTATCCAGACACCTAGCTACAGCACAATGATGCTCTTCTGTTATCTGTCAGGTGGCATGCATACAGATGAACAAGAGGATGTTCTTGAGCAATTTGGGATGACCTAGGATTTTGTTTTGTTTGTTGCTTAAAGCTGCAGTGTAAATCAAGTCTGGACCAGACAATCCAGTGATCGATATTGTGAGCAGTGATCGATATTGTGAGCAGCGGACTATGCTGTCAGGATACAAGGCCACACTATTAAAAAAGTCAACAAATCTGACCAACAAGACATTTGGTTGTCTCTTACGACCAGCATCGGTTGCTGGGGGCCTATTCTAACCCGGAACCCCATGTAGGGGTAGTCCCAGGATGTCCTCACCTCATAAGCTCCTGGTCCTGGTGCTTCTGACTTTATGTCCTTGAACCTCTTGTCCCTGGTCACTATGAGACCTCCTTTGTGGCTTTTCTGAATCTTCTGATCATATGCTCCTGGACCTGGAACACAAGACTGATTTACAATCACCGAAGACAGTTTCATTAACACACTACAATCTCAACTGTCCAATGTTTTTCAACTCACTTCCTACAGCCACCAAGACCTTGCCAAAGTTCTTGAGCCTGATTGCCAATCCACATACAGGATCCCGCTCCACAAAGAGGTCTAAGCACTACGACTATTGTAAGCCTATGTTAAAGTTACGATCATCTTAACGCCAAAATTCCTTTTGGAATAGGGCCCAGGGCCCCGTTCCACAAAGCTATTGTAGCGCTACGACAGTCGTAAGTCTATGTTAAAGTATGGGAGTTACGATCGTCTTAACGCTACGATCACTTTATGGAACGGGGCCCAAGTCTTTAGTATCAAGATCTATGTCTGTAATTCTTGGGGTTTATAAAAATAAGTTCCACACAATCTGCACTGTCTACAATGATGGTCAACATATCAACATGTCATGGATATTCTCTACACTTAGAACACCTCCCGAAAAGATTCTTGTATAACTGAGCTTATACCACTTTCTGTGTGTACAGTTTCCCTCCAATTTCCCTTCTATTGACATTGAAGTGAAACAGTAGACACTGTCTACATTCAATACAAACATCTCTTAGTTCATTACAGAACACCATGAAATAATACCACATATCACAGTGCCTTTAAAAAGGAAATATTGATAAAACTATTTATCTAGAGGAATATATTTCCAAGCAGCCTCTTTCTCTAGTAGCAAATACGAAAAAGCAGGGTTCATACCATTACTCATAAAACACAAGTAAACCTTTCTTCCTGTGTCAATTTATGGGAATCCTAGGTCTTATTGAGACCATTAATAGAATAACAACTGCCTTGCAGGTAATATACACCTCCAGAGTCGGTATCTATCTATCTATTGTACCATCAAGCAGCGAGCTGAAACAGTCTCCGATGCATTCTGACTCAAGTCAACAGACAATGGATCTAAATCAAAATGGAATATACCTGGACTTTGAGTTTATATGCTGAATGTAATTAGCTGGCATGGCTTTTGTGGAGATTTAGTGATCTCCTACAAGACCCAGCTGTTTGGCGTTCTATTTGCTCCTACTAAAGCTTACACATATAACTGGTCCAGTACACTTTTATTGCCCTCTGTCAAGCTTCAGTCAAGGTTATGTGGGTCTGACATGGCGGCCTATGTGTAACTGTCACAAAGGTTGAAATAATCCTGCTACCTCTGCCATTGTCATTTTTGTACTCTAACTCATCATAAGCTGAAATTATTGATTATACTGATAAGTGATAAATCATAAAAATACCTGATTGTATTAATTTAAAAAATACATTTGGATGTAATGCGGTTTACATCTCTCAGAGGTACCATTATAAAGTGTTTTTATCATTTGAATTGAATGAATGAATCAGTTTATTGCACTTTAATACAGAAACAGAGGAAGGAGATGAATTGCCCTGTCAAACTGTTTGGAAAAACTTTGTTATTGATGTGCAATAATATAATGTTTTGTTAAACTGTAAAGAATTTCCTACGGCCTCTATATATATGGGAACAAATATGGAGGAAGTGAGAGTAATTTCAACAACATGTTTCATAGGACTAAACCCAAACCATTGACAGAAATCTAGACACCCACAAGTCTCTTTGGCAATAATTTTTAGTTTAAATAATAATTTCTAGTTCTAGTTCCAGAGCATGTAAATAATAACAACAAGTTGTCCCTATAAGAGACTGGAGTCCTTGTCCACATATCTAGACTTGCCTATTAGGAGAAAAGAATTACTTCACATCCGTGGACTTAGTACAGTAAATTGTTGGGAGTCACGATATGGCTGTAATACTGCTGATGTGACTATAAATCTTAACTCTCTCATGCACTCTTTTAGTACAGCCTTTGAGCAAGGTTAACAGAAATCAGACAGCTTCTGAATCACAAATTGCAAATGGAAGCATTTGGTAAAATTTTCAAAAAGTTTAAAGTCATAAACTTTAAGTCACATAGGTGACATATGATTTTGTCTCCGTCAAATAATTAAGATGGTCCATACAAAACATTCAAGATATGGATTTTTTAAAGATGGAATATTCTAAGTTTAAAGGTCACCTTTCAAGCAAGCATGTCTTCGTATCAATGACAAAGTCAACAGTGTCATCTAAAATCACTAAAAGCATGTCACATATGACACGACAAACATAAAGGCCTGACTGATACATATGATAAGTGATATTGTAATGTGTCATTGATATCACTGTGGTCAAACATGTTTTTGGAATTAGATAATGATACCCTTGTCATGAGCTCTCTTCCATATTCCAGTACGGACATTGATAGATGCCGTCTCTTCATTCAATATGACATTACAGATTACACAAACTCTACCCCTGAAAGCCACTGCCCTACTGTAGGAGGTGCTCTCTCAACAGCTGAAAAACTGTCACATTTAGAGTTTCAAATTGGAGTGAGAGAATGCAGGTTGTTTACTGAAAAGCTTCACCATGTATGCAATTGTGATGAGAGACGCGCAAGTTTGTTTAAATTTAACATTCATAGTCTTTATGCAGGAATTTCAATGAGAGGGTCACATATCTTTTACATATGAAGCTGCAAATCTGAAATGTAAATACCATGTATGTTGTCATCTCAAGTAAAAGCACAGGATGTCACCGCTACAGATTAACCCTGTGTGTTTGTCAAATACACCACAAAAACATATTTGCTCATTTCACAAAGTCTTATCAGTTCATTACCATAATTTTTGAATTTATCAAAACTTAAATCTTATAATACTCAGCATAATACATGATTATGACTGAGATAGAAGAAAAATCATTACTAAGAAATTTCTGCATTAAATCAGTAAAAATCTATCTCCTGTGAAAGAGTTAAACAAAGCTTCATGCCAGAGGCCATATATTCCTGGGTCAGGCTGACCTTTCAGCTGAAAGCATGTCAACTGTAGACCTGGGAGATGAACTACCAACCAAACAGATATACATCCAGGTTCACACCATGTTCTTGTGCCCTAATGTTGACAGCAGACTGCCGTGGGGAATGACAAGATGTCAATATTTAATGAGAAGTATGTATGTTAGGAACTTGGAAGAATTGACAATGGGATTAAAGAGACAGAGTGTTCAGCTTTATCAGTGTTGTATATATCATCTGTCATCCAAATTAACTATCTCACACGCCAATAATTCAAACAATTATGCTCATACGTTTTTTGCTTTCAATCCAGATTGACATTTCGGATTACCCCGGAAGCCAGATGTTACTTTTAGTGATATATGTTCTGTGGACTGGCAGTGATCAGGAAAATGTTTCGATAAAATGTCAATTTGAGAATGCTTCTTTCAAATATTATGGATTATATTGATATATATTATGAAAATGAAGTATTTGTTCTTGCACAAAATCATTCTGTGAAGAGACTGAGGTTAGCAACAAAGGTTGACCAAATTTAATTGGCAGGTGATATTTTAAGCCTTAGCCAAAGAACTAACTTTCAGAAAAGATGAGACAAAGGCTAAAGGCTCCACACACTGACATTGCACCACCATGACTAGAGGCTCTGATGAGGTAGGAACTATTCAATAACAATTTGCTGTTTCAAATATATAAAAGGAGCATAATCCAGCATTCAATCACAATGATAATTTCTTTCAATACTTTTACAAATCTGTCATTTGTTCAGACATGAATTTTGAATACACAAATCATGCAAGAGCTGTGTTTGAAATCCTCCACATCAAAGATAACAAAGATCATCAGTTTGTATTTTATCCAACATCAATAACCTTATTCCTCATATTGATTTAAAAAATCAATGTCAAACAAACATTCCTGTGTTGCAAGTCTTTGATCAACTCAGAACTGCCTTTCTTTGAAATCATTCCACTGTTAAAATCTTACTCGAATCAAATTTAATCCAAGTGAGCATTTACACTTTTCAGAGAGGCAACTTCATGTCAAACTGAAATAAGCGACATAACTAAGTATGATGGAAAGCAAACATCATTACTTTACTCTCTCACTGAGTGAAATCAACATTCATCAATTTCACCAAATGGCATGTCATTCCGGACATCATCTTAACCCCAATGACTTCCTAGCTTCACTGAACAGTCATGGACAGTGCAAACTGACCAAGACATAACTCTGACCACTGTTCCAAGACCAACACAATAAAACTTGACCACTCATTCCATGTCCAAACAACCCTTTTACCCATGGCCACAGAACATGTCAAGAGGCTCTTTCAAGAACAACATAATCATGTCAAAACTACCTTCTTTACTGTTAAGCTGAAGAGTGGGCAGTCAGGGGGAGATAATCAGCCTGTTATTTATGGATAACGATTTGATTGGTGCAAACAGGAATGGTATGCATGACCATTGCGGCTGACATTAGCAGTAGCTAACTGGACAACAGTTAGGATCTGTCTGTATCTGTTGGTGCTAAGCAAGATTTATTCAGTCAATCTGTTGCTGGAACAGTGTATACGAGCTATATGACCCGGCCAGCTGCTGACCACAGCAATAGGTACACACAACTGGTCACTAGTGACCAATACCCAGACAATTAGAAACAGTCTGGACAGGCAATTATCTGGACAGGAGATATTACAATGTCATGGCCAATCTTCCTCCACAGTCCACCTGGATGAGGACTCTGATGGGGGCAGCAGCCATGATCAGTGCCAGGCTGGCCCTATAACAGTATGACTGACAGTGTGGAATGCAGGGAAAGACAGGTGTCTTGATTATACCATTCCTTGTCAAGTCATCATACTCACACTACAAACCTTGTTAGGGAACTATTTGATGCCTGTAAGGCATGGCAGTGGTAGTCAGTTGATCCATTTGTCATCGAGACATGTCGACGACTAACATAATGGTAGATTTATGTAAATTCATAAAGATGGGCAAGGCTATTTTTGAAAATCAGTTAACTGATTTTGTCAACCTTAAATGTTTAAAAGTGTGACAAAATAAATCTGAAAAGCACTTTATTATTATTCCAATGAATGGAAACTTCTGCTTTTAGCACCACAACATTGTGCATACAATACAATATACAATTTATATACAATACTATATACTGCCAGACGGGCTCACATTTTACACATGTACATCTATTCAGAATACTTTCTGAAGGATTAACCCCCAAAATAATATGCAAATTGCAATGTATTAATATTTTCTTTTTTCATCTTCTAACAGCCAGGAATTTTTTCACAAACATTCATTAACTAAGTTATATAAAGTCTAGTATTTAATCTCCTTTTACTATAAATTACCAATGAGTAAACATCAAATAATCTGCTATCATGTATAGAACTTCAAAATAAAGGGTCAGTCGGGTGGCGTTCGCTCATCATGCCGAGGGACCCGGGTCACATTAAATTTTGTATCTATCTTGAATCTATCTTGTATCTGTCAACTAACCAAGTGGTTGATCTCAACTTCAATAGTTACTTATTAAGTTAAAAAAATATCTTTAAAAAAATACCTCCTCCCCTCTCCAAAATGTCATTGAAAAAGTTAAGGATTGGTGACTTGGTTGATTGCATATCATCACACACTAACTTTGTCAGATGATGCTCATAACATCAATCACTTGTTTGTCTGGTCCATCTTGGATTAAGAAGGTTGGCATAATATGGCTGGAACACTGCAGTGTGCAGAGATAAACAGTCTTGATAATACCTGACGACTATCCCTTTTCCAGGCTGATCAAATATTCCAACAAGTCAGAGGTTTTATAGCAAGTAAAGTCAAGGAAACATCAGATCACTTGAAGATATCGATCAGTGTTGAGAATTTATTAGAAGGGTTGTTTGGCTGATGAGCTGGATGAAGAAAACATTATGCCTCTGCAACAGATGTCTGCAAGAAGCTCTACAGTCCTCACTCAAATATGCGGGGGACAATTGCTTCATTTGTCACAGGAGATCAATCCCCGAAGACAACACACCGAGAATTATAATGAGGAAATGATCCATGCACAATGCTTTGTGTTGGTGCAAAAAGTCAAAAAACTGAAGATTGATTTGAAAGGTGAAAAGCAAACATGAAAGTAAGATAGCAGCATCAAGGTGATTTCTTCTGACTTTATATAGCAATCATTGTGATAATTATTTCACAAATGTTCAAAGTAGTGGATGTTTTGCTGGTGATTGGCTCGTTTCTTTAACATTTACAAAAAATAGGATCTTGAAGTTGCACTGAATGTGTTAATATTTTGCATTCATTTTGGAAGAAAAAAAAGTAGACAATGTTAAACCTTCCTGTTCCTTCTTTGAGAAAAAATATTTCTTTTAAAACAATACATCAAAAATCTTTATTGGACACCTCTGCCAAAAAGAAAGGATTGGAAAAAATAAATCCTTCAGTGCAGTTCACAAGCCAGTTGTTCTGTCAATACATCATCAAAGTTTCCACCACCGTAAAATGTACAGTGACTTCCTCTCATCATACATAGCCGATGAATATGTGTTGTGTTCTTAGAATCTAACATGATTTATGCTTTAAGTGAAAAAAAATAAATAAAAAAATGCTATTTGACTGAAAATATGTGTGTCAACAAAATTTTGTTTGTAGTTTTAATACATTTTTATTTCACCAGTTCTTTTGAGGAATTAAAACTCAAATCAACAGTGACATTTCATTTTTATTAAGTATCCTTCCTGCTTGGCAAAGTGACCATAAAAATTTGTAGAATGAGAAACACAATTGGTCGTCCTAACATAGATGTCATGTAATATCCATATATTATTCCATAAATGTCTTGGTGAACCCTGTCATATGGCGCAAACATTTCTAAAAGTGGCATAAACACGAAGCCATTGAAGAAGGAGAAACATCGATATGCACAATAGAATACAAATATTGCTATGATTAAGGTCTAGAGAGGAGATGCAGATTTTCTTTGCCTGAACATTTTGTAAATGAAATAGGAGATAATTTTTGCAAAAGACACTGGAAGATGCAGTAGTATTTTAAGTGATATTGGGTGCAAAGCTAAGGTGGGTGATGAATTTAGTTCCAGTCTCAGATCTTTGTAGCGAGGGCATTGCACAGGAAGTGTTCCTCATCTTCTATTTCATTAATATTACAGAAGGTACATATTCTTTCTGCTGATGGAGTGTTAAAGTATCTTCCTCTCTCAATTTGAGGCTAACTGAACATCAACATTTTCTCCTAATAACCTTATACTGTTTACAAACACAGATTTTTTCCATATGCGGCAAATTCATTAAGGCAACTAATAATGTTAGTTGACAAACCATGTACAAAGCCTAGCTCCAGAGCATCAGCAACGGTTGAAAGCACCCAGCAACCTAATTACACCTCTAATCCACATTTACACTTTTCCAAACCTCATCCACGCAGCCATTATGTCTTCAACAACATCAATGGTGGTATATAGCTGACTATTGGACTTGGAGAGGCTGGAGTGTCTCGATTGTGTGTTTAGGTGTTTACAGGGCTTATAAAGACTACAATGGAGTACAGCTGGGCCTATGGTGAGTGCTCTCCCAAACAGCCTATAACTGTACAACACATGGGTTTGAACAAACACACTCTGCTGATGTACTGTCGACATCTGGACATGACTTCCACATTTTGGTGGCAGCGGCCGGATTGGTATACAACAGCTAATGAAATTACTCTCTTGCTTATAATTTCTTAGGAGAATAAACCAAGTTTCAGAGGACCACCTTGATGAATGGCCCCCATCTGGAGCAAAGGTTTAAACTTGCGAGCCAATAGTCAAATGACAGTTCCACATTTTTCTTTGGAATAAACCTTGAAAAAATTGTAAAAAATGTTGTTGTTTTATGGATGGGAATGAATAAAGGAATTTATTATTGGAAGTTGGCTTTGCAGTTAGTATTCTGTTATTTAGCCTTACAATGAATTCAAGAGCTGAACCTTTATTCTGCCACTTGGCACCATCTTGTATGAGTGAGTGAGTGAGTATGGTTTTACGCCGCTTTTAGCAATACTTTAGCAATATCACGGCGGGGGACACCAGAAATGGGCTTCACACATTGTACCCATGTCGGGAATCGAACCCGGGTCTTAACCACCAGGCTACCCGACCGCCCTCCATCAAGTATGAAAGTATAACACTACTGTGGAGATATAGTAGACACAGTTTATAGATGACAACTTCTTTATTTTACTGTGGAGATGAATTTCAACAATGCTGCCATGGACCAGAACATCTAATTATACCACCTCTTTGTGCCATTTACAATAAATCCAAGAAGAAACACAGGAAATGCAAAGGGGCACCTAATCAGCTTCATAACTTTCCCCAGAAAATGTATCTAGTGCTTCATTGGTATTAATTGCTTGCAATTGGATAAATCTTACTCCATGCTGCAGCAACATGTTTCAATCCCAGAAAAATTTCAACTATTTTCATGTAACTCACTGCACTAAAGTTAATTGTACTGAAACAAAAGTCCCGATAACATAACAGTGACACTGATTGGTTATAAGTAGTGTTTGCAAACACCTCACCGCCAAACATGTCACTAATCTGTTAGCTGGTATCTCACCAATGACAGTAATGAGCGCTACACTACAAACATCTACATCCTGTGAGCAAGCAGACTCCGCAGCAGGCCACTAATGTAGGTAGTCTGCTGCTTCTGGGTACAGTCACAAGCAGACGGACAACAGTTCTGATTTAGTATCCCTTACAAGCCAGCAGCTACATGTCAGTGTCTTCTGTCTAACGCACACAGACAGGCAAACTGACCAGTGCACAATTACACCAGTAATGTTGATGAAGCAAATAAGGGATTACCAAGATCATAGACCTTTTAGATGGTGGTTGCCATACTGGATGGCAGAAAAGAACTGTAATGCTTCGTATTCGTAATTGCAGTCAAATAGACTTTGGCAAGAAAAGCTGACCGTCTTTCATTGAATTTGTTTTTTGAGGCATAAAGATAGCCAGGAAGGAATTCAGAGTGAAGGTCGGGGCTCCAAAGCCATAGGAAGATTGTTAGATGAAGGCAGAAGAAAGAAACCTTTCTGCTGTCTCAAGATTACACCTGCCATGACCAATAAGAGACTGGACGGCAGCAGACTGTACAGATACACTGATGTGTCATTTTCAGATTCACCGGAATAAGTATAGGCCCAAACAATGAGAGGAAATGTTCTGATAGACTGATAAGACAATGACAGTAACATTTAACCTCATTCAGTTCCTGGTGGACCCTGGGTGGTAGAATTATCTCCCTTGACTTGACAGGTCTGAAGCAGATGGGCCTGACTTCAAGACAATGATGGATTAACATGGATTTGCAGGTATATGTTATGGATTAACTAATTGGTGTGATTAGGCTGACTGAACAACTGTATCTTCCGGGGAAGGCCACTAGACTGTGCTGATCAATAGATCAATACACATAATGATATCTATTGGACTTTGATTTAGTCATAAATCATCGTAGCAATACTTAATGAATTTGATTAAAACCTTTTTTCCATTGAGTCACACCCAGGATACTTTCAACCTAGTAAATACACATGTTATTTCACAGTAAAGCCATAAAAGGCTCTATTTTACTGAAATCTGATGTAAATAGGACAATAAATGCGAAATGTAGAAAAAGAGTGCACTTCATTTCAATAAGATAAAAACATTGAAAAATGGCCACATTTTCTCAACAGCTGTGGACAAGAAGTCTGAAATTGGGAGTAATCTAAAAATCATTAACCAAATCCAAAGGAACCTTTGAATCATCCCTGAGTAAACTCGTCCTCAGTTGAGAGAACAGCATAGAGCCCACAGAAAAAGTTTAAGGCCACAAATTTATCCTCAAACAGATTAGGCCATAAAACACTAGTCCCTAATACATTGGTTTAACTCAAGATGACCCCAAGGCCATTTTAAAAGAAATGAGTGACCAGTTATTCCCAGCCAGTGGAAAGAACAGAATTACATTTTTATGCCTTGAAACGTGCTCAAGTGGGCAATGAAAGTGATTTATGGATGGATAGCAATAAATACGAGATGAAGTTGGTCAGATGAGGGAGAGAAGGGCCATGGAGCCGGAGTCAGGCCTATATCCACAATCACTGAGGGATTACATCAACAATTGCAGAAATTACCTACTGTTTGGTCAGAGGGATGTGTAAATCATGGCTAAATGCAAACACCATCAGACCATGGGTCAAGACCTGTTTGAAGAATCTCTCATACTTGGATGCAGTATTACTGAACTGTAGTCTAACCTTTGACTCGGATTAGGATATGCTCATCAAAGCTGGGAATGTTTTTTTATCATTTCAAATTTGATGAGTCTGGCTTGAACTGGCATGGGTCAAGTGATGTCGAATCATGTATTTTAATGGCAGACTTGCAAACTCTTCATGCCCAGTGTCATTGGCAAAAAAGGCCATTTCAGATCGCAGGCCGTGGGATTAATTGATTAGGGATAAAGACCAGGTTTTGAGCAAGCATGATGTTAAATATTCAGCAACATGGGCAGGAAATGTGCGATCTTGACTAGTCAGGTTTTCAACTCCAAATGTTCTTTTGCAGATTTTATGGACTTGAATGCTGAATCGCACTTATGAAGTGCAGGCCACTATGTAGTAATCGGAATGGTGTCGTAACTCATTTGTTGATGGGCTTGGGGCTGTGAGTCATCCTGCATTCCCTCACTGCCTTGTCGTCTGTTTGAAAGATTGAAGCAAGCCCTGATCGGTGCAATAGCTGATGTGAGCGAGCAATTTCACCCATCCAGTGTCCAACGCCCTCCTTAATCACGGGCCATCCAATTCTGAAGACAATTGTTTATGATTACACCCAGCTTGGCTGTCTAACGGCAACAATTTATTCTCTTGAGTTGTCACAGAACTTTGATTCCGAGACCAGTTGAATAGCTGGCTAGAAGCAACATAGCAACAGTATATCGCAATTCACAACCTAATGTAGGATCCCAATGTCTCAATAGCCCCACAATCATAAACTTTGTGAATTATTGGAAAATAGAAAAGCTACAATCAATACTGTGAGCAATGGAGCTCGGTAAATTTTCTTGCTTTTATGTGGGTAATAGCAGGAACAGTGAAAGGCAGAGTCAAGGAGTTTTGGCCGTCTAAATAATGTCCGGACCTTATCTGCAGCAGCTATTGATGCTAGGCAACATCAACCACTTGTGGAATCAGCTCTGTCAAGCATTCATCTTCTCATCTCAACAGCAAACCTTTTTTGACAGAAAATCTTACAAGTGTACCAAACTGTGATCCTCGATAGGCTGTCTCCCTTCAGATTGAAAGAACAAATTAAGTACAAGATTAATCTGTCTAAGTGTTAAATGGCTTCTCCTTGTCTCCAGCCAGAATCCCCAACGTGTCACACAAATCAGTTTATTTGTTATATCACTCAATTGCAAGGCATGAGGCAGCAGCGGCCTTAAGTACAGGGCATGGCACTAAGAATAAGATAGCAGTACTGAAAGACAGAAACAAGACAAATGTAATTTGCTTTTATCGGTTGGGATGGGACGACCTGCGACCTAGCCTATCTATTGCTGGTGGTAATGACAGAAAGAACACTGCAGAACAAAGACGGATTCTAAGCTTTTCCCCACATGATTGCTATGCATTCTTTAGTGTTGGACACCACTGAATAATTCAAATATCAAATTAAATGAAGAACAAAAACATGCAAGCAATCTCTTTTCTAAAGAAATTTATAATTTGTATCAGTATCTTAGGTAGGAAATATTTTTGTAAAAACTATAAGGATCAAAATGAAAACATTCAAAACCATTTTTTCTATATATGAACTCGAGACTTTTGATATAGGACAGAGCAGATCTGATAATGTGGACTGATTGGAGTCTAATCAGTTTGTGTGTTTTTTAGCGAAGCACTCCGGTATTTTCCAGTTATATGATGGCAGCCTGTAAATAATCAAGTTTTGGACCCACGCAACTTGGGTAGGATGACGCACGAGCAGTCACCAAGCTTGACCATGTTGTATGACCAGCACAGGTTGCTGGGGACCTACCCTCACCCAGAATCCCCTGTGTCATCCAATCAGTACAACAGCATACTTACATCCCGATTAATGCCATTAGTGGTTAACTAGCACAGTTGAGTTGATAAACGTTTGGTATCTACCTTCATGAAATCCACCCAACTGAATATTGCTCACTATAACACTATAACAGCTACCCATCCCAGGATGTATATGTACAGTTATCAATCGCGAAGGAGGAGGGAAAGAGGGGGGAGGGGAAGAGAGATTGAGGGGAGAAGAGGGTTGTCAGCACCATACCCATGCGTGTTGGCTTTCCTCCCACAAAAAGCTGACAATCCATGGTATAACCCAACTCACTCACTCACTCACTCACTCACAAATTTCTTGTAAACATTCATCAGTTGATGTGAGAGTCTTGCCCAGTAGAAGTGCCTTGGTACAAAAGTCAACATAACCTGTAGGTCTTCTGCGATTAAAGTCCCAAGCAGGCTGACTCAGAGCTACTTGACCACAGCGCTGTTGATTCCTGCCCCCCGCCACAGCTAAATACACAGCGACTTCAAACACAAACCTGTGTAATGGCTTGGTTTATCAACAAATGGTGGCTAATGTGGGATCTGTAATTGGTACTGAGTGTTCCTCAAGTAGATAGCACTGGACAGGGCATCTAATGGCCAGTCAGACCAGGGGGATAAGCAAGATAATTGACAATGTAAATCAAGACCATATGAATATTTGATAAACCTAAACATACTGGAGACTGCCCTTTGACACTGGGGTAGGATTTGTGTCAAATTGGAGATGTTGTAACTTGTAATTACATTCAATGTTTATGTCAGTTTGTAAATAAATGTTTGGTAATTTGACAAGATTTATGAATATTACAGAATTAGGATAGGAATTATGGAAATTTCTTATAAATGTATTTGATAGTTTAGAAGAATGGTTTGATGTCATTCAAATGATAATGTTGTCTACGATTTAAAATAGGCTCAAAGTGTTCCTCATCAGTGTTGTAGTCTATCATGGATGTATCATGATGGTAGACTGCTGGAGTAGGCTGGTGTAGGCTGGTGTAGGCTGGTGTAGGCTGGTATTTCCATGCCTGACTCAGCATATGATCTAAATCACTTTTACAGAGCAGAATTACACCATACACCACCAATTCAAAACTCACTTTTTCACCCTATCATAAAACGATAACCACATCATGTGTTAACTGAATCCAGACTGCACAGGAAATCAGACCTCGACAAAGCACATTGACATCTCAAAATCTAAAACCTGTACCCTATCTCTGTTCAATCTCGATCAAATACATATCAGGGGAATATATTCAAAGGAGTTTATTTAATATCAACCAAGAGAGTTTTTATCAGGCACCATATGGCCATTAATTGTCTTGTTAAAAGCTTGGATGCCTTCCAGTCAAACTGTTATGCAGTTTGCACATGTTTATCAATAAAGAGTATATCTTGAAATAATCAGCACTCAGGCGTTTAATGGAGCATTTCCATAGATGACCTTAATTAAGATTGCCAGTGTACAGCAGTCACCTTAACATCTTCAAAGATAGCAACTTTGATACGTCAAAACTACAAGAATGCAGCTCTGGGATTTGTCAGCTCCAGAAATTGAGGATAATTAATCTTGATGTGTTTTTTAAAAGTTCTTAATAGAAATATACATAATGTCAGGTGACAGTGACATTGCAAAGAACACAGCAGCAGTATAATGTTAATTATAAAAGTGTTTTCTATCAACATCAAGTCCATTTGTTTTGGGAAAGTATGCATAGCAGACACAGTGAAAGAAGAAAACTATAACCTGCTATGCTGAAGATGTCCCAGTCTTTGTATGAGTAGACCTTGATTGTTTTTATAGGTAAATATGCTAAGAGCTAAGAATATGATTTTGTTTTCCTAAATGGAAAAACAAATTGTTAATTATTTCCAACTTAGATTATTCAGACTAAGATGTTTCTGGATGAACAAGTTCAGGATTAAACAGATTAAAGTCGATTGAAGAGATACAGTTAAATGTTGAATTTGATGGTCATGGTTTATTCCCCACCATAATGGTATTATAATAATTATTTTGATAAAAGATTGAATGAAGCAAACACAACTGCCTTCAGCCAACATGGATGAGGCTGATAAGTGAGTGAGTGGGTTGGGTTTCATACTGCTTTGAACAGTTTCCCAATTATATCATGGCATGTCAGCTTGATGTGGGAGGAAAGCCCCAAGTGATGCAGGTCTTGGACGTTTACCATAAGGGATGCATGAGGATAAGAAGGAGAGATCTGCATCATATGTATATAGATGTAACCATTATACTATTTTCCAGTCTACAAAAAAAATGTTTTAATGTTTGAATTTGACAGAGCTTCCTTTTAAAAAACATTTTTTTAAACTATCAGAAAACCTAAACATGTATAAATCTGATCTGACATGGGAAGTGGCCAACAAAGAAACCCCAGAAAGATCTATTGAAAAGAACAGTTTATCAATGGTGGCCAAACAATTTTCCATGGCTACAGTGGCAGAACCTCCTGTGTAAATACGGCTAACAATCTTTTATTCCTTTATCTGAGGTGAAATGTTTAACCAGTAAACTGTTCTTTGTTCGTATACATCCAAACGCCGAAATCACTTATACGCCAGCCATGCCTTATCAACCAGACATCATTCAGTGGCCATTTTGAATTTGCTTCTTTAGAAAAACTGATGAAAGAATCAAACTTGTTTGATAATCAGTCAGTGAGTGGCCCTTGCCATTCCAAACAAACAGCTTTACTTTTTAGACAAAATGACAATTCAAGCATTTTATTTCGGTTACAAGGCTATCAGAAGGCAAATGTTTGATATGAATCTGTTGAATCCAAGGCAGGGACGTTTATGGAAATGGAAAGTGCTACCAGTGTGAAACAACTCTGTGTAAATATAACCACAACAGAAGTGATATTTTAAAGAAAGAAAGGCCACAATATAATTTTCTGTATGGACATGACAGATATTTTAAAGCTGTCCTATCTATGAGAAGCATCAAAGGAAGCGTGACTGGGAGAAGAGTCTGTATATATCGTTGTTGACTCACACCCAGTCAATGCCACACAAAGGTGCTAGGCGGAACTGTTGTCCAACCTTTACTGCATTACTTAGGTCCGCATGGAAGTAACATTGATAACAAGTTTGTTTGTTTGTTGTTTAATGCCACACTCAGCAATATTCCAGCTCTAAGGAGGCAGTCTGTAAGAAATCAATTCTGGACCAGACAATCCAGGGATTGACATTATGAGCATCGAGCTACACAAATTGGGATACAATGACATGCATCAACCAAGTCAGTGAGCCTGACCACCCAATCCTGTTTGTTGCCTCCTATGACAAGCATGGGTTGCTGAAGACTCGGATCTTCCCAGGGGAATAGTTTGAATTATATATGGAAAAGGAAATCCCAGAGGATGTCAGAATGTTGTTTGGGTTTGATTCCAAGCCTATACACACTGGAAAACAGATTAATGGGGTCTGCTTGTTTATGTTTTCACAAATCACTCACTTATTCAAATACATAATCATATTCATAAAGTGTATGTGTGTGTGAATTTTGATTAATTCCGCAGTCAGCAATATTCCAGCCATATAACATCAGCCTGTTAATAATCAAGTTTGGATCCGTCAAACCAGTGATTGATGTTGTGAACAGTGTGGGGTATAAGTAATTGCTATCTGATGTTAACAAGGTAGCCAGATCATTAAAAAACCATCCCCTTCAAGCCGAGATTGATGGTCAACAAATGCATGGATTTCAATGCTAGCAATAGCAGGACAGTGATTGGATATTGATAGTGTTTGGAATGCCCTACCTGGAACATCAGGGTCAGTCTTGTTGTACACGACGTCACGTGGGGGGGCAAACCGAGACGCGGCAGACAGGAAGGAGCCATGTTTACGTTTCGCTGCTTCAGACCGAGGCAGAGACTTCTCGTACTTCATCTGTGAGCGTTCGTAAGATTTGACCACATCGTAAGATCCAGGAGGTGGCAAGTCCTGAAATCAAAAGCCAAACTTCAGTCAATTCAGACAAAAAAAGATCAATTGATGTGGTTGCATTCCAAGATTGGCATTAGGAAACATCAAAGTTTAAAAATGTCTGATTGATGAAAAACTATAATGAAGTAAGATCAATGTTGCTTTTCTGGGTTAAACATCACTTGGAGATGTAATCATTAGAAAAAAAATAATCCTAAAAATACATACTTCTGAACAGTTCCTTCAAATGTACAAACGTGCATAATCACTGTGACAAGTGGTATGTTCCTGTGGGAGTAGAAGTTAATGCAACCATGTGATGATAAAGATTGCATCGATTTTACAAACATAGTTGACTAAATATACATCCTTCTACAAATTATTATATTTTCTGGTTATTTGAAACAAATTATCTGCATCTTTCAAATATCTATGAACTCATGAACTTGGAGCTGGATGTAACAAGACTCTGAAAGGCATCTGTTCGAACAGGTATACCTGCTCCTGTTTGTCTGTGCAGTGACTATATTAACACAACATCCTCTTAGCCTCAGCAAGTGGAACACAGATATGGCAAGGTGGAATAAACCGCAAATAATTCCTCATAAAAGTCTGAATAACGTTTCCACAAAGTAAATCTATCAATAACCGAACTAGCTATTTCAATCTGGCCTTCAATCAGTACAGTTTTATGGCTGTAGACAAATAAGCCTTAAATAAACTTCTTCCCACGATCAATAAATCATTTTAACGCTTTCTCTGATATTTAGATCTGTCCTACTGGGAGCATGGCGATTTTATAGATGGTTTATTCCAAGCATTGATCATGTTCTCGAAGGTAAACCTATGGTCACCTTTTCATCTGCCGTGTCTAGCCATCTCTAATTAATTCTGCGTTATTTGATACAAGACTTATAACATGATGTGATTGTATTAGTCATTCAGTACTTCTACCTGAACCACACCACTACCTTTGCCATTTACATCCCTCCTGCAGCAGTTTGTAACCTTTGTCATGGTATATAATCCTGATCAAGAATATTCTTAGAAATTACACACAATTGTTCCAAATGACCTTATGCTATGTATTTACTATGTTTTAGGATAATTAGACCTGAATGAAAAATCTGAATGAATGTCTTCTGATACTTGATCTTCCAGCCTTTATTGATGATAATTTAAGAAATTACACTCATAAAAATATAGATAAAGATATATAACCGATTTAAATGGCTGACTCAAAATTACAAGCGCACTATTACAATGGGCAGTGTTAAAAAACAATAGCTGATCTTCAATACAGGACATCGTGAAACAAGGCAGATAATCCTGCAGTAGTTTAACTTAACAGCATACTGTAAGAAAACACTGACAGAAAACAATGTCAAGACTTACTGGCGGTCACCAAAACTCCTTTGTTACATAAAAATGTCATATCTCATTAGTCACTCCCTTGTCATCTCTAATTAAGCTAACGGGATGGCTCTACATGGGAGAAAGACAGGGATGAATGTCCCCAATGTCTGCTTGCTCGTGTTGCAGATAGTCAAGGAACATTGGTGACTGCAAGCCTCAAAATTGGGACGAAGTTTAGCTCGGAATTTCTCTTGACATGTGTAGGGCATTTTTACTACTTCTAACTTAATCATCCCTAAGCATTACTTGCATTCAGTGGATGAGAAACCAGGAAGATGGGAGATCCAGAATATTAGAAAATATCCTGCTATTAAAAACAAGCCGGAATATGCAGCAAAGAATGTTCTTCAAGACTTGTGTTGGTTGTAAAGTTTCTTTAATCCATTATTCTGATTACACAGTTAAAACCAACAAAACATATGTGACATTGAAGAATTTAAAATCTGTTTTCCATGATGAAAAATTCTTATTATTTTTACGCCGTCAGTTCCACCTATATTTGCCCTCTCCAAAGTATTTGAGTTCAAACAGTTATCATTCAGTTCATGGTCAGTGAGGATTTTTTAAAACGTTATGTGTTTGAAGAGTAAGTGAATGAGAGAACACTGCAGTCAGCAGTTATATGTTAGTCATGGCAGCCTGTAGATAATCGAGTGTGGACACACAAACCAGTGGATGATATAATGAGCAACAAACCAGCTGTCAGGTACAGCACAACAAGTCACCGAGCCTGACACTCAGACCAGTTGACTCAGCAATAAGCAAGAGAGTGCAGGGAGCTTTTTCAAACCTTGGTCCCAATCATGGCTAAAATATGTTTGGAATTGTTTTGAAATAATATTATCTTGTATTTTGAACAAAATGTAAATTCTTAAAACAGAAGCCATAATTCCCAACAGTGAGAGCCATGCAGCTGCTGTGGACACGTCACTGCAAAGTACATCGATGTACCTTGAGCTGATAACAAGGTAAATACAGCACCCAAGGATGAAGAGGGCAGACGAAGCATGCTCCAACAACATTAATTCCTTGTCACGAAATCTACCATTATGAGATGATATACCACCCTCACAGAATCCTGTAGCCATATTTTACATGTAATTTACTGCATCAGAGGCTCGACATCAGGTCCCCCTGTTTACATGACAGGGACTCTAAGTAGGTATGATTTATTGGAAAGCTGTGTATGCAGCAGCCATGTTGTTTCAACACCCTGACAAGCGCCGTCTATTACCACACATCTAACCACACTGTCTGTGGATCAAGTTCAACGGAAATGTAAAGATTTGAATTTGAAAACCATCTGTACATGTACATGGACAATTAACGCTCTAGGCTAACACTGTTTTGTTTCACTGTCAATTATAGTTCTGGTCACAGATTTAATTGGAGGATTAGATTCTTTTTAAAATCAAATTCTCCTCGTATTATTTTGCCTAATTTGACAGACCTGAATGGGATATTGTGGGAGAAGTAATGAAATTGTGTCCTGACATGCTTCACTACAACTAAGAAGTGAAATATGTTTTCAGGAAGGAGACAACATGTTCCTCTGAGGATGTGGATAACCTTGATTGGAGATCCAGTTGTAGTTCTTTGACATGTATTACGACCAAATGAGCATAAATCAAAGAATTATGAAAACATGCATGAATGTTCTAGAAGAGGAATGCAAATCCACAGAATGCTGCATGATACTTTGATACAATAACCAAGAAGTTCTGAATTTTGAGGGAACAAGGTCTGGCATCTTGTTTGAGATTGACTTGCATTTTACAATCAAGCCAAAGCCTTCCTTCATTTTTCTGATGAGAACATTAATTACCTATGATTAATGCAGAAGTAGATATGTGATACCATTGCAATTTGAAATCAAAAGAATTAATCCCCAAACCATTCTGATGGAACCAATGTCATGAAACATTGAAAACAAAGAAAGAGTCCCATGATGGAATGAGGGATGACGGACGGAGGAGGAGGCTGAGTAGGGGTGGGAGGTGATGCTGCCGAGGATGAAGGAAGGAAGGAAGGATTAACCCCTCCCACCACAGGAAGTCATCAATATGATAATCCTGTTCCTCTGACATCAGAGCTTTTATTTTTACAGATTGTAACAGCTTTCTTTGTTAGGGAGATGAGTATTAAATTTGTAGCCATGAATAATTTAGATTTAGATTTCATCCAGATGTTTGCTAAAACATTTCAAAGAAAGGGTCGGCTTAGTTCTTTCCGACTACTTCTTTCTACACAAAAAAGGTGCTAATTACCATTTGTATCTTGTCAGTTGAAACCCACTGATGCTTGCATGTGGGGGGTGGGGGGTGGTGGGGGTGGTGGGGGTTGTGGGGGTGGTGGGAGGGGGGTTCAATCTGAAGGACGAAATTATGATCTCAACAATTTAAGATTCTTAAAGATAATGTCACATGGCTGGTAAAGGAAGGACATTTCTGTGCAAATCTGAAATTATTATTCAGTTTCTTCTCATTAACATGCAATTTGACAATTAACCACAAAATTATAAATCTTATTTTATTATCTGCTATGAACGTTTAAATTCGAAATGAAACATCTAAATCAACATTAACAGCAAAAGTTTTAGTTGTGGTTAAATTCTGTAACATAATTTGGGCATTATCATGACAACCCTTAATTTAACAATTTACATGTGAATTGAAAACAGTACCGTCCAGGAGCTGAAGTTCTACCCAAAACACAGACATTGATTATCACTATGACATCAATTATCTCCGAGCTGAAGTCCATTGTTACAGGAAGTACAATCTTATCCCGAAACAGATCAGTTGACCAATTACAATGGATGGGAATTTATGAAACAATGAAACTTAACATAAACATTGATTAATTTAATGCTAATTGCAAATAAATTTATCCTTCATTTGGATAAAACAGATTTAATGACAAGTGCAAAGGATTAAGCTCATCTCCATCGAGGACAGATTCCCTGACCTTTGTAAAAGAGATGGGGACCATTAGACTTGTGACCTCTGCCAATGTGGACAATCTTCTTGACAATTTATTGTACTCCAGTGGCATTTAATGCTTGACAAGAAGAGCTGATGTCAAACAATTTTCTACTCAATCAACTTTCATCCTTCTTTTTCACAAATCTAGATCATGTGTGGAAACCATGAAATCATAAACTATTTTACCAATTATCAAATTAATTAAGAACGTGTGAGCAGAAAGACACTACTAGATAAGTGTCAAAAGTCCACTTGATCACATTAAGTTCACTGTATCATGATACATGTTTTCAGACTTATAAATATTCCAAGTTTAGACAAGTGTTCACAAAAACAATATGTTACCAATATCTTTTTTTGCAAGACATTAAATGGTGACAACCACTGACTTCGTTGATGCATGTCATCGTATCTCAATTGCGTAGATCGATGCTCATGATGTCAATCACTGGATTATCTGGTCCAGACTTGATAATTTACAGACTGCCGTCCAATAGCTGGAATATTGCTGAGGGCGGCATTAAACAACAAACAAACATAATCCTATACATGAAGAAACACACACAAGAACATTATGTTTGGAAAAAAAATGAAATAACACAAATCGTTGAATGTTGATAGCAACAATGCTTTGTCCTTTGTGACAGAAACTGAACTGTTTCAAGATAATAAGACACAATGACTTGAGTGTTTGAGTGAAAAAGAAATGACTTAAGGTTGAAGGTTGAACACACAGTGTTGAACAAAGGTTTCTCAAATACTAATTAACTTAGACTTGGTTAATACTTCCCACATGACAAATAGACCTGATAATTCCTTTATTCATTCCCAACACTACACTACATCTCTCATGACGTTCTGCCACCCCGGGCTGTGTCACAAAGAAATTAAACAATCCACAATGGTCATAAAACCAGAAGAAGGAAGAAAGATACTTTTCTCTGCAACAACTGCTGAAAATAATGACCTGATATCTTGATGCCATCACTTGTCCAATGTCCATCATCATTGCTTTAGTATAAATTAAAAACCATAAATAAATCCCAATATAATTCATATGCAGTACACATAACATATATGTGATATGTGATACCAAAAACACAAGTCAAGCAAGAGTCAAGCATCTCAAATAAAGCAACACAATCAAGCAACAATCAAACAGCTCAAGACAAGTGACTCAAGAATCAAGCAACTTGTGAATCAGCCATCTTGCGAATAAATAAACATCAAGAATCAAGCAACTTACAAATTATTCATTTAATTCAGGGTTTTACGCGATGCACCAATGTGCGTCCTGTACGCACAAATGTAGAGATTCGACACAGAAAAAAATACATTGCATCCCAAGAGATGCACAATAATATTAATTGTACCTACAGTGCACTAAGAGCAGTTATGGGTGCGTGTCATGTCATTCATCCATCATGACCATTTTCCACATCATCATAGACTCATTCGGGGAGCACGGGTGGCCCAGTCGTATAAGGCGCCGCGATTCGCTGTGCAGAGTTGCGTCCCTTGGGCACGCCAGAAACCTATGATTGTGGGTTCTAATCCCGGTTCGCCCTGATTATGTTTCTAGGTTTGTCAGCACCATACCCGTGCTCGTGGGTTTCACCGAAGTGGTAAACGTCTGAGACCTGCATCACTTGGGGCTTTCCTCCCACATTAAGCAGACACGCCGTGATATGACTGGAATACTGTTAAAAGCGGCGTTAAACACAACTCACTCACTCACTCACTCATAGACTCATTCCTAGCTCTAAAGTAATTATCAAAATGTACAGTACACAACACCACTTCATTACTTTACAGAACCATCATATTGCTTGCAAGGACCTTAAAAATTAATAACTGGGATCCTCTGGATCCCCACTTTTGTAAGTCAAGGTAAAGTCCTGTAATTGTTCGTTTATCAATCCATAAATTGGATTTTCCACCAGTCAAAGAGCCATGCATACTACAGCATACCATCACAGAGTCTACCATAAATATACACTAAGGGGTTGGGAGTCCACTGAACAAGTCATTGCTGTGTGTAAAGCCTCAGGGAGTGGTCATTAGGGTCATAAATCTAGTCATGACAACATTTTTCTTATTATATACTGTTTATGAGCCTTGGTCTTATCCCATCATTTGTAGCAAGATATATAGCAGATAGACGGGATTATGCTCGCAAAAATGTATGCCTATGGCAAATATTGGTCTTGGAATGCAGATTGTAGAGAGTATTGACATCTGATATGACAACAGCCTTCAGGAAAATAGTTGCTACTTAAGGCGTCACATGATACACATATATTGTTACTGTTTCCAATAGTGACTTTGCTTTGTAACAATATGCTGTGTTAAAGACCACTACTTAGAGTTAATCAGTTTCACCGACGATTGGTTGGTTTCAGTATATCAGAGGTTTCCAATCAAGAAAATGATGTGGGATCCAATTTTTTTCCAATTACATTGAATTTGTGGG
The DNA here is from genome assembly GCF_023055435.1 of Haliotis rufescens. Taxonomy (NCBI): domain Eukaryota; kingdom Metazoa; phylum Mollusca; class Gastropoda; order Lepetellida; family Haliotidae; genus Haliotis; species Haliotis rufescens. The sequence goes on along the minus strand of NW_025963891.1, from coordinate 1,169,906 downwards.
ATCATTAAATGTTTAAAAACACAAAAGTCTGATAACAAGGTCTCAAGGCCTGCTCTCTTGCAATGTTTCCAAGTAGATGTGATTGTGTTGAAGAGTATGGTCTAATGTCACTGTCATTGCTTTGCTATTTTATTTGTCTTTATATTTACAAGGAGGATACTGAGAATGAAGATCTAAACGAATGATTTTTCAATTTGTAATCATGACTGATCATAAATCATCATTTTCTTTTCCAAATTAATGATAAATCCTAACGTTATAACCAATTACCAACACAAGCATCAGTGGATACACACTTCAAATCTTTAGAGTGAGTGAGTGAGTGAGTGAGTGAGTGAGTGAGTGAGTGAGTGAGTGAGTGAGTGAGTGAGTGAGTGAGTGAGTGAGTGAGTGAGTGAGCCAGTTATATCACGGCTTGTCAGCTTAATGTGGGAGGAAAGCCTGAAGTGATGCAGGTCTCAGACGTTTACCACTTCGGTGAAACCCACGAGCACGGGTATGGTGCTGACAAACCTAGAAACATACTCAGGGCGAACCGGGATTTGAGGCCGCAATCACAGGTTTCTGGCATGTCCAAGGGACGCAACTCTGCACAGCGAATCTCGGCGCCTTAGACGACTGGGCCACCCATGCCCCCTCAAATCTTTAGAATTGGTTTAAATATTACAAAGTATCTTCCAGCATGATGGTAGATTATGTGGACTGTAGCTTTCAATAATAGGTTAACAGCACAGACTGATATACTGAAAATCTTAACTCCCCACATCTTGTTAGCTGAGTTCAGAACCATTGTCTCTCGGGGTGAGTGTGTGGGTGGCAGACAGCCTTGAGAACACATGTGGTCAATGAAAGAGAATAAGGTGAAACCTGCCTTTTTGAAGCATGTTTTCTTATTGAAAAGGTGGTCAAGGATGTGATAAGGACAAAAACCTCTTTAAACCATCTGACCAACTTCTGTCAGTTGAGCACCTATCTTGATGAAATCTGTAATCCTATAACGTGATATCAGGTACTCTGTATCCCAGCACATTCTCCTAACCCAAGAGTTTAAACCTTCCATTCTCTTTTATCCTCCCATAACCTTTCAACAATAGGCCATTCTCTTACTGGGCAGTTGTTCAAATTCACAACTTTGCTTCCTTGCTCTGATGGTCAATCTTCAGGACGGAGGCTTATGATATCCCTGATGATGTTCAGATGAAAGATGAGGTGTGTAGTTCACTCTATTTCAAGCAGCCCATGTTAAGGGGGTGCTTCAGATAAGTGTATATAGCAATCAATAACGCAGTCAGGGTTCAAAGACCAGGGATTTGTGAGAGAGGTGATCCCGCTTCTTGACAGCAAGACCACTTCCCTATCTCATCCCCGCCTCTGGAAACAGGAAGCCTTCCACTTCTGTGCCATGTTTAATGGAGATACATGGCCAGAATACGTGAACTGGTCAACAAGATCTTCAGATAGAATTCAAATTGTTTCCTATGGTACCTAGCAGGATTTATTTCTCAAGAGTTGAGTTTCTAGGCTGGAGTGCCAGACACTAACTCCTGATTGTTTATCACCACTTTAAATGAAGACGATCTCCTTGATTTCCTGACTGAGGATTGGTATAATGGCAACCTCAGTAGGACATTACCTAATATTGTATAAAGGTCATTGGGTTTGTCAGATATAAGGAGACTTAGTGTCACATAGAAACATCAGTTTAGGTTTTGAACAGCAATTGAATCTAGTTCCTTTTTAAGCTGATGAGTTATCATGGACTGCTTAAAACTGTTTAATAAAAGAAAGAAACATCAAAGAAGACAATGGAAATGAAACATTGTTTCCCACTTATCATTGATCACATTTTTTCATAAGCATACATGTATAAATTTGAAGCTTATTTCTAACTTACCTTTTTAAACAATATGATCGTTTCTGACACATCTTAATTTACCAGTGGTAGATACTAACATTTTTAGTCCACTGGTCCTTAAAATGATAACATATAGCAAAACCCTTTAAAATGGACAATTTCTCCTAGTCCTTATAATACCTTAACTATTCACTTAGAGGTACAAGGGTCTCTGAAATCCTCAAAGTGGGGAACAGCTAACTGTATTCCAATCCCCCCCAAACTCCCGCTATCAGTTTGGCAGGGACTACAGGACTAGTGCCAATTTCTAATGCTGATTTACCCTGTAAAGTTTTTCACTCACTGTATTTTAAAGAACGTTCACCCAACGCATCCCCAAAATAAAGAAAATTTAAATGAAGAGTTTAAAATAGGAAACAGAATTAGTTTTATGTGTGGATGACAGAAAATGACATGTTTATTACGTTTATGAATACAGTAGATAAAAACATATTTTGTTAGCTTAACCAATTTTCTTCTGTCGAAAAACAATTTTTCTTTAAAGCGTGCAGATGAAACTGCACAGATGAAAGATATACACACATGTACCACAAGTGGTGACACGAAAAGTGGGGAGGCAGCAAAAACCCTGTTTTCCTTCACAATGCCACACGAGCCCAAATCGCAGACATTGAGTACAAGATGCTCCTCATGGACATCTTAGATAGAAACGACCACACAACGTACCCATAAACTCTCATATCTACCGCCAAAAATTAATAAAAGAAATCATAATTAATAGCAATGGCCTGGCATGAACTTGAACTACAAGAAGAAAAAATCCCCAGGAAGGATAAAGCATCTTGTAGCAGTTATTGCTTCTGCTTATCACACGATTGTTGCAGATTGCTGAGTGATACGAGTGCGAAAGGCAGGAATAATGTCAGAAAAACTTCTCTGTGTTGCAGATGTGGCTATCAGATTTGACACAAATCTGTATTTATGGCCACACTAGATAACATAGGAGTAGAAACAGTATATAAGGAACTCTCTTTGCAAGCCTGATTTGTGTCAATCAAACCAGGATAAAGTGATATTTATAACAAACTGTTGTTATATCATAGAGCATTAGATGATATCAGTTGCTTGAAGAACAGACAAAAAAAAAAGAACAAAATAAAGAGGAAAAATAATCCATAAAAAGTTCTCTACATATCTTGAAATGCTGCTAAATGTGTAAAACACAGATCTTGCTGTGATCTTGCGATCTTGTAATCTACTAAAAGGCTCACTTTTTCCAGCTAAGTCTCAATTTCTCTGAACACATGTCCCCATCAAGGAAAAAGCTGTTCTGATCAGATATAAGTGGAATAGTAATATTTTCAAGCTAAGGCATCCTAACCTCAAACCTCGACAAACCACTCCATCTTTAGTGTCACTTGTTACTGTCCTTGTCCCTATCAACTTCAGATTTGGTCTAAATTACAAAACAATTTGACAAGAGGAAGAACAAAAATGAATGAGGGAATTAACCCCGAGTAAAAAACAACAATAATATGAAGAACTCACACCAAAGAACTAAACTGTGACAATAATAACTCATTACAGCATTACCCTTTGTACCCTCGAATCGCTACAAAACCTAGCTTCCATCTAACCTTTAAAGGCTGCTTCTAAACAATTAAATTAGACAAAGCAAATTTGGTACATCATCAAATGGGAAAGTCCCTGCATCCTGTGCCCAGAGGCCCTGAAGGTCTGACTGGACCCTTTGCCATCTTTGATTGGACCATCAATCTTTGTCAAACGGATGGAGTTACTCCCCCTTGTTGGTGTAATCATGTTCCCTGGGGTTGGAGGGGCCAGGCCAAGGGGGGCTGAAGGGGAACAGCCAAAGGGGCTGGGGAGGACAGATAAAGATGAGCATGGCTGACCTGTCGGGGGACATCTCTTGAGGATTAAAAACGGGAATGACCAAGAGGATTGTGTGAGTTGACCCCTCAGTCTGGACAGATTGCTCTAGTTAATATTGAAGTGATAACGCCTCACTGACTTGCTAGTCTAATGCTGATGAATGAACGTTAGAAGATCTTAAATTGGTGAAGCTGACATGGTGTGGTTGATAGTCAACCTGACACAAGTTCTTGACACTCTATAGCATGGTCAGGCAAGCTGTGTCAATTTCAGAAATGAATGCTGAGCTATTTTTTTCCTCTTAAGCAGATTGAATTTCATCTAATTATTTAACTCTTTCTATACAAATTACTCTTTTTTCAAATTTGGTGAATTTAATGCAAACATGTCAACAGATCCATTTTGTTTTACATGATCACATTTCACTTTGTGACATTACAAACTGGAGAATGTGAATGATATTCAAATTGCTTTGTTACTTTCAAATTGACTTTGTTCACACATTCATTTTTTAGTCATATGCTTTCTGTTGTTATTTTTTTATCACACAGATACCACCTGCACTTTACTCAATTTTATCCTTGCCTATTCCCAAATCTTGGTGATGATTCATGTTCTGTGAGTTTATTACAAGTATGTCTGTTTTAAATCAAATAATTAACAAATGATCAGATGATATTTTCTGAAATATAAAACAGTTTTGAATTATGTTTAAGAAACACCCTCAAATTTCAATTATTTACTTGTTTCTATGGGAATGACAAAAATTCAAATTTCAAAATTACCCAATCAGCAAAAGGAACCATCTTACTGACAAGTTGATATGTATGCAAAGTTTTGTAAAGAATTTGTTAAAAAGAATAAGTTCTTCCAAAACAAATCTCACCATCAATTTAGTCCAGTTAAAATTAAAGACATAAAAATGCCAAATTTCAAATTTTAGATATATGTAAATTGTAAAATGCATCATATTGCCTCAAAGTTAATGACTGTGCATACTAAACATGCTCAAGAAGGTTTAGTTTTTTGGTTACTCTTCAGAAATGAACCTTACCATTGGGGCGTTTACACTTAATTGAAAAATACAAATTTGAAAAATAGTTCTAAAAAAACTTTAACACTAGCTTTATATGTATTCTGTGATGAAGCATTGAATAGACCTTTTGTTGTGGAAGAATGGATGAGTTGAGACACAGACAGACCAGAGACACTGAATATGCATAGCTTCAAACCACTACAGATCTATCTTATGCACCAAGTATGCAGTTAACATATGAAAAATAGCCTTGTCATTTCTTCAAGTCATGGAAAAGGTTACACTGTTGTTTGATGCTGTGGTCGGCAATGTTCTCCACATGCAAAATCCTATGTTCCAACCTCAGGGACTTCAAGAACAATGCCAATGGAAGCTATTTCTAGGAAGAATCAGCAACAATAGAACATTTAAAAAACATTAATTCCCAATAAAATCATTTGAACTATGAGTGAGTTGTCGATTGTTTTTTGTGAGTATCAAGTCTACATGAAGGTTTTTCCAATCTGCCAAGAATTACAGTTTCAACTTTAAAGTCTGACATTTCTGAAACTCTTTGCGGAACATAGCTACAACCTTGACCCCACATGTATTCTCCTTGTTGGACAAATCTTTTCATTCTTTATACTTTTGCCAGGAGTCATAAACATTTTCCTTGCATAATCCAAGAGGACATTTCATAAGTGTATTTCAAAGACAAGCCGACCATCATGCATTAACCCACAAACATTGAACTAAGTCGAGGACATCTGGTCCGCCTATTCCAATAATTGGAAGGCATTCTGTAACAAAAGAAACTCCATGAAACAATCTTAAATTACTGTCTTTGAAAGTCATTCTCATGAAGTCCGAAAGATTAAGTAAGGAATTTGCTCAACAACAACCCATTTGTGAAGAACAGAACAGCCCAAAGGGACAATCTTGGTTACTATCAAAGACGACTAAAATAAACATTCGGATAAAGCAAGATATGTGGTGAGACCTCTACAGAAAATGGGTCGGTCAATTTTCTTATTTTGTACATATTTATGTGTAAGGTGGCCTGTTTTTCCCACAAACAGATGATGTGCTCTGATTGTACTCCAGATATTTATTGGTTCAGAAGTCACACTATCTCCAACAATCACAGAGGAGATACATTTATGGCAACACTTTCATACAGATATTTCTATGTAAACGACACCAAATCAAAACACCACGGAACTTGTAAAAAACGATAATGTCGGAAATGACTTGCATGTATTACAGTATATCAAAACGTATATCTCTTAAATTTTATTTAATGAAATATAGAAATATAAATCACCAGTAATCCAAAAATAATTATTAATTAATAATATTATATCTAATGCATAAATTACAACAACTACCAACACAATTCTTGTTTACGTGATCAGGAACTGGTCTTATCTGTAACAATCCAATACTCAAGATTCAGTTCAAGCTCCCAAATTAAGTATCATAAAAACAATTGTTTTGTAGTAAAACTCCCTAGGGAAGGAACCTGTGACCCTAAAGAACCTTAGCCAGGCCTGGCTATCTTGGCCAATCTCTATAGCATTATTAAGGATCAAGCTATGGCCATATTTCACAGCAAACTAGAAGGAAGAGACACACACTACAGCAGAGCCGACCAGATGGCCCTTATTTTAGTGTTCAGGGGACAGGAGAGGGTCCTGACATTAAACAGTCTACTTTAGGTAGATAGCATCTTGTGGAACACCTTCCTGGGCTGCCAGTTGGTTAATATCCCCTCCCTGGCCAGTGCTGTGAATGAGGATCACTCTTGCTTGAATGTTCACATTTTTCTCCAGCTAATTAGTCGGAAATGGACACTATACTGGTCATCAATTTTCATTTGAATCTCGTTCACCAAATTTCACCTTGAAATTTATGTGGGCTTTTATTTGGCTAGGATGGCCCATGGCTACAGCCATTGTGTTTTAAATATGACTTTTATGATATTTTGATGAATCGTTGAAGCATTAAGAGAGATAATGGGACATAAACACTGTCCTTATTATAGAAATATGCATATTTAAATCTAAGTTTGTGTCCATTATTTAAAATAAATCTGACAAAAATTGCCTGATTTGGGCGCAGAAGATAAAAACGGTAAAATTATTTGACTTTTCCGCCTGTATAGTAGCATAGCACAGTTCCAACTATTATCAAAAGAATTCCATTATAGAATGAAAATTAGTTTTGACAGTGTTTCATTTAATTATCAATGAATTGTCAACATCATCCACATCAAATACATCTGTTACTCAAATCAGTGCACAGTAATTGACAACATGCACTGCGTCAACTGCCAAAATCCCAACAAAGGGCAAATAACTCTCTCGTTCCACAACCAAGAACCGCTAAAAAACACCCCTAAGACTGTTGGACTACGTTACCAGTTAAACCGAGTCTAATGCCCAGAGAGACCATCAGATAGCTGTCTGATATTTGAAATTAGAGTTTAATTATTTTCTTAATACTCCCTGTGCATCCTGACATTTCTAAGAAAGCAGATAAATGCAATGAGCAGAGGGAGAGCCAAAGGGATGGTTTATTCCCCACAAACCAGGACAAGCGAGCTGGGAATCAGCAACATTACGCTATTGTTTTTTCAAACCAAACCTATGGAATCTTGTTGCATCCAAGAATCTGATAACTGTTCCTGGTATTCTTCCATAATGCCGATGAGGTGTAAACATCTATTTCTAAACCCATTGCCAGACAAAGTCATTCCTGCCATGTGGAAATATTTTCTTGCTTGAGATAATAATTAGTCATCTGGAGAAGGTAATTTGGTGCTGCATATGCTACGATTTCAAACAATGGATGGTCACATTGTTTCACTGTCACAACTTATTTTCAATAGCAAAAAAAGGATTTCTAGTTTTGCATGAAACATCCTGAATTTATAGGTAATTCCCTGTTATATGTTAAACTTATGATGATACCAGTCAGTTAAATTATCTCAAATCACTCAATCAATGGCCAAACCCTTACTGTACTTATCCCACAAATAAATAATTAAAACAGTCTAAATATTTCCCAGGCTGAACCTTCCTTGCGAACTGATGCACCTGGTCTACTGATCATCATCTTGCCTGGTTTCAGTGGATGGTACTTGATACATGAACTCATCAAAATATCCACTCTATTAAATCCATTGATGGAGACATTTATACATATTTTGTATCATATATCAGCAACTGAAGATGGCTTTTCCAGATATAACCCCAAATTTCTATCTATTCATTACATCAGCAGCAGGAAAAATGAAAATAAAGACATTTTCATTCAGTTCAACTGATTCCAAGTGTCCCAGACAACAGTATCAATCTGTGCCATTAACCACAAACCAGAAACCCCAGTCAAGCACAATACTTTTAAATCCACCAGAGCCTTTTGCAAAAATTATCTCCAATTTCATTCACAAAATGTTCAGTCAAAGAAAATCTGCATCTCCTCTCTAGCAATATAATCATAGCAATATTTGTATTCTATTGTGTATGTCAATGTTTAATTAGTCATGTTCATGTTTTGTACCCTGCCCCCTGTGGGTGTTTAAGTACAATAAATATTCTGCTTCTTCTTCTGTTCTATCTGGCTAGTATAATGTCCTGGGAACTGTCCACATGAAGTACAGCTAAGTTTTCCTGAAGGACCAGTTCAGAAGAAGGAAATGTGTTTCCCACAGGTTGTAAAATAGTCATACATGTGGTCAAGGTATGGTCTACATTTCCCAAGGCAAAGTCAATCCACAGTCATCCCTCCACACCCACATCCTCATATGTATGCACCCACATTCACAACCTTCAACTGTCAGAAATAATCAAAGTGTCCTTCCCTCCCGAATAAGGTCCAGGGCCCATTCCACAAAGCCATCTTAGCTCTAAGATGAGCCTAACCGCAATACTTTAACATAGGCTAATGATAGTCGTAGCACTAAGATCTGGTTGTGAACCAGGGTCCTGAAGTCTGGTGATTCTTTTGGGTGGCAGTCAGCTTGGTGCTGATAACTATTTCCAAACCATGGTGACAACGGATTAACAGTTGCAATGAAATACTTTCATGTAAGCTCACCATCTCTAAGATGTACAAGACCTATCTAATTTCCCTCCCAAAGTTTGATTATCTTTCCACAATCGCCATCATTCCAAAGAAGATAAATCTAGAAAGTAACACTTGGAAATTAAACCAATTAGATAACCGCAATCAACAATATTGCCATAATATCACCAGAATAAAACTTGTAATTCTATGACAGTGATTGGCAGTTTTATAATCAACAATCATCTGCAAAACACTTTGAACTGGCACTTTAACATCTCAATATTTTGGGTAAAACTTGTTATTGCTCTGACTGCCATCAGTAGTAGAAACCTTGCCTTTAAACCCGTGAATTAGCTTATTCCAATTACAGCTTAACAACCTACGAAAAGAAAATCAATGGCATTGAGAGATGGAACACAGCCATATATCCCAGCACGAAATAAGATTGGTTATAAATGGCGTATTCCATGATATAAACGTAGATAAAGTTGTAATTAAATGATGGTCACAAGAAAATGGCGGGTGCAATAGACATCGTCTATGTCACAGTTGATTGATATTGATTTGAGATCACCATTCCAACAGGGAACAGAATTAGACTATCTCAGAGGATCTGGAAGAGTTTGCCTTCTCCATCGAAACTTTGCTACTACAGAAAGACAACCTTAGGGCTGCCATAAAAACAGTTCTTGATAGAAAACACAAATTGTTCATCTTAAATCTTTAAAAAACCATAAAATAGACACTAACTTGAAGCTTCTGGACAAGTCTATGGGATCATAAACACAGTTTCCTCACTTCTCTGAATGCAGTAAATGCAGATTATTGGCGTAGTCTTCCACAATACAAACGCACTCAACTTGTAATCTCTTGGGCCAGAACAGAAAAATGTGAATTGTCAACACGTGAATAAAATCTGAACGATTTGTTTCCTTTGAAAAGAATAGGAACATCTGGTAGAACTAATCTTTTCGAGAATAGATACCACTTTATTCTCCTCACCACACAAATACGCACAAAGGCCATGACCAAACAAATTGCTTGTTATTGACCAAATCAATCGGGGTAATACAACTTACTGATCCAATCAAAATTCATGACCATGAGGCTAGTAAGCCATTGCTTTGGTTCATGGCTATTACTCTCCAACCAGAAAATGTAATTACACCTTCAATACTATCTCAAGCCAAGTGGATGATCTCGTTGCTATTTGGTGGCAACTGGACCTTGGTAAGTTTGATCCAAGTGCTCTTGACCAAAGTAATTTCATTATAAACAAGGTGTTTAACCTTACTACAGCACTGTTTTATTCATGGAATATACAACTATGTGACCTCTGATTTCTAACTGCAGGAAACTGATAGACTAGATGATGAAGATTGCCTCTCTCAAAAATGTATACTACTCCAAAGAAGTTAAGGAACAACCGATTCTTTCATATTGCTAAAGTTAATCCGTTATGCCATGAAAAAATTGGGTGTTCTTTCACTTCTTTTGAGCAGGATGTTTGAAGTTTACAAATGTACAATGCTTCTTTTTTCTTTTGGAGACACTTCTTCCATTAATACACACATTTCTTTCAAGACTATAATCACAATCTATTTGAAAATCTTTCCTCAGAGTCAAAGGCTGCACAAAACTATGACTTTGGAAAGTGTAATGACACTATGAAAAGTTTGGCTATTGGCACAGATCAACATATACACGAAGATAAATTTTTTAAATTTTATATTAGTCCCACCCACAATGTTCTAGATGGATTACAAAAAGACAAAAATACAACAAAACAGCACAGAGAACAGGTTAAAAGTCGTATTATGATGTGTGCCATAATGTAAAGAACCTGGCCCAAGGTGCATTAAGGCCATCCAGTGTATAGATACCCTACTTGTACTTGCACAATAACATACATTTGGCATCAGTAGGTAAATGTTGGTGATCTGGGACTCATTATTTCATTTAAGTGCACAATCCCATTTTTCCAGAATACAAAAAGTAATCGCCCTCAAGAGAAAATGATCAAACCATTCCAATTCTGTTAGAACAAGAACGAGACAAAATATACCTCCCAGGTGATGTTGTGAAAGTAGAACCAAAAAACAAATAACCCTTATTTCAACAGATCATTTCAAGACTGCATCATGAGTAATGACCTCAAAGACAACATGAAAGATGTTTAAGATATTTTAAGTTAAGAATATATTCTTAAATCATACCATTACATAAGAGAGCCATTAACCACAAGCAGAATAATGATGAACAACCAAACCCAGAGACCTCCCCTTTCACCACTGTGTACCATTATACATACCTTACTCATCACTGCAAGTTTCTTGTAAATAATTCATTCTCAAAAAACAAAAATAGCAGGATTATTTTTTGTATTCTTTGAAAGAGTGATATTAAATTAAACATCTTTGTACAGAGAAAGAAGCATGATTGTGGAGCCCGAGATTGATGGAGAACTTGTTATTGAAGTCAACCTGGAATTAGTTGTGCTGCAAGTAGAACTGTCCTTTGATCTTGGACTTACTGAAAATGAGCTGCAAAACTAAGCCTCTTGACACTAAAACAGCTCATTATTTACATTTTGTTCTCAGGAGATAATTTTGGCAAAATACCAAGTTTGACGGAGAGATTGTTAGCTTCAATTATTTGATAAGAAGACTTTTAACTGCAAGGACAGACTGAAATGTATATTATTGAATTAAACTCACTTGATAAAAAGTGTGCAATTGTATTTTGTGGGAACTTTCTTAATCAAATTCAGATCAAAGAGATGTGTTTTTCTCTTGTTTTTGTGGACTGACAGGAAACAACATGTTTTACTGCTATAGCTCTCCAGACAGTCTCTGCTTGTATCTCAAGCCTTTTGACAAGAGACACAAAAGTCATTTTTCTGGATTCTGAATGGACTAAAATATCAAAGATTTGGAAGGAGTATTCTTTGAATTATTTTCAGTTTCAGGACAATTTAATTCTTATTTTTAAATATCAGAATAGTTTCATGTTTAAGGCAAATTCATCAAACCAATCTTCAAAGCAGAAGTTTGTCTTTATAGCAACAGATAGATTTTTATTAGGTAAAAATCAACAAACAGACTCTCATCTTCTTGACAATGAGGCCATGCATATGCTGATGTCCCATGTTGCCATGGTAACAATAGGTCGTTGCACCTCTGATTAAATGACTTTGCATGTGGAAATATCTTGTAAGAAACTGATTTGTTTTTTGCTTTGATAAAAAAAGAATGGTGAAAAACATGAGATCAATGTATATCAAAGGATCTTACGTCCTATCTTATCTTAAATCACACAAAAGAAAACATGAAAATGTTTCAAGTGAAAATTTAATGTTTGTCCCACCGGATAACTGTCTAACTGTATTTGAATCTCCAGAATATTACATTTACAAAAATGATTTAACAAAAATATCTACGACACAGTTAAATTATTTGTTGACAAAACAAAAATGCAGCACATCACTTATGATGACATAACGGGTGTTGACAACCTTTCTTGATAACAACAAATTGCTTGCTTTTCACTCAATCCTTATGGGGCACGGGTGGCCCACTTGTCTAAGGCGCCGCGATTCGCTGTGCAGAGTTGCATCCCTTGGGCCGCCAGAAACCTATGATATTTTTATTGTGGGTTCGAATCCCGGTTCGCCCCAATTATATTTCTAGGTTTGTCAGCACCATACTCGTGCTCGTGGGTTTCACCAAAGTGGTAAACGTCGAGACCTGCATCACTTCAGGCTTTCCTCCCACATTAAGCTGACAGGCCATGATTTAACTGGAATAATGTTAAAAGCGGCGTTCAACCCAACTCACCCACCCTCACCCACCCACTCAATCCTTATTCCCTGTGTTCTGTACAGGTTAATCTTGTGTACTAGAACAAGACCAGTTTTTCTTATTCAGGTGTAGCCCAACCTCCCATGTTCAAGGACAAGGTATGACAAGGAAGATTTACAAGTTTTGAAAACTAGCGCACTTGTAAGGATTGAACATCAAACAACTTTAAGGTCAGTGACATTGTTAGACTGTGTCAAACTGTTTGAAAATAGTTTGTTTGGTTGCTGTTCAATGACGCACTCAGCAATATCCCAGCTACATAAAGGCACTCTGTAAATAATCGAGTCTGGACCAGACAATTCAGTGATTGACATCATGAGCATTGATCTCCATAGTTGGGATAAAATGACATGCATCAACCAAGTCAGTGAGCCTGAGCACCTGATCCCGTGAGACGCCTCTTATGAAATGCATGGGTTGCTGAAGACCAATCTTAACCTGGACTTTACAAGTGTTTGAATACCGAGGTACAATCTTCTGTAACCTCTGCACCTGTGACTCTCTATGCTACATTTAATTGCTGAAGCCTACATCATTTCATTTGCAAACTAAATACAAATACATTGAAAATTGTGGTATAAAACAGTGGAAGGAGTGCGTGAGTGAGTGAGTTGGGTTTAACACCACTTTTAACAGTATTCCAGTCATATCGCGGCGTGTCAGCTTAATGTGGGAGGAAAGCCCGGAGTGATGCAGGTTTCAGTCGTTTATCACTTCGGTGAAACCCACGAGCACGAGTATGGTGCTGACAAACCTAGAAACATAAATGGGGCGAACCGGGATTCGAACCCACAATCATAGGTTTCTGGCGTGCCCAAGGGACGCAACTCTGCACAGCGAATCGCGGCGCCTTAGACGACTGGGCCACTCGTGCCCCCACAGTGGAACGAAGCCAGAATGACTGATGCTATATTAGACTGGCGAGGTGATATCAAACAGCGGTAGAACTAAAAGCCTAACAACATGACATAAAATCACACAATAATTTTGCTGTAAAGAATGTAATGAACTTCTGAATTGCATTAACAACCAGTTTCCATCTGAACTATTCAAATAATATCATGCAACCACAAATCTGTCTTTGAAATTACAATAATAAATTCTACAATGCCTATATTACAAAACGCAAATGGAAGCATTCTCAAATAATCCAAATCGTAAAGTCCTAATTCTAGCATGGCAACAGCTTTCAGTAATCTCTCTGCCCACAGACGCAGGGAACGGCTAAACAAGTAAAAGCATGAATAATCAAGTTACGATGCTTGCGCTGTTATTATAGTGATACCTTTTGTTAATTGCAGGTGTAAAAAGCCTCATAATCAGAACGAGCTTTTGAAACAGAACAGCGAGAATTCAATCCCATTTCCGACTGATAAACATCATAAATGCAATATTTATGATGAAATAAATGGTAATATGCCATGTTGAGTGGGATTAAGTGATGTATGACTTGCATTGTTCCATGCTAAATGGAAGAAAACTTCATAAACCAATGTTTGAAGAAAACTGATGATTTCATAACAGCCGTGCCAAGATGGCAAAGTAAACCTAACACAGTTATTACCCGAAATTGATCATTTATTGCAATTGGATCTAATACTATTAATAACTACACAATAAAAATATTTCATGTTATTTAAAGTGGATTTCACTGAAAAAATATAATGTTTTGTATCCAGGTAACGTACACAATCGATGGCAACTTTGTAGTGACAAAAACCATGCATATCATGACACTATAATGTCTTTTATTCACAATAAGCTTCTCAAAGCTAAACAGTTTAAGGCTGCACAGATGTGGGTAAACATTGACTCATCTCATGAATACAAAAAAACACCCACTTTTGCCTATCCTTATTTCGAAACTTAAACACTCTCTATCCTCAATTCATGATACTTTTTTTTTCAGCTTAGGCAGGTCAAGAGGTCTGGATTTCAGGTAATTGACAAGTCCTATTTTCTCTGTCAGTACTTGATGTTAAAAGAAATGAAAACATCCTTGTCAAACAAGGACCCTACTCTCAAGCTGGTTTCACAAGGGTAGCTCCTTTGTACATACGTTCTTCATCTTGCACAAAGAGATGACAAAATCAGTTGAAGAGAAGAGAGTGGAGGGAACTTGTGAACTTGTGCTGTAGTCCACATATATGACTTCATCTTGAATGTGAAATCCTGTTCAATCATTGATGGATTGATATCTTTATTCACAGCAATAGCAACAAATGAAGATGTTATTTTGAAGAGACGGGTGAAATACGAACACCTGCGTGGTGTTACTATTTTCATTTTTTTTAAAAACACATCGACAAACAATTTTTTTCTAGAACGACCGTAATTGATTGTCAGGTTTCATCAGACGAGAAAACAACTATGTTATCCAGTGGTTGTAAATGAAAAGAATTTTGGGTTTAATTTCAAAGAAAAGTAGCAAAAAGTGACACAGTTGCTGTGGTTAGAGAAGATGTAACAAATCTTTGGACTAGAGGCCAATTTCCTGTGAAGTGAAAACTAACAAGGGTGGAACTTGCACACACTTGTAGATAAATGTGTGACTTTGAAATCAACAAGAACCGATTTCAGAAGCTGTCACATGAAACCTACGCTGCTGATGAAAGCCGCACTTTGATGTGCAGCTATATGCCTTGGAGCAAACAGCGGAACTGTTACCATGTTGGGCTGCAAGCATCCATCTTGTTGTAGATTGCAAATCCGATTACCTGTCATATGACAACAGTAAGCAAACTACGTCAATCTACACCCAACAGAATTAAGCTACGGCCACACAACTGCAAACTCTGACTCAAAGCTGGCCTTCAAACATCTCCTCTGTCATGTAACATTACCACAAATGTTTGATCAGGATTCCTAAAAAAATCTCGTCCTCAAATCAAAGTGTACTATTAGTTCCTGTTGCAATATGCACCTTGTTTGATTGGCGGTGAGAGGTTATTGTTGAAAGTGACCATCCCATTTGCTGGTGTAAACTGTGTAGATAGCAAACCATTTAGATAATTGGCTATCATCATTATCCTTTTTCAATCATGTATGAGATCACATGAACAAAGACTCCCTCCTAATTGGAAAACCATTATACAAACATTTGGTGAATTTCTCCATTGATCTGCCATTGTGCCCATGGCAATGATAGGAGATAAAACCCCATGTCTCTTCTGTAATGGTAGTCTTACACCAGAACACTTGCAGTTTTATGCATATGCCTCAAAATAAACAGCAGAAGATGGGCAAATAGTGGCATCTGTTTCCCACATTACAAACCCCAGATTTGGTGGTCATTGCAGTTTAATGATAATTGTCATACAAATAAAAGAAAGGAATTTTTTGTTTGTTCATTCATTCATTCATTCATTCATTCATTCATTCATTCATTCATTCATTCATATCCTGTATACTTCTTATATTATTCACTCATGTTTCTTATTGAATGGTTCATTCATTCATTCATTCATTCATTCATTCATTCATTCATATCCTGTATACTTCTTATATCATTCACTCATGTTTCTTATTGAATGGTTCATTCATTCATTCATTCATTCATTCATTCATTCATATCATGTATACTTCTTATATCATTCACTCATGTTTCTTATTGAATGGTTCATTCATTCATTCATTCATTCATTCATTCATTCATTCATACTTCTTATATCATTCACTCATGTTTCTTATTGAATGGTTCATTCATTTATTCATTCACTCACTTACTCATCCACCCATCCACTTATTCATTCACTTCTAACTTACCTACTTGTATCATTTGCTTCGTTTTCATATCAAATGGTACATTCATTCATTCATTCATTCATTCATTCATTCATTCATTCATTCATTCATTCACTCACTTCTTACTATCCTGTATACTTCTAAGATCATTCACCCAGTTTCCTTATCAAAATGTTCATTTGTTCATATATTTAATCCATCTTTTCTTACTAGCCTGTATTCTGAGATCATTCACTCATTTTTCTTATTGACTGGTTCATTCATCCATCCATTCACTTCATACTATCCTGTATACTTCTTAGACCATTCACTCATTTTTCTCATCAAATGGTTAATTTGTTTATTCAATAGGAAAATCCATGTTATATATTGTTTTCATATTTTGTAATTTCATTAAAAACTTAAAGTTACCTACCTAAACACACAGAACCTAGACATTTTCTAAGCTAGTCCATCATTTATAACTTACATCACCCCACATCCAACAATTATCACATTTACACGACCATATTACAGCCATGACAAACAACATGTGCAGTCAGTGGAGCATTCATTGATTACAAACATCATCTGTGTACGTGTTGATGGATGAGCTTGTCTCACATAATGACTGCTCTAGAAGGGCTCACGTTGGCCAGGCCCAGCTTCAACCTTACTCCATACAGCATCACTGCCAAAACCAGGACCATGGATTTCACACATCGTTCATCGCTATCTAAATGGGACCATGGATTTTAACAGGAATCTTTGTTACATCTATTGTCTCCAAGGGACACACCTGTGTAGTGTTAAAACATACCAGGAGGGAAAAAAAACAGGAAAGAAAGACAGATTGCATGGCAATGCCAATATTGGAAGTGATAGGTTTCCAACTTGGGTTTGGGAGAAATTAGTCCTTCTTTCGACATTCTGATCAATAGTTTCCATTGGGGAATTGCCTATCTGCCATGATGATACAACAAAACGACTACCAATGACAAATCAAATAAAATCATGCAGATA
Organism: Haliotis rufescens; assembly: GCF_023055435.1. Taxonomy (NCBI): domain Eukaryota; kingdom Metazoa; phylum Mollusca; class Gastropoda; order Lepetellida; family Haliotidae; genus Haliotis; species Haliotis rufescens. The sequence continues at coordinate 1,152,466 of NW_025963891.1, read as the reverse complement.
CTTAATTCATTTAAGTTTGAAGTTTAGATGTTGCAGACACTGAAAAAATATGATCTTGTTTCTGTCATCAAAGTCCAATAAAAAGAATGCCAATACATTTCAATAGAAAAGAGCAGCACTGGATAACCCTGTTTTACATCACTTCGTATCTGTACATATTCAGATTCATCTCCAAGAACAGAACACTCCTTTGTTATTTAACATTCTTACTTTTAAATCCAAAGCAATATAAAAATGAAAAAAAAACCATGCCTTTCAACAACATTTCTGAACAAATGTCACTTTTAATTGATTCCTCTTGAAACTCTAGCTCGTTTTTGCAGTTTTCAAGTTTTTCCTTCTCTCCTAGGTTTGATATGTTAGACACAGATCCCTGATCTGTGGTGGATTCTATATCTCTGTTCAATTCTTATTTGTGGTAGAACTGACTGTAGTAGTTCCCACACAGACTATATAATGAAAATGTTAAATAATGTATAAATATTACCACTATAGAAAACAACAATCTAAAACTGTTCCTGGGACAAGTTAACATTGACTTAGGTAGACTTGGATGCAGAAACGAGATACACAAGAGTAGAACGGGCAGCAGGACGCACTGACACTGCACCCAGACGTTGTCATGGGTAAGTTTCACATCATGACAACAAGCAGCAAGAGGGTTTACCCATGCTCCTTCCTGCTAAACACAATTTGAAAGTAAGCAGTGACAATATAACGGCAATGCCAGAGAATAACCTTGCCGATTCCATTGAGTGTAGAATGCAAAATAACCATGAAAATTATATGAAGGGACCACTGAAAATCAGTGATGACATAAGGTGTTCACAAAAAGGGTAAGCATGTCCTGCTCAACCACAAGAACCCACAACAAAGAAGCAATTTTTTGTTTGATGCCTGACGCAGCACAGCAATACTCCTGCCATGCAACAGTGATCTGTAAACAAACCAGACAATCGCGAGTTATCGAGTGAAAACCATTGTAAAATCCCTAGATTTAAATGCAATTACAGAAAACCTCACATACTACAAACCACTGCTGAAACTAAAAAAACCATAACAAAATACCCACATGGCCATGATGATCGTTCAAAACAATGACGATTACATCTAGTATCAGAAAGACGTATATTGGATAAAACGTTGATCCATCGACCCCCTATAGCTCGTAATATGATCAAAACATATCTCTGTAACCACCCTGCTGACACCCATAAACCCTGATGACTGCAGATGTACATTTCAGCATTCCCTTTATGGATTATCTAGTCACCATGACAGGCTGCACTACATCACTGCCAATACTGAAATATACAAGCATACATAGCATTCGATAGCAGCGGTAATTCCATTGTAGGGCAGCCTCAGAGGACGGGGAAATCATTGTAAATTACAGGGATGTATTGGTATATCATTACCACTTATCCCAACTGTCCAGGTGACACGAACAGCTAGTCTCAGAGGGACCATTCGCAGGCTGGGGCTTCTATCGAGGCCCAATTATGTACAATGAATCACCTTTTCATCGATGAAATTAACACTTGAAATGTACATGGCTAAAAGGCTCATCTATCTATGATGTAGGTAGCTGTCAGATTGACATTGTCAGGCTGTGAGAGGGTCAATGAAGGGTACTTATACAGAATGTATGCACAACGTATTAACCTTTGTGTAGTTTGTAATGGATTAACTGCTCTAATTAAGCTGACACTTCACAGACTCTCTTGTTATCAAAACAGGTATCAAATGGATGAACTTAACGAAGAGTCAACGTGTGTGTGAGAGAGAGAAAACGTGGACGTTGAACCTGCATTTTATGTTGATAGGGATATCAATAAAAATTACTTCAAAGGGGACTAACTCCAGCATATTGCTTCTAAAGCACAGATTTGAAATCCTTTTTAGAATTATTCTAAAATACAAATATTTATGCAACAAGTTTTAATCATTCCAAAAATCATGTATTTGTTTCAGAAAATGTATTCAGTCAAGAAATCTTATATTGGTCTGGCAATTTAAAAACATGAAGTTTTAAGGGTCGGTATCAAAAACTGTAATTTAAACTATTAAAACAGTCACAGGATATTGAACACATTACAAAAATTCAAATGAAAATAATACCTGCAACTACATCTATGTCTAATTCAATCTTTATCCATTACACTCATCAGCTTATCTACAGTCCTTCACCAAAGACATTATATCTTCATGATATTTGATACGTCTTTTCAGTTTACTGATGGCAAAGCGTTATTCCACATCTTTGTGATATACCTGTAGAACATTCAAATCATGCACAATGATTTCTGATTTCCTTTATGGCAATCAAAATCCGCTATCGGATAACAGATTAGCTTTAGGAAGAGACTGAAGTGGTATCCACGGAAAATGTGTTACTCAATCGATGGCATACAATACAGCCTCCGTCAGCTTCGAGTGTTTAGCTGACAAGGACCGTCTCAACTTCTGAAATGTGCGTTAATTATCCAAACATGAGTGGGAGACTACAGGTGGTATATTTCATCGGGAAAACGTCTTCAAACAAAACCTAATCCAATGGGCCAACATCAGAGATGCAAATTTACTTTCCATTCCATACCTGCTTCCCACTTAACATCGAGTCAACACCATAACCCTGGCCTGGAGATCTCCACGAAATCAGATAGCCAAACAAGACAATGCCAGACAAAACCTACATTATGCAAAACACAAAGGGTGACAGGGAAAGTATACTTGTACTTGAAATCCACACCGTCGTTCATATCAGTGTCAGGGACTGGACATCAGAGAAATCAGTTTCATACATTTACAAACATTTTACCTGTCACTGAAACAACCTCTAAGTGACTAATAAAGTAAATAGGATCTTGCGTTATTTTTTTTTACATCTAAAGGGTTGACCTTGATCAATGCTGATATCTCTTAACCCAATTTAATGAACCCGTAGAAATCTTTATATCATATTCTGCTGTTAATATCGCCAGAGATAAATTTAGTTATTGTACATGGACGCAGATAAGAGTTACCTGTACTTTCAATTGTTCGATTTCCTTCCATATTGACACAGATCTCCTGTGTATTATACTCCAAGCAGGGAGCCCGGTGAAGTCTCAATGACCCCACCTGAGTAAAGACAGACTTGCTATCAACACTGCACATTGTGTTAGAATGCATAAACTTGACAATACAGGGATGGAAACATGGGGGAATGCCTTAGCTCATTGTCAAAGGTCATGACAAATATATTTTACAAGGGCTATACAAGTGTAGAGTTCTGAGAATGAAGTAAGTCTAGGGTATTGTGATGTCCTGTTTCAGTATTTTGATCGAAAGTGGACAAAATTTAGATTCAGTGTCTTTGAGTTTTCAGTTCAATTAGGCGCAGACCTAATAAGGGAAACCTCAGCTAAACACCACTTGGTGTTGGAGTCCCTCATATCACACCCAATATATCAGCTGAATGCACCCCACCCCTCAACCCTCACCCCAGCTGAATGCACCCCACCCCTCTACCCTCACCCCACCCCTCAACCCTCACCCATGCTGAATGCACCCCATTCCTCAACCCTACCCTCAGCTGAATGCACCCCACCCCTCAACCCTCACCCCAGCTGAATGCACCCCACCCTCTTCACCTTCACCCCAGCTGAATGCACCCCACCCTCTTCACCTTCACCCCAGCTGAATGCACCCCACCCTCTTCACCCTCACCCCAGCTGAATACACCTCACCCTCTTCACACTCACCCCAGCTGGATGTCCCTACCCTAAACACCACTCGGTGTACGAGTCCCTCATATCACACCAAATATATCAGCTGAATGCATCCCACCCCTCAACCTTCACCCCAGCTGAATGCACCTCACCCTCTTCACCCTCACCCCAGCTGAATGCACCCCACCCCTCTACCCTCACCCCACACCTCAACCCTCACCCTAGCTGAATGCACCCCACCCCTCACCCCAGCTGAATGCATCCCACCTCTTCACCCTCATTCCAGCTGGATGTCCACACCCTCTTCACCCTCACCCCAGCTGAATGCACCTCCCCACCTCTTCACCCTCATTCCAGCCGGATGTCCACACCCTCTTCACCCTCACCCCATCTGGATGTCCCCACCCTCTTCACCCTCACCCCAGCTGAATGCACCCTCTTTACCCTCACCCCAGCTGAATGCACCTCCCCACCTCTTCACCCTCATTCCAGCCGGATGTCCACACCCTCTTCACCCTCACCCCATCTGGATGTCCCCACCCTCTTCACCCTCACCCCAGCTGAATGTCCCCACCCTCTTCACCCTCACCCCATCTGGATGTCCCCACCCTCTTCACCCTCACCCCAGCTGAATGCACCCTCTTTACCCTCACCCCAGCTGAATGGATCCCACCCATCAACCTCACCCCAGCTGAATGCCTCACTGATCTCAAAAGTTCTCCTCCTTGCATCCATCCCTTCCATCTCCTTCCCACCCTCATTGTGCTTCCCCTTTAAACATCCTACCTCATCCCACCCTTCCTACCTCATCCCACCCTTCCTATCTCCTTCACACCCCTAATCCCAAACTCCGAAACCTCAAACACTCTTTCCAATCACATCAAACCACATCCAATCACCCCCAGTAACCAACTAACCCCTTCCGCATGCGATCTAATCATCCCCTAAACTGTCAATCAGTCCCTTGCTTGTAACCCCACCCATCACAACATATTCAGCACCCCCCAACCCCACCCCAAACCCCCATCCATCCAGGCAACGCTTCACAGTGTCCCCAGACACGAGACAACTTTCCTTGAGACAATCCAAGTCAGTCTTGTATATTTATAGACAGATCCCTGCTGACTTTTCTCCCAGCCTGGAGACTGCAGTATTGAAATAATAGCTTAAACTTCATTGAAATCATATCATTATTCATGACTTAAAGATTCCGCACAACCTTACGTGGCTGGAGCCAAATGATGGCAGCAGGCCCCTGGTGTGAACTGCGTTTTAAAACTTAATTTCAATGTGACAGAAAGCGATGACGAAAACCATTTGACTTGGGTCGCGCCAACAAAACTTGGCGTTATCGTTCCCTGATGTACAATTGTTATCCATTTTGGACCAGTTTCGATGATTTCACTCTCGTTCAGAATGCATTTCATTCGGCAGAAATGGATGAAAAATTTCTTGACAAAACCTGCAGACAAACTCATGGGGATACCTCCCATCAGAGGATTAACTAAAACATCAAAACAATTGTCCCTTCAACATGGAGGCTAAAGTGAGCGATATGTCGTAGGCACGCTTAGAAGCTGGGCTGGCATGGTAAGCAGTCATACTGTATTCAAGACAACTATAGTTCCCACACCGTGGCGCAAACTGTTATCCCGCTAATACATTTTGTCTTTGTACCTATACAAAAATATTTGCATATTGGGACCAACATTTTTATGTTTCCCAAAAAGATTACATATGACTCTTAATCAAAACAATATTACAACAAAACATACAACATGACAACTATTATTACTAAAAGTTTGTATATGAAATTCATGGGTACTGATGATAGGCCTCACAAAATCATTCTGCCTTCATAGTCCTCTTACTATGATTACAAACTGATGGTACCGACTTTTCTAATTAAAGAGTAATAGCAGTTTTATAGCAAATATGATCAGTTTTCTTTCCTTCCAAACAATAGCAATGAAATCGGAAAAAAGGGTCAATGAACATAAAAAGTAGAAAATCCTCATTAAAAGATTATCAGTTGCAATCAAGTAGCATATGGAGATCCTTGTCACAGGCCTGCTGTCGACCTGGTACGGCTACCATCCACCACCTATATGACTATGCAACAAAAGAACAGATATGATCTAACTGGGTTCTAATGAGTACCTTCATGCAGTAACAACTTCCCCATCCCTCTTCCTGTCACAATTAAACTAATACCCATAATTTGATGTAAGTTATACTACTACACGGACGACTATTTCCAGGAATGGGATTAGTGTGGAAACCTCAGATGGAATAATTTTAAGCAGATGGTAAGACATGATTTATGGCCATAATCTTTCTGCTTCGCTCGTGAGCTGCCCCAGGGGGTATGGAGTGGAAAAGGGCGGGGCCTGTCAGTGGTTTGTCAGCAGGGGTTTGGGGAGAACAATACCATCAAATTTATGCAGCCACGTGTTTTGAATCTGTATCATTTTCTGTTCTGCAGTGATCATGTTTACCTGATAACATCTCCTTATTAATCAAATGAACTGAGCACCTTCAGTTGATGCATACAGATGGGACATACACTTGCTGCTTGATCGATTCTCAACACGACACCTTGACAAAAGAGTCTTGCGGTAGCACAACCAATGACCACTGTTAATTCATTATCATTTAGAGGAACATGTTGACTAATTCAAAGCCAAATAATTACCTAATTAACTAACACACTCATTGGATACACTTCACTAATTTGCCACAGAAAATGCCTCTTTCAGGTCAACCAGAAAATTAAGTAATACATTAAAAACTTGTGAAAAATAAATTTCAATTCTTCTGGATGGCCGAACCCAGAGAAATCCCCAGCAGAGCACAACAACCTTATTAGATAAAGAAAGCCTGGACAGCAGTATCAGATTACAAAGCAGCGCTACTAAAACACAGCATCTCAGCTCCTTCATTGTAGAAAACTGAGTTTAGCAAACACAATCAAAGAGATAGTAGTTTCATATTTTCATGAAAGAGGGATGGGATATAAAAATGAATGTGACGCTTTTTTAATATAGTTAAAATATCGAAAAATAAACTGCTCTCTCAGATCAAAACAGCATAAAGAAACTAATATCATTGATACAAAAAGATACAAATTCAACACTGAATCATACACTTTCTGCTATTATGATCAATTAAAGCAACCATAAAACTGACTTTCCAAATTTTGAATTTGCCTTTTGGAAAAATATTTGGAACTTGCAAAAATGGTTTGGATGTCTCCCGAAGCAAAACCAACTTGGATTTGATCAAATCAGTCTCACCCAAAGCCTGTTAGGGGACTCTAAACACACTACAATTGCTGACTCATACAATACTATGAACGCGCATTGATTTTTTCATCAATCATTCAATAAACAGCTTTTCGCCTGCTGTATCTTCAGTTTATGCTATTTTCGACTGCCTGCCTTAATACTCTAACGATAACATTAAATACTCCTGTCTTTGAACATGACAGTCCTGTGACTAACTGATTGATATTCAGGTTTGATGTAGTGATTTTGTTGATGTAATTAACCTTCACTGGTTACATCCCCAATTGCAGAAATTCATCCCCCAATTTCGTGACCTGAAAGGTCAATGTGTGACCTCACAGCTCAACTTGTGTCCAGAAATCTGACCACCAGATGGGCTGTCCAGCATGAAACTGACAGCACATTCGGCCAAGGTGCTAGCCATTCCGAATAACACCTCTCACAAAAGATCAAATATATTGGGATTTAATCTGGTTACACTTTGAGCTTGAAGTGTCATTAATACCAAAGTATTGTAGCAGCAGCTGGCTTGCACAAGACAACATGAAGTCCTGTTACAGAAGTAACGCCACCTCGCTGTCACAAGTGTAAGTCCGACTGCAAGTCAAGTGTTTGTCAACTGCCTGCCATCTTGACTTGATTAGCTAAACATTAATTAGCCAATTAGCTCGTTATTTCAACCACTAGTCAATTTTCCCACCCTGATTTTGCTGGGGAAAAATCGAGTGACTAAAATATTCATGACGGAAAGAAGGAGAGGTGGACCCTTAATCAAATTTGCTGGAACTGTTTTAAGACAATTACTAAACAGAAAAAACTATTTAAGACCCACTCTTGACATAAAGGATATCCTCTTGAATAAATCATAATCTGTTTTCTTGTGACTTCAAACGAGTCTTAAGAATCTTAACGATGTTTTTGCTCCTTTTTTTTCAAAAAACATTTTTTCACAATATAATTATTTTGAACTCACTTCAAATCTATTTTCAAAACTGAAAAATCTGAAAGTGACAATAAAAATTTCAAAAAGTACAAAATAAGAAACAAAAAAGACTTTTACAGTAATTGAAACAGTTAACTCACAAATATTTGTAGAATGTGGTTGAATAGCTTTGGGAAAATAGCGTATTTCTTCAAGTCCATTTTTTCACAAACAAAGAGCTCGTGCAATCACAGCATTATGCTGGGCACATGCCTTCTAATTAGGATTTCTCAGTCGGGAGAGACCAGACAGCACTCCTCAAGTGCATGTCAATTTTCCTCAACGACATGTTTCAGTTATTTTCTTAAATTTGTAAATTCACTTTTTAAACGGAAGACATCCCACACTTGAAAATCCAAACCTTTACGTTTTACAACAACAAATGAACAAACACAACTGGCAAGCTGTCTCATTCATTCCACGTTTCTCCACAACACAGGAATCTGTTTCTCTCTGTATATCCACTTTTAAGTACTGTAACAATTAAAGTCAACTTAGCTTCAACCAGTGCATTACATTAATTCAATATGGCCAACGATCCCATCAAAACCGCATAAAGTACGTATTTCGGGCAGACAAATCGTTGAAAAACTAGGTCTCTCAATGAAAACAGGTAAAGTTTCAAAGCAAACCAAATTATCTGTAAGAAAAACAAGCCTATCGAGGGAACCTCCACATAACAACAGTTTAGTGGTAATCTTGATCTGTGTATCCACCAACCAAACAAGATGAGTATCCTGAAGAGGCTTGTCAGATTGTCGAGTGAGAGTAAAGCTACCCAGAAATTAGCCCCCAACCCTGAAACAAGCCAGCTGGATACCCCTCTTCTTCATCAATAAATTACCTGCTCTCTTGGCTAAAATAAAAGGTGGTCTGTTTGCAGGGAAGCTTCTAATTACACCAGAAACCTCCAGCTGTGAGGAGCTTGACAAGAGATAAGATTTCTAGGCTGGGGACAATCACTGGTTGTAACATCTGACTGGTGGTTGGTAAGCTGCCATATCTGCACTTTGGAGTGTCAAACAAAATTCTTGGTGACATCCAACAGAAAATAGCTTTGTCTTTTTGTTTACAGATTTCAGGCAGTGGCTTGAAACGCTTATTGAAGCTGGCTTGTTCAACTCGCATAATTTTTCCTCCTCTTTTAACTTTGGCCAAAGTTCCATCAAGTCTAAGCAGGAGGCCGGTTTCCCCTGAGATACAGATTGATTCCCAAATTGAAGAGTATGTCTGCTCTGTGAAGACATGATTCCAAGTGACTGGACCGGCATGTTTTAGGGTGGGGTCTCTGTCAGCTTGCTGTGGGCTTGTGGATGTTGACAATCTTCCCTCAGCCCTATATCAATCATTGACAACACTAATCACACACAAACTACGCCTCCCTCCACATGTGAAATGTGGAAAAGCTTAAAAGGCTCAAGACTGAAGTTTGTTCTTGCTCTGGATGAATTAAAGAAAAACCTGCTTTTTATGGCAAAACACATGTGTTTCCACACACACCAATCAGTCATCCACCTATCCCGTCTGAACCACAAAGCAGTGTTAACTGCTGAATCATATAACAGTCAACATGAAGACTTCACATACAATACATGTAAACTCATATGTGCCCTTGGGTCGTATGACGTCACGAGTCATCAGTGTATTGTTTCCGTCATCCAGATGGCATGGTTGACGTCATTGAATCTTATTGTGACGTGAGGTAGGAGTGAGTGAGTGAGTGAGTGAGTGAGTGAGTGAGTTGGGTTTAACGCCGCTTTTTAACAGTATTCCAGTTATATCACGGCGTGTCAGCTTAATGTGGTTTCGGTGAAACCCACGAGCACGGGTATGGTGCTGACAAACCTAGAAACATAATCGGGGCGAACCGGGATTAGAACCCACGATCATAGGTTTCTGGCGTGGCCAAGGGATGCAACTCTGCACAGCAAATCGCGGTGCCTTAGACGTGAGGTAGGAATGGCGTCACACTAAAAACTATGTAATAGCAGAAGATTGATGCCATCATTCAACAAATTGTGGTTGTGCTGTCCTTATAGGTAAACACTAAAATTTGTCTCTGTATGTAGACATCTTCTTAGGTAATAAATAGAACATTATATTGCTTGAGAAATGCCGGAATTTAGACACTCGTGTTGTAAACATAGTATGACATGAACGCTCATATGATATCCTCTATATCTTATCTTATCAAAGGTGTGTATAGAGGCTAATGACAGGGCACAGTGTCTTTAGGTTTTCATTAGCTGTGTTTTTCATTGCATCTGCTCTCTAATGGAATGTATTGCAATAAATATTCATACCATAGGGCCCCACAACTGTGACTGAACTTTATCATAGTTTTATAAAATATCATCAATGTGTTTTGGACATAAATTTTGCAGTGTTTTGGCAAGTTTTTTTAGCTTTTAAGCATTTTGATTTGTAATTTATTTTTTCAAATCCAATTTGCAAGTGTATGCTTTTTTTTGCCCGGTAGTTTGCTAAAGTAAACAAATTGTCCAGAGAAACCCCAGTTTCTCACACTGACTGTGAAAGAATAGGTTTAGACAGCTAAATGGTGGTAGAAACGAAGTAATGATGAAATAGTCAGGAAATCTTGTAATTGAAAATATTTGTAATTTCTACTTTGGATATTATAACCACTATGGTTAAGGCTATAGGACTAGTGCCAGTTCCTTACACTGAACTGACCATTGAGAAATAATGGGTGAATTCAGGGACACCACAAACATAATTCAAAATATTCTTCAAAGTTTTGAATATTAAACACAAAATAAAAACTGCAACTTCCCTAAATTGACAACCTTTTTTTTGATCATTTCACCAGGAAACTTCAATCCCTAAAGCATCATGAACCGTTTGCATCCTGATTCCAGAACACGACAACCTGCCTGCTATCCCTATGACAATGTCCACAGACTCTGTTTCCTCATATTTCATAATAGCTTCTGAAAAAAAAAGCTGGCAATGTGAGCCTAACTTCTCCCAGTTGAGTCACGAAACACCATCCCAGGATTACCTCTTCAAAGACCTCATCCACCCCCCTCCTCTCCCTCCTATTCCTCCGTCACAATACTGGGGACACATATGTCATACATTTCCACCATTTCCACAATTTCCACAGCAATCAAACATCTTCTGCTCCTGCTTTGTTTCAAAACACATTTCATGGCGTCAACATATTTATCTGAGAAAATGATGTCTGAATTTTTCTACCTATGACCAAATGTTTAGCATTAACCTTTTAAAAGTCAGATTATCAAAGATCTTGACAAACAGAATGCTAACATGCATCCAGGCATGTGAAAGGCCATTCCTTGCACTTTCAGGAGAAAGGTGATACCCCTACTTGTAAAAACTTTCAACTTCCAAACTGAAAAAATACAACTTTGAAGCTTCCTTGCTGTGAAGCTCCAAACGTGAAGTTTATAAAAATAAAACTGTTTACCATAAATACATCTGTACAGTGATGAGGGGAAACCATGGTCTGAAAGTTACACTATATACACTTTGATCCACTGGGATGCCCCTGTTTCAAATATGGGGATTCATATTGTTTAAGTTCAGTGTTTAAAATCTGACTCCATAATTGGTTAACCAGCTTGAGAAAAACCTGCAAGGGCATACCTCATAAACAGACAGTTCATTGAGAAGACGCGGGGCACCAAAAGATGAGGAAAACTGTCTGACTCCGGCACAGGGGAACATCAGAAGCTCTGATGAATCTCAGCTTCTTGTCAGGTCTATTGTCTGATACCCAACAACTCACTGACTGGGACTATTTTCCAGAATTTTGTCAAAAAATGAGTCTCGCGTCAAACCGTTTTCATGGCAGGGTTAAGTTTAGACATATGAGAAAATTCCCGTCGGACAGAAAGAAGAACAGCGGGTCTGGCAATAGTTGAATTTCTGTCAGATCTATTGTCTGGCAGGGAAAAATAAATTTCATCATCTCTGGGACATCGAGTCAGAATGCATGATTTGCACATGCATTCACTTCCCATGCATTGCATGGCCATCTGTACCCAGCAACAAAATACTCAAGTCTTCTTCTTTGAATGCCGCATTTCCTTGAGATTAAGCAGTAGATCAAGTCAGCTGACAACTAATTTTAAGAGAGAAAAAATACCATGAGAAAATAAATTGTAAAAAAATATTCTCACCTTGACTGTTGCTTGAGGTTCAGTTAGCCGTGAGGTAACAGAGGCGAAGTTTGATGATAGTTGTTGGTAGCGACTCTTGAATGGTTTTTCTTTCACTTGGTAGTGGGCAGGGCCAGGTTTCTCTACCTCGTCCTTCTTTGCAATGGCTTGGATCCTGGTGGATGTTGTCCCGAACACCCCTCTGCGCGTACTCTCCAAGTAGGCCTTCCTCATGCTCTCTGCACCCATACCACCGATGTTGTACGCTCCGGGACCTACAATTACAACTTGATCACTTTAGATTGAGTTTGAGTTTCAGGTAAAAAGTTGCTGTTTTTAATTACAATGAAATCTGAATCTCAGTCTGGAAACCTCAGCTTCTGGGCACTTTCAGAGTGTCATGTTTTTACACATAAAGGGAGATCACTCTGTACCCATGTTTCGTTAATCCTGTTATCTGTTAACCCTGACCGTGGGAATAGAGGGTGAGTTGGGTTTAACGCCGCTTTTAACAGTATTCCAGTTATATCACGGCGTGTCAGCTTAATGTGGGAGGAAAGCCCGAAGTGATGCAGGTCTCAGACGTTTACCACTTCGGTGAAACCCACAAGCATGGGTATGGTGCTGACAATCCTAGAAACATAATCAGGGCGAATCAGGATTCAAACCTGCAATCATAGGTTTCTGGCATCATAGGTTTACCAAGGGATGTAACTCTGCACAGCAAATAGCAGCGCCTTAGACAACTGAGCCCTGTGCCCCCGACTATGGGAATAACATATATTAGTCTGGATAATAAATAGTAATAAAATAAAACTGTTTATCAAATAAGATTTGAAGTTATAAGGTAAAAAAATCAAAAACAAAATTGGCCAAAATAATATAAACAACTAACATCCTTTTCCATGCCAGCACCTACAAATGTGCAAAAATAATTCTGAATCAGGGTTGAGGCATTTACTGACTTGCACTAGCAAATCGTGTGCACATTATCCAGTAAATGTTTTCTATCCCCTTGAAATAAAGAATGAGGTGATACATTAAGAATGAATGATTTATACCAAGTGAACAGTTGATGTCAACACAGGGAAGTGCTTGTACCGTGGCAGAATCTAAATGTAGCTCTGCTCCACATTTCGCCTACAATGCCTGATTTATTACCCCAGTTCTTGTTTCTTAGCACAGAACAACTGCTCGTGCAGCTCGGATATCATACATGCATGCATTAACTTCACATACACATTTGTTAACCAATTTCCCAACAATGATAACTTATGAAACTGTTCTACGTAAATTATCCACTTATTATTCCACATCATGAATGCCTTGGTTACATGGTCAAACACGTCATTGGTTGTGTTATCATGGTGATACTGATGACTCTTATAACCTTCTTCTTCATCTTGATGAAGAGAATTATAGGATGTATTTACCATCCAACTACTCAACACAACTGTAAAACGAATGGGAGTCAGTGCTGCAGTCTGATTGATTGAAATGTGTTGGTTACATTGGATTTGAATCCTGGAAATTTCCAGGACTATTCACTGCATATTCTTAATCTGTCACATATTGCAAATTTGAAAAATGTGCCACTTGGCATGGCAATGAAAATTCTGTACCAACTCTATATTGCATTTAATTCATACTTAAATTTATATCAATCAACATAAATATATTTCAACATCAAAATTATTCACTCAATAAAAGGAATATGATATGATTCAACACAAAATATATATTTATTATATATTTTTACCATGTTTACATTTCTAATGTAATATTGTTTTTCAAATTATTTGTAGTCAATAAATAACAATCATGTTATGATCTCCCACTCAATTCCATTGTAATTCTCCGATCCAGAACTGAACACTTTCCTCCTTACACCACTACAGTCCTTGGCAAGACTTACAAACAAAGGGAGACAACTCTTGCCCAACATGGAGATTATCTGAAGAGAGGGATTTTACCTGGTGTCTTCTTGACTGGCCCTTCAATGTTGAAACGGACAGACGTCTGACCAAACGGGCTTCTCTTCAGCCCCGTCACACGCTTTAGGGAATCCAGTGCCGATCTCGGGTCATTATACACCCCGGGGGCAGGGGTGATTGTCTTCAGTGGTTGAAATCTCTACAATGAACAAATGAATATTTTTCATGACACTTGTGCACCCACATGAAGCCTGGTAGAAGTGTCTTATCTTTTCAAGTTATCACAAAATACCTGCCATGATTGTACTCACACACACTGATTGTAATTTGCACTCACTTTTGATTGGGACATGAATGGTGGGTGCTCGACTTCAATTCCATCTGTATTAATCTTTGGGTGTGGCATTTCAAACTGGCCTTTTATCTCATATTTCCCTGGCCCGGGTATTGCCTGGAAGAAAAACAAAGTCTTTGTTTTAAAAAAACCCATTTGTATACTTTTAAGATGAAAGCAAACAATAACGACAAATATAAAAAAAATAAAAAAATAATTAAATAACAGCAGGGATCTAAAGTGTCATCAAAGCATTGAACGTTCTGTATGGGCATTTATTGCTATCAATAGCAACACCCTTATTCATGAATTAAAATTTATATGCTAACAGTATGAGAAGGAAACGCAGCTTTTAGCACGTCAAATTAGATTGTAAACTGTTCAAAGGGATATTATCATTCTGCATAGCAGCGTGTGCTCTCTGTTTCAAACACAAGCCATTCAACACAAATATTGTCAAAATGTTCACATGCAGATGTGATTAAATTTGTTCCGTATTCAAAGCAACATTTCCAATTTGATCACAAACTGTGATTTAAAATAAAAAACAAAACACTTCTCATATATCATTTACCACTTATCTGCCAAGCTACTTGAATAATTAGCATGCAATTTTCTACCGCATGCTATATGCGTGTCATAATTGGAGATTTATTGCTGGAGCTTAAACTATAAAATGATAGCTCTCACAGTGCTTCACCCTAAATCAAAGTAATATCACTTCTGAATGTGCACTATGACGAATTATCTGAGAGGAAAACTGTATGATTTTTGTGACTGCCGCCTCTCCTTCATGTGTTTATTTATGGTCATGGGACTCCGCCATGATAAAGTAGAGCCAGGGGGTATAGAAAGTTGATGTGGAGAAACTGTGAGAAAAAAACCTCTACACTCTAGACTGGTCCCTTGCTTATGGGCGATAATTGAAACCATATTTCACCAATAGAAGAAAAAACAACTGGATAACAATAACCCCCTGTTCTTAAATAGCCAGAAAAAATAAATGGTAAAGTCTTACAAACTCAATGACACGACCCTACATCTACACACAATCTACACATAGGCAATGCCCAGATTGCTGTCATGTTTCTGAACAGCTGGATGTTGATTTCATGGACAAGTGTGTTGATTGTGCTTGCACATGTATTACAAATTCTTAATGTTTTTCAAACAGATTTATTATTTAAGTTTATAATAGGTGACATTTTCCCCAGAAGAGGATAATGAGGAGCCCCCATCATTAAATGTAACCATGGTAACATGAGTACACAAGCACACACACAGTGGCCCTGTTTGAAAATATAGATTTAAATGTAAATATTATGGTGAAATTTGATAAGAAATAGAGCATGTCCCCTGGAAGGAACGTTTGTTGATAACAGAGTGTCAAAATATATAACATACTGCCAAAATGGCAAAGCGTCATTGCATTTTTATCAGCTGTTTATTTCCCTAAAATCTCACCCCGGCTTCCATGGCAGGTCATACAACTATGCTTTTAACCTTATGTATATCACAGGGTAATGGATTCTATAATAAACACATCAAAACATTTGTTTGAAATAAGATTTGCTCTGGGCTTTTACAAATTCTGACTTAAATCTACGTTAAAAGTATACAACCCTGGCAAGACAGTTTCAACATTCCATTAGCAGTATTATAACATCTGCAAAATCAATTTGGTAAACTATGATAAAAGACATGGTAATGCCAGGTCAGAATTCATCCCAGTCCTGTCATAATTGTCAGTATGCACTGAGCTTGTTAGTCAAGTTTGATTAAGGTTTCGGTGCTATCTAAACTTTCCACTCTAATGGACTGAATCATCTTCCAGGTTTTAACCATTTTTTCCTCGTTTGTATCAGTATGACCAGTTGACAGACTCTAACTAAACGTTATTTATAATTGGAAATATTTCTTGCCATCAAAGTGAACAAATTATCAGGGAATCTTTAAACTAGGAACAGTTGGCACCAAGATTTGACAAGGCTGAGAAATATTCCTCTTGGAACGAGAGTGCACGGCTAGAGCAAGGGATCACACATTTGGATACCAACATGTCAGGGATTTGGTTGCCACAAATTATGTCGGAGTCTTTTGACTGGCTTCACGTCACTTCGTGGTCTTCAAAGAGTGTAAGAAGCACAATGAAAGAGAGACTTAATCGTGTAAATTGTGACTCATACATTCCTGACAACTAATCTGAAAATTATGATCTAATTATGGAAGTTACTCCTCCAGACACAAGTGCCTAGGTCTAGTTTCTTATGCCAGAGACGGTAGCTTCCACAGAGTCTTTACAGCAGCAGTTCCACCATTGGCGTGTAGACATAAATTTCATCTTCTCACATCAAACTGCCTCTACTGACACCAAGTGGAATATTTAAGATAAATTTGGAATAAATCGAGTTATCTCAGTCGTAAATCTCATGCTGAAAGTACTTCGCATAAAATGTGTAATTAGACGTACATTTCACCTAGGTTATAAATGCAAGCATTAAAAAGGAAATTGATTTGTCATTAACTGTCCAATGGGAATGGTGTTTTCACAAGATTACTGGTATGGTCATCAGTCCATTAATAGAACCCATGAAGTTGGACATAGTCGGAATGTTTGCATCAGATCTAAATAAGTCCACATTTACACAGACCCATAACTAATGTCAGCAAGAAAAGAATTTGTGAAATTTTGGAAGCTGAAACCTAAACCCAGTCTAGCCTTACAGAGAAAAATAGAAAAATATACCATTGTGCTTGAAAAGAAGTAAGCTGGAAGGACAAGGAAAGAAGCTCTGGTGTTTTTACCATTAAAATACACATTAACATGATTAATATGAGGTCAGATGAATGTAATTTCTCGTTTTGTGGATTATCTTGTTTACAATGCCTGAATTGGGACTTAAAAGCCAAAAATATGAAAGGGAATAAAACAAATGAGGTGAAATGAGGTTAATGTCGCTGTCAAGATGATTGCTTTTAGAACTATGTGCATTGTTTGTGTATTGTTTCTTGTAATCGTCCAGACTGATGCTAGCCCACTGAGATACCTTGCCGCAGTTGAACATGGATACCCCACTCAGACACAGTATACTGATTCCAAGTCGACAAATTCTTGTTTTATCCCTTTATGCTGAATGCCAGGCAGGGTAACAACAAGTACCATCTTTTAACATCTCTTGGAATGACGTGACCAGGAAATTGTACCACTGACCTTCCGCTCTAGGGGCAGAAGCTATATCTACTAGACCAGTTAGAATAAAACAAAATATGTGCCAAATACGCATATTATGAAAAAGAGCATTTTCAGTTATTATTATACTTTCAAAGAACTTAGGGAGGAAGAAATAATCCAAGAACTTTAAAAAAAATAAGTTTTGTTCCATCTTAATTTTATGTTAATCATAAATACTGTTCATATATATTAACAGTGAAGTTTAACCTTTTGAAGAAATCCAATTCATTAGAATAACCAAGAGCTTCTTGAAATTACTTCAAAACCCCTGTATCACGTCAACCTTGTGGTTTCGCACACATAGCCTCTCTGCCCATAACTTAATTTTGTCTTTAAGTGTTTTCGTTTGAATGAACATAAATATACACAATTACTTCCATGTGTGATGCTGGGGATGTTTATTATCACTGAATGGGCGATGGCCATAAATGGCCTCATCATATATGTGGATTTATTTCAGAAAAAATAAACTCCTTGAAGATACTTATAAGACTCTGCTGATTTCACGTTATCCCTGGATGCATCTTGTGAAGTAGAATTAGACTATTTAGGTTCAGGTCTGTAAGTTTATTATAACAGAAACAGACATCCCTGGGCTAAATTGGAATATATTTAAAAGAAATATACATATTTTTGGTCCGATGTCAGGAAAGATAGTGATTTCGATGATGATATGGAGATACATGTAGGTTAATATACACACAAATATCGAAATAAACAACTTAAATTGACTTCACAATTTCTTTCATGTAAGTATTCTTGCAGAAATATACACAATAATTCTAAAATATTTACACAAGTGTAGAATCAAAACAAAAGTTCAGGGCGATAGGGTTTACATCTTGAATCTGAAGGTAGATGAATGAGTTTTAAAGATTCCCCGACGAACCCGGGGGACAAGATGATAGAATAAGGAGACACAGCCACAGAAGAACATGTTTAACAGAGGGGATCTGCCCTCCTGCACATAAACAGTTCTCTCAAGGAGTGGGTGGATTAACCTTTTTCAGCTAAGTGCAGATAGCTATTTCAAGTTGCTGCTTGTTTATGAGGGTTCAGGCTTTTGACCCTATAAATTTTACAGCACAGATTAAAATGCCTTTGTACTGAGGAGGTTGGTGATCCAGCCTTTGGTTATTTTCAAAATGCTTCTGAGAAGTGCTTATGTAATAAGTGTAGGTGAAAGTCCCATTTTGTGTTTATCTGTGTCGTTGACTTAAGTAATACATATTCAATTTTCTATGTTTTGATCAACATCAAAACACCCTGAAATTTCATTCTAAATTTTAACTATTTAATGTTTGATTTAGTTTTTGTTTGATGTATTTGTGACAGTCTGATTACACATGACTATACTAAATTGGCAATGTCAGCCAAGAAATCATCCCAATATACCAGATGTGATCGGAAACCTAGTAATTCATGTTAATGCTTGGGGCAGGTGCACCCAAGTTAGATAAATGTATGCAGATAATTGTTAAGGCTATTACCCAAAATTATCTTATGACCTGCAAACGGTGTACTGTAAATTAAATTCAGAGCTCACATAGTTTCAAAACTGACTGAGAAAGAAACAACAACACAAACATGTAAATCTGTAATGTTAATATTGAAAATATAACGGTCAATGTAAAATCAAAGGAATAACTACGGAAGAGAAATGAATATTTTGAACTTTCAAGTTCTGTTTGTAAAGTATATATATGTATAATACCTAATTCCAAGTCTTGAGCAAATTTTTACCCAAAGTTTGTTTTTTTCTTGAAAAAATTATCAAAATGTGTGTTTGCAAAGTATTATGTAATCTTAAACCATAAATGATATTGATGTCATAAACAATGGATGACTGATCAAGGGAGGTAACTTGGTTCATTTACAGCGGTGATGCGAGTTTTGTGAAACTGTGGACATGTATTCCGGACCTGTACGAATGAATGTCGGTAAGATATATTCATTGTCCACCAATCAAACCTTGAGGCACATGGAATGATATACCATGTGTGTGAGCCTATGTAACGATTGGGGTACATTGACTTACACACAGGGTACATCACAAAATGTACCCCTCAAGATCGGTTGACAACTCATAATGGTAAACAATCACAATAATATTTACCTTTTTCTCCTCATCCTTGACCACTGCCTCATGATATCGAGGAAGTCTTGCTTCGTATCGTACGCTTCTCTCCTCGTCTGCAATGTTGGCATTTTCAGCTTTGTTCTGGACCTCCTTATATGGTTCATATTCTCCTGGGCCTGGCCCACCCTTGCCGCCAAATTCCACACGTTTGGATGTCAGCT
Source organism: Haliotis rufescens (assembly GCF_023055435.1). NCBI lineage: Eukaryota > Metazoa > Mollusca > Gastropoda > Lepetellida > Haliotidae > Haliotis > Haliotis rufescens. The sequence continues at coordinate 1,132,538 of NW_025963891.1, read as the reverse complement.
TACCGAAATGTACTCCTCTGTACTGCGAAGTTGGTTTTGTATCACCCTGAAAAAAATAAAATTGATAAAACTATTTTGTTCATTAGAAGATTAGACAAATAGACTGGACAACTGTATTGATGTGGGCAGTGAGTGAGTGAGTGAGTGAGTGAGTGAGTGAGTGAGTGAGTGAGTGAGTGAGTGAGTGAGTGAGTGAGTGAGTGAGTGAGTGAGTGAGTGAGTGAGTGAGTGAGTGAGTGAGTGAGTGAGTGAGTGAGTGAGTGAGTGAGTGAGTGAGTGAGTGAGTGAGTGAGTGAGTGAGTGAGTGAGTGAGTGAGTGAGTGAGTGAGTGAGTGAGTGAGTGAGTGAGTGAGTGAGTGAGTGAGTGAGTGAGTGAGTGAGTGAGTGAGTGAGTGAGTGAGTGAGTGAGTGAGTGAGTGAGTGAGTGAGTGAGTGAGTGAGTGAGTGAGTGAGTGAGTGAGTGAGTGAGTGAGTGAGTGAGTGAGTGAGTGAGTGAGTGAGTGAGTGAGTGAGTGAGTGAGTGAGTGAGTGAGTGAGTGAGTGAGTGAGTGAGTGAGTGAGTGAGTGAGTGAGTGAGTGAGTGAGTGAGTGAGTGAGTGAGTGAGTGAGTGAGTGAGTGAGTGAGTGAGTGAGTGAGTGAGTGAGTGAGTGAGTGAGTGAGTGAGTGAGTGAGTGAGTGAGTGAGTGAGTGAGTGAGTGAGTGAGTGAGTGAGTGAGCACCATGCCACCATGAAACAAAATCAACTAACTAACTGACCTAGACTGACCACCCATTTTGATTTTGGCTGTTTTTTAAGATAATAGGTTACTTTGGGGGGGGGGGGGGGGGGGCAGATGACCTAAAATGGTAAACCTGGATAAAAACTACCAACTGTTCCAAATATTCAAAAGATGCAGTTTCTTTGAAGGACATTTCCTACAGCTGTCTGGTCTGTTGGAAATACAGATCGCTACTGTCCAGCACTGATTGATCACAGAGGTGGCACTACAGATATGAATATTTTATGCTTGCACTTTGAATCACTTCTGGCTCACTGTAACTTCCTGATGAAACAAGCTGCATTGTTCGTCATCACATTTCTAGTTATATTCACACATATGCCATTTACTACTCATCACAAAATTGACAGAACCCTCATTTCAAAAATGGATCAACCACATGATAGAACAAGCATCTGGTAATCCTATTTAAGACAGGCCATCTTCATCATTCCCCGAAAGGAGTATTATTTATTAATTAAAGGAAAAATTATGGCTTGAGGCAAACAGCCTTAAAATTTGGCATTTTCATGAATTCGGGCAGAAAAAAATTCCTCTCAGGCAGATCATATCAATTTGGGCACAACAAATTATAAAAAAATAATTCATAAGATGTACCCTCACCTGTATTACTTGAACTTAAAAGTTACACAAGATAACAATTCAATAACAATTAATATTTCCATAATTTTATCTGTTAAAAAGTGTTATGCAGGCTCCTTCTTAACCATGCAAATATGTCACAATAAATTATAACTATTATTCAATATTTGTCATGTAAATAATCTTTTACCAAACCTGACTGCTTGTGTCTGTGCTAGTGATAAAATTTAAATACTTTAAGTTTTTAAATCACAGATATCTTAAAATTAAAGCCCCTCGTCACGCCAGTGACCTCATCATTGCATGTTTTGAGCTGTGGCAGCCAAAAAACAAAAGGGCCAATCTGTGGGAAAGATAATTATAAAATATGCATTATGAACGACAAGCGTTAGATGTATCCTCAGAGGAAGAGGTTGTCGCTAATGGCTGTCATTTGCTTAGTCTGTCAAGAGGGTTAAATCCTTTGTCCCATCAAAATCCATTCCCACTTTTCGTGACTTTTCTCATTAGTATGCAAATGTATTCATAAAAGCTTGCATCTCTACATTGTCTCTTGCTGACAGAGGTGTGATGGCTAGCTCGTCTTCACGTGATAATTAGACAATTTCCCACTAACAACTGACAGGCGGAATAAAAAATATATGGCAGTGTATCAACTGAACTTCCCAATGTTCTTTATCACTCCTCAGACCATGCTCTCTGCTTGCTCTCTGCAATCAACTGGCAATTAACATTAACACATGTTTAGTCCATATTGGTGAAATATTCATAAAGCTGAGGTTAATATTTTTGTGAGTGTGTACAATATGCTCTCTGCTTACTCTCTGCAGTCGACTAGCAATTAACATTAACACATTTTTAGTCAACATTGGTCAAACATTCATAAAGTTTAAAGTTTATATTTTTGTGAGTGTGTACAATATGTTTTCATATTCATTTTGCTAAACATGCTCTGATGAAATGACTGACAACTCTTCATATAACTCTTTTTTTTATACTTGAACTCAGTGGATGGTGTGTTGACAAGTAATTGACATTGGCGGAAATGTTGCTCAGACTGTAGAAAAGAACATGCAATATTTCCTTGTTGAATATATTCTCCTGCCAAATGTGACAACACTGACATTTCTGATTATGAATAAAACATTATATCTGTAACCTAGCTAAATACCAGGGTATAAATTCTGTTCTCTAATCCTGGCTTCTGCACTGCTACAAGAACAGATTTCAAATGTTTAAATGGCTAGTGATTATTTCTTTTTAAGTATAGTTTAGGGCTGGGACAGGTAACTCGTGTACCCAGGTCGGGTGAGTACTGAGTAGGACCCGGGTACCCACAGGACTACCCGGACCCGTGGTTAGTCATGTGATATATTGTTTATTGACAAATATTATCTAGAACTCTATGGTTACACTACAAGTCACAAATGTTTGCATTTCTTTCTGACTATGCACCCATTCCTTCTGACTTTTCATATCTTTGAATAAAGATATAACTTGAGTCAACTTCAGTGTATGCATGACCAGATTATTTAATACATGTATCTAAATATGTTTTGCCAGTGCTATGGTAAAAAATGTCCAATCGGGACATTTTTTACCTATCTCTTAATACCTACAGTGGGTACCCGGGTAGGGTAGGGTAATAGAGGGGTGGGTAACCTGGGTAGTAATTTCGGACTCGTCCCAGCCCTAGTATAGTAATGTTGTTTTGTTAGATTAATTTCTAGACCCAAATAAACATTGGACCAGATATATTCACCTGATGTCTACCCATGATTGTGTGTGTGTTTGTTGTTACCTAGTTCCCTGGAGACACACACAGATACCTAGTTCCTTGGAGACACACACAGATACCTAGTTCCTTGGAGACACATACAGATACCTAGTTCCTTGGAGACACACACAGATACCTAGTTCCTTGGAGACACACACAGATACCTAGTTCCTTGGAGACACATACAGATACCTAGTTCCTTGGAGACACACACAGATACCTAGTTCCTTGGAGACACATACAGATACCTAGTTCCTTGGAGACACATACATATACCTAGTTCCTTGGAGACACATACAGATACCTAGTTCCTTGGAGACACACACATATACCTAGTTCCTTGGAGACACACACAGATACCTAGTTCCTTGGAGACACATACAGATACCTAGTTCCTTGGAGACACATACAGATACCTAGTTCCTTGGAGACACACACAAATACCTAGTTCCTTGGAGACACACACAGATACCTAGTTCCTCGGAGACACATACAGATACCTAGCTCCTTAGAAACACACACAGATACCTAGTTCCTTGGAGACACATACAAATACCTAGTTCCTTGGAGACACATACAGATACCTAGTTCCTTGGAGATACACACAGATACCTAGTTCCTTGGAGACACATACAAATACCTAGTTCCTTGGAGACACATACAGATACCTAGTTCCTTGGAGACACATACATATACCTAGTTCCTTGGAGACACATACAGATACCTAGTTCCTTGGAGACACACACAGATACCTAGTTCCTTGGAGACACATACAGATACCTAGTTCCTTGGAGACACATACAGATACCTAGTTCCTTGGAGACACACACAGATTCCTAGTTCCTTGGAGACACATACAGATACCTAGTTCCTTGGAGACACATACAGATACCTAGTTCCTTGGAGACACACACAGATACCTAGTTCCTTTAAGACACATACAGATACCTAATTCCTTGGAGACACACACAGATACCTAGTTCCTTGGAGACACATACAGATACCTAGTTCCTTGGAGACATATACAGATACCTAGTTCCTTGGGCACACACAGATACTTCATTCCTTGGAGACACATACAGATACCTAGTTCCTTGGAGACACATACAGATACCTAGTTCCTTGGAGACACATACAGATACCTAGTTCCTTGGGCACACACATATACCTAGTTCCTTCGAGACACATACAGATAACTAGTTCCTTGGAGACACACACAGATACCTAGTTCCTTGGAGACACATACAGATATCTAGTTCCTTGGAGACACATACAGATTCCTAGTTCCTTGGAGACACACACAGATACCTAGTTCCTTGGAGACACATACAGATACCTAGTTCCTTGGAGAAACATACATATACCTAGTTCCTTGGAGACACATACAGATACCTAGTTCCTTGGAGACACATACAGATACCTAGTTCCTTGGAGACACATACAGATACCTAGTTCCTTGGAGACACATACAGATACCTAGTTCCTTGGAGACACACATGGATACCTAGTTCCTTGGAGACACATACAGATACCTAGTTCCTTGGAGACACATACAGATACCTAGTTCCTTGGAGACACACATGGATACCTAGTTCCTTGAAGACACACACAGATACCTAAATTCTTGGAGACACATACAGATACCTCGTTCCTTGGAGACACACACAAAGCACAATGTAAACTTAGTTCCGGGACATTTATTGTAAACCATTCCCATGGGACATTAATCATGTTAATAAACATGTTTTTCTTTGGCTTATTTATACAGAAGTTTACTTTCTTCCTGACATATGAAGAAATCCAGCACCTTTGGCACCAAAATAACTAGTTTCTTCAACATACATAAAAAATAGCTCCTTTGGTATAAATACAAAAATCTTGTTCTTTGAGACAGTTCACAGGGTTCTGAGAACAGAAACAGATTTTTGCAATGAATATTTTACAGACAACACTACATGTTTTTTTCCATCTCTGTCTGCCCCTACTCACCTTATCCACGAGGACCACGTACTTGTCCATTTTTTCCACTGACTTCTTATTTACTATATCTACAATACATGTATCTCATAAAACATATCCTCCATAAACAACATCCCATCCAAACAATTGAAGGAGAGTATGAAGCAATACCAACTGAAACTTGTGGCAGCACACATTAACAGTAGACCTGCTTGTACTAAGAACATTAGAAACATATATTTGTATTGGCAATATGTTTTTAATGCCATTCAGGTCAGCTTCACAAAACGTTTGGTGAACATTTGTTTTGGAACATCAAGCCATCTCAGAATACATGAAAATAAGATAATTTATTACCGCCAAAGGTTCTGAATGCTGAATGAGAAACCCACCCAGCCATGTTGAATATAAAGGACATGCGTCATGCAGTTACATGACAAATTGGGACTCCCTTCCGAGAAACTTAATGTTGATGACATTACCAACTAGCACTGAAGATTTATGTTCTTCGGTAAAACCCCAGTCAATTACATTCAAATTGGCTTTTAGGGTACTTTCAATCATTTATGACACCATCCCCTGAATAAACCATGAAGCAAAATATGTACTAATGTGATCCTAATACTACAAGACATTAGACAGCAGCTTTGATAATAGTCCGTTCAACTCTAAAATGCTATCCAAACAGATTAGCCCTCCTCAATAAAACTATTCGATATCTGTTAAAAGGTCACACCATATCCCATAAAGGTCACAGTTACTACACCACCTCGCATGCCCCTGAATACTAATGTCCTACAACTTGTCATTGTGTTAAAGTCACGTGAAATACAATACACCCACTGTCGAAATAAATGTATTGAATTTCAGAAGTGAAATGCCCTTTTGAAATGGCCATCACCATCTTTGTCCATCTCAATCTTTTAACGTCTAAACAGATTTCAGCTAATAAGATAATATTAGAAGCTTGAATAATTTTTCCCCATATTTAGCTTCATCAAATCACTACAAAGTTTTCATAACCTTATACATAATTAATTTCCTGCCATCATGTAGAGACGGTACACCCGAGGGGCAGCAAGCTGCAGCCCTGGTCCCCAAGATCCACGCCACCTCCAGCTTTGCTTTATGTATGGTCAGGCAGCCATGAACAATGTGATGGTATTGCTGTAAAGCTATCAATGCTCTAAAAAACTCAGCCCGGCTTGGCCAGAAGTCTAACAGTGTTTAATGATAGGATACCTAAATGGCTATGCGAGGCCGTGCCTCAGGGAGGGGCAGTATTCACAAGGCTAAGATAATGGGCAGGCTTGAGACTATAAGCCTTATGTACCGTACACACGGACAATACTGGATTAAAACCAATCGAAGAGGAGCTAATAATTAGAAATCTCGGGCTCGTTACAATTCTCGGACCAAATGTTTCCATGCTCTCCATCAGTTGCTCAATCTGTACAATATGTCACAGTCTTTGTGAAATCTTACAGATATTTTGATTTATACTGCTACTGTGGGTGCTTAACTTGAAACTGATAACTACAAGGAGCAACCTTTCTTCTTGGCAGATTAGGGCTGTGACACTGCCATGCTACAAATATCTTAATTACCACAAACTAATTATTTTTATTGAAAACTGCCATTGTCTGAAAAGCACATTTCAATTGTAGCAAGCAGATGCACAGAATTTAGTCAAGAATTTGCATTTTTAGTTGGTTTGTTAAGGCAGTAAAATGTTCAAGTAACAAATGATTATGTCCGACATAGGAGGAGTTAGCATCCATCATGAAGCTAGATATATTGCCTGCATGGGAGATTTTAATTCTAACAATGGTCGGGAATAATTTGACATAAAACAAGATTTGAGTAATTAGTAGAAGTGCCTGCCATTAACTATCTGACAATGTGAAGCAAATTTGAACAAATTACTTCAATTCTAAAAATTACAATTCCAAATTGACCCCTTACAAAATTGTACAGCATCTTTGGTTATGGAGCTTTATAATTGTCTTTGTTTGCAGGACTTCAAATTTATGAATGGCAAGAGTCTTAAAATATGGTTACACATATAATTTCTGGAGGAAAGTGAAAACACAAGGTAAGAGGAAAGACTTTTAAAATAAATTTAGAAAAGTCCTCTGTAAGCTACTTTCAAAATTTCATAATAATTGACTGAAATCTTGAATATCCTATTTCGTAAATGAAGCTAAAAGATAATGATACGTATACAATGTTGTGAACATTCCGTTCATGCACAGTAATCTGGTAAAACAAACAGTGCTGTTCATATACACACTTTCTTAAATGATGTCAAATTGCATGATATTAATTAAATTTATTTTCAAACATCTTAGAGGGAAATTTGAGGGATTGGATCAGAGGCAATGGCTGTTTAAAGGCAATTATCCCAAGACACAGGAATCTAACAGTTTCCCAGTGCTATTAAGGAGTTACTATTGACATTACTCTAAGATTAATTTGAATGGTTCTCAGCTAGTACAAAGCAGGGAAATAAGAGGACCGAGCTCATTAAAGAATGAAAGAGTATGACTTGCTCCACCTACTTGAGCTGGATTATAGAATGCAGGTCCAAGGGAGCGGTCTCTACTGGGAGGGTCCTGTTTCTTCAGTGTCCCATCTTCAAACTCCTCATAACCATATGCCTGTCCAGGGTAGGGAATGGATGGTGCCTCAGGTTTACGGTGGAACTTGATTCTGTTTGTCATCAACTGAAAAGAGACACAAATTCTTATGGAGTTGAACTTTGTTAATCTGAGGCTTATTTGACAAAGACTTTGTGCTACGGCTGTTGCATCTTCTATACCTTAGCACAGACTTAGTTGTGGCGCTAAGATCACTTTATTAAACAGCACCAGTTACTGTTTGGTTCATACCAGAGAAGACAAATAATTATTCTCAAACTCACATGCTTGAGTTAGTGAGATGCGTATTACGCCACTCTCAACAGTATTCCAAGTATATCATAGCACCTCAGCTTGATGTGGGAGGAAAGCCCAAATTAATGCAGATCTCAGACGTTTTCAACTTTGGTGAAAACCACGAGCATGGATATGGTGATGATAAAACTAGAAACATAAACGGGGCGATCCAAGATTTGAACCCACAATCACAGGTTTCAGGCATGTCCAAGGGAGACAATTCTGCACAACGCATTCTGGGGCCTAAGACGATTGGGCCACCTATGTCCCCAGAACTCAAGTAAATCATTGTAACATGTCCGAAGGATATCTTTGACATGGAGAAGTTGGTTCAGTGGGACAATGCATAACTGTGTGTGCTAGATAGGTTTGGAAATGAGTTGTGAGATAAATGGCATTTAGCAGGCATGAGGGCAGTAATCTGTTTCTAATAATCCTAGAATCGCACCATCTTAGCATCGAATCGATGCATATTTTCATTCCCATGGTCACTGTGGAGTATTATTACACAACAGCCATGAGCGATGTAATCTGGCTTCCTGCTTACGACTGATACCTAGTGTGTCCCTCCAAAGAAAGGTTTCTGCTATATCTTTGCATGAGTAACTTATCAATAAACTACAATAAGGAAAGGGGCCTGTCCTTATCTAACCTAGTCATCACCATGACTTAGCCAATCAGGGACCTTGAATCCGATATCACATATATGTTTTATACCAGTATATCAAATGGCTTTCTCACCAACAGGTGTGATAAGAAAACATATTTCCAAACTGACGAAACGTTGACTATTTGTTGGAAACTGTGACTGTATATGAGACAGAATTTTTACTCCAACAGAGATTGTTTCAAAAAATCTCCATCATACCTCATTGGCATAGCCCTCAATACACCCGTGAAGATCCGGGTTAGAATAGGTCTTGAGCAACCCATGCTTGCCGTAAAAGGTGACTATTCTTGTCGTAAAGGGCGAATGATGGGATTTGGTGGTCAGGCTTGCTGACTTGGTTAATGCATGCTATCGTATCCCAATTGCATGGATCGATGCTCATGATGCCAATCATGAGCATGGATTGATGCTCATGATGTCAATCACTGGATTGTCTGGTCCAGACTCGATTATTTACAGACTGCCGTCATATAGCTAAAACATTGGTGGGTGCGGTGTTAAACAACAAACCCTCAAAATCAGTTTCTTAACAGTATCACAGGCGAGAGGAAAGATCATATGATTTGACAAATAACCTGTTCCTGAAATTGGTTGGGCCATTACTAAAGGAATAAAGAAATGCCTTGATGATTTAAGAAATCATGAAACGCAACTCACAGCTCCCTTTGCTTGAGATCGGAGTTCCGGGGCAGACTTGGATTGTCGGAACTCAATTCCCATGTCAACCTGATAGGCTCCAGGACCTGGAGTATCTTTTTCTGCTTGGTTAAACCGCTTGGATCTGTTCGCTAAAGTGCGTCCACCCTGAAAAACACATATATCATAAGTGCTGCCAAACCTTTATTGATATTGCTAACTGCCGTAAAAATCAGGTCTGAAAAAGAAAATCCCTTGAAATAATGTACAATTTCTTTATTTATTTTACACATTTTTACAAGACCAGTTTATTCAAGAACAAACAAAAGCAAATAAGAAAACAAAATCAAAAAGTATGTTTGATTGAAAATGTTACTTTTCATAACATCCTTTCGTTTGCAACTCTGTTCAAACATATTTCAAGATTTGTAAACACTTAACCTTCATTTCATCTCCTGCTTCATGTCATATTGACTGAGAAAATCCATGAAGGAAGAAAATATATTGATCTGGCCTTGTGAGTGTTTTTGAAATGATGATGCTGTCAAACAAGTAAGATAAAAAAAGCTTCAAATGAAGAAATTTAGTAACTATGAATATAATTAAAATACTATGATAAGCATAGACAGTTACTAAGATGACATTTGTCATTCTTGCAGACTGATAAATTGTAGCCAAAGGGAGACAACTCACTTTAACAGTATCCTGTGGCTTGGCAGGATCATAATGGCCTGGCCCAGGAGCAGCCACAACCTGGTCAGTGACATTGAGGAATGTCTCTCGACTCGTCATAGACAAAAAAGGAGCATATCCATCTGGAACATTACATACACACTTGTCAGATATATAAAACTCCAAAAAAGATTAAAGTTATTGTGGACAGGTATTCATGCAACTGCTGCTCCTTTCAAAAAATAATTAAGCAGAAGTATAAGGGAAAGTCAAATATTGCATATAAATAGCATTGAAATATTAGAAGATTATTTTGAAATGAGTTTATATTATTAATAATAAAGTTGATAAATGACTGAAGCAAAAAATACATAGATACAGAGGGGGATGCAGGGGACAGCACTCCACTTTTTTTAAGCATACTCAATACAACATTTAAGCGTATATAAAACATAACTAAATCATTTCAACATAAATATCACAATTACAAAACGCAAATGGGAGGCAAATTACTTGCATTCATCTAGAATGTTAAGTGCACCTGTACTTTTCCAAAAAGCTGAATACAGCATAAATTATAAACATAGAAAGAACTGACGTTTAAAATGAATAATACCTTTGGCAAAATAATTATATCATTTCAATATCATGAAAAATAAATACTGGTGAAAATATATATATTAGAGCTCCACTCCAGCTTTTGTAACAACAGATAGAAAAGTGCTATACTTTAAGATGTGGTTCAACTTCAATCTGAGATAAATGCATAAATATATAAGAAACAAAATGAATGAATAAGTAGAAAGTTAATTGTTAAAATAATATTCAAACAACCTAATATTGCATACATACCTGCTTTTAATCTGGCCTTGTTAGCTGCAGATGCATCATAAGATCCGGGGCCAACATTATGAGGGGTACTCCCAAAGGTCTGAACTAAATCACGAGGTGCTCTGTCATACATGGCCACAGCTTATCTGGAGCATGCATAAATAGTAGTTGAAAATCACAAAGAATTGTCAAGCTCATCTATTATGCAATAGATAAATAACATTTATTTACATGGGAAAGGTCATAATCGTGAAAGAAAATCCATTTTAAAAGCTGAATACGTCTCACTTACAAAAATATGACAGAAAAAAACAACTCTTACTCCTTATAGGTACATTATAGCTAGTGACAAAGTAAGACACCTTTAGATGCTTGAGTGGGAACAATATCCACCGTACATATATGAATCATTAACACATTTCATCAAAATCAAAGATCGCATTCAATTACTTTCTTTTTGACTAGCATATTGGGAAGTCCTGTGGGCGGGAAATCATACTCACCAGTTCAGATATCCTCTGGTATTGCGCGATTCAAGGACCAAAACAACAATCTTCAAACATCCATGATCATTACAGTTGTATGTTGCCATGGAGCAATATGGCGGAAGGAGAAACCGATCGATTTGAGGCAGTCGTTCCGTAGTCGTTTTATCGAACCAAAACGTGTTTGCTATGATAATGGTCACATATTCACTAAATACAAACCGGGTATAGCTGGGCTGTATAGAACTAATAATCTAATTGTAAGTATAACGTTCGCATTACTTTTGCGACAACCAGAATTCTTCTAAGTTCCTGTTTTGGCGGGAAGGCGTGATCAGCTGTTCGACGGCAATACATCCACTTAATATTGCGATATACAACGTTCTTGTGGTATTTAGTCCATGACAGTGGTAAGCACATGTTTAAACATCCGTAAATATGCTTAGACTCGCATTTGCATGAAGTCTCCACCGTTTTTGTCGCTGATATGCGTCTTTCTTCTGTCTTCAAAGATGTAAACATACATTATTGAAAATCAACGACAACACTGATCGGTTTTCAAGATCAGCTTACAGTGGGAATTAGACAAGTACACAGTAGATGCAGGGTGACCAAATTTGGCATATGTTGAATGTGTAGAATCAAATGGTGCCAGTACACGGTGCATTCTAATCCGTAGAATAGGCACCACGGACTGATGCCATTACAAACAACACATAAGAAGGCCTATATAATTAGTGAATTGTGTGATTGTCATTATGTGTTTAGTCATAATAAAAAGCATGTATCAATTGTTTAGAAGCTTTGATATTTGAAACTGACACGACAGGGAAAGTGTTGTCTGCAAGTCCTAATATCAGATTTGAATTAGTTGTTATACTGCATGCTCATATAATCACATATATATTTATCGAGATTTGTGTCACTGTCATATCACATGTTATGACCATACTATTAATATAGGTTACTTCTTGTTCCTTTTATGAGAGCATATTTCTTCATTAATTTGGAACTGCAAGAAATAAAAGCAAATCAAATCTATTTCAGATTGTCAACAATGAGAACTCGCAGTTCAGCAAGCAAGGCAGATGAGATTCACTTCATTACTGGAGGGGGAGGCTACCCTGGCTTTTGTCTTGGGAAGAATTTGATAGAAGAAGGACATAAAGTTAAATTGTTTGACATTCAGGAACCTGTATGGGATTTATTGCCTGGAATGGAGTTTATTAAGGTAAACAATTATTAATCTGTCAACTTGAATATTTCATAGATGATATTAATTGTATTGGTACATTTCTGTAGTAGTACTAGTACTTTGCACGACAGCGCCCTCTTCTGCAGAGTTCTGTAGTACTACAATGACATATGTATTTTTGCATTTGCTAAAAAACTAGCACACCTATTTTGAGAACTTAGAAGTTTTCTAACTTTTTCCATTTTCTTAAATATCATGATTCAATAAAAAAAATGGTCTAGATCTGAAACATGAAAGACAAGTTATCTTCTTATCACTGTTCCATTATCCTCACATATATGTAAAGTATGTGTGAGTATTTCATTGTATTATGTATAAATCTGGCTTTCCAGGCTCATGATATTTTCTGCAATCAGTATGTATCATAATTTTTGTGTTGTCATCAATGCAGCGATAGAAACTAACAGGTTTAGCCCACTAGTCCTTATAATGATGACACGTAGCAAAACCCTTAAAAGGGGCAATTTCTGCAAGTCCTTATGATACCTTAACTAGTGGACAGTTTTGCATGGACTAAATGACTAGTGCCAATTTCTAACGCTGCAGTGTCAGCAGCTTCAGGGGCATGATATAGATTATTCAACACAATATACAAATGTATCCTCATGTTTCTGAATTCCATTTATTTGCATGTTCATGATTCCATTTAAACAGACTCCAAGCTCTGTTTCCAAACTGATCGTCTCATATTCCGTCATAACTGTGTTACATAAACCATTGCACTTGTGTTTGCGTCTTTAGCGAATGTAGAGTGTTAAGGTACAAAAAATAGTTTGCAAATAGTTGTTTTTCTGTTAGTGTATTTGTTGATGTAGTTTGGGAGATCATGTAAAACATATGTACACTGTGCTGATATTTTGTTTATGTCAGTAAGTGCCATTATGGAGATGCTGGTTTGGAGGAAGAAAAAGTACTGCGAAAACATGATGCTATGCCTCCCATGCACTGAGGCATGTTGCATCTATAACTGGGATATGCTTAAGTTTGTTCAAATGACTTATCCCTTGACATGTCAAGAACACGTGTTATGCTTGGAACATCTACAGAAATAAACATCTCCAACATTGGTGTTTGGGAGCTAGCCTTTACCTTGTGTCAGGTTTAAAGGTCAGATCTTGTCAATATACATAAAGATGATGATAGGTTAGACATATGTGTTTGGAGGCGAAGAAAATTGTGGCATCCATTGTCATGGTAGTTAAGTTATCGTGATGTTTCTTATCTGTATGAAGTTGTTTTCAGCATTTAAAGTCTCCACAGATCTCATATGAGTATATGTGATCAAAGTGTAAAATGGGATTTCATAAAAAATAAATATATTTCAAGTGAATGCATGATATTTGTTTAGCTAATAAAGGATTTTTGTGTGTTCAATAAACTGATAAACCAAAATAAAGCCTCGACCATGAACATACTTCTGTCTCCTGATTGGCTGATAATAGAATGGGCGGGGCTTGTGTTGCATCATTGCATTGAATGATGTCACTGATTTTGTATTGTCGTCTACAGTTTGTTTTTGGTTAATGATTAAGTAAGTAGTTTGTGAAGATACTATTGTTGATGTATTTATTCATAAGAATTGACTGCAATATGTTTTGTGTTTTGGGAGTTAAAAACATAAAAAAGCTGTGTGCACACTTGGTGTAAATCTTTCATAAATGCAATTTTGTATCAAAGTTAATTCTTTAATGTAGTTGAAATGTATAAATACATTTACATACTGACCGTCTCTGTCATCCTCTTTAGAAGCTTGTAAAAATGGCTGTTTTCCTTCCCCTTGTCAGCACAAGGTCAGTTAAAGAAAGCAAATTTGTTAAGATAAAAATTCCTTTTCTTTGTCTAGTGTTGCAGTTCGATCCTTTTCCCGAGAAAAACACACATGCAAACCCTACCTTGACTCTTCACCCCTGTCGTCCATGATTGTTTGTTGTAGTAACCATGGTTACCTTATGACTACGGTCCAGTAGACAACCATTCTTCAGTTGATTCCATCTTTAAATCTGCAGTGAAGAGATTAGATATAAGATATATGTTTGTCATACATCATGCTGACTTGTAATTTGTAGTGTGAAGGACTCTCATGATTCTGGTTGTAATAGGCATGATGAGGTGATACTTTTAAAACGTTTATTAGGTTACATAATGGCAAAAATCCAAAGAAAACAAAACATTGAAATTACATATTTATATAATTATTATATAATATATTGGTCTTGCTGAGGATGCTGTCCCTGAATTCTGAGAATTTTGTACTATTCTCCTAGCAACTGTACTTTGGAGTATCATGACCTTGGAAAATATGAGAATAACCATTCTCTAAATATTGTGAAACATTGCTAAACAACTGCATTTTTTCAAGAGAGACAGAGATCTGCCAGTTATACAATGCTGAAAACACCTGTAAACTACACGTAACTAGGTCTTGTTCCACATATCTCACATTGTCACACGCCCTCAGCAAAGGTTCTGATTTGAAAGTAAATAAATAAACCAAGAAGATGTGTGTCTGACTTTGTGTAGAAATAGACTGGGGAAAAGTGGTGCCATTTGGATATGTTTACATTTTGTCAGTTACCTCATCAGTAGTGAGTGATAACAAGCTTTAATGTGATAGCCACATAAATATCCTCAAATTGTTTTGAGAAACAAATGTATAAACATGGTGGTTATTTACTAATACTTAAAGCCCCTTGGATTGGAATTAAGATACTCTTATGTCTTTTCTTTGCCTTCGGTGACATTGGGTCAGGAGGGTGTGTTTATCATGGCGCTGCACAAGGGAAGAGTGTGTGCACAGTTGAAGCTGTGGAGGAATACAGGACATATATTCAAATTATCTTCCACATCTCCTGGTCTCCTGGTTTTCATGTATCAACGAGATTGCTTTGAAGTATTTCTTTTGAGTTTAACTTCTTAGGGGTGGGGTATGTTGGGGTTGTTTAATGCAGAAGGAGGGAGGGGACATGGGATATGTAAAGGGGAGGCTATGTAGGGAGGGGATATGTAAAGGGGAGGCTATGTAGGGAGGGGATATGTAAAGGGGAGGCTATGTAGGGAGGGGATATGTGAAGGGGAGGATATGTGAAGGGGAGGCTATGTAGGGAGGGGATATGTAAAGGGGAGGCTATATAGGAAATGGATATGTAAAGGGGTGGCTATGTAGGGAGGGGATATGTGAAGGGGAGGCTATGTAGGGAGGTGATATGTAAAGGGGAGGCTATGTAGAGAGTGGATATGTAAAGGGGAGGTTATGTAGGGAGGGGATACGTTAAGGGGAGGCTATGTAAGGAGTGGATATGTAAAGGGGTGGCTATGTAGGGAGGGGATATGTAAAGGGGTGGCTATGTAGGGAGTGGATATGTAAAGGGGTGGCTATGTAGGGAGGGGATATGTAAAGGGGTGGCTATGTAGGAAGTGGATATGTAAAGGGGTGGCTATGTAGGGAGGGGATATATAAAGGGGTGGCTATGTAGGGAGTGGATATGTAAAGGGGTGGCTATGTAGGGAGTGGATATGTAAAGGGGTGGTTATGTAGGGAGGGGATATGTAAAGGGGTGGTTATGTAGGGAGTGGATATGTAAAGGGGTGGCTATGTAGGGAGTGGATATATAAAGGGGTGGTTATGTAGGGACGGGATATGTAAAGGGGTGGTTATGTAGGGAGGGGATATGTAAAGGGGTGGTTATGTAGGGAGTGGATATGTAAAGGGGTGGCTATGTAGGGAGTGGATATGTAAAGGGGTGGCTATGTAGGGAGGGGATATATAAAGGGGAGGCTATGTAGGGAGTGGATATATAAAGGGGTGGCTATGTAGGAAGTGGATATGTAAAGGGGTGGCTATGTAGGGAGGGGATATATAAAGGGGAGGCTATGTAGGGAGGGGATATGTAAAGGGGTGGCTATGTCAGGAGTGGATATGTAAAGGGGTGGCTATGTAGGGAGGGGATATGTAAAGGGGAGGCTATGTAGGGAGTGGATATATAAAGGGGTGGCTATGTAGGAAGTGGATATGTAAAGGGGTGGCTATGTAGGGAGGGGATATATAAAGGGGAGGCTATGTAGGGAGGGATATGTAAAGGGGTGGCTATGTCAGGAGTGGATATGTAAAGGGGTGGCTATGTAGGGAGGGGATATGTAAAGGGGTGGCTATGTAGGGAGGGGATATGTAAAGGGGTGGCTATGTAGGGAGGGGATATGTAAAGGGGAGGCTATGTAGGGAGTGGATATGTAAAGGGGAGGCTATGTAGGGAGTGGATATGTAAATGGATGGATATATAAAGAGATGGATAATGTTGTAAAGTGGGATATATATGGATAGTTATAATATTATGAACAAAACTGTTATGAACAAGGAATTAAACTGAATTGTGTTCTAGTTGATCTCTGTATTCATTTTCAAAACATCAACCCATGGTGATGATGATTTCACAAAAACATCCACAATAAATTGCAGAAGAGGAAGGTGAAGGGACTTTCCCCACTGTATCACCAACACATAGGACTGCCACCCTGTTGTCTTGGAACCCGTTCCACAAAGCGATCTTAGTGCTAAGTTGGTCGTAACTGCCATACTTCAGCATAGGCTTACGATCAACGTAGCACTAAGATCGCTTTGTGGAACGGGGCCCTGGTAGGTACTGTAGCTCCTATATCTGTTTACAACTTAACTGATTTTGTCAATTTCCAATTTCCATCGTGGTCATGAATGTTGAATGTGTGTTGAAATCAACAGAAATGTTTTACACTCTGTGGAGTGGGGACCATGTTGTTCCCGGCCACACCTGTTTACAAATAACACCTGCTCCATCAAAATATTTACCAATGTTTACAGACAGGTTTCCTGTCAACTTAAAACATGTCCTCCGTATCTAAAACAACCTTCCTGCAGCAGGGGGGCAGCTTGATAAGATGGTGCTGAAATGTCAGCCCGTCAGCTGATAGCCATTTGGAGAGGGACTTTTTCTAGAATGAAGACAGTGTTAGGGTATATCTTTTGGACAAATAAATACAGATGCTGATCACCCAAATGGTAGCCATTGAAGAAATGCTGCCAATTTGTCAAGCTGAGATAATTTTGTTGAGTTAGTTTTGTGTGTAGGCCTATAGATGATAACTATTTGAAATTTGATTTCATTGTCACAGATTTTAAATACAGTCATTTGTGAATGTCATTCTGTAATCAGTAATATTGACAGTAAGTTGTGCTATATAATACTTTATCATGAGTAGGTAACACTGCCACCATTAGCCTAGCCTTGCTTCCAGGCTGAACTGAAAGAAAAGTCCATGGATGTGTAGTAATTCTATCCTAATAGGCAAGTCTAGATATGTGTAAAGACTCCACAACTTGTTCTTATTATTTACATAATCTAGAAATTATTATTTAAACTAATAATTATTTAATATTACCTTAGAGACTTGTGCAAGTCATTGGTCATTGATTGGTCCATGTCAGTAGGAAGACTTTATCAGACACATCATATTTCTTTGTTATGAACAACCTGTCTCTTAATGTGGGTAACTCAGGATAGATTGCCCCCACTCCTTGCAAAATTGACAAGGTAAGGATGTAATCTGTGGGATGACGCCACATCCTGCTACACTGACAAGGTAAGCATGTCATCTGTGGGATGACGCCACATCCTGCTACACTGACAAGGTAAGCATGTCATCTGTGGGATGACGCCACATCCTGCTACACTGACAAGGTAAGCATGTCATCTGTGGGATGACGCCACATCCTGCTACACTGACAAGGTAAGCATGTCATTCTGTGTGATGACTCTACACCCTGCTACACTGACAAGGTAAGCATGTCATTCTGTGTGATGACTCTACACCCTGCTACACTGACAAGGTAAGCATGTCATCTGTGGGATGACGCCACATCCTGCTACACTGACAAGGTAAGCATGTCATCTGTGGGATGACGCCACATCCTGCTACACTGACAAGGTAAGCATGTCATCTGTGGGATGACGCCACATCCTGCTACACTGACAAGGTAAGCATGTCATTCTGTGTGATGACTCTACACCCTGCTACACTGACAAGGTAAGCATGTCATCTGTGGGATGATGCCACATCCTGCTACACTGACAAGGTAAGCATGTCATTCTGTGTGATGACTCTACACCCTGCTACACTGACAAGGTAAGCATGTCATTCTGTGTGATGACTCTACACCCTGCTACACTGACAAGGTAAGCATGTCATTCTGTGTGATGACTCTACACCCTGCTACACTGACAAGGTAAGCATGTCATTCTGTGTGATGACTCTACACCCTGCTACACTGACAAGGTAAGCATGTCATCTGTGGGATGATGCCACATCCTGCTACACTGACAAGGTAAGCATGTCATCTGTGGGATGACGCCACATCCTGCTACACTGACAAGGTAAGCATGTCATCTGTGGGATGACGCCACATCCTGCTACACTGACAAGGTAAGCATGTCATCTGTGGGATGACGCCACATCCTGCTACACTGACAAGGTAAGCATGTCATCTGTGGGATGACGCCACATCCTGCTACACTGACAAGGTAAGCATGTCATCTGTGGGATGACGCCACATCCTGCTACACTGACAAGGTAAGCATGTCATTCTGTGTGATGACTCTACACCCTGCTACACTGACAAGGTAAGCATGTCATCTGTGGGATGATGCCACATCCTGCTACACTGACAAGGTAAGCATGTCATTCTGTGTGATGACTCTACACCCTGCTACACTGACAAGGTAAGCATGTCATCTGTGGGATGACGCCACATCCTGCTACACTGACAAGGTAAGCATGTCATTCTGTGTGATGACTCTACACCCTGCTACACTGACAAGGTAAGCATGTCATCTGTGGGATGACTCTACACCCTGCTACACTGACAAGGTAAGCATGTCATTCTGTGTGATGACTCTACACCCTGCTACACTGACAAGGTAAGCATGTCATCTGTGGGATGATGCCACATCCTGCTACACTGACAAGGTAAGCATGTCATTCTGTGTGATGACTCTACACCCTGCTACACTGACAAGGTAAGCATGTCATCTGTGGGATGACGCCACATCCTGCTACACTGACAAGGTAAGCATGTCATTCTGTGTGATGACTCTACACCCTGCTACACTGACAAGGTAAGCATGTCATCTGTGGGATGACGCCACATCCTGCTACACTGACAGGATAAGGATCTCATCTGTGGGATGACGCCACACCCTGCTACACTGACAAGGTAAGCATGTCATCTGTGGGATGATGCCACATCCTGCTACACTGACAAGGTAAGCATGTCATCTGTGGGATGACGCCACATCCTGCTACACTGACAAGGTAAGCATGTCATTCTGTGTGATGACTCTACACCCTGCTACACTGCAAAGGTAAGCATGTCATCTGTGGGATGACGCCACGTCTTGCTACACTGACAGGATAAGGATCTCATCTGTGGGATAACGCCACATCCTGCTACACTGATATAGTATGGATGTCATCTGTAGGATGACGTCAAGTCTTGCTACACGGACAGAGTAAGGATGTCATCTGTGAAAAGATTCCTTGCCCAGCTAGACTGACAAGGTAAGGATGTCATCTGTAGGATGACTCCATGCCCTGCTACACTGACAAGGTAAGGATGTCATCTGTAGGATGACTCCACGCCCTGCTACACTGACAGGGTAAGGATGTCGTCTGTAGGATGACTCCATGCCCTGCTACACTGACAGGGTAAGGATGTCATCTGTGGGATGACTCCACGCCCTTGTTGCACTGACAAGGTAAGGATGTCATCTGTGGGATGACTCCACACCCTGCAACACTGACAAGGCAAGGATGTCATCTGTGGGATGACTCCACACCCTGCTACACTGACAGGGTAAGGATGTCGTCTGTGGGATGACGCTACGCCCTGCAAACTGACAAGGTAAGGGTGTCATCTGTGGGATGTCTCCACACCCTGCTACACTGCCAAGATAAGGATGTCATCTGTGGGATGACTCCACACCCTGCCACACCGAGAGCAGCATGGAGCCCCACCCACTCACCCATCTCCTGATGGTGTATGAGGAATGGATGTGGGTGAGCATGATAAGATGATAGTTAAGTTGTGTTTATATGTCCTGGATGAGGATCCACAAGATCGTGTATACAGTTAAACATGGCAATGCAGCTGATCTGTAAACAAACTGGCTATAAACTTGCTCACATATGACTGTCATCATATGTAGGATTATTTTCCTGTTTCTTGGAATCGTTTCCTTTAGAACACTAAAATGCCATCCAATTTTTCCCTAAAGATGTAAAATATTGTTAACATGTGTGATGCCGATTCGTTGCTGCGTTTTGACAGCAATATGCTCCTTGGAGCAACAAATCTAGTCCCTGCCTTTATCAACAGAGCTGAAGAACCTTTAGCATTTGTTGCACGTTGTATATATTATGGCATACAAAGACGATCTGTTGGAAGGACACTGTTTGAGTACAGGTCAAGCACTTGGAAGCATTCGTGCCAGAGGAAATGGAAAATGATGGACTTGTGATGAACTGTGATGTAGAAAATTATGTGAACCTATTTTTATTTGTGTGACAGGAAGAATATTAAATAGTCATATATCATAAACCTGCTTCACTTGGAGTTGATAGTGCATGAATATAAACTCACACTACTTCAACATTCAACTTATGTTATACATATGCATGTCATAAGGCTATGACACAACTTTCATGTATAATGATCTTTTTGTTGCCAAGTTCTGACAAAAATTTGATTTGAATAGTTTCCAATAATGTCATTGTGAATAAACCGTTCTTTTTCAGATTAATTTTCTGGTATGGCACCGTTAGTCTCATTTGCAGCTGTTCCAGACAAGAAGCTGAAAGGGATGAGATATCTATTCCTGAAGCAGTAATGTCTGCAATATTTCTTGTCCAGGAATAAACCACAGGGAATGACCTGCTCATAGACTTGCACAAGTCTCTAAGGCAATAATTATTAGTTTAAATCATAACTTTTAGATTATGTAAATAATAACAAGTTGTCCCTATAAGAGACTGGAGTCCTTAGATCTGTCCACATATCTAGACTTGTCTATTAGTAGGAAAGAATTGCTACACATCCATGGACTTTTCCTTGGAGCAAGGCTAACCTGCACACTGTCACCATGGTTAGACGCACCCTGTTGATTTAGCCTCCACCTCCTCCTCCTATACTTGGTGGCCCTCGCATCCAAGTTAAAGACGTCATCATATCCCAAGATTTCAGTCCTGATAGTATACACACATTCATCACTCAAGCCCTACATGCCCCATGTTTAGCCTACATTGATAATTATAGATATGTAATTGGCATTTAAGGTTTCATCTGAATTTGGGAAACAAGGAGATAAAAGTTTTTACCTCTATTCCAGATTTTCACAGTCAGAGGTGACTAATCTCGGCCTCTCTGCCAAAGATATATCACGGTGTACTTATACTGTGAGTGCGCTCTCTGACATGAAACTGCATTGCACATGTGTTGTGAGAGGATTTATGTACTGGGACGCTGCTCTCGTCATGCTTAACTTTACCTGTATGGTGCTGGGAATCCACAAGGCCTATCAATAAGGGATTACAGGTCTCGTAATCTGCTCAAGTGCTTCAGTGGAAATATTACAAATGATATTTCAGTCTGATGTAGAGATTGCCTACCTGGTGATGCTTGTTTTACGTAGTTGCTAGTTTCCATGATGAAGTTAGCAGAGGGAGACGGTAAAACCAAGTGTGTGTTCAGATGGTGTGAATCAACATTTGTGTATTGGAAGGATTCCTTGTTGGTAGTCGGCAATGATAATATCTTAAGGAAACGTTACGGAAAAAGTTAAACTGCATGAGAGTGAGAGTGATGGTGGTTTCTGCTGAGGCATTTATGAAAAGAATTGGTGTTGTTTTTGTGGAAGTTAGGTGTGTATTATCTTGTTAACATGCTTATGGAATCATCATGGGTTGTAGGTAATGAAGTGAATAATCCAAGGTGCAAGAAATATGATCATAGGGAACTGGGAAGGTAATTGATGACTATGACATCTATAGTAATTCATGCACACAACAGATTAGCTTCCAACTGGCATGGATCATTTTAACCCATTATTCAGAACAGAGTGGGTCCTAGAACAAGGGAAGATAACTCTCAAATGTTGAGATATTCCAGTGATGGATTGATTTCAAAAGGCCATTATAAAGGATAATTTTTTAGTGTTGATAATCAAGGTAGAGAATTATATATAAATTGTTAATTTCAAATTGTCAACTATTCTTGAAATTTTTATACTTCAAAGAAACAAGGTCCCCAGTATGCTTCACACGGTGGCCATGTTTGATCTGGTTTGTTGTGTGTCACCCGCAGGACGTTTCAGTGAAATTCATGCATTTTCATGGACCGCACCATCATTTGGTGCAAAAGGGTGGTTTGGTCCTAGAATATACACAAATTTAGCAAAAAAGTCTTGTGTGTCACCATACCCCAATGGCATCAAGCTATCATCCACAGGTTTGGCCCAGACTAAACAGGGTAACTCAATATATTTGGCTTGGTGCTGACTGCAGTGTAAAACAACATTCACTCACATCCAGCACGACACCCATGCTGTCTCACTATTCAGTGGGAGGACTGCCAGGTTTGTGCAAGATGTCAGTATTGCAGGTGGTCTGATTCCGTAGGAGAGTGTCTTGGTGGTGAATTGACGAAATTCTTGTGAGTCCTAACCATGTCTACTGGGTGGTGTTAAAAGAGGAAATCAGGAAAACCAGTGATTTGATTACATTAAAGACTGCCAACTGTGGGGGTCGGTCATGTGTATATTTTATTAATTTGTGGAATTTATATTACTGTCATGTTGTAGTGATTACTGGTTATCCATACCATCACTTGAACCCTGGCTGGTTAATATGGAAGTACATAATCGTGGCTCAGACACATGTGGCAGAAATACGAGGTATTTTCATGCGGGGTGTGTGAACGCTTGTACCACAGTTTATATTATTAGCTTTGGGAAAAGAACTTGGTGTTGGGAAGTTTATGACAGTAATTCATGGGAAGGACATGTGCCAGTCAACTCAGTAAAAATATACGAACTGGTACACCGTTTATTTATGTTTACAATGTTTTCTTGATCTGATATTTGCCATTTATCATGCATACTTGATACATGACACAGGTCTGTTTCTTCATGGACTGTTTTAGTTAAGATGTGTATAAATTAAGGTTTTAATGAATGTTTATAATTGTAACCACGTGATCAAAACTCTTGAAAAGCGCACTTTGCATCTTTTATCATTACTGTAAATAATATTCCTTATTGGCAGGAATGGTTTGTTTTCACTTTATTAGTATTAGCACACATGCAGATATCTTCAGTAAGTAATCACTGCTATATTTCGTGACGCTATTTCAAGTGGCGGGGACAATAGTCAATGAGGACTACAACCACTGGAATTGTTATTGGTCCTCAGCACAATTAAGTAGTCTCTGACTTGTGGACAAGCATGAATTTCAAAGGCTGTTAATAAATACATACCAGCCTTCAGTTCAGTCAGTGATTTATTTTTATGAAATTTGTCAGAAATGAGTTTTAATGTTTAACGATATGAGGGAGAAGGTGATTCGTCCCAGACACAAGAAAAGGCCCAAAATAGTCAAAAGCTTCAGCAGATGTCCCTCTCTCGTTTCCGATTATAAGTTTCATGGATGTGTGATTTACTTGTCTTCCTTTGACAATGATATGTCTATTTGAAATAGACTCCTTACATGTGTTAAGGCTGCGAGCTCTGTTTTTAGACATAAATTAGGGGGAAATCCATTGCTAAGAAACCTCAGCATTTCTAATGTCGTGAAACACAAGCAGGGACAACATGCCGTTAAACCATATCATGTGATTACCACAATTTATAGATTAATTGAGCCGTGTGGGTGGTATAAAAATACGGTGTGGCTTTTTACCAGTGATAAAGGCTTTCTTGAGAAAATAAACAGCTTCAGAGGTTTTGAGAGAATGAATTCCACAAATTCCTTCTTAAGTGGAGTTAGGCCTGTTTAAACAATAAAAAATTAAAATCTATGTTTATAATGAGTTTCGGTTTTTTCATTATCATGATTCTGGTGGAGTGTTTTATGTCAGTCTCTGGATTCTGTTACCTGGATATTTATCTCGTTAGTTATGTAAACACAGCAGGTATTTTTGTGTTTTTGATTGTTGAAAGACTCAATTACGGCTACTTTCAAGAGCTTAAAACAATTCTAGATCTTTGGAAAGTATAATTGTTTAATTGAGCTTGTTTCGAATGTAACACCCTTGTGTATGGCATACCTTTATCCTGTTTGTAAGAATAGTAATCTGGTAAAATGGTTAAGAATGTCTAAGAATGATCGACTATGAAAGTCATCGTCTCCATATAAGGGGCACTATGGAATATACTACTTGAAAGAAGTTAGAAAACAGACCATTTTTTCAAATTACTATAGTTAGCTGAAATCATATGACAAAATTGAGTGTCCTTTAACTTCTTTTGAGTAGTATATATAACAAAGGATCTGTAGTTTGAGTGGCTTTTTTAGACTGTAAGGATTCTGCAGAGACTATAAACATTGTTTGTTTGTTGTTTATAGCCACATTCAGTCATTCAGTAATATTCCAGCTATAGTGGGCTGTAAATAATCAAATCTGGACGAGACGATCCAGTGACAGATATTATGAGCAACCATCCATGCCATCGAGATACATTGACATGCAATCAACCAAGTCACCAAGTCTGACCGCCCGTTCCATTTGGTCACCTCTTACAACTAGCACAGGTTGCTGGGATCTGTTCTAACCCAGAGTTCTCATGGCGCCCAGAAAGATTGAAGAAGTTACATTACCGCTGAAATATTACCGATGTGACTTGAAATTTTAATCCACTCTTAAAACATTAAGGTTGTTTGAGTTAGCCAGGTTTGACTGTGGACAGTTTAAGGATTCATATTTTGCAATAATTGGTGAATGAGGATTTTATCATCACAATCTCTTTTCTTACACTTTTCACAATTATGCACACTTTTCACATTGTTATGAACGAAATATCAAATGTGAATTCATTGCCTGATAATATTTGTTATTAACTATTATCATATATTCATGTTCAATTTGTTAGAGTAGAAAAATTATAGATGTTGTTCTTTTCCTTTCCACTTAAAGCATTGTGAAACGGTGATTAAGAATAATGAAGACTGTATAAGACGACATAGCCATTCTTGGGCTAATGATTGAAACCCCCTTAAAATCACTGTCCACTTGGCCACTCCTATCAGCATGATGCCCGACTTTGAAGTTACATCCTCATGTTCCCACAGCATCCTATTTCAGTTCATGGTATTGTAATGACCACTTCATGTTTCTGGTATTCTGTGTTCATGTCAACAAGTCAATGTGACCAGAAGTTGTCCATTTGAATCCTCCCCTAACTACAACGATATGATAGCATATACATGGTTTGTTTTGTTTGTTTGTTTGTTGTTTGGCACTGCACTCAGCAATATTACAGCTATATGACAACAGTCTGTAAATAATTGAGTCTGGAACAGACAATCCAGTGTTTGACATAATGAGCATCGATCCATGCAATTGGGACACGATGACATGTATCAACCAAGTCAGCGAGCCTGACCACCCGATCCTGTTAGTCGTCTCTTATGACAAGCAAAGTCGCCTTTTACAGAAAGCATGGGTTGCTGAAGACCTATTCTACCCTGGATCTTCATGGTCACATGCATATGATAGTATACACATGGTAATATTACTGTATTAAGAAGCTTTGTAAATGGACAATTATAAGTCATTACTTTTGTTGCTGTTGTGAATTAGTGTTAACCAAGGTTAAAGATTAATCCTAAAATAAAACTGTATGGTACGACTGTCAACAAAACGATGTGTGCAATGGGTTGTGTGTGTGTGTGTGTGTGGGGGGGGGGGGGGGGGGGGGTTGGGTTGGGTTAGGTAGGGTTGTGGTGGGTTGGGGTGGGTGTGGGTGTGTATTTGAATTAAGATTTTAGGGACATTTATCATGTTTATGGATATTTTAACCTATGCATTGCTGCTGAATTAGTCATTTTGTTACGTCACACGACAAGGGCTGTTCCTTCTTTGGGAGGCTGTTTTTTAAAAACGTTTTGGTACAGAAATGAGTGATGTCATCAGTATCATTTGATGTCATTCCTTCCTTTGATAGTGTACATGCTTACAGTAATATATGAGCCTGACAAAATATTGGCAGTTTACACAGACACTCTGAAATCAGCATACGGGTCTTTGGTGCAGTAAATGGCGATTATTTTGACACGTTTGCTTTATCGCCAAAATGTATCTTGTCAGTGTGTTGTGCACTCACTCTATTAGCCAATCAAACAGCAGATGAGGGATGTGTTCGCACCGTGCTGCAAGTTCCTGGTACGGTTTGCAGGCTGGAACTATCAAACATGGAAACTGCACTTGATTAAAATTTATTGTGCTGAAAGATGTGTTGAGTACTAGAATGACAATAACAGTGTGCACCAGATAGCCAGGTAATGGTGGCAGCTTTGGTGCATGCACTCTAATATGAAACGTACGAGCCTCTTAATGGTGGAAGGCTCAGGCACAAGGCTCAGGGCAGTAGGGCTCTTAGTTGTTCAGTAGGTTGAGGTAAAGTATTCATTGCTGTAAACGTTTTTATCATTACTATGATTAATCACTTCAAATTCAAACAGGCCGATGGCCTAGTTGCACCCAGACACATAGGTTGGCCCTGGCGTCTTGATATTGGATGTGATGTCACTTGCTCTTCCTGTTACGGTTCACCCACAGGAACAATTACTTTGATAACACGATAGATCATTTTGTTTCAATTAAGGTACAGTCACTTAAGGTGCTGCAATTCCTATTTCAAAATTGCGTCCCTTAGATGTGGGTTCAAATCCCATATTCACCTGATTATTTTTGTGAACACATATACTTCTTGTAGCAAATACCTAGGGCCTGCATCACTTTGGCTTTTTCCTCAAGATGACACACCAAGATATAACAGCCCAAAACAGTGCTAAACTCAAGCCACTCATAAATAACTACACACTGCTATTGTTAGGGAACTTTCATGTTGCTGAAATATTTCTAAAATTTCTTCTACGTGTGAAGATCTGGGTTAGAATAGGTCTTAGGTTACCCATGCTTGCTGTAAAAGATGACTATGCTTGTCGTAAGAGGTGACTAAAGGGATCGGGTGGTCAGGCTCGCTGACTTGGTTGATGCATGTCATCATGTCCCAATTGCATGGATCAATGCTCCTGACAACAATCACTGGATTGTCTGGTCCAAACACAATTATTTACAGCCTGCAGTTATATAGCTGGAATATTGCTGAGTGCAGCGTTAAACAACAAACAAACAAACAAAAATCTAAAGTGGCTTCAAATCACACTGACACTAAAAACCCAACGATCCAATATTTCCAGACATGACCACGATGAGAGGTAACCCGGATCAGCGAATGAGACCTCCAATCTAACCTGTGTTGTTGCCAGTATAATCCGTAGAGCCAGTGTCAGTAGTGTGAGGTGTGCATCGCAGTGTGGTGTAGACCAGCTGGATGGACTCAGCACGTTCACCATGGTATACCTACACCGACGCCCCCCATTGCTGTTATCGGAGAGTGTTTGAATAATGTAAGTCCACCTCTGTTGCTGACAACCATTGCCTGGGATGAGCTCTGACGAGGAGCAACTGGAGAGTGGGTGCTGCTCTGGTGCAGGGAAAAAATGGAGCTGTATTTGGTCCGCTTGAGGGATTGTCAATCCATTGGTGTCATGTTAATTTTGATAGTATGGTCTGTTTGTTTGGTGAGAAAACCTAATATGATCAGTGATAAAATCTACTGCGTGAATGAACTCTATGGAATCTTGGTACAAGGAAAGCTTGAATTGGTTATCTTGAAGGTCTTGGGCCTCAGTCAACGGTGTAACAGGTGTATATCATTGGTCTGTGAAGACTGGGCCTTGATTGGGACATGTATATCATTGGTCTGTGAAGAGTGGGCCTTGATTGGGACATGTATATCATTGGTCTGTGAAGACTGGGCCTTGATTGGGACATGTATATCATTGATTTGTGAAGAACGATTGGGCCTCTAACAAGTGTATATCATTGGTCTGTGAGGTACAATAGGGCCTCTGTCAGGTGTATATCATTGGTCTTTGAGGTACAATAGGGCCTCTGTCAGGTGTATATCATTGGCCTATGAGGTACAATTGGGCCTCTGTCAGGTGTATATCATTGGTCTGTGAGGTACAATTGGGCCTCTGTCAGGTGTATATCATTGGTCTGTGAGGTACAATTGGGCCTCTGTCAGGTGTATATCATTGGTCTGTGAGGTACAATTGGGCCTCTGTCAGGTGTATATCATTGGTCTGTGAGGTACAATTGGGCCTCTGTCAGGTGTATATCATTGGTCTGTGAGGTACAATTGGGCCTCTGTCAGGTGTATATCATTGGTCTGTGAGGTACAATTGGGCCTCTGTCAGATGTATATCATTGGTCTGTGAGGTACAATTGTGCCTCTGTCAGGTGTATATCATTGGTCTGTGAGGTACAATTGGGCCTCTGTCAGATGTATATCATTGGTCTGTGAGGTACAATTGGGCCTCTGTCAGGTGTATATCATTGGTCTGTGAGGTACAATTGGGCCTCTGTCAGATGGATATCATTGGTCTGTGAGGTACAATTGGGCCTCTGTCAGGTGAATATCATTGGTCTGTGAGGTACAATAGGGCCTCTGTCAGGGGTATATCATTGGTCTGTGAGGTACAATAGGGCCTCTGTCAGGTGTATATCATTGGTCTGTGAGGTACAATTGGGCCTCTGTCAGGTGTATATCATTGGTCTGTGAGGTACAATTGGGCCTCTGTCAGGTGAATATCATTGGTCTGTGAGGTACAATTGGGCCTCTGTCAGGGGTATATCATTGGTCTGTGAAGGCCATCAATAGGCCTCAGTAATATTGCAGGAACTGGGCCTATATATTAAAGGTGTATGTCATCACACTGGTGCACAAGGCCGTGTCGCAGTATTGCATCGGTATATCCCTGATCTGTGGATTATAGTTGGGACTCAGGTGTCAGTTTTTGGCCCCGTTTATGAAATATGACCATGACAACTGCACAAGTGCACTAGTTAAACTTGCCTCTCTTTGGCAGCATCACAAACTACTGACACTACTTTTAACATTGCAGGGAGACATCCGTGATGCGGCTGCGGTACATGCAGCTGTAGAAGGTGCCAATGTTGTGTACCACATGGCGTCGTATGGCATGTCAGGCAGGGAACAGGTAGGTTGTTATTTTCAAATTAGCTGTCACAACATTTGTAAAGGTTGCACAGTACCTTTTGGAAGCTTAACACATGGTCATCCTTTTTTGCAGCACATGATAATTTTGCCAATAACATTTGATAATACTGTCTACATCACATAATAATCCTATACACAGCACATGATAGTCCTATACACAGCACATGATAATCAAAACACATCACGTGATAATCCTATACACAGCACATGATAATCCTATACACAGCATGGGATAATCCTACACACATCTTGTGATAATCCTATACACAGCATGTGATAATCCTATACACATCACGTGACAATCCTATACACAGCATGTGATAATCCTATACACAGTATGGGGGCGGTCGGGTAGCCTAGTGGTTAAAGCGTTCGCTCGTCACGCCGAAGACCCGGGTTGGATTCCCAACATGGGTACAATGTGTGAAGCCCATTTCTGGTGTCCCCCGCCGTGATATTGCTGGAATATTGCTAAAAGCGGCGTAAAACTATACTCAGTTAGTCAGTATACACAGTATGTGATAATCCTATACACAGCATGTGATAATCCTATACACAGTATGTGAGAATCCTATACACAGCACGTGATAATCCTACACACATCACAAGATAATCCTATACACAGCATGTGATAATCCTACACACAGCACATGATAATCCTGCACACATCACATGATAATCCTATACACAGCACATGATAATCCTATACACAGCATGTGATAATCCTATACACAGCATGTGATAATCCTACACACATCACATGATAATCCTATACACAGCATGTGATAATCCTATACACAGCACATGATAATCCTGCACACATCACTTGATAATGCTGCACACATCAAATGATAATCCTGCACACATCACATGATAGTCCTACCCTCAGCACATAATCCGTCACTCATCACATAATCCTATAC
The DNA here is from genome assembly GCF_023055435.1 of Haliotis rufescens. NCBI lineage: Eukaryota > Metazoa > Mollusca > Gastropoda > Lepetellida > Haliotidae > Haliotis > Haliotis rufescens. Next base: position 1,101,644 of record NW_025963891.1, on the reverse strand, counting down.
ACGTCACATGATAATCCTATACACAGCACGTGATAATCCTACACACATCACAAGATAATCCTATACACAGCATGTGATAATCCTACACACAGCACATGATAATCCTGCACACATCACATGATAATCCTATACACAGCACATGATAATCCTATACACAGCATGTGATAATCCTATACACAGCATGTGATAATCCTACACACATCACATGATAATCCTATACACAGCATGTGATAATCCTATACACAGCACATGATAATCCGGCACACAGCATGTGATAATCCTATACACAGCATGTGATAATCCTACACACATCACATGATAATCCTATACACAGCATGTGATAATCCTGCACACATCAAATGATAATCCTGCACACATCACATGATAGTCCTACCCTCAGCACATAATCCGTCACTCATCACATAATCCTATACACATCACATGATAATCCTATACACATCACATGATAATCCTGCACACAGCACATGATAATCCTACACTCAGGACATAATCCTACACACAGCAAGTGATAATCCTGCACACATCACATGATAATCCTTCACACATCACATGATAATCCTGCACACATCAAGTGATAATCCTGCACACATCACATGATAGTCCTACCCTCAGCACATAATCCGTCACTCATCACATAATCCTATACACGTCACATGTTAATCCTACATACATCACATGATAATAGTACACACATCACATGATAAACCTACACACAGCACGTGATATTTCTACTTTCAGCTCATGATAATCCTACACACATCACATGATAATCCTACACACAACACTTGATAACCCTTCCCCAATATATTATGCACCTCCGTCAACAATATTGCCACATTCTCACCTCACAGAACCTGATACAGTAAGTCACTGCATATAGATTCAGTTAGCATCAAACATGCTCAACTGTTTTTTACAAAAATATATCAGTAACAAGAAGTAACACCAGCAGAGCATTATCCACTGGAAGCCATCATGGCTGTCTGCTGACCCTGGGTGTGAGGGAATATTTCCCATGGTATGGGAGAGGTGTTTCCTCCACAGGCCCAGGGCAAATCAGAGCGAGCTGTTCACGATCAGTAACAAATGTTCTCTTCAGCAGTCATTATAAAAAACACCTGACTCCCTCACAAATATGAGTGACACTTGCTGGTGTGTTTGGGAATGGTCACCTTGTGGTTGGGGGTCATGCAAATGAAAGAAATCCCACAGTGATGAACACCCACATTGTACTGTAGGGTGGAGTAGCTCTGTGGTGAGTGTGCTTGCTCATCATGCTTAAGACCAGGTTCAAGATGTTCTGTAGCCCATGAGGGTCCAATGTGAGAAACATGTTCTTGGCATCACTTGCAATCATATTCCTGAGAAGTACTAACGTCGACTTCTCTCACAATGTAATACATCTCCTCACAGACTCACGCATCTCTTAACGTCGACTTCTCTCACAATGTAATACATCTCCTCACAGACTCACACATCTCTTCACCCCATACAAGTCACCATCCAGGAAGAGGACAAGAGAGGGTTGACAAAACATTAGATCTGAAGACATTAGACGTTTATATATGAACTCTCTTCTTATATGATGATATTGTTATACATCTTTGAAGGTGTCTGTTTATAGAAATCGTCCTATGCATTGGGCTTCTTGTATCCAGGAGGTTGGTACATAGCCACGTGGTTAAAGCATTGGCTCAACTTACCAGAGACCTGGTTTGACTAAACATGGGTATTATGTCTAATGCCTATTTTTGGTGTCCCTTGTCAATGCCAGCCATGTTGCCAGCATATGACTGGCTTGTTGCTATAAGCAGCATAAAACAAGGCTGGCTGTGTATATATATGAGATCGCAGGGCTGGGATGAGTCCAAATTTACTACCCAGGTACCCACCCCCATTTTACCCAACCCTACCTGGGTACCCGCTGTAGGTCTCATGAGATAAATAAAAACTGTCCATTTAGGGAAGTGTGACCGTAGCCCTGGCAAAATGTGCTTAGATACACCTATAAATTGATCTGGTCATGCATACACTGAAGTTGACTCAAAATTTTATCTTTATTCAAACATATACAATTCAGAAGAAATGGGTGCACAGTTAGAAAGACATGCAAACATTATAGTGACTTATAGTCTAACCAAAGAGTTTTAGATATTTTTTGTCATTAAGCAATATAATATGTCACTAACCACGGGTCCGGATATTCCTGTGTGTACCCGGGTCCTACTCATTACCCAACCGACCCGAGTACCCGAGTTACACGTCCCAGCCCTCTAAGATCTTATGTTAATTTTTCAAGCTGAAACCTTTGAAATGTTTGTTTATAAGACTTCAAGTCTTTAACAGCTAAAGACATATTGTTTCCTTTGAAGAGAGCTTGGTTTCATAGTACTTCCTCATTCCTTGACACTACAAAAGCCTTAAAGAATTGTTTTAAACAAGTCCTTGTACATACAAACTCTTTCAAAGTCATAAACATTTGTTAAAGAATTTGCAGCTGAATTCAAATGAAAATTGTTACCAGTTCTCCAATCTTCCACAGACAGTAAAAACAATTATGGCTGAACACGGCCCTTCATTATCTTTCCGCTGTTAACAGCTGAAACAAAGGTATAATGGCGCCCAGCAAAATTAAATTATAGGAGGTTTTCTGTCTTACAATCACCTGTCATCTGTTTAAGCATCAATAAAAGCTATTCCATACAGGCACGTTAATGACCCAAGGGAGATAATTCTCTGTCCAAATGATTGCCCACGTAGTTAATTCTATTACACTTTCTCTGATGAACAGCCTGTTGGGAACTGCTGGAAAGAGAAGTTTAGAATTGTTTTAAATTAACTGCCTTCGCCATGTTCACAGCCAGTGTGAAATAGTTGCAGCAAAATAGGAAAAAATAATGAATGTTTTGGGCGATGATTGAATTTTGATTACGTGTATGTGGATACAGTGACCGACATTAATTCACTTTGATTTTGTGTTTTAAATAGAGTTTTTAATGACTTATTGATCCATGTTTTATGATATTGAATCATTTTGTGTTAATGAAACGTGACAGACTTGGCAGTTTGAGACGTCTATTAAAATGAGTGAGTAGGCTAGATTGATGCTATTTCATGCGTTTTCAGCAATTTTCCCACTGCACACCTCATGGCAGCTGGACAGGAGATGAAAAGCCTTAAATAATCAAGCTGATTGTTTTCCCTAATTGAAACTTTGAGGATTTAGGCTGTGTTAAGAAAATCATGGCAGAAAGTTTTAATTTAACACTGCACGCTACTGCGGTGTAAATGAAGACAGCACAACCACACAGCTCCTGATGTCTTTGAATTCTGTTTTCAATTAAGTCATGGCTGAAAGTGTGAATGTTGGCCTATTTAAAACTTAGTTAATAGATTTTTTTAAAACCCAGGGTGGCTGAAATCATGGAAATAACTTTTTAAAAATAATTGTCAAAATTCATATACTACTCAAAACAAGTTAGGAACCACTTAGTTTCATATTATTGTGAATCTGTCATGTCATGTCATGGCATGACAGATTAACTGAAGTAATATCAAAGCATCCTTAAATTTTGGGGGGTAGTTTATTATCTCTGCAAAGAGATGTTGGTAGAATGAATTGAAAAAAGGAAATGAAAGAAAGCTACCGCTTTGGAACAGTGCTGAACGGTTCTTTGAATGACAAGAGTTACTTCCCTTTCCATATCTATTCAATTTGAATTCATTCTTAAGTACCAGTACTTGAATTTGTTCTCAGAAGGAAAGAACAAACCCCTGAGACATATTAAACATTTATTCAATATCTGTAACATTTTGGATTGTATGAGCATTTTGAAATGATTGATCTGTGAACCAAGTGGTAAAATAATTTAAAAGCTGCCGAAGACATTTAAGTTCATGTCGGGGAGTTACAACTAGGAATGACATTGTACACACAAGTAAATTCCTTAGAGCCCAGTGTCATCATTGTTGATTTCCTTGTCAAATGTTTTCACTTTGAACAGTCTTTTGCCCCTCCATTTAGACTCTACATAAAAAGAGGTACTGAAAAATTGATTGTAATTATATTTGATTTTGAGTTTGCTTGTTAGATGTACTGGTGGTAAGATTGATGAGATGTCATTTTTTGTAATCATTTATAATGTTGTCTTGAACAGTTGGCATTTTATGCTCCCTCCCTGATAGGGGTTGCTGTGAAAAGTGTTAGATATTCCACAAGATGAAAGTTAGTTCCTGTGAACGTTCTCATATTTTCGGAATTATTTTTCGCAGTATCAATCACAAGTGACACGTCTTTCAAACAAGCAGATATCACACAAGGCTTCTAAGTCATGAAAATCAACCATCAAAGCAACTGGGAATATAAACCATTTCCATATTCTGAAAAAACAAATTGTAGTCATGAACATCAAAGTGTCCTGTGTTGCATGCTGCCTGCGGTGGTCAACTTTGACCAAGGCGTCTTATAAGCTGTGAAATAATCAGGGAAAGAAATGGTTGTAGTCATCTGACCATTATCAACTCATTATCGCAATTACCAAAACTTCACAGGACTTCTTATGACAGAAATATTCACAAAATCATAAACAGTGATTATGGGCTATTCATTTGATATCCATCTAAATTAAACTCTCGTCTCCGTGTTACCCTATCATCAGGTGTTTCGTCAACATCGCTGTTCAAGGTCATTCCTTATCATAAATCATTGCTAATTTGCTGGCATTCGGTTACGTGGGATATCATCACAGCTGCCTATTTGATAATAATTGCGCTCATGCAAAAGAGGTCAATATGCATACTGTGCCAACCTGCACAATCCTGTGAGGGATCTGAAATTCATTTTTGAGCTGAAGACGACTCTAGGCTGTGTTAGTTGGGGTGAAGTGTTGAACTCCCTCTTGTGACAGATGGAGAAACTAAAATCGTTAATCGTCTGATGAGGACAGATGAATTCCTGTTTTCTCGAAAGAGGGTATTTACCTCCATGTCATAATGTTTGTTCCTTAAAAATCCATAACAATGACGAAATCCTCACATGCTGAGGCTTCAGTTTTCAGAGCACTAGGAGACCTCCCAGAGATCGGGATGAAAGAGATGACATTAATATGGTGTAAACATTCCATTAAAATATTATTGGTAAAAATTGACTTTGTCATTAAGTGCTCAAAGACGATAAGCATTATTCACCTTGGGCAGGGGGTCGCTTATTTTCAACACCGTCTCATAAGCCACCATGGCTTAAAAAACAGATATGTTTTTGCACGTGTGAAGGACTGCTTCTTTGAATTAATTTTCCAGAAAAATTGTCACCCTGTGTATCACTAAAGTAGATGGACATCTGAGGTGACAAAAGACACTTTTTGTGATGTTTGGTTTCTGGGGTGGGCTCTGTTAGATTAAGTCTCGTTAAATTCCCTGGTGTCCCAAGTGATGAACGAATTGTCAAACATTTGTCACCGAAATGATAAAAAGTTTATTGTTTTTTAACAGTTTCTTTTCTAAAGAGCAACTGCCATATGTCTCTGTTATCCTTGATCGCTGAAGAAATATTATTTTTGAGAATATAGTCTTTGTATCTTTTTAAAATTTGAAAAAAGAATTTCCATGTTTGGGGATGTGGTCTCTGTGTGTTTTATCTAGCTGGCAGAAAATGTGGGGCAGATGGTTTTTCAAATTTCTTAGACCATAATGTGCAAAATGGAGAAAAAATCTGTTTTATCAGAACATGCTGAAAAACATTCAGAGTCCCTGTCAATGGAGTTGAGTTGGTTGTTACTGTCTTAGAGCATTTTAAAGACTGAATTTGTTGAAATGTCATTATGGGGACATTTGCTAAAACCGTTACCTCGAAGGCATAAGCAATATTTCAAACAAATGCTGTTTTTGGACTGTGTTCAATTACACTTTGTTTTTAAGGACATAAATTTGCTCAGTGTGGGTTTTTTCGTGGTTTCTTTGTGGTGAACTCCCATTTTTGTACAAAGCAATGTCATTGCCAGAAAGGCATGCCAAAAAGGAACCATTCTTTTTCAACGACCTTTTAAATTTTAATTATATGCCATAACTACCAGGTTAAACATGTTTAACGTTTGAACTTTAAAAAATACTGCTTATTGTTTTTGTGATCAAATCATTTTCCTTGTCTGATTTTTCAAACAGAATGTATCAACAATAGGCTCTAAAACAGCCATTGTGTGCTTCCGTAACACAACATTAAACAACATAAAGTTGTCAAGCATTAAACAACGTGTTGTTTAACCATGTTATTCGGCAATTAAGATACAACTCATAATCGTGTTTATTGGACTAATTTATGTAAATGGATGGAAACATATATTAATGTGAAGGTTCTCATACTAATGATGCTTACTTTCTGGTTTCTGGGTAGAAAAAAACATCTGACATTCAGAGTACGAGGGATAGTCACTGATAACGGATTATTTCTATTTATGTTGGTCGTTCTTTCAAACATGTGATTATTTTCAAGCTCTCAGAAATGACAGTGATTTTGGCATCCATTACACAATAGGTCTTTTTCTCCTGACGTTTTATAATTATGACAAAATAATTCCAATTTTCTCAAAAACATTCCAGGAGATGGAAGTTGTAAAAGATAAATATTTTGTACATGTTTGTCATTGAACCATATGGGGCTATCATGGGCTCTGTGTCAAGCCATAATTTAGACCCGATTAGCCACCTGACTTCAACATGAGATTTTTATGAATATTACTAGGTACACAAGAGATAATTGGTACGACTTTATCAGTCCTCATTTAGGCCTGTTTGTCAACCAGCCTGCTTCCCAAGATAGTTCCCTTCACCACAGGTGCAGTGTTGAGCTAAGTTTATACAATGGCCGTGTAGTTGAGACAAATCCCAATGTTACATGTAACATTGCTCCCCCACACATGGCGTGCATTCTTTCAGTGTCTTCTCCATAGTGCCAAATACCTTCCAAAGCATCTTTTACCATTTCACTTAACCTTTTTGTAGAAGGTATCACCGTGAGTCGAATGTGGCAGCATTTGAATGCATCTCTTCAAATGTCTATGACTCAAATGTCAGGAGCAATAACTCTCAGCATAAGATTGCATTCTCACCCGGGCACAATTTGTGTTTTGAAAGCTTTCAGCATCTAAAGATGTGTGACTTGATGCCAATGTTGCCGTGCATGGAATCGATAGAGAGGCCTGTGTTTATCTTGGTAGGACAATTTGTATGTGTTTGCTGGCATAGCACACGGAACACCAGATGGCTTCATTTCGGATACGGGTGACATTTGTCCTATAAGTTTCTTGAAAAAAAATGAAACTGAAAAAAGAATTGGAGGAAAATAAGTAAAATTGTTGCGGGGATGGAGGTTGTGATGAATTCCGGTGTCATGCTGCTGCAGTACAGACACATCAACTGGCCATGCTGAGTGCTCAGTTTTCACAGAGATTTATTAACATGGAGTTGAAAAAACAAGAAAGCAAGAGAATCTCATCTTCTGACACGTCGGATACACATCAGCATGATCAGTATTGTGGCCATTGCTGTAAGTGGATGAGGGAAGGAGATCGGTGTGTAACATGGGGAGGTTGTAGTGTACAGGGGGACTTGGATTGGCAAATTGGCAGTCGCAGCAAATTTAATTCAAGTAGTTCAAACTACATGACTTTTTAGCAAAATTTATGCATATTCATGGACCAAACCAGGCCTCGAAGGGGGGTTTGTAGGGCTAGGGTGAGTCCAAGCTTACAACCCAGGTACCCGACCCCTGTCATTAGACAATATATCACAATAACCACAAGTCCAGGTAGTCCTGTGGGTACCTGGGTCCTACTCAGAACCCTACCGACCAGAGTACCTGAGTCCCTGAGTCCCTGTCCCAGCTATAGTGGTCAATGAATATGCATGAAGCTGCCTGAAAAGTCCTCTGTTCAAACATAACTGAGGTACATGAATATAATGATTAACAACTTTATAACATAGTTTTAGACTACCATGTTCTTTTGTACATGAATCTAATGATTAACAATCACCCAAACATCACAGAGACAACATGTCAGTTTAACATAGGGCACTAGAACTGCAAAGTTGAGACATAGACTGACATTACGCTTCATACCGATAGGACCAGAGCCTGGTTTTCTGCTCCAGATAATATCTGGATCATAACTAGCTGAATGAACTTTATATCATAGTTTTAGACTACTACCAAAAAATGTTCTTTTGTACATGAATCTAATGATTAACAACTTTATAACATATAATGTCTGGATCATCACTAGCTGAATGAACTTTATAACATAGTTTTAGACTTGTCAGAAATATTTAAAATAAATCTACAATATTTCGTTATCTTAACTTTTAGTTTTTAATCTGCATAAGTTTCAATTTTGTGTGTTTAGAAATTAAAAGACACAAAATGAGTGGTGTAGGTTAATTGTCGTCAGTAAGATTGTTACTATGGTTACTAAGTTACTTAAGGATCATCAATCAGGGTGGAAGTCCACAACAGAGCCTGATTCACTTCCTGATGGAGAAAATATGAATGCTAACCAAATGTCTTCTACAAGAAACTTGATTCAAAAATAAAACACTTATCTGCAGTTTATATTGAGTCTGACATCTCAGATCCTATACTTTTCACCAAGTAATGGTTTTAACTATTTTTGTTCAATGATAAGCAAAATGTGGTGTCACTCATAAATAGAGCAGAAGTTTTGATAAATGTTCACTTTTGGCCTCCTTACATTGAAGACTATTGTGTTTCTGGAATAGTGGCCATTTTGGTCCAGACAGCTCCCTCCTCGTTCATCTATTGTTAGTCCTCTATGGGAGAGTGAATCTTCTCAGATGTGCATTAGATGTGTAAGATAGCTCTTTTGTGTCTTCTTCAAACCCTCCTCTGACTTCATATTGTCGTCTGCCATTATGCCGTCTGCTCAGAACAGTGGAAGCAGACGGATAACGATAAGTGGTGCAATGTGGTTTTTCTGGTCGGAGACAGCAGTTTGGTAGATACAGACATGCAATGTTTCTATATCTGATTCAAGAATCTGCTTTTGTAAACAGGACACTGCTAAAAGAATACTTATTTTAAGGTAGTATAATAGGGTGACATTCTAAGCATGCTAAGAAGAAAGAGTTTTAAGGAATTTTTTATGGAAACTTAAACGAAAAATATAGTACTTTAATGGATTAGCCAATCAAATGCCACAGAATCAGTTGTAATTTATTGCATGACTTATAACCAGTAGAATAACAACAATATGTATAATGTGATATTTCAAACCAAATAGTAATTGTATAAACTCAATTTGTAGGATTCTACTGCTTTCATTCTCATGAATGAAGAAGATTTTTGTAGATTATTGTTAGAAATACCTTCATAAAATAGCACTTGGAGAGTTCCATATCCAAATTTGATGATGTTTCAAGATAATAGTGAGTAGTGTTTAACACCTTTTAGAATTATCCATCCATATGACCGTGGTCCAAGAAACTAACTAATAAAGCATTATTATGTTGCTGATAATTGCTCTTGGTGTTTCACTATCATAGATCATTATTATCATTTCAAAGGAATATGGTTGTAAGAAATGAAGCATATGGAAAGAAAAAGATTGAAGTATTTTTCAGAATGTCCATATGTCATGTTTTCCATCTCAACCTTAATGTCAGGCCCATCTCCTGCTCAGCATCCATTACTGACGCCTTCCATTTTGACATTGTTCTGTGAATGTGACGTCTGCTCAAGTAGAATGGAAGCAGACGTCTCTGCCACACCATTTCAACCAAAATACCTGTATAGCCTTCAAGCATGCTGGCCGGCTAGTAAGAAACAAGGCTGTCTTGGTTGATGTATTGCACACTATGCTGTGTTAACATGATGTGAAGTTGTAAAAAACTTCAAGGTAGATCAGACATACCCTACCTCACTTAACTGACAGAAATGGGTGGTATGGGTGTTCCGTTCAGAGGGTGTTTTATGTTTCCTTTTCAAATTGTATTTTCGACAACTGAGTGCAAGGCCGTGTGGCCTAATGGTTGTAGGTACATGCCATTTGGTTCTGGTCTTGTACCCCAAGAAAAACGTGGCTAATGATTTCCCACTTTGTCTCATTTTTACTACCCAACATGCTCCCGCAAACAAGGTTCATGGAACATTTTATGTTGAGTAGAGTTTCCCAGGAACAGAGAAGAGTCATTTACCTTCTGAACAAACCAAGCAGACATCTGAACTTTGTTTGTTTTTGTGACTTGGACAGGATAATTTTTGTGCTTTTTTCCCCCTTTTTTATGCTTCTTTTGAAGAAGCATTTATATTTTGACATGTGCAGATTTTCCATAGAAATGCCTTGCAATATGCAAATGATATGTTTACATAATGGATACTGCATGTATCACGTCATCGTATTCAATATTCCAGCTATATAATTAGGAGATAAACATACTGTATTTTCAATCTAGAGCTTAGTTACCTGCACATTTAACCACGCTAAAGTGATGATGGAACTGAAAGGGCAGCGTGAGGTTTCAAATGTTAAATGTAGCACAGTTAAATCTGCAGGTAACCTATCTCTACATTGAAAACGCAGTACATTTATCTCCATTCTACCATGACAAAATAAAACAAGAACTCTTTGGTGTCAGCAAATATATTGAGTGAAGCGGCATGGGTTGAGTCCAGTGTTCCGAGTGGGTTGTCTTTCAGAATTTACATATCACCTACAACAGCCTGTAAACAAAATATGGTACTCAAATATGGTATGGTGGTCACCCCTAAAGAAAACTGAGCAAGCCTTGCAAAAGTTTCATTCTGCACTGCACGTCACTATTATGATGTCATACTGCTCTTAATTCTTTAGTGTTTTCTACATGAAATGTATTGCTACACATCATTTGAATATTGTAGTAACTGCAACTTTGCATTTTGTAATCTATAATTGTAAATATAAATATTTAAATATGCCAACCGACACTGAATGTAAAAGAAGTGCTATTCTAAAAAAATATTAGCTTCTGTGGTGATGCAGTCAAATCGGCTGTTTCAATCAGAGGGGGTTTATTTTGATTTGATACCTTTGACTGACCAATCAAAATCGAGTACTTTCCAAATTCATTGTAGAATGGCATGTCAATGATAGATTCTGGAGCAGGCAAACCAGGAACTGAAAGCCTGAGCAAGACATCCATCCTCAGCAGGACACAATGACACAATGACACACAATCATATACTGGTGACCTAGCTATTCTTACCCATAAATTAGTCCATACCAAAACCAACAAAAGAGAAAGGATTAAGGTTGTTGCATTGAACAAATGTGTTTTTACAAAATTAAAGACTTTATTCACTTATGTATCCTTCCTACCAGCACATAGTTGAAATTCCTAGATAAATCCTTGAATGCAAGCCTCAATCACCAGTGTCATCTCCAGCACAGGGTAACACCTTATTGTGTCATCTGCTTGTCCCAGTGTCATTTTGAACACAGGGCAACACCATATTGTGTCGTCTCCTTGTTCCAGTGTCATTTTGAACACAGGGCAACACCATATTGTGTCGTCTCCTTGTTCCAGTGTCATTTTGAACACAGGGTAACACTATATTGTGTAGTCTGCGCATTTCGTGTCATTTTGAACACAGGGTAACACCATATTGTGTAGTCTGTACATTCCAGTGTCATTTTGAACACAGGGTAACACCATATTGTGTAGTCTGCACATTCCAGTGTAATTTTGAACACAAGGTAACACCATATTGTGTCGTCTGCTTGTTCCAGTGTCATTTTGAACACAGGGTAACACCATATTGTGTAGTCTGCACATTCCAGTGTAATTTTGAACACAAGGTAACACCATATTGTGTAGTCTGCGCATTCAAGTGTCATTTTGAACACAAGACAACACCATATGGTGTAGTCTGCATGTTCCATTAGTCTTGTACTTGTCAGAAACATTTAAACCTTCCCTTCTACCCATGTCACCTCTACGGTGCAAACCAATCTGATGTACGTCTGACACTGATGCCGTCTGCTGCTGTCAGCCATCTTGTAATTGTCAGAATCACTGTTCTGTTTGAGTCTGCTGTGTGTTGGAGCCATCACATAATTGCCAGTGCTAACATGCTGCACTGGTGCACAATTACCTGCAGCTTTTTATCACCAGATTTTGAAAGTTGATCGGGTTCTGTCAACATTGTCATTAAAATGTGGCACCGTATAATGGTGCTGTGATTGTTAGCAAATGGTCTCTAGACTTTGGTATTGTTCATTGATTATCTTCAAGTATGGCTGTGAGAAATTGGTACCACAAGCTAATGACATTTCCTCTTCAACTTCTTTCAGAAATCGTAAAAGGCTTGCACCATTATCATCTGTATGTATTTTATACAATCTACTATCAGCAAGTGACGTCATTTCCTTCGGACTCTTTCAAAGAAACATATCGGCAAGAGATGACATTGCTCAATTAGCTTTATCTAAGTCAAAGAAATTGGTATCAGTGAATGAATTTTTCAATTTGTTATCTGAAATGTTGATGTCGATCTTGTGTTTGTGAGTGATGATACTATTTTTGTGGCTTTAGTTAACTCAAGTGATTTTTGATTTGGCAAGGAGCCAAAATGGCTTTAAATTAGCCAGAGAGTTCTTCAAAGCCTTCAATTCGACATGTACAATTTGTCTGTACAAATCAACCCATGACACAGATAATATTTCATGGGTTTTGATATAAAAATGAAACAAATAAAACCAAATAATCAACTGTAAAATTTTACTGTTTTTGACTCATTTTTTGTCAGTAAAGACATACTTAAGATTATCACTATCGTCAAACAGCGTGCACATGCAGTACAAACTGAGAAACTGACAATTTAAATGCTACATCAGTATGGTTAAAGGGACCAAATTCACAAGGATATTTCTGCAGAGGCTGGTCAAGGGAGGTAACCCCCTGTGACTGCCAGTCTGATGGTTTTTCGCAAGGTAACACAGATGTCAAGGAGGTATTTTGGGCTGAATGTTCAAATTAGCTCATTAACAAGAGTGATTGACACTATGCTTGTAGGCATTTCTTCATTGCCTGTATTTATTTGGCTGGTGTGGAATTGGCTTAGTTTTCTTCCGAATATATCACAGGAAGTGAAAGAACACTGCTCCATGGCTGTCAGCTGTTTGTTGAACTGGACAGGATTTCTATAGGGGATTAAACACAGTGAGGTATCTCTTTGGCAATATTTTGACCACCTGGTTTGGATATCCCTAGTTAAAGGGATGATGATAGTTTTTTTTTTGTGGTGAGCAGACGCTCTTATTGCTGGTTGGTTATGCTGCTGTTACAACAGGAACTAAACATTGGTTGAAGCATACTTGACTTCCCTGATTGGTCGATCAATAAAAAGCATGAGGAATAGCCATTTGTTAGAATAAAGAAATCAGACCAGCAAATGCAAGATGACCCCTCAGTATTTGCTTCCAACATCATATGGAGTTGATAGTTTGTAAGTTGAAAGTGTAAACTACCTTCTGTTTGTGAAATGGGTTTATCAAAGATGTTACAAGTCAGGATAAAATATTTCAACTCTAAAATTTCTTATCAAAGACCTGATTGAACATATTATGTTTAAGGAATTAATTGAACAGAGCTGTGGTATTTAATGATTCTTTGCAATGAAAAAAAGCATCAAATTAATTATGTTAAAATAATCACGTTATAAATGACTTGAATCAAACTTGCAAGGACTGTCTAAGTTCAGTCCCCCTTTAGCATGTCTTCGTATCACCTGGTTACATCACTGTTTGATAGTGATTTGTAAACACGTGCTCATGATTTGATCTGAATCGTACGCCGGATTATGCTTTTAGCAGAGATTTCTTTTGAAAATGGAAAGGGTTTTCTCACTTTAATTTGTAAATACAAAAACAAAATAAGATATCTCAAATTCTGAGGTAATTCATTTATGTCATGTGTAACTGCATGTCTATCTTTGTAACATAATTCCACACTGACACTTCCTATGCTCGAAGACATGGTGGAAAGTAACGTCCTTGGCAGTGTTTGCTTTTTTCACCACACGTCACTTCTGGTGATCCAAGTTTCCTGTGTAGGAGGTAAGTTTCGCCAGTATTCTGATCTTGTGATTACACACAGATGTGACATTGCCATAATGGCAGTCACAGGTAGATTAATACAGTATTTTTAGCATCCCCTTTCAAAAATAAACTTCCATAGCATCTTTTATCACTGTTGAGGTGGCATTCTGATTACCAAAGTGACTTTCAATCAAATTATCGTTCACTGGATCTGGATTGAATGTACATGTAGGCATGTTTGTGTAGTGATATATGCAGCGAGGTGTGTGCCGTCTGCTTGGGAAGTGTTTCATGTTGCACAGGTTCTGCATGCTTCTAGTATCAATTATTCATCAGAATGTGCATATTTAGCCTTCTGTCATGGCCTATTTGGGGGGAGGTGTGCTGATAATGTTCATACCAGGCACAATGATAGAGTGTGATGGCCCTAATCTGTCATTTTATGGAACTTTGCTGTCTCATACAGTATATAGGGATTTACTTTGGAGTCAGGAATTTCATTAATTTGGGTGCATACTTTTCTTACAAGATCTTGTGGATGAGGACTATTTGTACCTCACTGTCTGATGTTCTGATGTCCATTGTTTGTCTATATTCAAGTGGACGCCCTGATGTACATTAAGCGTTTGTTAGTTTTTGTGTGGGATTTTAAGTAGTGATTCAGTCTTCAGACGTTATTTAATATTACCTGTTCAAATGTGTCACAGGAAAGGGTGGCTCGAAGTGTCCCCTTGTCTATGGTGTCCTATAGGCATGTCAGAAACCGATGATCATGGGTTCGAATCCTGATTCTCCCTGATTATGTTTTGACGTTTGTCAGCACCATACCCGTGCTCGTGGCTTGGTAAACATCTAAGACCTGCATCTCTTTGAGCTTTCCACCCACATCAAACTGGCATGCTGTGAAATACTGTTCAAAGCAGCATTATACAACCAAACTCACTGACGCCCAAACAAAACAGAAACGTTAGTAGGAATCGCTACATGACATTCATCAGTGTTTTACATAGAACGATGGACTAGCTTTGAGGTAGTCTGTGGGTAAGGTGTTAACTTGTCACATAAAGGTCCAGGTTCAATTTCCCACATGGTTGTAGCATGGAATAAAGCCCTTTTGAATGATTCAATATGTGACAATGAAGTTAAGTATTGATTCAACAACATTATTACGTTGAATTTTATGGTAATATACCATATCCTGTAAGTTACAATGCAAGGGAAGAGGTCTTAATTTTAAAGACAGAAATAAAAATGATTTCTTGAAGCAAAATTTTCCTGTCAGATCTGTCATGCGCTTATACATGATTGAAGAAAACCATAATATCCTCCACGTGGCCCCGGAACTAGTTACATAAAGATAATCTGGAGCTATGATTCTGATATCTTCACTTTGAAAAGAAGACATTTTCCTGTTTTTCCTTTATAAAACTGAACTCTCTTTTTGGAGAAGGATATTTGTGTAAAGTCCCCACATGTGTGCCTGAATTTGTCTTGTGCATGCATGAGAGCAGTTGGACCAATCAGGCTTAACGCTGTCAATGATCCGATAAATGGGAGTTTCTCACATAACGAGAAAACGCTCAAATTCACCCCCGTTTTTATGAATATAATTCAATTAAATGGTGACATTTGGGGTTTATAAACATAAGACATATGTTTTTCACATGCCTTTGCTTGTTCATATGTAATAAAAATTTCACATTATTGAGAAATAAATTAAAATACATTTGGGTAAAAGATTACATAACAATGTCGCATGACAGCCATGATGAGAAAATGAAGCTGAGGCACAAATTTGAGACAGGAAGCTAATAGCAACTGGAATTTGGACCACACAGAAAATGTTCTTGTCATTTATATGGTGCGTACAAGAAAATATGCAGTGTTTGGAGGTTTATTTTGTTATGTCATACGCATGTTGAGGCAGAGTGCATGCTTGCATTGTTGTTGATATATGTGCAAGAGAAGCCATTTTCATAGTACTGTGTCTAATTGAGCAAAAATGCTTGTGTTTCGTGTATTGTTTTGGCTTAGTTTCTCAGTAACAATAGGGATTGTCTATTTGGAATGTGTTTACCCCCAGTTGGCAAAGATGCGTGATCGTGTTTTATTGGTTTGGGTTGGGTTCACCTGAACCAGCTTCTACCTTTTTCTAAGGAATGTGTGAATGGTGATTGAACTAAACTGCGTACCTTTTATTATTGGTTTGGGTTCATTTCCGTCACCTCTGATGTTACTTTGCTCGTGACAAGCATGTTTGGCGTAATTACACAAAAATGCATTTACGGTTGTAGTTTTATGTGATATATTGGGTGCACAAAGTTTTTGTAGGACATGGTTTGTGTTTTTGTAGGAAATGAATGACAAATGTTTCCAGTTGTAGGAACCATCTCACTGAACATCGTGAACGTAAGTCTTTAAGAGGTCTCTCTTGTAGAAGAATTTAGCCTCATTTCTCAGTTTGACTTGATTTTAGCGCTTGTCTCCAGTATATTATGTCAACCTTTTCATTGGATTTACGTAACTTGTGACATTTAAAGTGTTCACTTTACATATGATTGATTGACTCAATTGTTTACAGGCGCTGTGATATGGCAGGCGTATTTGTGGGTGCAGCGTTAGCCAACAAACACTTGCTTTCTTATGAAAATGGCGGTGTTTCCGATAGAGCCGGACACGCTCACCCTTACCTCAAACACCTGGTGTCATCACTCATACGTGTATTTTCAGTGATCCATTCATATAAGTTTCACCACTAATTTGCCTATTACTTTAGTGTTTAACTTGGGCCTCCTCAGCCCAGGTTGAATTGAAAAGATGTCCTACCTGTCTTCAGTGATGCAATATCCAAATAAGCCTTTCTCAGCTAAATCCGTGGAGTGTAATCCTGTGAAAGTGTGGTCCAACTCTGCAAAAACAAAGACATGCATCATTATCACTGCACTGACAAATGTCAAAATGAATTTGGAGAAAAAATGAAGTGAAGATTATTTTTACTGGTTACACCTTGTTAACGCACTTAGCTGGAAATTAAAAATATCTCTTTCGAAAAACAAATGATGCTTGATTTCTGTTATGAGTCTTAACAATATGTGGGCTCCAAAACAGAAGACTGTTTTTTGTCAAATGAAATGCCTACATGCATGCATCTTATTCTAAAAGCGTCATTTGTCAGCAATGAAATTGACGTACAGGAAGGGTCGTTGATATCGCGTTTCCTTTCATCCTACCCACAATGTTGTAACGACAGAGCCAAAGAACACCAGCGTTACAGCATGCCTGCATGAAACCATTTTTTCCTTTGCTATGTTTTTTTCTCTACAGTGCCCCTGTTTTGATGCAAATTTCAATGTATTGCGTACACCGAGCTGGTTTGTAAGAAATAACTCCCTTTTGGAATGAGCGCTGTGCCGGCTGTCAGTGAATTGCCATTTTTTGTCTCTCTTGATAAGCTCGGACTAGTTTTTGTAGTGAAAGATTTTTATGGTGAATGAGAAAAATATGGTGAAAATGGCTTGAAGAGGGCAGCAGATGCTCGGAGGCAAAAACTTTGGTCACAAGAGCCAAGACGGAGTCTTCGCCTTACTCCTATAAAGAGACTGAAAGGCACGGGAACATCTTTATGGTTTAAATAGCTTTCCCGGTCCACACGTTATTGTTTGATTTCACTTTATATTTGCTTTATGGAATTTACATTCTGTTGTGTCAGTTTTAATATACTTTACAGAAATGGGTATTATGAGTATTTTATTATCAGGGTTTGAGTACATTTTTTTGCAAATTTCTTTTTTATTCGAGGAAAAATGCACATGTTTTCCTTCTTGCATAGAGTAACTCGAATTTTATGGCCTTGAATTGCTTTTTTTCCATAAACTTTTATGTGGATCTCCGAAATGTCTGGGTTATGTATTCCCTAAACAGATAAATAAGCATTAGGAAGACAGTGGGAAAAAATTACGTTTGGTTTATTTCATTTATCAGAGGATATTTTTTTAGATGAAAAAGGTCAGGGATATAGTTTTATTGAAATTGATATATAAAAGATGACAGCTTGAGTGTAAGAAACTTTTATTTAGCTGGTTCAGTGTCCGCTTTTTGTAATTACGAAAAAAAGATATTTAAAAAGATATTTTGGAAATAATTTAACTCAATGCTTCTAAATTTGAATATATCTAGATTATGTAATAGGTTGTCTACCTCATAAACAAATGTTTTGAAAGAGGAGAATTTAAAAACAGGTTTACATCTGGAAGGACACCATGTCAAAAGTGCATACTCATTGCTGATTTATATACCACTTACCTCACAACAGCTTACAGTGCAGCTTTTATTGTTAACTTTCCTGCTGAATGAATTTGTTTGAAGTCTCATTTTTTTGTGAAAACAAATTTAACCAATGACAAATTAATGAATTTCTTAATTTGAAAAAAATATGTTAAAGCCTGGTGTACATGAAGGTAAACAATTTTCCTGTAATGTTTTATAACTTGTTTATGTGTAATCACTATCAGAGGGTTTTTTCAAGCAGAATACCAAATGTCTCCCAGTCACAGTTGTTGTGAATGTGTCCGTCATCCCTGCAATAAATTTTTTGTCTTGGCAGAAATGATAAGTTTAAATGTCTTTTAGAACCAAACTTGAGTTTTTAAGGGGACACATGCAAGACAAATACCCAGATGTGTGACATAGTTTCCTCATTAAAAAAAGGTCCATCTGAAATAGTGATCAGTAGCTGCAAAAGTCATTAGAAACTGTCAAACAAAAGAAAAAAGGTTCATCAACTATGAAAAGCAAATGTTCATGGTAACAGTGTCCCAGAAACCTACTGGCATGGCCATGTTTAGTTGTGTTCATCCTTCTGATTTGAGAAACATGACCTTGGTGATGTTCTTTACAGGGTACAATGTGTTCTGTGTCTTTCAGTGCAACGGTGTATTAGTGACACAAGTTGGTAACTTCTGTTCTTGGTAGACTGCATGTGACGGACAACATGTGTCTGGAGTGCGCACTGTGATAATTCATGCACACCTGTGTCTATATGGCATTTCTGAAGCGTTCAAAACTCCCATATCTGAAGGACACACTTTGAAATCGTGGTTGAACATATGTCTGTCTGTCTGTCTGTCTGTGTCTGTGTACGTGTCTGTCTGTCTGTCTGTCTGTGTCTGTCTGTCTGTCTGTCTGTCTGTCTGGGGATACTTATTGATTGGTTGGTGGCATGTAACTCTAGGTTGTGTATGGACTGTGTGTAGTTATTGTCATGGCTGGATAGGTTGAGGATTAGCCCTAGAGTTGTCTCGGCTTAAAGGGAGACTAGGCTTGGGCGATCTAGGAGTCCTGGCAAGTTTCACTGAAGTCATTCAAGGCACATCTTTTGTGTGTACCCTCAACTTATATTGTGCATACATACTGAACAAAACATTTGGGGATCATGAATATTTTGGGGACATTTATTATTGTGAAGACTGAGCAGACAAGTTCCTAAAAATATCTCCACAAATATTCATGATCCCTAAAGCAGCTCTCACACTTTGCCGAGGTGGTTGCCGAGCACTCGCGAGCCTAACTCGGGAAGAGACTACATATAAACGAGTATCATATGAGTATGTTACGAGTGTGTTACGAGCCCCATAGGAGTCCAATAGGAGTCCAATAGGAGTCCAATAGGAGTCTAATAGGAGTCTTTTAAGAGTTGCATACGAGCACAACGATCTCGATACGAGCTGTACGACTTTGGAACGACTTTGGTCGGCGGGAATTTGTCACATGATTTAACTTGGAGGCTTGTATAGCTCATATTAGACTCGGTCAACTCGGCAATCAATTTTGCAGACGATCTTCATACGAGTTCTGTACGAGCACCACAAGGTCGCCATGAGGGTACTACGAGTAGTACAGGTGTGTTACGAGTTTGTTACGAGTTTGTTAGGAGTTGGCTGGTGACCCGAGTGTTTTGAGCAGTTCCAAAACTCTTTTAGATCAGTACGAGGTATCCTGAGTTACCCTGAGTTAAGTACGACCTCGCTACGAGCTTCATACGAGTACCCTTGAGTCAGCTCAGGTTCATACTCAGGACGCAACTTGGCAAAGTGTGAGAGCCCCTTAACTTTTCTTCAATATATGTATATCTAGCAGCTAATGATTGCTCTGAATACACACAGACACCAATTAGAATATTGTGCACCGGTATTCACACTCATCGGGCTCTACACAATCGTATCATCTATGAAATCTTTTATTACACAATAAGAAAAACGTCTGATGCTGATATTCTGTGGGATGTTGCTCACTAGACAAGGATGTAACTTCACACAAGCCTTTGTTTGTTTAATGTTAAATGTATCCAGGGGATGCTGAAATTTAGGCTTTTTAGGGGTGTCCGTACTTATGTTATCACTATAAGGACCAGTAAAAATGTTACCCACGCCTATTTTTGTCATCAAGACTGTTTGTTCATGGAGATAATCCGCAGTCGTAGTGCAGGACTCGTTGAACTGGGAATCTATTCTCCCTGGGGTAAATTATTTTGATCTGACTTGACATTCTCGTAAAATATTTGCAAATTACCTGTTTTGTAACCCAGATATTCAGAATATATTGGTAGCCAACTGACCCTTTTTTCGAGATCAATGTAATCAAAAACACATCTGTCTTTTTAAGCCGTATCAGTACCCCATGAATTTCCGACGAATGACTACTTCTACAGTGCTAAATCCCAACCACTTGGCTCCCTCTGACTGGCCTGTGTACTTGCTGTACTCTGCTAGGATTGATGCCCTTATCCAACCATTCATTCATATTCTTGTGGAGGCTGTTTATTTGGACATCCTTGGAAGTTCAAAATAAAGATTGCTGAAGAAAAAGTGTCTGTCGTATAAATCCTGTCAGATGGTGTTGTTGGGTGCTTAACTGCTGTAATGCCCTGGGCCTTGTTTCACAAAGCAATCGTAAGTCTATGTTAAAGTATGAGTTACGATAGTCCTGTCAGGTGGTGTTGTTGGGTGCTTAACTGCTGCAATGCCCTGGGCCTTGTTTCTCAAAGTAATCGTAAGTCTATGTTAAAGTATGAGTTACGATAGTCACTGTGCTAAGATCGCTTTGTGCAACGTGTGATGGTGAAACACGCCACTTGGTGGCGCTGTAACAGTAGGAGTTCCCCTGTATAGGGGGGATGATGCCACCCAATAGCTGCAGAAGATACAACTTAGATCAAGTCGGGATAACAGTCCTGAGATTTTTGATTTGATAGGATCTTTCTTATGCAGACCATGACTTGTGGCAGGAGCATGCTGGGATACGCGGCATTTCCGCCATGATTGTTGGCGATATTTGTTTGTGGAAAGCATCTCTTTACATGCAATGATGTGAAGGAGAATCTTTGGTTTCTTTGAAAACATGGCAGCAACATTGATGCTGAAGCTCCACAAACATGGGCGCCTCTATCACTTTCCTTAATCTTGATCTTTTCCTTGAAGACATTTTCCACGTGTGTCAAGGGATTTCCTGACAGGCTGCTCCCTTGCCCTCTAGTTTAGCTAGTACCTCTGTATGCTAGATAGATAATGTTATCCAAATAGGAACACGGCTTCTTTGTGTGTTGACTAAGGAGCCTACGCCCACATGTTACATTATTGTGCTCCACCAGGGCCCCAGTGCACTCAGGGTGCCATATTTGTTACCATGGCGATTGGGTGGCGCAGGTGACCAAAACTGTTGATATCACGAACACAGGATGCAGTAACTGTTACCATGGCAACTATGTGTAACTTTGTCATAATTTTAGAGTTTGGTTGCGTTGTTTTTGTCACATGGTTACATTACATGTCCCAGAATCTGACCATGCAATCCACTTGATGCTCATGATGAACAGGTAGAGCAGCTTACGAAACTCCCATGAATGTGCTATTAAATTGTTCTGAGGACCTGTTAAAATCCAATGATTGTAGTCCTCATTGACTTGTAGCTTTTGAGGCTGTAATTCTGAACCAGTTCTTAATGTTTCAATTTTGCTACAAATTGGAACAGAATAAAACTGACTGAAAATGTTAACATTGTAAATCTTTTTTACCTTAAATAAAGTTTTCACCAGCCCACAAGAATAGTCTTAAAAAAATAAATTCTAAGTCTGGTAAAGCATAAGATGGGAAAACCCAAATAACTTAAATAAACAGATGAAAACAAATCCAGATACACAGTGGAGTTCCAACATGGGTCTTTCAACAATTTTTAGTCTATAACAAGTGTGAGGAAACATACAGCCTTAATGTTGAAGCTCACCATTGATGTACACAAAATGGTTACCCTGGGTTGACGCGGCTGAGTATTGGGATGGCTATACATGGGTAATATATCTGGACTAGTCCCAGGAGTTGATGAGGGAATGTGTCTGATATTCGTTAATCAGATAGAGTATTGGTAACTACTTTACACTGTTCTAGTTGTTAAGTAAGTTAATACAAATGTAAGGCAGTGTATATCCACTTATGGCAACCTTGTGACAAACCAAGTGGGAGATATATTTTCACTGTAGCATATTACCATGAATTTGTTAACTATGGGAATTGATTTGGGAAACCAATATCGCCCATGGCAAGTGTAAAGAGCGTTGATATCTACAAATGACCAGATTTTGGGTTTGGATTTCTCTCTTGAGGATTAACCTTGCAAGGTGATGATTTCTACACCTGTTGGAGTAATCTCCCCTGATAGACTATGAATTTCAAAAATAATGCCAAGATGTAATCCTATGTTGTCTGTCAGTCTGAGTGGTTTTTACTAAACTTTTTTTTCAATTTCAAACATTTGGCTGATAAAAGTTCAGTGGTTAAGATACTGATACATTTGAAAATCTATGTTCCCTGAACATGATATATATCTCGTATCCTATGATAACATATCACTCTCTTTAATGTGCCAACATTAACATGTGTTGATGTGTTGATGCACACATATGCCTTCAGTGTAAAATAGTGAGGTGAGGTGAGGTGAGGTGAGGTGAGGTGAGGTGAGGTGAGGTGAGTGAGTTAGTGCGTGAGCATGGGTATGGTGTGACAGACAGAGTCATTAACAGGATAAGTCTGTGATTTGAACCCACAAGCATAGGATCCAGGCATGACAAAGGCACACAACTCTGGACAGTGTCTCCAGGTCATGTGCATGTTTCATGAGGGTTTGGTTGTTAGGACGTGGTTGTTTTGACCAGCCTTCACTTCAGTATTATGTTTTGTTGAAGCTTGTGAAGTTAGTTTGGTTGTGACTAATACTCCAGTACTTCAGTAAATGTATTGAAGTTGAATACTGGAATTACCCAGGACATTCTTTTTATTTACGAGATATAATTTAGATTTTTGTTGATGAATTAACCAGGTAATTTAAGTTGTAGAATTTGATGAATATTTCCAAAAAAGGTTTGATTCTTTTCGCTTTTGTTATTTCACTCACATTGATGTTTACTGCTTTTAACATAAGATGGAGAAATAACATTGGACAGACAATGGTCAATGCAAGATTTATCCCTGTTTGTCTGCTGATTTTCTTAATGAACCCAAAGTAATTTGCAATAATCTATTTAGTCGAGTAAATTAGTTCAAGTATACAGACATCCTCCACTGAGAATAACCAGACACTTCGATCTCAATTGACTGTGCCAGACTTGGAGCACCAGTTCAGGCCTTAATCAACCAGCTCAGTAAATGGAACTATCCTGTTCATGTCTAAGTCTGGGCTTTTCTGACGTTTCCTGAGAAATTAAACTTTATTTCAGTGGAATGAATTCCATGCATGAAGAGCTAAGTTGGAGGTCATGTCTGTGTTGCTCTGTGATGGAGGAAGTAGGTCTTGAGGGGGCAGTCAGGTAGCTCAGATGTTAGTGTCTCGGCTTGACTTCAGGGGACATGGGTTTGAATCCCAAATGGGTTCAGGATTCTGCTATATAATTTATCTGTAAATGTTGTTGAGTCTGACCTGACATCATGAGTCTTTGCTCATAATATCAGTCACTGGATAGTCTGGCCCAGATTTGATCCGTTAAGACCGTCATCATATAGCTGGAATATGGTTTGAATATTTTTCAAACTGATTGACAGCCGAAGATGTGCGATACATCAGTTGGGGTTTCGAAACCACTTGTTTCTCCTTCTCGGCCATCTGCTCAGGCAGGAGATGATGTTGGGGAGAGATTGGAACCTCTCATTTAAAGCCAATGGTTGTTCAAGTTTGCTTTTATTTTCATTGCGATGACTGTTTGAGTGGAACCTCAGATTAAACCTCATTGAACTTGGGATGTACCTGGCCTTCAACATATGTTCTGGCATTGGCACATCAGGACAGCAGAACTCCAGAACATCTGCGAGTGTTGTGGCAGATGGTGGAAGGGGAGGTAATTATGAACATTTAGTGGGCTGTGATTACATATGAATTTGACAGTTGTTGGGTCATGAGTCATGATCGGTCCTGTAGTACATGATAGTACCGTGACGAGAGAACCAGGGTCGTTGCTGGGATGCTCTTGGGCACCTTCTGTCAGTGTCCGTTTGATGATGTTTGATGGTGTTTGATTATGTTGATGATGTACGTGGATCAGGTACATGGCAGACTCAGTAGGAGGCTGTAAAGAAGGTAATCTTCACACATAAAAAAATAGTCTGTTTATCAGTTTACTCCAGTTGTAGATGAGCTTAATGTTTAAAAAGTGGGTTGTCTTGAATTATTTAGAAAATATGTCCGCTGCTTAAACATTAATACTTATCTGTTACAAGGAATATCAACCAAAAGAAAAGTTGAAAGAATTAGGTTTCTATGGTGCTGTCACTTAATCAGGAAATGGAAAAGTATTGTTTTATGGCTCAGAGAACTATATTCCATGTCTGACAGAACTATATGACTTATATATGGCTATATGTCTCAAGACTCTATTACATATCTCACAGAATTATGTCACACATCTCTGACCTGAATCACATTGCTCACAGACCAATATCACACATTTCAGACCTGTATCACACAATTGTGACCTGAATCACATTGCTGACAGACCTATGTCACACATCTTGGAACTGAACATGTATCTCAGAGACCTATATCAAACATCTCAGACCTGAATCACATCGCTCACAGACCTATATCACACATCCTGGAACTGTTTCACATACCATAGGACTAATAACAATATGACATATGTAAGAGAGCTATCACACATTCCACATAACTAAATCACACATCACAGGACATTATCACACATGTAGACTTGCACAAGTCTCTGAGGCAATAATTATTAGTTTAAATCATAATTTCTAGATCATGTAAATAATAAGAACAAGTTGTCCCTGTAAGAGACTGTAGTCCTGTACTGTCCACATATCTAGATTTGCCTATTAGGAGGATAGCATTACTAAACATCCATGGACTGGAGACATGTTGCAGATCTAGATTTTCTAATTTCAGTTAAACACAAACATAATCAGTGTTTGAAATTAGGCATGGAATTCAAGGAGACCTTGGGTGAATGTAAAGATTCAGGAGGACTAAGATTCAAATACCACAGAAGACCTCAAGGATGCCAGGACCCCCTAATTTCTAACACTGCATAACTCCCCAACACACACACTTGCTCATACTGACTTTTTTAGAACCCTCTCTATCACCCTGAGATAATACAATGTTGAAATGGTACTGGTTGACATCAAGCAGAATAGTTGAGAACACATCACAGATCATCTCATGCATTGACACCTATAAGAGAAAGCACCAGTGTGAACTCCTACTCACAAGATGTATACACACAGAGGTACCTGGTGTGTTCACTTGGTCACTACAGCCTAATGACCTACTAAGCTCTGACTGTAACAGCGTAATACTTCCTCAGACGTTCACGCTGCTGTGGCCAAGTGTGATGAGCTCGCAGGTGCTGTATCAGTCGGATGTCAGGCCATGGCTTACGCCTTAATTACCCACTATCTCAAGCTGAGAAAACACCAATTATACCCCCATGGATGTCTTTGCCATTATGCTGTCTTTCTGCAACCAGTCCAACTTCATTTCAAACAAACTTGTAGACATATGGGTATATGAACGATCATTTCAAGGTATCCATCTTTTCCATCCCTCTCGCCCACCCTCAAACATTGTGGCCACATATTTGTTCAGAGAGATTGTGTGTTTACAAATGAAACACCTTGTGATGCGATTCTCGACTTGAACTCCTGCTGGGGGATGTGGAGAAGAGATGTATGCCATAGAAAATATGTACAGGTACCACCTATGGTAAATTAAGTTTTGTTGGTTTCACGGTAATTGGGATAACATTGATATTGGTACGGAAGCTGGGACTAATATAAAATGTGCTGATGGATTTGCCAGCAATCATCGTAAGTTTTGTCAGGTGTTGGAGGAGATCAAAGTTATAATGGACAAGACAGTTGTGCCATTGATGCTTTTGGCAATTTGTTTGTTGTACGTACGTTGGGAATTGGAAAGGATGAAAAATTGGAATTTTTGTTTGGAAGGTAGATGTTTGTTTGTTTTTGTTTTGGATGGGGTACTTAGGGTTCTAAACATGTAAACAAATACTGGGTTTTTTTCTTGTAGTGATTTTGCTTTTTACCCAAAATATATTCATCCGTGCTGTTGTTCTGATGTCAGTACTTAGTGTTTAATTTAAAAAACAGAACTAGTTTTTTGCGAGATTATGAATTCCTATTCTTGTTTTTCAATACCAATTTTTTGTCACTATTCAATAAATAACCATTCTGATAAATCTCAAATTATTTGTCCCTATCTCATCTGTTGCTTTGATATTTTCATCAAATGACTATCTTTTCTACTTTGGTCCAAATCTCATGAGATATTTATTGATTGTACACTGATAAAGGGTTAAGATAAATCAGACGGTGAATGTTTTAATTCTGTGTTCAGATTGGGACCTCTTTGATTTGACATTCGATGGCGCTAAATGAAAGTCCCAGGGTAATTTCCACTAAAAAAAGGTCCACAAGATTAAAGGCGTTTAGTTTCCTTCTAGATCAAGAGAATATAGGAAAAATGAGCAGAACCTTGGGGAGAACTCAGAAATCTCAACTCAGATCATTTTCCCTTGAAGTCTGTCACTTTTGTTTGTCTATTTTTGTGTTAAGTTCATAGGTAGTATATACTTTGATGAGTGGACACAAAGCTTGTTTATACCATCAGATGCAGACATGCGAGCTTCCGGAACAGAACCTGATTTACCAAACATGTGTTCTGTTCATGTTGAAGTTGAAATCCATTGCTTCCTTCACCTCTTTACAGAATACCTTGGCAAGAGGTCCTGTCAAGATGGGCTAATACAGAACCATTTTACATCACGTTTAGCTCATGAACGAGACAAATCCATGCTTTCAGATATAATTAGCAAAATTGAAAAGCCCTCCCAAACAGCTGTCTAAAGTCAAGAATGAAGTCCACGAGAACATGCATAGTTCTGGGAGTAGGGAGCAGCATTAACAACTGCTTTTCATGGTAAAAAGAAGATGAAAAAATGTATACAAAATCCACAAAAATCCATGCTGTCTCACAGTCTTTAGTGAGGTGTTACATGTTAGACGTGATGGGTTTTGCACAATCGCTAGTTGGTTGCATCATGTTAACTACTGCACCCCTGCCCGGGCGCCATGTTTATACAGGATTGTGGGTCATCTGTGTGGTCGGTCACCCAGGTGTTTTGCTGGCAGTCATTTCTGCATCAGTGTTGTAGATTGGGGGAGATGTGTATATGTCGAGCAGCAGTTAGGATCCATAAACTCCATGAACTTCATCACAAAGGTGGATCGTCAAGGAAAGGAAGAACCAGCAGAATGTTAATTTGGCTCCTTTTATAGGCTGAATTGTTCAGTGCTTGTTTGTAAGAGACACATGGATGTTATTGCTAGCTTTACCCTAATGTGTTAAAGAGATTTTACTTCAGATAATTTGAAAAGATTTACTTGAACAGGAACATTTTGGTAATTAATCAGTTCTAGCATGCCTGTGACATGTCAGTTCCAGTTCACAGTGTTTGTTTTATTATTTGAACATTGACTTGTCTCATGTTAAAGTCATGTGACAGATTCAAAATTGTATTGGGTAGAAGAACATGACCACCCACACCCTTGGAAGGACGTCTCTGTGATCACTGCTCAGTCCTTGAAGATGAAGAACACTATCCGATGTCTTGTAATAAATATTCAGACTCTCAGCACTCCCTGTTTAATCTCTTTCCTTAAAAGTAGTTATTTTGATATCCTTAACATCACAGAAATGTTTAGTCTACTTTTTTCAAATAATGAACCAGGTAACAGAAATAATCTGCTATCATGTGACTTCAAATAAATCTGAAGTACCTATTATAGATAAT
This sequence comes from Haliotis rufescens, assembly GCF_023055435.1. Lineage (NCBI taxonomy): Eukaryota > Metazoa > Mollusca > Gastropoda > Lepetellida > Haliotidae > Haliotis > Haliotis rufescens. Next base: position 1,073,171 of record NW_025963891.1, on the reverse strand, counting down.
CCAAAGTCATGACATATTTTTTGCTTGTATTGTTATCCTGACTTATTATGCATCTGTTTATATAGTTTATAGAAGATTGTCATTAAATGGAACATTTGCACAATAAAAATCTTGTACTTTGTTTCTTGTATCTTTTCACATTTTGCATGTGGGAATATGATTCTCCACATTTGTCATGGACCTTTGGATTCTGAGGCAGGAGAGCTCCACTGCTTCATGACTGTTGCAACAATCAACCAAAATGGGAATCGGATGGTTAAAATGGCCTTCGAGTATGTGAGAGGGAACAATTCATGTCTGTTTTTGTACCTATTATATAATGGGAAGTAGTTTGCTTTAGATTTAGGTTATCCTCAAGGATATTTCAATATTATAAGCCAGGCAGGGATGCCAGGGAGAATTAGTTCCCAGTCTCGCAGGGATGCCAGGGAGAATTAGTTCCCAGTCTCGTAGGGATGCCAGGGAGAGTTAGTTCCCAGTCTCGCAGGGATGCCAGGGAGAGTTAGTTCCCAGTCTCGCAGGGATGCCAGGGAGAGTTAGTTCCCAGTCTCGCAGGGATGCCAGGGAGAGTTAGTTCCCAGTCTCGCAGGGATGCCAGGGAGAGTTAGTTCCCAGTCTCGCAGGGATGCCAGGGAGAGTTAGTTCCCAGTCTCGTAGGGATGCCAGGGAGAGTTAGTTCCCAGTCTCGCAGGGATGCCAGGGAGAGTTAGTTCCCAGTCTCGCAGGGATGCCAGGGAGAGTTAGTTCCCAGTCTCGCAGGGATGCCAGGGAGAGTTAGTTCCCAGTCTCGCAGGGATGCCAGGGAGAGTTAGTTCCCAGTCTCGTAGGGATGCCAGGGAGAGTTAGTTCCCAGTCTCGCAGGGATGCCAGGGAGAGTTAGTTCCCAGTCTCGCAGGGATGCCAGGGAGAGTTAGTTCCCAGTCTCGCAGGGATGCCAGGGAGAGTTAGTTCCCAGTCTCGCAGGGATGCCAGGGAGAGTTAGTTCCCAGTCTCGCAGGGATGCCAGGGAGAGTTAGTTCCCAGTCTCGCAGGGATGCCAGGGAGAGTTAGTTCCCAGTCTCGCAGGGATGCCAGGGAGAGTTAGTTCCCAGTCTCGCAGGGATGCCAGGGAGAGTTAGTTCCCAGTCTCGCAGGGATGCCAGGGAGAGTTAGTTCCCAGTCTCGTAGGGATGCCAGGGAGAGTTAGTTCCCAGTCTCGTAGGGATGCCAGGGAGAGTTAGTTCCCAGTCTCGTAGGGATGCCAGGGAGAGTTAGTTCCCAGTCTCGCAGGGATGCCAGGGAGAGTTAGTTCCCAGTCTCGCAGGGATGCCAGGGAGAGTTAGTTCCCAGTCTCGCAGGGATGCCAGGGAGAGTTAGTTCCCAGTCTCGCAGGGATGCCAGGGAGAGTTAGTTCCCAGTCTCGCAGGGATGCCAGGGAGAGTTAGTTCCCAGTCTCGCAGGGATGCCAGGGAGAGTTAGTTCCCAGTCTCGCAGGGATGCCAGGGAGAGTTAGTTCCCAGTCTCGCAGGGATGCCAGGGAGAGTTAGTTCCCAGTCTCGCAGGGATGCCAGGGAGAGTTAGTTCCCAGTCTCGCAGGGATGCCAGGGAGAGTTAGTTCCCAGTCTCGCAGGGATGCCAGGGAGAGTTAGTTCCCAGTCTCGCAGGGATGCCAGGGAGAGTTAGTTCCCAGTCTCGCAGGGATGCCAGGGAGAGTTAGTTCCCAGTCTCGCAGGGATGCCAGGGAGAGTTAGTTCCCAGTCTCGCAGGGATGCCAGGGAGAGTTAGTTCCCAGTCTCGCAGGGATGTAAAAACTTGGTTCCCAAAACAGTTGAATGAAGGTGCTTCTTGAATGGGCAAATGCGGGCAGTTCCACTAAGTGATGTGACTTTAAGTGCAATGAGTATCATAAATCTGTGTGAAAGTATGGGAGTTACAACAGTCGTACCATGAACATCACATGATGGAATGGGCCACGGAAATGGGCCGTAGGAGATGGGCCCTCTGCCAAGACCTTCTTGCCCTCTAGTCTAGCACAGCATGTATCTTTACACTGACTTACAAAAGTCATAGCAAACATAGTTTTGTTGATTGAGGTCATTGTCTGATAGAATGTGTGACTTCACTGACTTCAAACCCAGGTTTGGTCTCATGAACACATGCACACACTCACACGTGTGAGTACAGTCTGCTGTGATATGGCTGAAGTACTGACAACATCTCTCCCATATTGTCCACCACACATTTCAGACTTGTTTTGTTTGTTTGTTGTTTAACACCATATTCAGCAATATTCCAGCTATATGACGGCAGTTTGTAAATAATCGAGTCTGGACTAGACAATCCAGAGATTGACATCATGAGCATCGATCTACGCGATTGGGATATGATGACATGCATCAACCAAATTAGCAAGCCTGACTACCTGATCCTGTTAATTGCCTATTACGACAAGCATAGTCACCTCTAATGGCAAGCAGTGACTGAGTGAGTGAGTGAGTGAGTGAGTGAGTGAGTGATTTTTGCTACTTTTAGCAATATTCCAGCAATATCACAGCAGGGGACACCAAAAATGGACTTCACACATTGTACCCATGTCAGGAATCCAACCCGAGTGAGTAAGTGAGTGTGGTTTTATGCCACTTTTAGCAATATTCTAGCAATATCACGGCGGGGGACACCAGAAATGGGCTTCACACATTGTACCCATGTTGGGAATCGGGTCTTTGGCATGTACTCATGAGATATTACCAGGAATAAGTAAAACTTCATACTCGGTCTAACAAGTAAAAAGAAAACCCTCATGCTTGGGATGAAACCTCAAGAGGTTATTATGAAAAAACAAGTAACATCCAAAACAATGGTCAATATCCATGATAGGTTTGTAGGACAGTTCTGTGTGAATTTCGTCAATGGTGTTGCCCCACTTTACACACAAGCAGCTGAGAGGTATGAAGATGTGTCACAGTTTTTAAGGAGAAGTTGATGACTGGTGTACATACATTTTGTTGTTAATAAATCAGGATTTATCTAAAGTTGTCATGTTTATATGTGACCTTGACCTCTCTAAAATAACACTGTCCATTAATTGCAAGAACATTTGTTCCTAACAGGAAATGGAAAAACCTTTTTTGGCAATGACTCTCTCTAATGTAAACATAAAAACTATCATAAACTAAATAGTCTTGATTAATGTGGAAAGTGTTGAAGGCTGGGATCCAAATGTGATGCTGAAATCTACAAGTAATAAATAAACATGCCTGTGTTCTGTGCTGTCAGCATACATGTCTGTCATGATGGCAATGAACAATTTGAATAGTATTCAGAATCCTTATCAGGTGGTGACATTTTTTTATTCATACTTTTTAAGAAGTTTAGACATAAATTTTCCATATTTCCCATGAGAAATGTGTGTCCACAGAAAAATATATTCCCACTCAAGAATGCGGCATACTTTAAAGTTGATATTTTTATTGCTTGTTTTTAAGGAGTGTTTTCTTTATTTGAGAACTGAAATTCAAAGTTTTCTGGTTGAGCTACTATGGAATAGTTGTGGATAGCGCCACTCGCTCACTCACTCACTCACTCACTCACTCACTCACTCTCCATCACTCATTTACTCACTCATTTAAACTCTCTCTCACTTACAAACCCACTCACTCACTCACTCACTCTATCATTCACTCACTCATTTAATCTGTCACTCATTACTACGTTAATGTACATCATGTATAGCTACCTTTCATGTCTATATTTATATACATGTCCATATGTAGATAGTCTGTACCCGAGGGTGTTCTGTACAATAAAATTCTTGATTCTTGATTCTCATTCTCATTTAATCTCTCTCTCACTTACAAACCCACTCACTCATTTACTCATTTATTCACTCATTACCCACCCTTACACACTCATTTTCTCTTTTACTCACTCACTCACTCACTCACACTGAAGCACAAAGCGATGTCGTCAGCACAAGAGATTCCGCTACGTGGCACACTGATGGCATATAACCTTGATACACTGTGCAATGCCAGGACAGAAATAGAAGCAGACATGATGACTGTCTTGTGACATTTGTTATCCGTGATCAAGTGGGTGATTTGGGGATCATATTTTGTCTGTTCCTATAATTACAACCAGCTATATCAGACCCACTTAAGACTGAATGACAAAAGCATGAAGGCCAAATGATACTTTCCTGTTTGTGACCAAAACACCATATCTTCCAACTTACTTCCAAAACTTGGGATGTTCTGGAAATAGTAAAATAGGGTTTTAGAAAACTCTTTGAGTCCATTTGAAGCTCTTCTCTATCCCTCTTTCCTCCCCTTCTTATCCTGCAATCTACATATCACATCCACTACTAGACTAACATTTAGTCTCTGAAATCTTATATTACACAATATCCTTCAGGACTCTAAAAATACAATAAAAATTCCCTATGCTGTGAAATAGAGCTAGCAAGAGCTGGCTAGACTTGCTTTTGTATGCATTTCTAGATTGATTTTTTTTCATAAAATAAATATATTCCACGGTCATGGTGCAGGACTTATCCACTACCTAACCCACACCATGTATCAAAACCCATAGAAATTTGTTTTATAATGCAGTCTATTTATAAATTTTCACAGTAAGCATTTCAGAATTGGGCAAAACATTAATTCAGATTTATGTACTGAGCAAGGGAGATAACCATGTTAGGACAGTCGTCATTTCCTTCTCCTCCAGTTGTCAACTGTGAAACACTATATGTGTCATGGTGACTTCTGACCTATTCTTATGGGTCTCCTCATCCTAGCTTCTGTTTTCCCATGTCAGAAAGCTGCACAATGATACGTCTGTGTTGTTGTGCTATCTCAATATATCAAGGCATCTTGTTACACTGAAAAGTGACAACATTTTCACAGGACAGGTGTAGCGAAACTCCGCCAGCAGCTTGCACCCACTCCCCACATTGCTGTGCTGCTTGCTTTGGTTATGTAAGGGGGCATTTCGGACAGAATTAGCATGTGTGCAGCCTAAACATTTTCAAGATGGAGTCAAAAAGCACAAATTGTCCATCGTCGTTTTTTATAAAAAATACTTTGGAACATGCATCAGTATCAATTTGAAAAATGTTAATGGTTTCTGATTTCAGATAAAAGCTTGATGGCCAAATGTAATTCTTTTGAAAATAGATTTTCGTTTAATGTAAAACTTATGTGCAATGTGTTTTTACTTAATTGTTGATACAGGTCTATTTTAACATTTTACTCTTGGGATGATATTTTTTTTTTTTTAAATTTGTAACAATCTGTACATCTAAAACCCCATGCATAATTGTTGCTTAAGCTAAATTTATATTTCTTGCTTTTAAAAAGTGTAATAACTTTCTCATTGGCGCTGAAATTGTCTAACTCTGATATCATCTATTGTATAATGGGACGGTGGCCCCTTTACTGAAATAAAGCTCTCTCTCTCTTGGGATGATATTAAATTTTCAGAAAACTTAATAACGGAAACATTATTGCTTGTTTAACCATGATGAGGTTTTGTTTCTGTATAGACTGAATAATAAGGAAATTAACACAAACTTTATGGGGAATGTTTACGTCCTTCAAGTAAGGAGGCTGGCTTTAGAATGTCCATTTAAAAGTCATTTCACACTTTAATGAGAATACAATGACATTTAAATGGTTTCAGGATGAACTGTTTAACTAAAGTATGTACGTTTAGTAGTGTACTTTATTAGCGGTGTGTAAAATGGTCATTAAAAGTTAATAGTGTTTATGTTTTAATATCTCTCTAAGATATTCTGATGAGAGGAACAGATATGTATCTTGTATCACTCAACATCCAAACTGGGTAATTAAGTCTTAAGAATGACACTTAGCTAGATTCTCGGCCCCACTTATAAGAATCACTTCCTGACGGTTATCTACCATGAAATGAGTCTGAATGAGGTGTCAGAGAAGAGAAGTCAAACATAAAGATAACAATCACATTGTATATGCTGGCTCTCCTAGTGTATCTAGTGAGGGACTCGGTGTGACACGGGTCACGGTGGCCCAGTCGTCTAAGGCGCCAGACTTTGCTGTGCAGAGTTGTGCCCCTTGTACACACCAGAAACCTATGATTGTGGGTTCAAATCCCAGTTCGTCCCGAACTATGTTTCTAGGTTTGTCAGCACCATACACATTCTCGTGGTTTTCACCTAAGTGGTAAAACGTGTGAGATCTGCATCACTTTGGGCTTTCTTCCCACATCAAACTGACACGCCGTGATTTAACTGGAATACTGTTAAAAGTGGCGTTAAACCCAACTCACTCACTCACTCACTCACTCACTCACTCACTCACTCACTCACTCACTCACTCACTCACTCACTCACTCACTCACTCACTCACTCGGCATGACATGCTGAAGATGAAGAAAAATATTTATTGTTCACCCAAAGGGGCCTGGGTACAAGGCATGAACATGACTAGTTATATGTAAAGTTCCAAACATTGATATACACAATGTAATACAACCATTGCTATTATTAAGGTCTAGATATCACATGACCATGTGTGGTTGTTCTGTGGTGGGACACTTCACCAACTGACCACTGACTGACAACTGACAGTTAGTGTCTCAGCTTACTGTGAGAAAGGCCTGGAAGATGTGATGGAGGTCTGAGACATTTTCCTCTTTTGTGAAACCCATGAGCGTGTATTGTGCTGACACACCTAGAAACTTAATCTGAGCATACTGGGATTCGATCCCACAATCATATTTTTTTTTATCCCCAAGGGAGGCAATTATGTTCAGTATCGTGTGGCACCTTAGATAACTAGGCCACCCACACCCCTTGTATGAAGACAACTTGTTTAGACACTAAAATGTTTCAGAATACCCATCTCTTGGTTAACTTTGTATCAAAGACAAAGGCAAATGTAAGCAAGCTTTAATTCATCTTTAATCAAATTTCGATCAACAAATGAGAAATGTTCAATTAATATTCAAGTACAATAATTTCCTTCACCTGCTTCAACAGCAGCTTAACCTTGGATGAGATATCCCATCTCCATCAGAATGTTCGAATTTCACTACCTGTGTGCTTCTTGGGCTTCAAAGTCAAATTGTCAGTGATAATGCAGGTTTGTTCTGTGAAGCTGCCCTAGTCTTTTCAAGGGTCATTTCCAGCCAGTAATCTGAGCGTGCTAACATGTTCTGTGGTTGTGAGTGTTTGTCATGAGTGATGTTATCAATGGGAATGAAGCAGGGCGGTATGCTGGCTGCCTGGCCTCCTCATCCAGACATACCTGGATGGGCCTCATTACCACTGCATGGTCAGTTAGCATGTTACACGCTGCTGTGTGGAGGCAGGATGGCCAACAGCTGGGCTCAAAACTGTAAAACTGGGCACTACACCAACTACCTTGGTGGGACCTTGTAGAACTGGGTGAACTGGATAGAACATTGTAGAACTTGATGGGGCCTTGTAGAACTGGGTGGGACATGGTAGAACTGGGTGAACATTGTAGAACTTGATGGGGCCTTGTAGAACTTGATGGGGCCTTGTAGAACTGGATAGAACATTGTAGAACTTGATGGGGCCTTGTAGAACTGGATGGGACATGGTAGAACTGGGTGGGACATTGTAGAACTTGATGGGGCCTTGTAGAACTGGATAGAACATTGTAGAACTTGATGGGGCCTTGTAGAACTGGGTGGGACATGGTAGAACTGGGTGGGACATTGTAGAACTTGATGGGGCCTTGTAGAACTGGATAGAACATTGTAGAACTTGATGGGGCCTTGTAGAACTGGGTAGGACATGGTAGAACTGGGTGAACAGTGTAGAACTTGATGGGGCCTTGTAGAACTGGGTGGGACATGGTAGAAGTGGATAGGACATTGTAGAACTGGATAGGATATGGTAGAACTGGATAGGACATTGTCGAACTGTGTGGGACATTGTAGAGCTGGATAGGACATTGTAGAACTAGGTGGGACCTTGTAGAACAGGGTGGGACATGGTAGAACTGGATGGATAGTGTAGAACTGGATAGGACATGGTAGAACTGTGTGGGACATTGTAGACTGGGTGGGACATGGTAGAACTGGATGAGACATGGTAGAACTGGGTGGACAGTGTAGAACTGGATGGGACCTTGTAGAACTGGGTGGGACATTGTAGACTGGGTGGGACATGGTAGAACTGGATGAGACATGGTAGAACTGGGTGGAAGTGTAGAACTGGATGGGACCTTGTAGAACTGGGTGGGACATTGTAGACTGGGTGGGACATGGTAGAACTGGATGAGACATGGTAGAACTGGGTGGACAGTGTAGAACTGGATAGGACATTGTAGAACTGGGTGGGACATTGTAGAACTGGGTGGGACATGGTAGAACTGGATAGGACATTGTAGAACTTAATGGGGCCTTGTAGAACTGGGTGGGACATTGTAGAACTGGGTGGGACATTGTAGAACTGGGTGGGACATGGTAGAACTGGGTGGACAGTGTAGAACTGGATAGGACATTGTAGAACTTGATGGGGCCTTGTAGAACTGGGTGGGACATGGTAGAACTTGGTTAGACACTGTAATACCTTATGGACCATTGTTGAACCCATTCTGCCTCAAGACACTTTGAATAAATCTACCCATTTATCTAGTATAACTGAACGTGTTGTTGTGGAAAAATCTTGACAGTGGAAAGTAAGTTTTTTGGCAGTATTTCAGTTATAGTGAAACCTGGTTAATCCAGACAATACATGAAATCCTCCTGATTAACATATCAATATGTAGATATTCCTCACTACCTAACATCGTTACTAAAATATGGGGTGGTTAGTGTGTCAGTTTCATATGTCTCGTTCCAACCCTTGACCAGTGGGTCCTGACACAATAATTAATAAAAGCGACAATATTCATTCCATAATCACTACAAGTCTCTTCTAAAACCAGTTGATTGTACAATTCTGACTATATCATAAGCATGTGTTTATCAGTCACTATCAAATAGTGATGATACCTGGTGTTCGTGAAAAGGTGATTGTAAACTGCCTGACCAGTGGCACCTGCTCAAACTAAGGGATGCAACTCTGCACAGCAAATGGCATCACAGTGTGTCCGACTTGATGGACCAGTTTCTAGGTACTTTATGGCACACATATTCCTACAGGCCATCTCATATCAAACATCACCGGGTATAAACTGATCGGTTGTGACAGCTTGCGGAGTAAGTGATTACCAAGGTATTTATATCCTTTTTCTTCACAGTAAAAAATATCATGACCGATTACTTTCACTTTGGATTCTCATGTAGGTATAAAAAGACAAACACATCGCTCCCTAGTGTGCAAATGTCAGATCCTATGATGGAAAATGAGGATCAGGATGAAAAGACGATGTGGTGTACATTAGAGTTTTTCCCCAGCAAGCTAGTGGACGAAAACATTTGAAGAGCTGACAGTACTGTTTGATCTTAATGATAATCATGATAAAACATGTTTGTTGGTCGAAAGTCATGTGTATTATCTCTTTTGGAGAAAACTGTTTCCACCATCTGGAGGCACATCCTCCGTCCTCCGTTTGTTGAAATAACTCAAGAGAGTGGCATTTTCAAAATATTTGTCTTTTACATGATACATGTGTAAAAACTTATGATAACTAATTTCACAGTTTTGAAGCATATAGCCCATGATATCGTCTTTCCATGTTGCAGTTTTTCTTGTTGTTTTCTATGCATTTTTACTGCTGTGTAAATTTGAAAATATGTGGACAGCTGATGTCAATTATATATGAAATTGATGTGCAGAGACTGCCTCATAATGGCTACAACCTGAAACACACGCCAAGGGAACAACTACACCTAGCGATTAACATTCCCACTGCATAATCATGTACGTTAAGCTGGGTTACCAAAGGAGAAGTGTAGTAAGGGTTTCTCATGGATTTGTCAAGTCAGAAATAGGTAATGGCTTAGACTGTGTCAGTTCTGGTCTTCATGCTCTGGTATAGTCTTGAGTGTCTCCAAGTGTTGGTCTATATTGTCTCAGTCATAGTCTAGATTGGCTCAGTCATGGTCTATATTGTCTCAGTCATGGTCTAGATTGTCTCAGTCATGATCTAGATTGTCTCAGTCATGGTCTAGATTGTCTCAGTCATGGTCTCAGTCATGGTCTAGATTGTCTCAGTCATGGTCCATATATTCTCAGTCATAGTCTAGATTGTCTCAGTCATGGTCTAGATTGTCTCAGTCATGGTCTAGATTGTCTCAGTCATGGTCTAGATTGTCTCAGTCATGGTCTCAGTCATGGTCTAGATTGTCTCAGTCATGGTCTAGATTGTCTCAGTCATGGTCTCAGTCATGGTCTAGATTGTCTCAGTCATGGTCTATATTGTCTCAGTCATGGTCTAGATTGTCTCAGTCATGGTCTCAGTCATGGTCTAGATTGTCTCAGTCATGGTCCATATTTTCTCAGTCATAGTCTAGATTGTCTCAGTCATGGTCTAGATTGTCTCAGTCATGGTCTAGATTGTCTCAGTCATGGTCTAGATTGTCTCAGTCATGGTCTCAGTCATGGTCTAGATTGTCTCAGTCATGGTCTAGATTGTCTCAGTCATGGTCTAGATTGTCTCAGTCATGGTCTATATTGTCTCAGTCATGGTCTATATTGTCTCAGTCATGGTCTATATTGTCTCAGTCATGGTCTCAGTCATTGTCTATATTGTCTCAGTCATGGTCTAGATTGTCTCAGTCTTGGTCTAGATTGTCTCATTATTGGTCTAGATTGTCTCATTATTGGTCTAGATTGTCGCAGTCATGGTTTATATTGTCTCAGTCATGGTCTAGATTGTCTCAGTCATGGTCTAGATTGTCTCAGTCTTGGTCTAGATTGTCTCATTATTGGTCTAGATTGTCGCAGTCATGGTTTATATTGTCTCAGTCATGGTCTAGATTGTCTCAGTCATGGTCTAGATTGTCTCAGTCATGGTCTATATTGTCTCCGTCATGGTCTAGATTGTCTCAGTCATGGTCTAGATTGTCTCAGTCTTGGTCTAGATTGTCTCAGTCTTGGTCTAGATTGTCTCAGTCATGGTCTATATTGTCTCAGTCATGGTCTAGATTGTCTCAGTCATGGTCTAGATTGTCTCAGTCTTGGTCTAGATTGTCTCAGTCATGGTCTATATTGTCTCAGTCTTGGTCTAGATTGTCAATCGAGGTCAGCAAGGAGTGCTTGGTGTGCAGTCTTTGTCTACACTGTTTTATCATTGCGTGGCGTGGACCTCCGGAGGTTGTCATTTAGTCAGGTTGTTGTTACTACCACATATCAGGCTTATAAACACAAGAGTGCATATATGGGAAATGTTCCTGAGGAACTGCAGACTCTCCTAGCAAATTAAGCAAGAATGAATTCACCTTTTATTCACAAGTGTAGATGCATTACACCTTTGCTGATAGGAAATTCTTGGTGATGAAGTGCTGGTGTGAAGAAGGCTAGTAATTACTGTGGAAGAATAACCGTACATGCATTTCAGCATAGCTCAGCAGGATTGGGACCCAAAATGTCCCAGTATTGGTCAGTGTTTGGCTTGTTGCCATGGTCACCCTGACAGGTGATGGATTGTCATGTTGCTGGACAGAGAAATAAACTGAAGTTAAGTACAGGGAACTTGTTCTTGTCCACATGTGGTGGAGCACAGGTGTTGCCCAGACTGTTTGCCTGCTCCCTGACTTACCAAGTGATGTTATTGATAGGGCAAGAAGTATTCTGAGAATCACTGGGAAGACAGTGCAACTGTCATGAAAGTAGCATGGAGTATTTAAGATATGGGATTGGGTGAAGAAGACACTGTTTTGTAGATACTGTTGCTTTTGCTATTGCCGTATTGGTATCTCAGAGATATTTCATTGTAGTAAATGTCTCATGTATTTCATAGTACCAGGGGCCAAATGGCAAAATGTATCCTTTTAGTTATCCTGTTTACATTGGTTATGCATTATTCACTTAGGTGAAGGTTATTCTTATGGAGACATTAAGGTGAAAGTTATTGTTATGGAATCCCCAAGGTGAAGGTTATTCTTATGGAGTCACAAAGGTGAAGGTTATTCATATGGAGACACTAAGGTGAAGGTTATTGTTATGGAATCCCCAAGGTGAAGGCTATTCTTATGGAATCACTGAGGTGAAGGTTGTTCTTATGGATACACTAAGGTGAAGGTTATTCTTATGGAGTCACTAAGGTGAAGGTTAGTTTAATGGAATTGTTTAGAATTTAATGAGTTATTTGTGTAGGTTCCTGATGAAGGTCATTGTGTTTAGTTTAGCCAGTCACATTCTGGGTTGTTTTGGAAGGAAAATTAAGTTAGTTGATGCAGTAGATCTAAATGCTATCACTGAACTAGTAACATGATAAAGTTGTATCTTGTCTGAATCTTATTGCTTGTAATAGTGTAATTGTCCCCCTCCTATATTGACTGAAGATAGGTTCAGCTGTTGTCACTTCCAATATCGCTATCGTGTGACAGAATGTGTTACCTCTACCTGCATACCCAAAGATTAGCTCAAACAGATTTATTTGATTACCACCAAAACAAAGCAACACGTATCTATTACCTGCTTGATTGTCAGTCATGCTACTAAACTGCATGGATCTTTGTAAAACGACCAACTATTGGTTTGTTGTGTGACATAAAACTACATTCATTCACTTTTTTCATATTGATGAATAAGGCACATACCATATGCCCTATAATTAGGGCCACTGGCACCTAAAACAATGAGAAAGGGGGGTGTTTATGAAACATGTACACAAGTTAAATTTGTTTTCAGATAGCGGTTGTGAACAACTTATTTCAGATGTCAATGAAACTAAAAGTTGCTAGCAATTATATACCCCTTCTCCTGCTGTGTTTTTTAACAAAAATCTGTAATATACACAAGCAAATATGGACTGGCATGTAAGTTTTCAGTCATAGTACAGGTCACTTATAAAGACTATTTACAGATTGAACTAGAAGTTGCACATAATGTGCTTACTGGAGGAGGGTGCTTAATACGGCAAATTTGGTTCATCATTTTTAAATGTCATCAATAAATGGAGCGCAACATATTATCCCTTGCAAGATTGATTTTTCCACAAAATGTTTCTGCAAAGTTTATCGCAGACTTTTGTACCCAGTTGAGTAACTTATGTGATTGACCTATAACTGCCATATTAAGAACTGCTGTTACCATGCACCATTTAACACCACTACGTTGAACAAAATCTTGACTCAGTTTTAATTCTAATCATTTTCAAATAAACATTTTATTTTGGTAATTATTTTTGCCGGAGATGATGTTTTACCTCAGGGATGAAAAAGTTCTTCTTAAGTAAAAGAGGTAAAAATTCATTACTGATTTCTTTTAAACCACAGTCTAAGCTTGGCATAAGGAATGTAATGGTAGAGTAACAGCCATGGTACTATCAATAGATCCGTCCGAAAATGTCAAAGATCTCATGTTCTGGGTTTGATGGACAACAACATCCTCAAATTGCCATCGGCTGCAGGTCAGGGCAGTATGCCACAGCATGGCTGCACAACACTGGGGTGGTGTCGGGCTGGAAAACAGGGGAGTCTCACACTTGATTCAGACTCTGTATGTGTACTAGCTGGATGCATTGAAATGTTCAGACATTCTGCAAAAGGAAGAAGTCAACACAAATTGAACATTTCAATTTCATCTGAATTTAACCATAGCTGTAAAACATGGCAGATTATTACCAAATGTTACTTTTAGTCCAAAAAGGGTGGGTGCTACTGGTGGAGCGGGACAAGAATCAAGAAGAATCAAGAATTTTTATTGTACAAAACGCCCACTTGGGACCTTGTACAAGAATAGAGCATGATGGACATGGGAATACAGGTGACAGGACCCTTTCCATCTGTATGAGTTTTACAAGTTTTAAAATCACACACGTGGAATGGGTTCTATCAATTGTACCCTTTTCGCAAACACCTGGTGTCATCACTGATTTTTAGTGATTGATTCATGATTTTTAACACAATTTTGCCTTTTATGCCCTTTGGAAACTGTTTCGACAGATAATTCAGATGATTCTCTGGCAGTGATGTTCTACAGGTTCTACTACACCAAATCAGAACCAGTTTGGACAGTGCGGTTTTTGTAGGGAGCCTTCAGTGCAGATCAAGAGATATCTGCAGGCTGTGATTGGAGGATATTCTGTAAGATTTTTATGTCTTTCAAATGTACATCCATCCAGTTATTAAAACTGACCATGTTTTTCTATATTTAGTATTGTCTTTTTCAACATGATGACTTATGCTGAATGTGACCACAGCTATTTTCAAGTAGGTGACATTTGGTGCGAAACTGGGGGTGGTGTGTTTAGCTTCCGGTACTCGGAAAAGGAGCTGGCTAAGCTAGTCATTTTTTATTTTTTTATTGCTGCTCTAAGGCCAAACTGTGCACACACGTACAGGTAATAGCTGTTGAATGCTTAGTTATTTAAAAAAAAAATATAACGTTACTATAGAAGTCTATGGGAAAACATTTGGTTGTGTGTAACCTCTATACTACTAGTATTTAAACACCTGGTATCATCACTGTTTGATAGTGGTTCATAAACACATGCTAATGATATAGTCATAATTTTAAATTGGAATTTGCTTTTAGCAGAGATCTCTTATAATTATGGTAAGGTTTCTGTTGCTTTCATTTGATTAAGAGTTGATTTGGTGGAGGTGGAGGTGTTTAACTGTTGCTTGATGATAACAGGTATCAATAAGCACTAATTTGGCAGATGGTATGGTGTAATCTCAGTCTACACTTGTAATACATTTCCTCTAGGACATAATGGGTAATTGGATATGTTTGAAAAATGACTTGATGACATTCTCAGAACCTTATGGCCTCTTCTTGACTTCGTCCTCCAAACAGACAAAGAAAATTGCCAGTGGCGCCAAAAACAGTTCCTAAATATGCAGTTATAAAAATATCCAAATCAGTCTTATTGATTAAAGGGGCAGTACACACTTCCTTGTGTTATCCTATTAGAAGCAGCAGTCTAAATATCATGAAACTTGCCTTAATCACAGACACATGGTCCCAAAGAGGGGTCACATGGCAGGTTCAGCTCCCAGTGCATCATGGTATAGATGGGGTCGGCCATTTTGATCTCAGTTGAAAACCACAGTTACTAATGATGTGAATGATATTGTTGTTGGTGTGTGGAATTTCTCGTGTCAAGGTGACAATACCTATTGTGTGTGACAATTCGTGGTGGGGTGTGTTTGGATAGAAATAGGATCACTTGATGCAAGTTGACTTTCCTTGCCGACAAAGCATTCACATATATATTTGATTAACTCTAATAGTACTACAACCTGTTTCTCATTAAGATATTCCTTAACAAAATATTTGCAGGTATTCTTTTTTTTGATGTAACAGGAAAACTATATGAGCATATGAAATTGTTCAAAATGAAAAACTTTCATTGTCTTTTCCATTTGTGTGGGCAACTTGATTTGAAAAATTTCACAATATGACAAGCACTATTGTTCAAGGAGTTTTAAATTCCAATGTATGAACAATAATAACATATTACTTCATAATCTACCCATTTCCTGTTACATGACTAACTGCATGCATTGTTCAAATGCTGAATATTTCTGTCATGTGTGGAACTGGATGAAGTAAGTTGTCTGTAAATCACTACCAAATGGGCTATTAAAAAACTATTAGGTTTTATATTTCCCAAATATACAAACAATGATAACATGATATTATGTATGTTTCCTGCCAATATGACGATATGCATTGTCAAAATGATGCAAAAATTCTGAAACAAATGGAAACTAACAGATTGAGTTGTAGGCATGTACGGACCAAATGGAATGTGAAAAAATCCATCTCATACCACATCCTCCTGTTCAGTGAAGACAGCGGAGGATGAGGTTAGTTGTGATGACATTTATGATGATGTAGTGAACAATCAGACAAGATGAGCCTAAGGGCTGCCATGTGGATCTGATACTGATACTCTGCCTGATTGAGCAACACTAGCCTTGCTCCAAGGCCATACTGAATGGTAATTAAGTCCATGTGTATGGTAATTCTATCTTTATGAAAGACAAGTCTAGAAAGTAATCCAGTCTCTTATACATAGGGACAACTTGTTCTTATTATTTATAAACCTAGAAATTATGATTTAAAGTAATAATTTTAATAAAGTCAAGAGCAACACGTGTGGTGGTGATGGTGGCGGTGGTGGTGGTGGCGGTGGTGGCTGCAACTTCACCAGCGCCGATGTTGAAGCATGGGACGCTGCCTGCCATCATTTAGCTCGCTGCTAACTGGCTGAACAGACATGGGTCTTATCACCTGCTTGAGGTCGTTTTATTGTCATGGCTTTGTACCTAGACCAACCCAATTGGGAAAGTTGTTTAAAAAAAGGTTGGGATTAGGTGTTGAAACCTTACGGGTTTCCTGTCATGATTGGAAATTGTTTGGAAGTACTGAAAATTGGGTTGATATGAAATACAGATATTTCTTTGAAAAAACAAGCAACATTATATATTGTATCTGATCTTCTACTACAGGTATAGTATTTAATGGTACATCTCTAGATGAATTTAACTGTGCATGATTGTAAACTCACTTTACTTTTTTAAAAAAATGTATGCATAAACTGAACTAAATCTTAAATATGTTTTGGTGATTTTAATTAGTTTGTGTAATGGTATATTTTCTGTGTAAAGAGTGTTCTCAGTTAGCATTAATTCCAAGATAAATTTGTCTGATTGAAAAATGTAACCTTTAAATTACTATTTGATGCAAACAGGAATTGTAAAAAATTCTAATTTGTCAATGTCAGTTGTTTTCAATGCAACTAAAAAGTCATTTTCATTCAGCAATAAAAAAAACATTTTTAGATTGTTTGATCACTTTAATTATTACACAACTGAAATGTATTGGAGAATCTGGCTGTCATGACTCAGGGTTCTTGTCAGTTGCATGTGAGTGATTAAGCTGTACCAGCATCGTATTACATCCCATGGCTTCAGCACATGACCAGTATATCTCCTCGTGTGATATATTACAAGACGTGTCACGTATGTTTCACCCAGCTGACTTCATCAACGTTAATTTCTTTTTGTGGGAGATGGATACCGCTGTCAGTGACAGATGAACTGCATCCGCATCACTCTGCTGCATGCTGCACTGGCAGAACATGCATCTTGTGCACAATTGCCAGCATGGAATTGTTGTGTCATATTGCCTGGCATGATGTATGTGTGGCTGACACAAGTGTTATTCTGTATACGATAAGAAGTCAGATACAAATACAGAGCCGTCAGTTTTTTTGTAGCCAATTTCAATGTATATTTTAATCTGAGATTATCACAGCTTGAGGATAATATTGCAACCAGTTTGATTAGACACTTGAGACAAATCTAAAATTATTTATAACCAGCTGGCATGAAATAACAACCCTGTGATATGAGAATTTATACACGTGAAATCTTTCGGAACGGATTCTTCTTTGAGTACACAAAAGTCCAGACAGATTAAAGTTCATGTTTTGCATATTTCTTGGTCATTATTCCATGTTCATGTAAAGTCAATAGGCAAAAGGAAAAGTAGCACTATTGTTGCTTTGAAGGTAATTTTCTAACATAATCAAACTTGAAGTAAAACTAATAAAAATATGCCCAAAACTTAACAAATTTTCAACTCAGCTTGTTTTCTTCATTATTTCTTTAACTTCTAAGTTTTGCTTATTCATGAAGCTGAACATAAGTTGATCTGGACTAGAGTTGTCTGCACGTAACTGAACTAAAGTTGTCTGCAGATATATATGGACTAAAATTGACTGTGCAGATATATGGACTAGAGTTGTCTGCAGGTATATGGACTAAAGTTGACTACAGATATATGGACTAGAGTTGTCTGCAGGTATATGGACTAAAGTTGACTACAGGTATATGGACTAAAGTTGTCAACAGGTATATGGACTAAAGTTGACTGTAGGTATATGGACTAAAGTTGACTACAGGTATATGGACTAAAGTTGACTGTAGGTATATGGACTAAAGTTGACTGTAGGTATATGGACTAAAGTTGTCTTCAGGTATATGGTAAAGTTTACTGTAGGTATATGGACTAAAGTTGACTGTAGGTATATGGACTAAAGTTGACTGTAGGTATATGGACTAAAGTTGACTAGGTATATGGACTAAAGTTGACTGTAGGTATATGGACCATGTGGACTAAAGTTGTCTACAGGTATATGGACTAAAGTTGACTAGGTATATGGACTAAAGTTTTCTACAGGTATATGGACTAAAGTTGACCGTAGGTATATGGACTAAAGTTGACTGTAGGTATATGGACTAAAGTTGTCTACAGGTATATGGATTAAAGTTGACTGTAGGTATATGGACTAAAGTTGACTGTAGGTATATGGTCTAAAGTTGCCTTCATTTACATGGACTAAAGCCAAACCCATTCTGACTGTGTACTTTTGTTTCAGGAGTTGTGTACGATATATTAACTCGGATGAGGTTCAAAGAGTCAAGGATGCTCGGAAAATGTACACACTGGTCTAAATATAAAGCTCTGTATAGATTAAATGTCCGCTGTACATAATACCCCAGCCAAGAAATATTGTAGGCGATGTTGGAAGCCTTGATATGTAGATTTCTGTCATGGAATATTATTGGACAGGCTTCTTCTGGCATGCCCATTACACCTTTGTAATTAGAGGGGCTGTGAGTTGTGGCTCTCTGTCAGCTGCGGTTATTAGACGGAAAAGCTGTCGCAGCCAGAAGTTCTGTGTAGATGCTAATTACATTTTCGGTGTCATAATACGTTATTCTCGGTTCAAGATGGAATACCAGTGTCATCACAAATGCAGATATGGTGTTTCTCAGAAACAGGAAGAGTTTCAGATTTTAGCAGAATTACTCAAGTTGGTCAGGTGTTAATGGAGTTTTTTTACATTGTCTTTTCAAGATGTCAATTATTTCCATCTTTTGAAGATGTCATTGAAGATCAGTACCATTGATGCTACAATTGAAAGTAGTAGTATGGTATCAGTGAATGTTTCAAATCATTACAATGACAAGCGTTATCGAGAAATCAGTTTCACAGGGTTTACTATAACTTTGTCATCTGAGATTCTTTTGTTTTGTTAACCTGAAAGGTCACAGTTCCAGATATGATGGCTGTACTCTTGTTTGGGTATGTTTTTGTTTCAAGTTTGTGTTTGGGTTCTGTGTGTTCATTTGGATAAATAAATAATAAAACTGCTCAAATGTGAGTTTATTTTATTTCTACCCATTGGTAACCGTGATGATGAGAATGTTTTCTCAGCAAAGGTGTCCAGTTTCAGTTCCTGTTTTTTACAGTGGTTTTCTTTGTGGTATTTCTGGACAGAGCACATGCAGGGAGTTGAGAAAGATAAGGCCAAAGGTGGAAGCCTTGCTAAAATAACAAGATGGTCCAGAACACCCTGGTCACATTGAACATCTGGTTCAGATTAGCTCATGCACACTGTATTTTTCCAATTGCTCCTCCCTGGATGCAGTGGTTAGTGGATGTCTGTGTTGGGAGTGGATGCCTGTGTGTGGTGTTGGGAGTGGATGCCTGTGTGTGGTGTTGGGAGTGGATGCCTGTGTGTGGTGTTGGGAGCGGATGCCTGTGTGTGGTGTTGGGAGTGGATGTCTGTGTGTGGTGTTGGGAGTGGATGTCTGTGTGTGGTGTTGGGAGTGGATGTCTGTGTGTGGTGTTGGGAGTGGATGCCTGTGTGTGGTGTTGGGAGTGGATGTCTGTGTGTGGTGTTGGGAGTGGATGCCTGTGTGTGGTGTTGGGAGTGGATGTCTGTGTGTGGTGTTGGGAGTGGATGTCTGTGTGTGGTGTTGGGAGTGGATGCCTGTGTGTGGTGTTGGGAGTGGATGCCTGTGTGTGGTGTTGGGAGTGGATGCCAGTGTGTGGTGTTGGGAGTGGATGTCTGTGTGTGGTGTTGGGAGTGGATGTCTGTGTGTGGTGTTGGGAGTGGATGTCTGTGTGTGGTGTTGGGAGTGGATGTCTGTGTGTGGTGTTGGGAGTGGATGCCTGTGTGTGGTGTTGGGAATGGATGTCTGTGTGTGGTGTTGGGAGTGGATGTCTGTGTGTGGTGTTGGGAGTGGATGTCTGTGTGTGGTGTTGGGAGTGGATGCCTGTGTGTGGTGTT
Source organism: Haliotis rufescens (assembly GCF_023055435.1). NCBI lineage: Eukaryota > Metazoa > Mollusca > Gastropoda > Lepetellida > Haliotidae > Haliotis > Haliotis rufescens. The sequence goes on along the minus strand of NW_025963891.1, from coordinate 1,052,973 downwards.
GGGAGTGGATGTCTGTGTGTGGTGTTGGGAGTGGATGTCTGTGTGTGGTGTTGGGAGTGGATGCCTGTGTGTGGTGTTGGGAGTGGATGCCTGTGTGTGGTGTTGGGAGTGGATGCCAGTGTGTGGTGTTGGGAGTGGATGTCTGTGTGTGGTGTTGGGAGTGGATGTCTGTGTGTGGTGTTGGGAGTGGATGTCTGTGTGTGGTGTTGGGAGTGGATGTCTGTGTGTGGTGTTGGGAGTGGATGCCTGTGTGTGGTGTTGGGAATGGATGTCTGTGTGTGGTGTTGGGAGTGGATGCAGTGGTTAGTTGATGCCTGTGTGTGGTGTTGTGAGTGGATCCCAATCAGGTAACTGACATCATGTGGAAAGGCTACCCGGATGAGTCCCCTACTTGTATATGCCTCCCAGAGTTAACTGACATCATGTAGCAAGTCTACCTGGATAAGCACCTTCTGGAAAACATATTGTGATGGTTGGATGTGTCTGAAGCATCTGACAAACTTGAGCATGTGTCGAGGTTGGGTATGACAAGCATGGGTGGTCTGGCCCGACCTGGACATGCTCCTCTCTCTGGCAGCTTTATCCTCAAGTGCACCATATCCTCAAGGTCCTGTAGCTTTCCAAATCTCTGTTTTTACATCTGGCCATTTTATTGTCTTGGCTATTGATACTGTTATGGCCCTGTCTCTGGAAGGCACTTTTTGTGAAAAGAAATTCTCTTGAGAGGTGGCAAATTGCTAAACTTCCTCTGTATTAAGTTCATAATGTTTTTTTTAGTACCTTTGTATCTGGAGATTGCGTGAGTGATAGTCCCAGGGTGAAGGTCATATTACCATGTCATGTGAAATGTTTACACCATTGTGACTGTATGCTTCACTTACCGGATATACAAAACAGCAGAGCTTTCATTTGGTTTATTTGTATTCGTGTGTGAGGGGATATGTTTGAAAATAATACTTGCATATGCGAACATGGAATTTGTTTCATTGCAGTCAAGATGTTGGTCCTGGCAAAACATCATATGAATATGTTAGTGTATTGAAGGAAATAATCCTTGCTTATATGATTGCAGTGTTTGTTTGATCGGAGCAAAGATGTTACCCCAAGCCAAATATATTATATCTTTATGTTAGTATATTTCTAAGCATATGTTTCCTCAAATATTTACTGTACCTGAATCACCCCATCCCCATCCCCTCTAACTCTCTCTCTCTCTCTCTCTCTCTCTCTCTCTCTCTCTCTCTCTCTCTTCTCTCTCTCTCTCTCTCTCTCTCTCTCTCTCTCTCTCTCTCTCTCTCTCTCAATTTTTTTCATAATTGTGATTGCTGCATTTTAATATTGTTTATCTGAAGTGTTTGGTGTTGTATTCTCAAGTATCATAAGAATGAAGCATTCAATATTTTAACCTCAGGATGTTGTCAATATTTTAGAAACTGGCAACATACAATTGTTTTGAAGGATCTGATACATTACTCTTTCTCTTGTAAGACGTAAATAGGTAAAGAATCTCACTTTAGTTTCACAAGTCAATAAAAGTTTAAAACTTGAGGCTTTGCAAGGAATATTTAACTTTTATCGACAAGTGTTGATATATATGATATCAAAATACACATGGGTGAGATTCTATTTATGATCCAAAATCATTCTTCCCACTGTTTCAGTTCGTAAACAGTAATAATCAGTGTCCTCGATGTTAGCAGTACTGCAGCTTCAGAGGCAGAGACATTAGTGATGTCATTTGATTGCGATGTCATGGTAACCGATGCCATAACAATGGTCTGCAAAGTATTGTGTTTCAATTTCATTGTAGTGATATTGCAGAGGACATATCGCTTGATCTTACTCAAGTGATATCTCTTGTGGAAGGCAGTTTTGGATGATAAATTTGGTTCCCATTAAACTGAACCAGCACAAATATTTTAGAAAGACCCATCAAATCTGTGTCTCTGCATGAGTGAATTACACGCAGATAAAGATACAGAATCCCTGAGGTATTACATGTGTATCCCTCACTTTGAAGAGTACTCATGAATTGTGTACGATTGCCCAACCAACATGTGATATGATTAATTTTCCCGGCGGGATCCTGCACCTGTACGAGGATCACGGTGAGATTCCCGGTGTTCCTGGACGCTGTGCACTGGCTGCCAGACTTCAGGGGGATGGATGGTTCCAGGCTAAACCAGCAATTTAAACACCATTTCCAGATGAAACACTAGTTGTTGGTGATGGAGAGAAGGGCTTAATATAGATGAGTGATGATGGAATTTGTCGTCAGCTCACGACTGTTGAAACGTTTCAAGGGTACATGACAAGAAATTTTAAGTATTGTGGTTAGAAGAATTGGAGAATTTGTACCTTACTGTTGAAATGAAGTTCATGAAAAAGTGTATGAGTTTTATCAATTTCCAATTTGGTGACTATTGACTAGACTAAGGGTTAAGAGTATTTTTCAATGCAGTGCATAGTTTGTAAAACATTGCATTTTTCTTATATGGAATTAGATAAGAAAAGAAATAAGCAATATTTTTTCTGAAAAAAAGGAAACAAGTATTATTTGAGGTACAATTTTCCCCCTAGGGCGCTGATTCTCTGGTCATGGTGACCCATTGGGTTGTACAAGATGAGAACTCTGTTGGGGATTGGACAACCACAATAGCTACTGAGTGTACTTAATTCAGAAACTCCATTTTCTCCAAAGACAACGGGAAGGATGAAGTCGAAGGAAGGGCATGATTGTGCACCTCAGGTGGTAAGGCTTGAAATGAGGGACATGCTAATCTACTGGGCCCTGTTTCCCACAACAATCACCATCATAGGTGTAAGGTTAAAGTAAGCAACTTAGGACATTACAATCACTATCGCCATCGTAAGTGTAAGGTTAAAGTAAGCAACTTAGGACACTACAATCACCATCACCATTGTAAGTGTAAGGTTAAAGTAAGCAACTTAGGACACTACAATCACCATCACCATCGTAAGTGTAAGGTTAAAGTAAGCAACTTAGGACACAACAATCACCATCACCATCGTAAGTGTAAGGTTAAAGTAAGCAACTTAGGACATTACAATCACCATCACCATTGTAAGTGTAAGGTTAAAGTAAGCAACTTAGGACACTACAATCACATTGGCCATCGTAAGTGTAAGGTTAAAGTAAACAACTTAGGACATTACAAACACCATCACCATTGTAAGTGTAAGGTTAAAGTAAGCAACTTAGGACATTACAATCACCATCACCATCGTAAGTGTAAGGTTAAAGTAAGCAACTTAGGACACTACAATCACCATCACCATCGTAAGTGTAAGGTTAAAAGTAAGCAACTTAGGACACAACAATCACCATCGTAAGTGTAAGGTTAAAGTAAGCAACTTAGGACACCACAATCACATTGGCCATCGTAAGTGTAAGGTTAAAGTAAGCAACTTAGGACATTACAATCACCATCACCATCGTAAGTGTAAGGTTAAAGTAAGCAACTTAGGACACTACAATCACCATCACCATCGTAAGTGTAAGGTTAAAAGTAAGCAACTTAGGACACAACAATCACCATCGTAAGTGTAAGGTTAAAGTAAGCAACTTAGGACACTACAATCACATTGGCCATCGTAAGTGTAAGGTTAAAGTAAGCAACTTAGGACACTACAATCACCATCACCATTGTAAGTGTAAGGTTAAAAGTAAGCAACTTAGGACACAACAATCACCATCGTAAGTGTAAGGTTAAAGTAAGCAACTTAGGACACTACAATCACATTGGCCATCGTAAGTGTAAGGTTAAAGTAAGCAACTTAGGACACAACAATCACCATCACCATCGTAAGTGTAAGGTTAAAAGTAAGCAACTTAGGACACAACAATCACCATCGTAAGTGTAAGGTTAAAGTAAGCAACTTAGGACACTACAATCACCATCGTAAGTGTAAGGTTAAAGTAAACAACTTAGGACACTACAATCACCATCGTAAGTGTAAGGTTAAAAGTAAGCAACTTAGGACACAACAATCACCATCGTAAGTGTAAGGTTAAAGTAAGCAACTTAGGACACTACACTCACCATCACCATTGTAAGTGTGAGGTTAAAGTAAGCAACTTAGGACACTACAATCACCATCACCATTGTAAGTGTAAGGTTAAAGTAAACAACTTAGGACACTACAATCACCATCACCATTGTAAGTGTAAGGTTAAAGTAAACAACTTAGGACACTACAATCACCATGGTAAGTGTAAGGTTAAAGTAAGCAACTTAGGACACTACAATCACATTGGCCATCGTAAGTGTAAGGTTAAAGTAAGCAACTTAGGACATTACAAACACCTTCATCATTGTAAGTGTAAGGTTAAAGTAAACAACTTAGGACACTACAATCACATTGGCCATCGTAAGTGTAAGGTTAAAGTAAGCAACTTAGGACATTACAAACACCTTCATCATTGTAAGTGTAAGGTTAAAGTAAACAACTTAGGACACAACAATCACCATCACCATCGTAAGTGTAAGGTTAAAGTAAGCAACTTAGGACACTACAATCACCATCACCATCGTAAGTGTAAGGTTAAAGTAAGCAACTTAGGACACTACAATCATCATCACCATCGTAAGTGTAAGGTTAAAGTAAGCAACTTAGGACACTACAATCGCTTCATGAAACAGTCTTCATGATACTTGAGACAAGTGCTAACTTAGTGTTAGCTGTTTTCCTGATAATGGGAGTTCACTGTTTACGACATGTTTATCTTACATGGACTAAATGTTGTTTGATATATGTGAAACATCAGTCCACTCTTTTCATCAGAGACTATTTTTTCCCTTCTGTGTATTCTATGTATATCCTGTTGGATATACGAAACATTAATATCAAAGAAGAGTAATCGCAAGTCCCTTTGAAGTTTCCTATCAAGTAGAAACATATAAGCTTATAAGTTTTTTACCAGCTTCGTCCCTCCTTTTGAATGGTGCACAATTCACATGCTTTTCGTATTTGATCGGTTCTGCTTTCTCTAACATGACTTATTCTAACCAGGATTTATGAAGTTTTCTTTGAAACTTTAGAATTAACTTTAAACATTCAAAATACTCAATTTCACATTTTTTACTTTATATTATTTTTAGGAGTTGAATAATGCCTATGAAGATGTTCCTGGTGCCAGAATCGCCCAAACATGTTTTCTTCTTGTTCTCTCTGAACCTTAACATTAAATATGAGAGCATGAAAAAATGACAGTGAGATTTTGTCTGTGTACTTGTTCCAGAGTTGTATGGGCTTCCACCCTTGTGCAATGAGTTTGTTTCATTCTGCAATACAGAGCTTTAACTTAATCATGTGTCATATCAACATCTATATGACCTTCACAGTGCTGCTTGCACAATAACACCGCCTGTCGATGTCAACATATACTCTGATTACTTATGATATTCATACCTATTAAAGGGCAGTTATTTTCATTCAAAATCTATGGTGAGCAATAAGTTATTTTTTATCGGCGTCCGTATCATCGTTTCAGTATGACGCATCCACCCACGATGTTTTTGAAATAACATTCCATGATGAACCCAATTTCAACAAATAAACATCAAGGAAGACTTTCACTGTGTAAATGATACTCTGAGTAAGCCTATAGTATTAAAAAATCAATGTTTGTTTTTCATTTCATCACAGTGCAGTATTATTTCAAAATTGACATGACATGCACTTCATCTGAAACCCGTTCCCCCGCATTCATTTCATTCTCGTCAGTTTTGAAAAAAGTGAAATGTATTCCATATGGGTGGACTAATGCAGATGGGAAATTAGATACACTGATACTTCTCCTGAGGTGCACCTAGAGTCCCCCTATCCTGCCATCTGTCGGGATCCCATATGTTTTTATCCAGTGAATTTGTTGATGGACGGTTGGTAATACCTGTGGCATGCTTTGGCTTCACAGACTCCAGACTTTCAAAGCCAGACCTTAGCCTCCTTGTGAAGGCTTAGCTGTGACACATGATGGGGACAAATGTTTTGACATTCCGCTTATAACATCATTGATTAGAGAATAAGCTACACCGGATCGTGACAGGTAGTTGACATCAGCCGTGGCCAAGGTGACCTCAAGGTCACTTCACGTTGTTTGTCACAGAGCAGAATATTTTGATCATAATAAATCTTTGCCAAAGACTGGAATATTTTGATTTTATAGCCTAAATCTCTCCGTTTAGCTCAGATTGTTTGTTGCCATGAGAATCAGTTGGGGCAGTTAAAGGTATTTTTGTAGATCTGGTTGAACACATTTTCAAGGCCCAGCTAACGATTCTGCCAAAATGGATATGTATCCGAGCCATACATTTAAAAAGACTAATTTTGTAAGAAATTAACTTTTTCCTGTTTGTTTGAAAGAAACACATTGTTAAAGAAAATATTCTAAAATTTCGGCTGTGTCTTGACTCCATGATTACACAATCAGTCTCAGGTGCGGATGAAGACAGAGTTAAAGTATCCTTAATTGTGAGGTAGCCTGATGGAAATTCCTGGTAATCTTATAAAACACTCTTGATGTACTCTCTCACTCCTTCCACGGGGTGTAAAGTGTGATAGGGCATGATTGAATGGAGAAGAAGTACCTGTTGTTTAAAGTTGTACAAAATCCTGAAATGATGGATCAGATTCGTCATCCAGACCACACATGACTGAAAGAAATTATGAATAGCTCCTGCATTGTTTTTAGAATGAAATCCAATTCTGGCAAACACCCTCTAATGTATTTCGAAACACCTACTGTTACTTATGGGGGTGGGGCAAACCTTCGTTGTCACAATGGAAGATTAACAGATGTTATGATGTGATGGAAATAGTTAGAGAAATAACAAAAACCATTAACGTAACAATTTGGGGAGCAACTCCAACCTCTGACAACAACAAACTCGCAAGAATGAGTGCAAATGCTATAATAAGATGGGTGCAACTGCCAACACAAACAACGCTATATACCAAGTTTCATAGACGAGGCAATCACATTTGTATCAATAGTTTTTACCTTCAAGAACCATTGTCATCCTGAAGTAGTTTTTGTGGGTAGGATTTTCTCTCATAATGTTGAACAAGCTGGTAAAACGATAAGAAGTTAATCTCAGTATCATTTAATGCCCGGCTATGTTTTGATCCACGACAGAGAGATGTGCCGGAATTGATTGTCTAAACATACTGCTGGGCAAGAAATGTTCCAGGTAAGCACGGCTGGTGTGCTGGCAACACGTGGGAATTTGCTTTTGTGAACATGTTTTTAGGAAAATACTTCCATTTGATACAGGTAGAATTGCCCGTACAGCAGTGGAAATGACCTTTAATGATGTAAAAAGATTCTCATTGAATACTTGAAGTATATCTGTATATCGGAGACAATAGATTTAGCAGGTCCTCACCTGATTTCCCGCCAGACTCGGGTAATAAATTGTCTATCAATCATCCAGGTAGGTAGCTGGGCTGTAAAACACTTAACTTTGGAAATGTCTGATGATTTGGAAAGTTTCTCTGGCGTGTGGTTGGCCTTATTTCTTTCAGAATTAAAGTTTTTATTTTGTTGTTTACTGCTTTTGGCAGTGAAATGTGCTTTGGGTTTTTCTTTGATGGTATTAGAGTTGCGGGTAGTCTAATTGTAGGGTTAGTAAGGTGGGAGATGTGTCTGCCAGATGGAAATGATATTATGTAGCATTATAGTTAATGTAGGAATGTAGGGGCATTCGGTTTACAAGCCATTGTGTGAGTGAGTGAATGATGTTTTACGCTGCAGTCAGCTACATTCCAGCTCGGTCACAGCTGCTTGTAAATAATCATGTTTGGGCAAAGCAAATAAATCACACTATCTGGGTACAGTGACACATGCTTCGTGAGATCATACATTGGAGTCACACGATCCTAGTTTCAGATTGCAGTTATGAAAAGGGTGGTGCTGGTGACCACCTATTATGTCTTGAAATCCTCACCTTGAGAGAAGCATGGATTATTTGAGACACATATTCCCTGGAATCCCCATTGAGACATCAAGGGTACTGGGTACATGTTAATCCTTGGAATATCTACAGGGTGACAATCAAGGGAACTGGGGACCTTTTTATTTTCTGGAACCCCCATGGAGAGATGACCTGTGGTACTGGGAGCCTATATGTCCCTCTGTCCCCATGGACGTACAACCGTTGAGTATTGCATGAACATATATCTTCAGAAGAATCAGAGCTATCAGGTATAAGATTGCTCATGGTGAGACTGGTATAGGGTACTGGGTACCAGAGGGGATACCATGGGGGGACAAGCTGAGGGTACTGGGTACCAGAGGGGATACCATGGGGAGACAAGCTGAGGGTACTGGGTACCAGAGGGGATACCATGGGGAGACAAGCTGAGGGTACTGGGTACCAGAGGGGATACCATGGGGGGAAAAGCTGAGGGTACTGGGTACCAGAGGGGATACCATGGGGGGACAAGCTGAGGGTACTGGGTACCAGAGGGGATACCATGGGGGGACAAGCTGAGGGTACTGGGTACCAGAGGGGATACCATGGGGGGACCAGTGGGGGGACAAGCTGAGGGTACTGGGTACCAGAGGGGATACCATGGGGGGACCAGAGGGGACACCATGGGGGGACAAGCTGAGGGTACTGGGTACCAGAGGGGATACCATGGGGGGACAAGCTGAGGGTACTGGGTACCAGAGGGGAGACCACGGGGAGACAAGCTGAGGGTACTGGGTACCAGAGGGGATACCATGGGGGGACCAGTGGGGAGACCGTGGGGGGACAAGCTGAGGGTACTGGGTACCAGAGGGGATACCATGGGGGGACCAGTGGGGAGACCGTGGGGGGACAAGCTGAGGGTACTGGGTACCAGAGGGGATACCATGGGGAGACAAGCCGAGGGTACTGGGGACCTATTATATCCTAGAATCCACATGGTGAGACAACCATGGGGAAATGGGGATCTCTTATATCCTGGAATTTTAGTAAGGTGTTAATGTATGAACATGTATCAGCAGAGGATTCAAACGACTTTCATTGAGTCTTCAGCCAGGAAGCTGTAGCATTATTTACAAATGCCTTGATTTGTAACAAGGACATTCTAGCTGTCATATGTGATGTTTACTTTTCAGAACAATATAAAAATCAAATTTTCTAAAGTGTATAAAAATACCAACTATTCCACACACAAAAATTATCTAAAAGCCTTGAGATGTTCTGAAAAAGTCTTGAGAATTTTTTTTTGAATGTTCAAAGTATTGGACCGATGTCTGCAATGGAGTCTTTTCCAGTCAATAAGCAAGTGATATATAAAGTCTTAATGTCAGCTTGACAGTTTGGAATGTACTCTATGGATGTGTTATAGTCACTGTGTCCTGGAGGTTGTTAAGAATCTCAAAAACTCAAAGAATTTAGGAAATGGGCACTATTACCATACTCTGTCTGTCCTAGTGAACACGGAACTGGTATATGGAGTACAGATTCTTCATTACCAAATGGCCATGGCAGTTGTTGCACCATAAATGTACATGGCAGTGTTGGTTAACATTGTTGTGGCAGCCAGTCACAGAAAAACATGGAAGAATGAGGCAGTTTGCATGTTTGTGTTACTGCCAAGACATATAATGTTCCTTTTGAACAGCCATGAGCAGGCAACACACACAAATGTTATTCGTGAAGATTTCTTCGTTTTGGTCAGCAATGATCCTTAACATTGAAGAGGCAGGACCAGTATCCCCGGGTGAAGATTCTGTGGAAGATTTTCTTACCTCCAAAGAAGAGGTACAGATATTATAGACCAGATATGAAGAACAAGCACAGAGAAAGATCTCCACAAATGATAAGTAACTGTTACCATACTGATTAGAAACACAGAGAATATAAAACCACGTGAACGTTTTCAGATTGGCACCAAGCTTGTACACACACTCTAACGTGAGGTTTTGTCCTATGATAAGCTACCTGAAACTCTCCTGCAAGGTGAAGAAGAAAAACAATAGATTATTGTGGCTGGCGTTAACTCAAGGTAAATTCATGAAGAGGTCCCACGGTGTCCAAGTCATTAAGGCAAGGTGGTTTCTCCATCAATTCTCTAACTAAACACTCCCAGTTTTTAGGAGACATATAACTTGCTCTAGTTAATGTTCCTACTCTGAGACAAAACAAGAAGTGGTCTGAGATTGTGTATGGATTTTTCTCCTTCTCTGTTGATTCAACAAGGGAGCATTTAGACAGAACATGTCGTACTGCAACATTCTTCTCAGGTGACGTGTTGAAGGTCAAATCTATCTTTAAGTATCCTTGAATTTTTTAAAAGCAGTGCTATGAAATGTAGGGTTGTGTTTAGTTCATCTCTGAAGATGTTGGTGACAGTTCTTTGGAATTTGTATATGAATTTTGTGATTAGTTTTATAACTACCTAAAAGTGAACTTAACTGGTGACAATATCTGTTTAAGATATATGTTGGCTCCTAAAAACTCAAGTTTGGCTCCTAAGGTATTCAAAAATACTTAAAGGGCTGTGACATATGTTTGACTTGGTAAACAAGCTTTTGACTTGGTAAACAAGCTTTTGACTTGGTAAACAAGTTTTGGACTTGGTAAACAAGCTTTGGACTTGGTAAACAAGTTTTATATTTGGACTGTTCACATTTTAGGGTTGGATCTTGAGTCATCTGATTTGTTGGTTTGAAGGGCTATATCAGGAAGCAATTACCTCACAGGCATTAAATAACCTGTTAACATGGTTAAGCGAAAAATAACCTTTGTCATAACATGGTAAGTGGAATTTTAGATCTTCCCTAATGGCATTGTCCTGACTTCGCAGAGATGAGAACCCAACTTCTTGGGCTGAAGGATAATGACGGCCATGTTGGATCCATCTTTCCACACAAACATAAATCTCCCAGCATGCCTCACCATCTCCACCAGTGCTTCTTGCATAGTCAGGTGGTAATGGCAACTTCAAAGGTTACTTCCTGTTTAAGATTTCAGCTGTGACTGTCCTTAGTGGGTGTTTAAGTAAATCAATTTTTAACAGCAGAACAGCATGGCAAAGAGCTAGCTTTGGGCCACATGACTTCAAAACACAAGTTTCATGCCTAATTTAGCAAAAGCATCATTTCTGCTGTAACTGACTGTGACTGATTTGAAAGATCAAATATTTTCATTTAGCATTTTAATTGAAAGGCAGGGAATTGTAATAATATTGTGGAAAGTTTGAGATAATTGCGGGGGATCACTGCACATGATGATGATGATGATGATGATGATGATGATGTGCTTGAAACTAAACTGTTTTGGAGACATTTGTAAGGTATCATTTTGCTTGATGATGATGACAATGACAGCGACGACGATTATGACGACAACGATGATGATGATGATGATGATGAATGATGTTGAGATATGATAGAAATATTTTGACATTTCTGTGTGTGCATCTGCTTGTAGTAGTCCGGACTAAAGATCGTTCAGACATGTTACAGTCATGTACAATCTTTTGTTTGTGATATATATATATATACACACACACAATATAAACATATATACATTCAGTCATCAAGGTATTCTCATCATCCAAACACAGTGGTCTTGAAATAATACACCACTGTCCATCTGGTTATCATAGGTCTTCCTGGATAGGAAGAGAAGCCAGTAGATTCCTTATCACAGAGACAAGGGGTTTGGAAGCCCAGTGTATTTTTTGCATTCCTCAATCAATCACCATGAAGTAAACCCAGCTTGGTTCTAATAAGTGGTACAGCTTCCAAAGCTTAGACATTGTTTGTGTCTTTGTGTACAGCTTGAACATAAGTACACATTGGGGAGCAATTTTTGGTTTCCCAAGTATGGTATATATATGCAATTTTGCTTAAGCGTCACTCACTCACTCACTCACTCACTCACTCACTCACTCTGTGTGTACAGTTTGAATAGCAATTTTTGGTTTTCCAAGTATGGTATATATATGCAATTTTGCTTAAGCGTCACTCACTCACTCACGCACTCACACAGTCACTCACACAGTCACTCATGCACACAGTCACTCACTCACTCACTCAAATATATAGCAGTCAGTATTACTACATGATGAAAACAGTGTGATATATATTCCATTTACAGTTAGTATTTCACCTCTACATGATGAAAACAGTGTGATATATATTCCATTTACAGTTAGTATTACACCTCTACATGATGAAATGAAAGGGTAGGGGAAGGATTTCCAAGGATAAACAGTATTTCTCTAGCCAAGAGATGAAAGCTGTGAAATTGGAGTTTCTCTGAGTGGCCCCCCGACATGTGTAGTGATGATGGCTCTTATCACCAGCCCAGATACACACTGCAAAATTAGGCGCAAAAATCTGCATCGCAAGCGTCCGTCTGCTTGAAAGAAAGTAAAGGCGTTTTCACCTGCATTTGTAGTTCCTGTGATAAACAGGTTTCCTGATTTCAAAGCATCACCAGAGAAGTGATAATTATAATAAAATTTGATAAGATCAGGTGGCAAGTTTGGCCGATAGCTATAAAGACGGAGATAAGACTTCTAACAAAGTTCTGTAAATAGCAGATAGGTAATCCTGCAGTGTTCTGGGGCCGGTCTTCATCCAAAGATGTGCAAACATGTTTGTTTTTGTGCCTATTTACATCTGTACCTGCTTCATGAAGTGATGTAGAGTTGACAGGAGAGAACCATGAAGTCGGTAGGGGGGGATAGTTCCTCCGGGCATCATCAACGAGTTGATTCTCATGTCTCCTGTCCATCTACAGTTAGTGAGAGTTGGAGTTGACAGTCAGCTCATGGCATGGTGTTTACACATCAGGATTGATGACTGGGTGAATCTGGTATTCAAACTCAAAACATAGGATTCTGGCATGTCTAAGGGAAGCAACTCTGCAGAGTGCCCCCTTTCATACATAGTCAAACAACCAACTGCAGTCAAATTTCCAATATCCTACTTTATAAATCATTGCCTAAAAAAGTGGGGATACAATTAAAGTACAGTGAAAGCTTGTGAACTCCATTAACTAAATATTGTTTAAGATTATGTAATTTCCTATCTTGAACGTAATACAACTTCTGTATATTTTCGGTATTTTTTTGGACCGCAAGTTATTTAAGTATAGCTGTATTTAATCTGTTTATTTTTTGCAAATAACTATTTTAGTCCCTCCAGAAAATATATATATATATGACTTACAACTGAAATGAACCCCATTCACACATCATAGAGTTTAATGTGTTCTGTTTGCTTCAATGAGAAACTTCACATGGCCATGCTAACTAAGTGACTGTCTTTTCCACTTTGGGGCACAGTTCACTATAGCAAGTCTCACATAGGTAGAATTGTTGAAAGATGTGAGCTCAGTCATATACATCTGCCATTGTTCATAGAATATTGAAGTAATTTATTATAAGTCAGTTTTAGGTAAAATTTGGTATACCAGTCGGCTTTGTTGCTCGATCCTAAGCTCACCCGACTGTCAGCTCATCCGAACAAGCCACAGCGAGCATCCAAGCACAGGAATACACTGTCAAGTTGTCTTGCATTTACTGCATGAAGTATTAATGTGAGTAAATGATCTAGTCCATATTTTATAACAAGAATTAATCAAAACTAGTGGATGGGGAAATATTGTCCAAAAACATCCTGTAAGAAGATACGTCCTATTCCCCAAATCTTTGTTTTCCAAAACTACATATCCAACCAAGCCCAACATTTATATCCTGTAATCACCAGCATAAATGCATAAAATATGATTGTAAAAACTGAACATCCGATAAGAATAGACTGTAGAGCTTGTATTTCCTGTGAAGTTAAGAGCTCATGAGGTGTTGTTATCGCACTGCTGTTACCCAATAGTCCCCTCCTGGATCTAATCTACCGTATTTGACACCAGGGCGGATAGGATGTTTAGCTGCCTTACATGCATGGTACCACTGCTGCTGCTAATGTGTCTTAAAATGTTATATAAACTCTTCACATGTCAGATGCAGCTCTTTCTCTCCGCTACGACTTCCCCTTCGGCTAAATGCCTATCTGTGCAGGCTCTCTGCTTCCCCTTTATTGCCACAAACCATCTGGAAACGATTGTTTTAGAAACCCCTTTCCATGTTCGAGAAGAGATAAGGTTTTGTCAATTTTGAAAAATCGCATCTGCTGCTTATACGCTCAGGTGAAAGGAGTGAGTTTGACTCCACAAATGCCATTCTCAAGCGCTTTTGTTTTCAATGGGTAATTAGACAAATTTTCAATAGCAGGAAGGTAAGTGGCATCGTCTGATGTTTCCTCTGAGTCTTGAAAAGGTGTTAGGAAAAGCTTATCTGATCGCAATCGAAAAATGGACAAGTTAACGAAGAGATATATCAGCCATTTTCGCTTTTTCCTTGGTACATATCTCGAAATATTGACAAACGAAACAGGTCTTATGTCGTATTTCCGTCGCCCATCAACCAGGTGTGCTTCCCATAGAAACTAATGCACAGACAGACCCGCAAGAAAAAAGAGAGAGGATATTTGCTTGTTAAACATGTGAAATGTGATCCTTGTTTCTTGTTATGCTATCCGGTAATTTCAGAGAGTAATGGAGAGAGTTTTTGCACTGACGTACTACTCTCCTGAAACTATTCATAACTGTTTGTATGTATGTTTGCCTGCAAGACATTGTATCTGGCTGTGTTGTGATGTAATTATGTTAAAAATCCAGTGTTTTACTTCCAATATTATTTGTCTTTACCTTGTGTGCCACAGATGCCAAGGAAAGACATACCTGGCCACTTTCATGAATTGACTGACAGACAAGAATGTGCGTCTGCTCTATTTTGGGCAGTAATGGCAATTGTCTTTTGTTGACGACCAAGGTGTGAATGCTATGTTGTTGTTGTTTTTCCTCGCTCGTAGCCCTTTCTTCATTGCAAACTGTTTGCTGTGTTGATATCTAGGTCATTCTGTTCCTCAGTTTCATGCACAATTAGTAGCAGCTATCAGAAGGGTGGCAGTTGAAAGTCTTTTGTTATTTTGATTTGCGTGACTGGGTTGATACAGATGGTTGGAGATAGGATCAAGATGATGGCTGTGGTTATTAAGTTAAAGGATAGTAAAAAACCTTTTGGCAGTGATTTGAGAGATTTGCATATTTAGTTTTTGATCACTGAGAACAGAGAACTCTTTACTTTTATAGCTGTTTATAATGGCTGACAAGACCAAGTTATACATTCCTACCTTGTAGAGCAATTGATAAGATCCATTGTGTATCTTTTGATACTAGTATATCACTGAAATATGTCCAAAATGTCTAAATGTTCAGTTTTGAGGAGTCCTATGTACCCCCACCATAACTGGTTCATCGATCACTGGATTGTGTGGTTTGTTACTGCTGTGCGATGTCAGGCAACAAACACTTGATTTTTTATGCAACTTGTGTGTGTGGCAGATGCTGCTGGTGTCATCACTGATTTTCAGTCATTCATTCATATAATTGTCACCCCTACTTCGACTTTTAAGTCAAGTGAAATCTGTTTCAGTGTATAACGGGAATGGTTATTCTCTGCGTTGACATCAATGCATGTCATTTTTCATACAGAATTTATATCATGCAAATCTTCCACGTTGTGTTGTCTTCTAGTTACATTCATGTCATCATAGGGCAGCGTCTTTCAGTGCTTGAAACATTAGCTGTTCCCACCAGTATCTTTGTTGCATATCTCAAACCTCATTCCATTCCTGTCACTGTATCCCACTGAGATTAATTCTGTGGAAACAGCCGTTTCAGGACAGATACACAGGTATAATTTTCTAGTGTCAGAGTTCCCTGCACATCCAAACAAACCCACTCCTTTTTGGCGTGGCAAGTATTGCTCCTGGACGGCAGCCATGACGCGTCTGGGATGAGAGTTCCGTCTGCCAGAAGGTACCTTCATGGACAGGTGTCCCACATATCATCAAGATACAGCCACTCACCCACACCAAAAAGGTTTCTTTCTTATGTTATGCATGTACTTTAATCCCCTGGTGAGAGGTTTCTTACAACACAGCACATTTTCACAGGTACAGGTGTCTCAAGCCACAGAAAGGTCCAACATCCATCCTCACCATTGCATCAGACACCTCACACATCCTAATCCTGCCCCACATATGCCTGTCTGTTCACATGCTACTGTGTTCCCAAGTACACCCAAGCTGTCAAGATAGATTCATCATCCATCCATGTTCTATGAAGATCACACTCGATCCTGCTTACATGTGTCTTTCGTTCATGGGATATCTACTTTAGAGTATACCAATATACCAATATCTCCTGTCGCCATCTTGGCCCACCGTAACCATCCAACCCAGCCTCTTGCCAATGTCTCCGGTTTCCATCATGGCCCACCGTAACCATCCACCTCAGCCTCTTACCAATGTCTCCTGTTGCTGTCTTGGCCCACCGTAACCATCCACCTCAGCCTCTTACCAATGTCTCCTGTCGCTGTCTTGGTCCACCGTAACCATCCACCTCAGCCTCTTACCAATGTCTCCTGTCGCTATCTTGGCCCACCGTAACCATCCACCTCAGC
Organism: Haliotis rufescens; assembly: GCF_023055435.1. NCBI lineage: Eukaryota > Metazoa > Mollusca > Gastropoda > Lepetellida > Haliotidae > Haliotis > Haliotis rufescens. Next base: position 1,036,416 of record NW_025963891.1, on the reverse strand, counting down.
CTCTTACCAATGTCTCCTGTCGCTGTCTTGGTCCACCGTAACCATCCACCTCAGCCTCTTACCAATGTCTCCTGTCGCTGTCTTGGTCCATCGTAACCATCCACCTCAGCCTCTTACCAATGTCTCCTGTCGCTATCTTGGCCCACCGTAACCATCCACCTCAGCCTCTTACCAATGTCTCCTGTCACCATCTTCGCCCAACATAACCATCCACCCCAGCCTCTTACCAATGTCTCCTGTCACCATCTTCGCCCAACATAACCATCCACCCCAGCCTCTTACCAATGTCTCCTGTCACCATCTTCGCCCAACATAACCATCCACTCCAGCCTCTTACCAATGTCTCCTGTCACCATCTTCGCCCAACATAACCATCCACCCCAGCCTCTTACCAATGTCTCCTGTCACCATCTTCGCCCAACATAACCATCCACCTCAGCCTCTTACCAATGTCATCTGTGTCGCCAACCTTGGACAAGGCCACTTCACCAGCTACATCCTCTACCACAATGTTATTACTATGAATAGACAATGCCTTCTAGAAAGTGGTCAATGTAACATATGTTATTTTTGGGATTACACTCTTTTAGGAACGTACAAATTCTAGTACTTTTTTTGTGGAAATTTGAACACACACTCTCATAGTAAGGCACCTAATCGCCAGCAAAGAAGTCAGCAACCTAGACCTCACCCACTCAGCTACTGTTCATACAGTCAGTGTTTAATGACTATTACTGATGAGAATGAAGAAACTGAGGGACCAGATTGACTTGTGAGGGTTTAGAAAAGTACAAATTGAATCTTTCATTATACTTAACGGACTAGATCAGCGATGCTTCATGTGATCCAATAACCTATGTCACTTATATCTTAAACATAATGTTTGGACACTGAAGGCTATTATCATCTGAACTGTTTGAGTCTTCTCAAAGTAAAGGACAGATTCTGGTTCTATCACTGATAATAGTGTGTATAACTTTTTGTAATATTTGGCTCAGTTGATGGTTTGTATGTAGTCTTGAGAAGACTCTCAAAAACAATTGTGGTTGGTTCTTGTGGTTGAATTCCTCCCGTAAGTACCTGAAGCAATCACCACCCATGCCAAACACAACTCGTACAACACTGCTCGTGCTGTACCTGCTCCTTGAACTGGCCAGTAAACTCCTCACACCTCTTGTGCTGTAAGGGGCAGTAAGGAGCTGTAAACCTGCCACAACATCACCTCCTTGAGTAAATGGCCAAGCCCAAACCTCAATGGCAGAGTCAGGCACTCTGTAGACACGATGAAGTTATTGGAGAATAATGGCTGCTCCTTGACCTGGCTGAGGGGTTTATTGGCCAAATGTGCTCACATTCCCATAGGAATATATGTCTGCTATGGACTTATGGTTCTTTGGTTTGTGTTAGCTGAATGAATGGTCAGATGGATCTGATCTCGTGGCCATATGGTCTTCAGAACACATAAGCTAGCAGGGCACGGTAGAGGTTACTACTGTTAGAAATGTAATGTCCTGTTCTAGACGGGCAGATTACAATATTCATGATGTGTGTCAGTACACAAGATATTGGTGGTTTCAGGAAAAGATTACTATACCAGAACTCAATAACAGACTGACTCATCCACAGATGGCGTGTGACCACAACATCAGTCCACTTCGTACAGAAGTACCTGTACAAACTTCTGCTGCACTCACTGAAGTCATAAAAACTATCCCAGGCTGAGGTGTCAGGAATAGTATTGTAGGTTAATGAACAGAGGTTTCTTTGATAGTGGTTCATAAACAGATGCTTATGAAATGGATGGAATCGTACAAAGGTTTTTCCAGTTGGTATAGATTTCATTTGATTATGGAAATGAGTTTTGTGGCCTCTATCTACAGTCAGGTCAGTTTTTAAGAGTGGCGTCTGCTCTTTTCTTAACCTGTCGGACTGACTGAGCATTCTACTCACAGTTTCTCATATTTCAGAAGAGGCAAGTCAGATGTTGTGTAGTTAACTGCCTCTGAGGTGAAGTGGACAGAGTGTTTGCCTGAAGAGCGGATGGTTGGTGGTTTGATCTCATGGCCGTGTCATACCTAAAGACATTATAAGATGGTAGTTGTCAGCTCGGAGTCAGTTTAAAAATAATAAACCTGTGTTTGGACTTGTACAAGCAGGCTCACACATGTGTGCACGTCGCTATATGAGTCAAACAATACTGAATGTGGCAGTAAACCCCATTGCTCTTCTCCATGTTGTGTAGCAGCCTCTTTCTCTTGCCCTGAATTAAACTGTATAAAAGAGACATTATTCAGAGCTTGATTGCTCTATCAAATAAATAGTTATTAATTCACAAGTGTGATCATTACAGTTGTGCACTTCGTCATAACATGGGCTATGGTATAGGCAGAGATACGTGTCTTGGGTTACTGCCTGTATGTGCTGTACAGATCTGTGGAGTAGGCAGCATAGCAGTGAATATGTCAGATACCGATGCACCTTGGCATACTTGAACCACCCGACCCTGTCAGTAGCATCTGTAGCAGGTGTAGCATAGGATCTGCACACCCTGTGGTAGTAGGTGGGATGTGGTGAACTATCTGCACACCCAGTGGTAGTAGGTGGGATGTGGTGAAGGATCGTCATACCCTGTTGAAGTAGGTAAGAAGCTGACAAAAACCAAAATCTCTAATATACACTGTGGGCACTGTTAGTCTGGTAGTCGACAGGACCTGGACAAAACTTCTCTATTACACCACAATGAGTACTGGTAGTTGATGGGACCTGGATAAAACTTCTCTATTACACCACTACGAGTCCTGGAAGTCAACAGGACCTGGACAAAACTTCTCTATTACACCACTACGAGTCCTGGTAGTCGACAGGACCTGGACAAAACTTCTCTATTACACCACAATGAGTACTGGTAGTTGATGGGACCTGGATAAAACTTCTCTATTACACCACTACGAGTCCTGGAAGTCAACAGGACCTGGACAAAACTTCTCTATTACACCACTACGAGTCCTGGTAGTCGACAGGACCTGGACAAAACTTCTCTTTTACACCACAATGAGTACTGGTAGTCGATGGGACCTGGACAAAACTTCTCTATTACACCACAATGAGTACTGGTAGTTGATGGGACCTGGATAAAACTTCTCTATTACACCACTACAAGTCCTGGAAGTCAACAGGACCTGGACAAAACTTCTCTATTACACCACTACGAGTCCCGGTAGTCGACAGGACCTGGACAAAACTTCTCTTTTACACCACAATGAGTACTGGTAGTCGATGGGACCTGGACAAAACTTCTCTATTACACCACAATGAGTACTGGTAGTCGATGGGACCTGGATAAAACTTCTCTAATATACACTGTGGGCACTGTTAGTCTACTGCAGCAGTGCCAGCACTGAGCTGTGAGGAGCCTGCTGTGCCTACAGACTGGACCATCGCGTCTCTCCAGGCTCTGGGCTGCATGCTGTCTTGTTATAGATTGCTTATTTTAGGGCAAGGGATTAATCACCGGGTAATTCATCCCTGTGATGAAGTAATTAAGATTGTTTACATCTGTGCTTGAGCTTATTTACATATCACAATGTTTGTCTTTGATTTCTCGACTGCTCAGCCACGGTTACCTCAGAAGTAAACACGACTTGCATGATGTTAACAGATTTATTAGAAGCATCTTAAACCTATTTACTCGTTATGAATCTCTGGTCATTTTCAGGATCAGGTTTACACAAGGTGGCTCATTCAGGGTGAATTGTAACTATTTCATGTGTACAGGATATAGTCTGTCTTACGTACCCTACAGTTTATACTTCAACAAACAATCACCCCCATTCCATCCTCATCTCCTTGTCAAGCCTAGCAACCTTTTCGCATCCCCTTTTCAAATAAAGGAAACTCCTGAAATTAAGTTTGTTGTTTAATGCCACACTCAGCAATATTCCAGCTATATGACGGTGATCTGTAAATAACAGAGTCTGGAGCAGACAATCCAGAGATTGACATCATGAGCATTGATCTATGTATTTGGGATACAATAACATACATCAACCAAGTCAGCAAATCTGGCCAATCCTGTTTGTCGCCTCTTGCGACAAGCATGTGTTCCTGAAGAACAATTTTAACAGGATCTTCATGACAGCCTGAAATTTAGAGACTTGAGTTTTCCTTTTTACTTGTTTATTCATTTATTGAATTACTTTTATTAAATCTTATACTAGGGCTAGGATGGGTACTCAGGTTGGGTGGGTACTGAGTAGGACCCGGGTACCCACACGACGACCCAGACCCATGGTAGTCACATGACATATTTTTTGAATGAATGAATACACAACAGGGCATGAATATTCGCATTTCTTTCTGACTATTCACCACATTCCTTCTGACTAATATATTTTTAAATAAAAATAAAGCTTCAGTCAACTTCAGTGTATGCATGACAAGATTGTTTTATAGTGTACCTAAATACATTTTGCCAGGGGTTATGTCAAACAATTCCAAATCGGACATCTTGCACCCATCTCTTGAGACCTACAGAGGATACCAAGGTAGAGTTGGGTAATAGGGGGGCGGATAGTCTATTTGACTTGTCAAAACCCTACATTATACACAACTTTATCTAGGGGGCCACTAGTCTTGTACAGGGATGAGAGAGTGATATGTTAGGACTTTATTCCAGTCACTACTGTTGTGACCTGTATTACAAGGGATAGACCAACGATTAGTTTCTGAAAATATATAATTTGGAAAGGAAACAAACAGCAATTTATATTGAAAAGGAGCCCCATTGAGAAAGGAAATTTAGCACCTGTGGAAAATCTAGACTTGCTTCGTTTAGCGCTTTACCATTAGAGTACCAAGGGCTCTGTGGAAAGGAAAATAATATGGTTCAGGGACTGTGAGACAGGCTAGACAAGCGAGTACACTGACCTGACACCATTGTTGTGATCAGTCCATGAACAAGTTGACTGGAAGACCCAGCTCTGGTAATCCATGTACAGGCATGGAAGCTCTGATGGTTGAAGTGATAGAGTAATGTTTGGAAACGTGGCCCCAGTTTGCTAAATGATGGAAGAGCTACAGCTGTCATTTTTTGGTCTACGTTAAAGTATGGAAGTTATGATAGCCGCTTACATCACTTGTGAGTGAGTGATGTAGGAAAGCCCAAAGTGATGCAGGTCTTAGATGCTTACCTCTTTGGTGACACCCACGAGTATGGGTTGGTGCTGATAAACCTAGAAACATAAGCGGGGCAGATCAGGGATCTGACCCCACCAACATTGGTTGCACAGAGAATTGCAGCACCTCAGACGATATGGTGTGAATAGGCCACCATGGCCACCTCACTTGTGCAACAAGGCTATGGTACGGACCATCAATTCAGGGTTCCGTTCTAAGATTCAGCAGTGATTCATAGTCTCAATGTTACAGTTACATTTCAAGATTTCAAGTAATGATGAATCATAGTTTGACAGCAATTAAGTCTTACAGTTTCTTTTCACAAGTAGTGGTAATGGCATGTATCTGAACTGATGCTGAAGGATGGTGAATGGATGATACCTATCAAGAGGGATTGATTCTACAACCTTGGGATCAGTGCTCTTCAATAATGAAATCACAGCTCTGTTTCACGTGATGGTATATAGTGAAATAACTGTTCAAACCTTTGCAGGAAATAGAAAATGATTGTCATGAAATTCTCTTCTTTACGTCTATATTTCTAGCTAAGCTGAATTCATTCCGAAATAATACTTTCATCAATTCTAAAACCAAACTTAAAATATACTGGTAAATGTACCTCCTTTGAACAGATGCTAACACCGTTAAGAAACGGGAAAGCAAAGAGTTCTCAGACGTTATTAATGACTGACCCTTCCTTTTGAAATCCGTTGGAGTCCATTGGAATCCCATCAGGATACCTCTGACCTGGCCCAATGACCCTCATCAATCACACGCTTGTTATATCACAGTCTAAATGCTTGTTATTGATGACGCAGGAAATGGACTCCAACACAGACTTTTGAAAGGAGGAAAGCTGGTTTCAAGTATCAGTTTTGAAATTGGTATATTTTCATATTGTTAATTTCAAGTTTCTTGATAGTAATGAAGGATGGACCTTTTTTCCTCTTAGGCCAATTAGTTAAATTGTGCAATTTATTTATTTGTGTTTCGGTATTTGTTTCTTTTGTCATGTCTGTACATCCTTAATTAAGTGAGTATTCATATATTGATATAGGTCTTATTGTCCTGTCAAATGCCAGAAAATAATCAGTGTCAATTATCTCTCAAAACAGATTCCATTGGGCGTAAAAGGCAAAATAGTGATGCCAATTTTATGAATGGATCACTGAAAATCAGTGATGACACCAGGTGCTCATGAAAGCATGTCCTGTGCCTGTAGCACCGACCGCTCACACAATTTTCATAAAAAAGTTCGTGTTTGTTACACCGCACCCAGGAATTCTCCTAGGAATGTTTCCTAACCTGCATCTTGAACAATCACAAAGTGCCAAGACATTCACATGGCATTCATTCCTATGTCTGACATTGCCTTCAAGCAATTTAAATTTAAAAATTCAAACTTTAAAATGTCCAGTGTGTAACATTAAACCATGACAGTTCCTTTCCAGCTGACAGAAATTTCTCCATTTCCTACAGCTTTCCGACATGTGACATCATTCTGCCAAATGAAAAATGAGCTCAACTTTACATCTGTGAAAGCTTGACTTTTCTTCCATTTTTCCATATTTTCTCAACTCCTACACCAGTGTGATGGCTATGCATGAATTGAAAACGGAACGTTTCTTGCCACTGGCCTTCACCAAAGCCATGCCATGTGCCTTATCTAGTTTATATGTTTTCCCTAGGAATCGGAGTAGAAGAATAGAGAACATGATTTTGATCTCCAACACATGGTTTTGTTACGCCACCAACTGATGTAATTGCAAAGAGGGAAACCATTCATGAAATTGTTGCAGTATGTGAATTGTTCAATCATGAAATGACACAAGCAGGGTTGTATTATTTTCCCCTTGTTCTCAACAGCAAATATTGGGTAGCTCGTTAACCCACATAATTAATAAGAATTATACGCCTAGCTACATTCCAGCAGAGGTTATGATAGACGACGTCAATAGCATTGATGTCATCTCATGCCAACGGCTGATTGTTAATTACACCCGTTCATGCGATCTATTCTTACGCAGCATCACGTGCAGGCTGTTCCCGATAACTCTAATATACATTACTGTGACTGTGGTAAACCTAAAGCACATTAGGATGAGTATGATATAGGAATAGGTGAATAGTAATAGGGTGCATAGATTAATCAAGACCCGTAAATTGTCATATGTTCCCTGTCTCACATTTCAGTCTGTCAGATGAAAATGATAAGTCTATTAATTCGCAGATGGCTTTGGTTACATCTTACATCTACTCTATTAAATCGCCTGCTCAGCATTTTTAGTCCAATGGTGATTTTGTATCATTTGTTTGTCATGGCGTTCTGATGAAATGTTTTTCACCCGGTATCATTGTGTTCAGTGTGGCTTGATGCCTGTTAATAACATTCTATATGTAGCGTGTTAATAACATTCTCTACGTAGCGTGTTAATAACATTCTATACTTAGCGTGTTAATAACATTCTATACGTAGCATGTTAATAACATTCTACACGTAGCGTGTTCAGATCAGACTTCATCTTCAGTTACAGGACTGAAAGGCAGCACACAATCAACCAATAACAATTAGTTGACTAAGTCATTAATAGTTACAGATGTCTATCTTGCTCCATGCCTATTCATGACTTGGTAGAACCTCCACAACCATTGGGTGGCCTTGTGGTTAAAGTGTTTGCTCATGCCAAAGGCCCAGGTTCAGTTCCCATATGGGTACAATGTTTAAAGCCCAGTTTTTGTGTCCCCCTGCCTTGAAGTTACTGGAATATTGCTGAAAGTAGTGTAGATGTCACTTATTCAATGACTCACTCAACAAAATTAATTTCAAATGTGAAATTTGAAATTCAAGTAATATTTTAATCATGTATGCTTGTTTTCATGTTGACATTCACTTGCCAAAACGTGCCTTCTTGAGGTACCTTCTGTAAGTCTTCTAGCACCTCCGCTACTTAGTACAGATCTTACACATTGTGTGTGCCACCATGTTGAGCATCAGGACCTCAAGAGCCATTACACTGCGTTGCTAGCATCGGGCACTGCATACGCTGCAGTAATATGAACATTCTCAGCATCACGGATGTACACAATAAAAGTCTTTACAACAACATCGGCGCATGGTCAGCACCATCTGTAACAAGCAGGGTATTTTCTTGCCAGTAAAAGAGCATCCGAGCACAACATGTAAACACTATAAAACTTGTTCTTCTCACCAGGAGAGCAATTGGGCCAATGTAGATAGAGTGTGTTGGCTTGTCCAGCAGCACACCTGGCATCGAGCCATCGGAGGCAAAGACGTTTAAAGGCCTTGTTGTGTTCACCATCAGTATGGAACAGTATTCTGTTGTATCGTTTTTAGGTGGAACTGAAATTATTCTTTTGTATATCATTCCAAATTCCTGTTGTTTTCATTATGTTGTATACATTGTGACACCTTTCCTAACCTTGCTATGATATATCTATTATCTATGTGTAACTGACTGTCATGGTTCCATGTAAAAAACAATTCCATGAAACTCATACTTTTCAACATTCCCGACTTTGTCATAGTATGTATACATGTATTTGATACTGTGTGAAAATATGTGTAGCCTTGTGACATATATATTGACACTCTGAGACATATTGATATTAATATCCCAATTGCCTGGATCAATGCTCATGATATTAATCTCTGGATTGTCTGGTCCAGACTTGATTATTTACAGACTGCCGTCATATAGCTGGAATATGGCTGAGTGCAGTGTTAAACAACACACAAACAAAACTTGACATTGTCATATAGTGCAACTATTGATACCATCTGATGCTCTTCTTGACATTGTCATGTAGTGCAACTATTGATACAATGTGATGCTCACTATTGATATCATTTGATGCTCTTCTTGACATTGTCATATGGTGCAACTATTGATACCATGTGATGCTCTTCTTGACATTGTCATATAGTGCAACTATTGATATCATGTGATGCTCTTCTTGACATTGTCATATAGTGCAACTATTGATGCCATGTGATGCTCTTCTTGACATTGTCATATAGTGCAACTATTGATACCATGTGATGCTCTTCTTGACATTGTCATATAGTGCAACTATTGATGCCATGTGATGCTCTTCTTGACATTGTCATATAGTGCAACTATTGATACCATGTGATGCTCTTCTTGACATTGTCATATAGTGCAACTATTGATGCCATGTGATGCTCTTCTTGATATTGTGCTGCTATTTAGATGCTCTGCATTTTATATTGTCCTTAACTCTTTGAAAACCTCAAGATTTAAAAAGGCCAAACTCGGCTTGTCCAGTTCAACATTAAAGTCTTTTAAAAAACTGTTATGAAAGTCAACATAATAATACAATTGCCATGGGTTAAAGTTCCAAGACAAAGGTCTTCCAGGAGTACATGGCAGCACTGATGGCATAGTGTGTAACTCTGTGTTGTTATGTATTTACATTGTCACAAAACATACACATACACCTTTTGAAAGGGGGCAGTAAACTACCATTAACATAGAGGAGTAATGAAATGTTTCTTAAGCAGAAAGAGACTGTAAGCAGTGCCGTAGCCAGGCAGGGGGGCAGGGGAGGCAGTTGGCAGTGCCCCCCTGGATTTTCTATAGAAAAAAGTTTTATTTGAATCAAGTTGTGGACAAGTGATACTTGTACAAATATTTGTCCCCCCCCCCCCCAAAAAAAAAAATTTACTATGGCCTTGGTAAGTACCTATCACTCTGGATGAAGTTTGCCCAACTTTAATGGTTTAATGGTTCAATGACCTGATTGATAACTTCCTGTAGATATACAGGTAAAGTGTAACCATTCCACAAGTCCCTCATGCAGTCTTCTTAAAATTAAAAATGTAAAAAAATCCACATCAATCCTTTGATGTAATCAAGGGTATCAATCTTTAAAGAAATTGAATCATCTATGTGAAAAAAAATCAAATATTGTATTGGAGAATTGTGTAAAAAAAGAACAAGCAACTTTTGATGTTTTTGTGTAACTGTCAGTGCGTTGAAACAGAAAGATTTTCTCCAAGGCATCACAGCTCTTGATGTAAGGAAGAAGAGAATAATCAGCTTACCTGTGCTTGTCTGCTCCAGGGAAAACTCCAATAGTACTGCACAAAATAGGATCCCACAGTAAATGTACTGACCAATTAGTATTGGCCAACACTTCTCTATTATCAAGTAATTACATTCCTTCTGATGAGCTTTTGTGACTTCTCACCTAGAGAGGCGAGAGAGAGAATTGTAAGCCCACGTGCAGTGCAAGCGAGGGTATAGCAAACGGTAGACACACACACTCGCAAATAGATCCAGATGGTAAACTCCAGCTAGGTTGGGAAGCTACCACACCAGCGCTGACAGCCGGCTGCATGGAAGCCATGCACTACGCCAAGGTGCCAAATGTATTCCACATTTCTGTGGTCGGAAAGCACAGGGAAGTTCTCCTATGTCGAACTAAAACAAATTTCTTGATATTCACTATCACTGTATTTTTTTCACTTTGAGTGCCAGTAATCTCTTGTTACAGAATATCCTCAACCATCAGCTGCTGATGAAGCAGGGGAGTGTTTAATTTACTGATGCCACTTTTTATAACTATATATCAAAATGACAACTGACAGTTTGTCAAATTTGATTTGCAAAGTTGATATTTTAGAAAGAAGCTGCAAATTGTTTTCTTCACAAGCTGGTATGATTCTTGATCGATGTAATGTTATCGGATTTGCTAGTTGGCCAGAAGTTGCCTCGGATTGACAACACCTCCACAAGTCTATCCCAAGTGAGAGCTCGAACTATGTATGTTGTAGTTTTTTGGTTAGACGTTGTCAGACGTTTTTACTTTCCCTGTGAGTGTAATAGCTCCGTGGACTAGTCAACCTCTTCCGCTATGTCCAGTGAGTCCTGACATGGAAAGGAAACACTTTTACAACATATAGCACATTAAAGGAGTATGTCGTTCAAGTGTTATCGGCTGTTGAAGTTGCTGCGTAAATATTATTTGTTGTTCCCTTGAGATGGGTCCACGTTTTGATTACTGTGTTGAGGAGAGTCCTGGAAGAGAAAGAACCGAGGTTAGTTTCATGTTAACAGGAGTAGGTTTATGTCAGCTTTGCTGTCAACAGAGAAGATGGTCATGGTAATTGTGTCAGACATTAACCAGCTGTAAAGAAGGACGTGTTCTAACATAATAATAGATTCATTAAACAGCAAAATATTGCACATCTAAAATTCTTTGGAAAAAAATCCTGTTAAGTTAAATTCTAGTTTTAAGTAATAAACCGAAGCTGTATAAATGCTTAAGGTGCATCCCTATAATTATATTATGTGGAAAGGAAAGTGATACCTCATGAGACAAAAAACAGTTTTTGTTTTTACAGGTTAGGAGTTTCCTTAGATAAATCTCTTTCAAATATGGCATTTGGGACCTAGATTTGCAGTTAGCATTCTCAAATTATCAATTTTCTCAGTTTTCTTTTGCTGCAGCCTTGCAAATGTTTCTGTTGGGAATACCATGTTCCAATGAGTTTTACCAGACGTTTGTTAAGTCTACGTTCTACATACATTATTGTCAACATGTTTGTAAACAAATGAAAAACTGCATTACAATTAATACTACTAAAAAAAAGTTCAGGATCACCCGACTCCTTCATTTTACTATAGTGGGTGGTCATGCCATGACAGATTAACTATAGTAATATGAAAGAATTGTGTGGTCCTTAACTTCTTTTGAGTAGTATAAGTGAAACAATTATAGTTAGTTTTTGAAAAAGGTTATCATGAAGCAGATTAATTACTCTACTACATACTAATTGTTAGTTCTTCTATCCAAACAACAAATGGATGATAAGTCTTACAATAATATCGTTTTTTAAATATTATTGTCACATTCACGTAGGATCTCATCATTTGATGATGTGATCAGATGGAGGCTTGATAGTCATCTCTTGCATCATACTTAACTCCCATGGACTCTATAGAAGTCAAATTTATTCTTTTTACCTGTGTAACTCCTACACTCAAGATGCAATCAACATGTCAAATAGAAATATTTATGAACAGGCTTCTTTTGGGGTAATTTTGGAAACATATTGTTCCTAGCATATCACCTGTGGTGTATATCATGTATATATCTTACATTAGTATATCAGTCAGACAAAAAGTCGGTGCATCGTTTCTCCAACTGTCCTGATAGTGCTTGTGAGCGCACTGCTGTGAGGGCTGGGAGTAGCTTATCAGCCTCGGTGTCTCCGCGGACTTATAAACCAGAAATGCAGTCTACCTAGACCGGCGCAGGAGAGATGATCCCAAACACATGCATGGTGTTTGGATTACACCAGGGCCAGATTGCCATGGATCACTCTTACCAAATGTAATTCATACCGGCTCTATCAGCTCTCATGTGCAGCTCTTCTCCCTGTCTGAGTGACCATACACACCCTCCACTACTCTCTCCCTTCTCTGTAGTGGATGTACATATGTAGCCAGTCTTGTCTACCTTGCAGCCTCCATTACCCCTCACAACCTCTCCTGATCCCCGCTCCTTGCAACCATCACTGTGTTCCTTATACCATTTGTTGTTACTCACTCACTCACTCACTCACTCACTCACTCACTCACTCACTCATTTTTAAACCACTGTCATATGATTGGAATATTGACGAGGGCGGCGTTAAACAACAAACACTCACTCACTCATCTCCCTTTTCCTTTCTCAAAGATGTGGCCCACTCACTCACTCACTCACTAACTCACTCACTCACTCACTTTCAAACCACTGTCATATGACTGGAATATTGACGAGGGCGGCGTTAAACAACAAACACTCGTTCACTCACTCACTCACTCACTCACTCACTCACTCGCTCACCTCCGTTTTCCTTTCTGAAAGATGTGGCCCACTCACTCACTCACTCACCTCCGTTTTCCTTTCTTAAAGATGTGGCCCACTCACTCACTCAATCACTCACTCAATCACTTACCCACCCACCCACTCACTCACCTCCGTTTCCCTTTCTGAAAGGTGTTGCCCACTCACTCACTCACTCACTCACTCACCTCCGTTTTCCTTTCTGAAAGATGTTGCCCACTCACTCACTCACTCACTCACTCACCTCCGTTTCCCTTTCTGAAAGATGTTGCTCACTCACTCACTCACTCACTCACTCACCTCCGTTTCCCTTTTCGGACCCAAACCCTCCGTATCCCTTCATGTACATGTCACTAGAAACTATTCCCTCAGGTGCAAAGCCATCCCCCTCCCTCCCATTCACCCCATCCCACCAAAGGTTTGTTCCTTCACAATCCACACATCAGCCCTGCAGTTAGCTCCACCATGTCACACCTTCCCCCTCCCAAGTGGTCCCGAAATGAATCACTTTACCCCAGACACAACACGCTGTCAGACTGTGTTATTCAACCAAGATGACAACTTCTCTGGCTGTAACAATCTCAGGTTCGGAGCTGGTTTCTTGTATGGTTGTATGACTTTGTTGGGCATATTATCAGCAGGAATTCACACCAGCTGGGGTTATGACATCTTCTGTGTGAATTCTGCCTTCTGACTCTGTTACCCTAATCCCACTGAGGCAACTGTCTCTCTGGGTTTGGCCATCACTGTGGTCCCTTTAGATACACAGTGCACTCAGTCATGAATATTGTCAGTTTGTTTGTTGTTTAACGCTGCACTCAGCAATATTGCAGCTATATGCAGCGGTCTGCAAGTAATCGAGTGTAGACCAGACAATCCAGTGATTGATATCATGAGCATCGATCTATGCAATTGGAAAGCAATGATATGCATCAACCAAGTCAGCGAGCCTGACCACCCGGTCCTAGCTGTCATAATAGTCGCCTCTTACATCAAGCATGGGCTGCTGAAGACAATTCTAACCGGTATCATAGCAAAAATGTTGTTCACAATACACATTTGGGATTGCAAGTTTTTTTAGTTTTTTTTGTAAGTTGCATGCATGGTTTACACAAAGTTGTTCTCAAAATCATTGGTCAGTAATCAGAACGAAAATAAAATTAGATTCTTCCCCACAAAAGCAGAATTCCGTAAAGGCATTAGGATGACATCTTTTAACAGGAATTGTACACACACAAGAATCACGTTTCCAATTCTGAAGGTCAGCTTGTCCATTGATCGGCTACTAGAACTGAGCACAAGAAACAAATCAAAGGTCAAAGGGTGGTTGTGAAATAGTAGGCTTTGAAATCATGCATCCTGTCTGAAGTTTGTGGCAAGCAATATCCGTGGTATTAGATGAACACGCAATGTTGCAGCCCTTAGCTGGGCAAGGAGCAGTGAGTTTGAATCCAGGACTTGGTATGATCGTTGGCCTGTCAGCAGCATGGCTGTGTTTGGAGGTTCCATGCATATATATACGACCTGCGTCACACTGGACGTCCTCTCACAATAAGCTAGCATGACACAACAGGAATTATGTTCGAAGTGTTAAACCCAACTCACTCACCCTGAAGGATGTGATGATATTTTACATTATTTTCCTTTGTAACTGAATTTGAAAGAACAAAAGAATGCCATCCAAAGTTCTTCTAGATACACATTAAATTTTCTGAAAAAATAAAGGTTTCAATATTTTCTTTTAAACAGCAAAATTTCTCCCAATTTGCACTTTTAATTTCATCAGTTGGATTCAGTTGATAGATTTTATTACAATGGGTTAATGATCATCAGGTACAAAAATTGTCTTCTGTCAAAACAGCACCATTCAAGTCTGACCTGCTGGAAGTTAGTGAGAACTTTTAGACCAAATAACACATTATTCTCAAAAGATTTTTTTTGTTCAAATCCCTTGTCAGTCAGCGCAGCTGTTAATCAAATTGATCTGTCAACCTTTCTGAGTGTGATCATTTTAATGAAAAATCACTTTCAGTAGTTGAGAAGGCCTTTCAGTCAGGAGCTCCCTATTGGATTAGAGTTTTTACAATAATTTAATACCCTGTCTATCTAAGGTTATTTGAAAAGCATAAAAAAGTCTGTGATTTTTTAAATGTTTGAAATTGCAAATGTTTTTTTCCTATTTTGTATATTTCTGTTTATATGGCTATGTCATTTTGTTTACATCAAGACGGCTTCATTTCCAGGTCTTTTGAGCCATCGCTCTTCGTAATAGACATAATGACAGATCTCACCGCCTCCCCTCTAATGTATAGATATATGATGTCAACAGTCACTATAATTGCCCAGGCCATGTTTTCTTCCTATGTTTTTTCCAGGTTTGTTTGTTTTGCTGTTTGTTTTTTCTGTAGAGATTGCAGATAATGATTATGATTGGCATGAGTCACTGGCAAAGTTGCATGCCTCTGTAAACAAAGGTGGGCTTCTTGGGGAACAGCAGGGCACAGGGAGTCGGTCGGTAACCTTACATAACCAGTACTGTGACGGTGGGGAGTTTATTGATATGTCTACTTGGTTTGTATACTTCTAGAAGACTGAAAGGTGAGGTGAAATGGGGTTTAATGCTCAAGATTATTGCTCTTATATAATGACGTGCATGCACGTGTGTGGCTGTGGTAGAGTCCGGACTAATGCTGGAGTTATAGTGCTAGCCCACTGAGATACCATTCCACAGTTTAACATGGAGACCCCACTCAGACACAGTATACTGAGACCGTCCTTGTTTTAGCCCCTTAATGCCAAGCACCAGGCAGGGTAACATCAAGTAAACATCTTTTGGTATGATGCAGCCAGGGATCAAACCCAAGCCCTTCACTCTCCACTGGGCCATGAGACAGAATGGTTTGAAACTTCCATTGTGTGATGTCCTTGTCTGAAGGGGAGAAGCCAGGTCACATGAAGTAATTCAGTCCTGACAGCAGGCACCAGGTTTGAATGTACACCAGGTATACCTGAACTTCCACAGTGGATATCTTGTAAAGTGATTCAGCTATTTTCAAATTTGTTTTAAACATCAACCCCATGAAGGTTCCTAGATGGATTAAAGGTTCCCCAAAGTTCCAAATGTGATGAAAATGATGCTTTGTGACCATCATGGATGTATGGCCGGGGCAGGGATGGGTGACTGACTCAGAAGGAAGCATTACATGCAGTTATTGCCTGACTGTTCCTGTGTGCGCCACATGACAGGGCAGTGACGGTTTGTCTGTGTTAGGCTGATAACTCTACCTGCTACTGCGACATATCTGAGATTTGACATTAAATGGAACAAGACATCACAAACTGGCTGATGATGAGGATAGCCATGACCCAGTGGCCCAGTGGCCCAGTAGCCCAGTGGCCCAGTGGCCCAAGATGCTGTGACTCACTGGGAAGAGTTATGTCCCTTGATTGTCCATCGGTAATATCCCAGATTCTATCCAATAATATCCTTGTTCTGTCAGCACCATGCTGGTGTTCATTGGATTCAACACAGTGATGAATCTACGACCTGGCTCTCCTGCCACATGAAATACTGATTGGCCTGATATGACTGATATGTAATTGAAAGTTGTATGAAATCCCAAGGAAGCTCTTGTCCTGAACTTGGACAATGAAACACTTATGCATTTATTTATATTTTTAGCAAACGTCTGGGTAACATTCCCACCCTGTGTCCTATTTTAGTACTTTTGTCTGAACAAAAATCTAAGAAAACAATACTTTTACATTTTGGACAAAACTATGGAATACCCTTTGCCCTTTTAGCCTGAAACCCAGAGTTGAAGGAATTATGTAACACCATAGAACACAAGAGAAGAAGCAATGTTCTGTGTGTCCTGAGACCTGTGCGATGGCTGCCAGACATAGATAAAACCATTCTTAACCTGAATACAACAAATAAATAAACAGTACCGAACCCACCTCCGGATGCCGCCATTGAAGTCACCTGTATGCAGTCAACACATGAGGACTTTCGTCATTGCATGTTCCCAACAAAACATTTCTCGGTCTGTTTCCATTTCCCATTTCACCTGCACCTCCTCAACGAATTCCATTAAGTTACCAATACCATCTCACAACATCCAATCCACTCTCCCCTTTTCCCATTGGTGCCCCCAAAAATCCAATTCCCAGAATCCCAAAGGTCAGCCCCACTTCCCAAGGGAATCCCCATGGGTATTTGCATACTCCTATAAAGTTTCGTAGGGCCTGTGGTCTACATGCCACTGCATTTGGTTGGCAATACTTCCGATGGCACAGGCAGGATACCCAATTGGTATTTCTTCTGATTGGAGGGATACAAGGCTGAGCATGATTTGTGTGGTCCTTAGTGTTGGCTTAGCGTAAGGTATCAAAGACCTCCGGGACCTCGGGGTCCCGAGAGCGGCATCGGGACCTCTACAATTGATTCGGAAGGTTTGCCCAACAGCTGGGAGGCTGGATGTGGCGAGAGTTATTGATGATAAAGAACTCTTAGCACTAAACCCTTTGATTTGCCAAATTTGCAATCATCCCTAAGTGGAGTTAAAAGGGTTAGACGTTTAACTTTTTCATTTTGGTTATGAATACCAGCTGAGATAATTTTGAAATTTCTAAATTTGACAATTACGCATGTTTTTAAATTAAATTTGAATATGGGGTGGTTTTGATGGATAATTATTGAAAATGGCATTTTTGATGCTTTAACATTAATTCAATTTAATTTTAAGTAGTTCAAGATTTTATTTTATTTTCAATAATGGAGCTTCGTTTAAGGATACAATGTTTAAGGGGAAACTACATTTAGGTCAAAAGCATGGAATGCGGTGGAGCAGGATGCTCTGAGGCCTGTTTCTGTATCTGTCAGGGGGATGCTTTCAGGTGGCGAATTGTTTGTTTGTTGTTTAGCGCTTCACTCAGCAATATTCCAACAATATGTCAGATAGTCCAATGATTGACATCATGAGTATCTATCGAAATTGGGATACGTTAACATGCAGCAACCAAATCAACGAGTATGACCACCCAATTACGTTAGCCGCCTCTTATGACAAGCAGAGTTGCACAAGACCAATTCTATTCCAGATCTTCACAGGGGAGGTAGCAAATTGACTTCAGTTACTGTCTTGAAATCTGAAAGTGTCTTGCTATTGAAATAAACAGGTAGATGTGTTGTGACAAAATGAAATGGACAGTGTGATGTATTCCGGCTGTCGCCCGTGTGTCAGTGTTATTGTAAAGACTGTAGATGGATGTGGGATAGTGGTAGAGAAACAAGCATTATCCCCTGGGCCTGGAGCTAGACTTTGCACTACAGCTTGTCTCAACACCAGCTCTGTCACGGACTGATCTTACAATAATATGAATATAGAGTTGCCATTATTGTTTAGCTAATGTTCCAGGTGTGTGTGGAAGGTATTTGTGTCATGCATATTGCAACTGTTTGGATTGAAAGATTGTGATAATGAAATGTAGGAAGATCTGATATGACTGATTTTATATATGCATATAGTTCACCCCGTGGGCTTCCGAACCTGTGACTATCCAGGGTAGAATAGGTCTTCAGCAACCCATGCTTGCCATAAAGGGCAACTATGCTTGTCGTAAGAGGCGACTAACGGGATCCCAATTGTGTGGATTAATACTCATGATGTCAATCACTGGATTATCTGGTCCAGACTCGATTATGTTTTAGACCACCTTCATATAGCTGGAATATTTATGAGTTCAACGTTAAACATCAACAACAACAACAACAACAAAAACAACAAAAAACACAAACAAACAAACTGTGGGCTACCGGATTAGAATTGGTCCCAAACAATCTATGCGGGTTGTATTTAAAGAGGTGACTAAATAGACTTGATTGATGCATGTTATTGTACCCTGACAGCATGGATCGTTGCTCATAACATTCATCACTCGATGGCTTGGTCTGCAGTTCAGGCCCTGTAGTGAGACATGAGATGCTGTGGTGTGGCTGACACAGAGTTAGAAGTGACATCAACAACCACATCACTCTCTCCTTGCTCAGGCCTCCTCCATTGGCATCCCCAGTTACTGCCTCAATATGTCAGACTGAATAACCCGAGCCACTCTTCAGACCAAACAATCGCAACAACTGGTCTCACCCATATTCCCAGCCATGTTTCAGACTCAAATCTGACAATCCCACACACTGTTCATACTTGACAATCTCAGCAACTATTTAAACAATCCCAATTAAGTTTCAGATAATTGAAGGCCCTATGACGACTATCTCATCCACTATTCAGACAATCCAAGTCCCTATTCAGACAATACTAGTCGCTATTCAGACAATCCCTGTCCCTATTCAGACTATCCTAGTTACTATTCAGACAATCCTAGTCGCTATTCAGACAATCCCAGTCCCTATTCAGACAATCCCGGGTACTGTTCAGACAATCCCTGCCACTATTCAGACAATCCTAGTTACTATTCAGACAATCCCAGTCCTTATTCAGACAATCCTTGTCGCTATTCAGACAATCCCAGTCCCTATTCAGACAATCCTGGTCACTATTCAGACAATCCCAGTCCCTATTCAGACAATCCTAGTCGCTATTCAGACAATCCCAGTCACTATCACAGACAATCCCAGTCACTATTCAGACAATCCCAGTCACTATTACAGACAATCCCAGTCACTATTCAGACAATTCCAGTCACTATTCAGACAATCCCAGTCACTATTCAGACAATACCTGCCACTGTTCAGACAATCCCAGTCACTATTCATACAATCCCAGTCACTATTCAAACAATCCCAGTCACTATTCAGACAATCCCTGCCACCATTACAGACCACCCCAGTCACTATTCAGACAATCCAGGTCCCTATTCAGACAATCCTTGCCACAATTCTTACAATCTAAGCCACTATTTAGACAATACCAGTCACTTTTCAGACAATCCCAGTCACTGTTCAGATTCACCAATCCCGCCCGCCACAGTTCAGACAATCCCCTGCTCCACCCCACACAGAGTTTGTCTGTCTGTTGTATATTATCTCAGCTGCAAGACAGGACCCTCTGACCAGGGGTCAGCCTTATCTATCAGCACTGATGGCCACCATTATCCACCTTAGCTCCTCCAATCACCAACTGCCATCAGATCCCTGCGATACATAGATCTCTCCACTGATATACCTCGGCAGCTAATACACACCTCATCTTTAAAGCTCATCACGTAAGCTGCCAGCGTAATGGAAAATTATATTTCGGAAAGTCATACGCCTAGAAGATGCTACTATCAGATTACTTTTTTCTTGAGTTCTTATGGGTCTCAGGCCTGGAATTAATCTATCATTGTCGAAGTATCTGCGATGGTGATCGTTAAAATGTTTCTTTATATACGTTTACACAGCTAAGTAAGTGAAGCCAGGGTTTGTTGTGCAAGTAAATACAATTCACAGACAAGCTCATTAATCTTTAAGGTAAAAAGACTGAAATTCATGATGTAGAGGCAGCGTTGTTGCGCTGGATGTTTATCGAGCATGCTTAACCTCGTATGTGGGCAGTCGGCAGTGGTCAACTTGTTCCAATAAAGATATTTTTTTTAGATCAGATTCAATTAGGATGATTACAAAATAGTTTTTAGTATGAACGAGAATCATATTTTTTTGTATATCTATCTCTGGGTGCAGTGGGTGTGATTTTGTCGATTGTTGGGCAAGTTGGGTCCAACTAATGATAATTGAGTAATGCAATGGGAACATTTATTGTTGTTGTTCTCATTTTGGATGTCTCTGTTCTATGGAGTACAGTAAAAATAATTGAAAATTGAATGAAATGGATGTTAGCCTTGGAACATGAGTGTTATTTTGAATATAAAAGAAACAAACTTTATGTGAAACATTTCCGGTAAAATGTAGTGTTTTGTTCTTGTAATGAACAATAAATACATGGAACATGTTTTTTCTTTCTTATTTACAATGGTAATTTAAGTATTTACATTTTCAAAGTATAATGAAAAGCTTGTCTTCACTTCTGTGGCGTGAGGTTTAACACTGATCATGATAATTGCAAGTTCTGCCTAATAGCATTGTCTTTATGTATCCTGTAGGTACACAAGACTTTACAAACATTTGCAAATTTCTCTGAGAGTATACAATCACAGATGTCTGTTACCAGACACATCTCCAGTTCTTCCCTCCGGGTACCCATTCTACAGCAGCTGTACTGGGGCAGGGAATAACTCTGTCAAAGGGCAACATTGAAGCAGCAGCCAGATTCAAACCTGGATCATTCAGTGTCATGTGTCTTATAAGCCTCTGTACAGGTCCGTCCAGACTGGTAAAATTAATTAGGAGATAAACCTACTGTGTTTTGAAATTAGAGGTAGTATAACAGATTTATATTAGTGCTAAATTTTATTTAAAACCACATTAGGCGAGCTCATCATCACTAAGTCCATCTTCGAAAAGAGATGTGAAATTTTCGACAGCAAAATAGCTGAAATCCATTGTCATATCAGTAGTTTGGTGTCCATGGCCAAATAAATAGTGCATTACCATATAATATGTATCACTGCACAACCGAAAGTCAGAGACCTGTATCATGTGATTATATACCTCTGTTTGACTTTAATTGACCAATCAGAATCAAGTATTTACTAAAGTCATAGTAGAATCTTAATTATTATGTATGATGCAACTTGAATACTGTTAAAAGTGGCATTTGACAAAAGTCACTGACTTGATGTCTTTTTACATTATTTTCTTTTATTAAAATTTGTAAAGTTAAATGTAATTGAAAGACCCCCCTCTCAAGCGATCAGATACATGTTTGTTTGTAGTCGTATTTGTTTTCAGAAGTAACTTAAATGGGGACTTCTATCCATCATCAATATATAAGTTCCCTCGATGAATGTGTTCTACAGCCTATAATCCTCCCTTTCAAGCTCTTTCCTATTATTTTTCCCAAACCACCGGCCCAAAAATATAAAAAGTGAAAAAGAAAATGCAAAGCCCCCCATGTTGTCAATACATCATGTCCGCAGCTGATGACTGTTTATTTATTTCCATCCTCCTCAGACTTCGCAAATGTGATATACCTCCTTCTCCTTGATCCATTCATCAGAATCTAGATACCTGTGCCTTCTGCAGTGTTTATTTACGATAGAGAGTGTATTCTCCGCGCGCGCGATGATCAAAGAAACTTGAGGTTGCCTAATGCTCCCTAATCCATGCAACATTGGCAAGCTGGGCACTGGCTCATGGCTGCTGCGCACCTTAAAGTTGTGGGAGTCTGACGTGAAGTCTTATTCAAGATGGTTTCCCCTAACTTTGCATGTTAGCTTGGTAAAATAGACGGGTTTGTGTAGCTTGTTTCTACCTTTCTTGATTGTGGAATATTTTGTCAGGTTGAAAGGCGGCATTGACATTTGTAGGTATATCATAGAACCATGATCTGTGTGTTGATTATTGACGAGGTCAGCGTATTTAGATCTTGTTCTAAGAAGACTTCCTCAGAGCTCGATTCTTTGTTTGGTTTGCTGGATCAAAGACCCTGATATGTATTTCATTGTATTTATCTGCTTGTTTTTTGGGGTAAAAATATCAGGATTTCCATTACGTATGGACCAGCCCTTTCATCAATAGTGATACAGTACACGGCAGCAATTTGCTGATCCAGACGTCTGTTTTGTAATGCTGAGAGGTAAAGTACAAACAATAGGACATAATTGCTAAAAAAAAATAATCACAGTGTATAGTATATCTATGTAAATAGGGGAATATTTGTGTAAGTGTATCGGTAGGTTAATGGATTCACATTGTTTTTCTGTCTGCATCTATAGTTTCCCGTGGCATTCACAGAATTCAGACATACAAGTATTATCATATTTGTGTTAAAACCTCATACTGCGAGGAAAATAACAGAACTGAAAAAGTGAAATCTTATCCCGAGTTATGCCATTTTCTAATGAGGACGTGTTTCAGAGATGCATTGTTTCCAGATACCAGTAATTTCCATTGCAATTTGTTTCAGCTGTAAAAATGTCGTTAATTGTACATGTTATCATAAAATGTTTTATGAGATGGTGTTATTGCTGAATATCTATAATTTTGATAGTTTAATTCAATGCTTTCCGACAGAGGGACTCCGAGGACTTGTCTAGGGGAATTAAATTGCGTCATGGTTGACTTCCAGCCCCTAATTTGTGTGAAAATAGCCCCATGGGGTTACTGTGAGGAGGGGAAATTGAAGGGGACATATTTATTTCACTCAAGAATCCATTAATATCCCATTATCAGTGGTCTCTGAGAAACATGGACATTGTGTGTTAATGTAACATGAAGGACATCGTGTGTTAATATAAAATAGAGGACATCGTGTGTCTATGGTAATATGGAGGGCATCATGTGTTAATGTAACATTAAGGACATCGTGTGTTAATGTAACATGGAGGGCATCGTGTGTTAATATAAAATAGAGGACATCGTGTGTTAATATAAAATAGAGGACATCGTGTGTTAATATAAAATAGAGGACATCGTGTGTTAATATAAAATAGAGGACATCGTGTGTCTATGGTAATATGGAGGGCATCATGTGTTAATGTTGTATGGAGGACATCATGCATCTGTTTAAGTCAATGAGGAAGGTATTTTTTCTTTCTTTTTTCATCAGCATGAGTGTAGTATTGGTATATTGTCTTGTAAGTACTTACTGGTTTCAACTTCAATTTCATGCTGCTTTTGTATTCCTTGCTTCAACTATAAAAGAGTATGTTTTTCAAAGAAACTGGTAAGGCCGTCCTTATCAATAAATATCACTCATGTATTTGGTCCCCTTGGCGACTGTTAGCATTGGACCCTAACAACCCATGCTTGTCAGCTGAAGCGACTTAATGGATCAAGTGGTCAGGGCCGGTTACTTTGTTGTCACACCCCTACAGTGGGCCGTTGCTCATAATATCAATCACTGGTTTGTCTGGTCCAGACTCAGTTATCGTAAAGCCGGAATGTTGTTGAGTGCAGTATTAATCAACCAACTATTGGCAAATGTTTTCATCACATATGCTTTTAAGATTAGGGCAAGAAATCTCAAACTGGACAGTGCAAGAAAAGACAATGGGAACCTATCTATTTCACTTTTTACATTATTTACAACTATCAGAACACAAAGATTCAGCAAACCCATTTGTCCAGTTCGCCAATTTATCAAAATCTTTCAACCAACTATTTGTTCTGGAAGGATCTCACTTGACATCACCTTAGTTTGGGTCCCTGTAGACTGACATATGGTCCCTGAAGTAAGGTTATGTACAACGTTCATAATAAATGATTCCTTTGAATATAAAGAAACCCAGAGCCAAGAAGTTGGTGAGAATGTGCTGCTAGAGCTGAGAAGGGGGTGAGAATGTGCTGCTAGAGCTGAAAAGGGGTGAGAATGTGCTGCTAGAGCTGAGAAGGGGTGAGAATGTGCTACGAGAGTTGAGAAGGGGTGAGAATGTGCTGCTAGAGCTGAGAAGGGGTGAGAATGTGCTACGAGAGTTGAGAAGGGGTGAGAATGTCCTGCTGGAGTTGAGAAAGGGTGAGAATGTGCTACTAGAGCTGAGAAGGGGTGAGAATGTGCTGCTAGAGTTGAGAAGGGGTGAGAATGTGCTGCTAGAGCTGAGAAGGGGGTGAAAAAGCGCTGCTAGAGTTGAGAAGGGTTGAGAATGTCCTGCTGGAGTTGAGAAGGGGTGAGAATGTGCTACGAGAGTTGAGAAGGGGTGAGAATGTCCTGCTGGAGTTGAGAAGGGGTGAGAATGTGCTGCTAGAGCTGAGAAGGGGTGAGAATGTGCTGCTGGAGTTGAGGATGGGGTGAGAATGTGCTACGAGAGTTGAGAAGGGGTGAGAATGTGCTGCTAGAGCTGAGAAGGGGTGAGAATGTCCTGCTGGAGTTGAGAAGGGGTGAGAATGTCCTGCTGGAGTTGAGAAAGGGTGAGAATGTCCTGCTGGAGTTGAGAAGGGGTGAGAATGTGCAACGAGAGCTGAGAAGGGGTGAGAATGTCCTGCTGGAGTTGAGAAGGGGTGAGAATGTGCTACGAGAGTTGAGAAGGGGTGAGAATGTCCTGCTGGAGTTGAAAAGGGGTGAGAATGTGCTACGAGAGTTGAGAAGGGGTGAGAATGTGCTACAAGAGTTGAGAAGGGGTGAGAATGTGCTGCTAGAGCTGAGAAGGGGTGGGAATGTGCTGCTAGAGCTGAGAAGGGGGTGAGAATGTGCTGCTAGAGTTGAGAAGGGGTGAGAATGTCCTGCTGGAGCTGAGAAGGGGTGAGAATGTGCTGCTAGAGCTGAGAAGGGGTGAGAATGTGCTACGAGAGCTGAGAAGGGGTGAGAATGTCCTGCTGGAGCTGAGAAGGGGGTGAGAATGTGCTGCTAGAGCTGAGAAGGGGTGAGAATGTGCTGCTAGAGTAGATGAAGAAAATTAACTAATTATCTTAACTCCATTCATTGTCAGATATCATTAAAGTGGAAGCAGTTTTGCTTCATCAATCGATGGCTGATCAATCACTGCAGTAAACATGTCATACTATGACAGATTCACACCCAATTCTTCCATATTACTATAGTTAATGCGTCATGCCAAGACAGATTCACACCCGATCCTTCCATATTACTATAGTTAATGTGCCAAGCCATGACAGATTCACACCCAATACTTCCATATTATTAAGGGGCAGTCGGGTAGCCTAGTGGTTAAAGCGTTCGCTCGTCACGCCGAAGACCCGGGTTCGAATCCCGACATGGGTACAATGTGTGAAGCCCATTTCTGGTGTCCCCCGCCGTGATATTGCTGGAATATTGCTAAAAGCGGCGTAAAACCATACTCACTCACTCACTCACTTCCATATTACTGTAGTTAATGTGTCACGCCATGACAGATTCACACCCGATCCTTCCATATTACTATAGTTAATGTGCCACGCCATGACAGATTCACACCCAATACTTCCATATTACTGTAGTTAATGTGTCACGCCATGACAGATTCACACCCGATCCTTCCATATTACTATAGTTAATGTATCACGCCATGACAGATTCACACCTGATCCTTCCATATTACTACAGTTAATGTGTCACGCCATGACAGATTCACACCTAATCCTTCCATATTACTACAGTTAATGTGTCACGCCATGACAGATTCACACCCAATACTTCGATATTACTGTAGTTAATGTGTCACGCCATGACAGATTCACACCCGATCCTTCCAAATTACTGTAGTTAATGTGTCATGCCAAGACAGATTCACAGCCTATTCTTCCATATTACTATAGTTAATGTGTCATGCCATGACAGATTCACACCCAATCCTTCCATATTACTATAGTTAATGTGTCATGCCAAGACAGATTCACACCCTATTCTTCCATATTACTATAGTTAATGTGTCACGCCATGACAGATTCACACCCGATCCTTCCATATTACTATAGTTAATGTGCCACGCCATGACAGATTCACACCCAATACTTCCATATTACTGTAGTTAATGTGTCACGCCATGACAGATTCACACCCGATCCTTCCATATTACTATAGTTAATGTGCCACGCCATGACAGATTCACACCCAATACTTCCATATTACTACAGTTAATGTGTCACGCCATGACAGATTCACACCCAATACTTCCATATTACTGTAGTTAATGTGTCACGCCATGACAGATTCACACCCGATCCTTCCAAATTACTGTAGTTAATGTGTCATGCCAAGACAGGTTCACACCCTATTCTTCCATATTACTATAGTTAATGTGTCATGCCATGACAGATTCACACCCAATCCTTCCATATTACTATAGTTAATGTGTCATGCCAAGACAGATTCACACCCTATTCTTCCATATTACTATAGTTAATGTGTCACGCCATGACAGATTCACACCCGATCCTTCCATATTACTATAGTTAATGTGTCACGCCATGACAGATTCACACCCAATACTTCCATATTACTGTAGTTAATGTGTCATGCCATGACAGATTCACACCCGATCCTTCCATATTACTAAAGTTAATGTGTCACGCCATGACAGATTCACACCCAATTCTTCCATATTACTGTAGTTAATGTGTCATGCCATGACAGATTCACACCCTATTCTTCCATGCTACTATAGTTAATGTGTCACGCCATGACAGATTCACACCCGATCCTTCCATATTACTATAGTTAATGTGCCACGCCATGACAGATTCACACCCGATTCTTCCATATTACTATAGTTAATGTATCACGCCATGACAGATTCACACCCAATCCTTCCATATTACTATAGTTAATGTATCACGCCATGACAGATTCACACCCGATCCTTCCATATTACTATAGTTAATGTGTCACGCCATGACAGATTCACACCCGATTCTTCCATATTACTATAGTTAATGTGTCACGCCATGACAGATTCACACCCGATCCTTCCATATTACTATAGTTAATGTGTCACACCATGACAGATTAACTGTAGTAATATGAAAGAATCAAGTGTTCTTTAACCTCTTTTGAGTCTTATATAAGTTTTTGAGTCTTATATAAGTCTGGCTGTCAAAGATGACCCTGAACACACGTAGTCTCCGTTTTATTCATAACTGTAAAAATGTCTAAACTATTTAGCATAGTACTTCTTAACATTCAAATTGTGTGAATGTACCTGCTTCAATTCTGGATACAGGTTCATCTGTCCATTATGTCATTGTTTGGTTGCGTGGTGCATGGTGACAACTAACACGTAGCTTCAATATGTCCAACATCAGCTACAGTGCCACTTGGCTGGGGAGGGCAGCTCTCTCTTTCTGATGTAGGGGAGATAACTCAAATTAAGTCCACCAGCCAGCAATTATACACAATATAATTTCAGCCAAATCTATTGCAGCTAAAACTTTATAATCATTTTTCTGAGTTAACTTTACATTAAGAGAGTAATGCAGGAGTCAATATGAATTAACAATCAAATAAATCTTATTTTCAGATTGTCAATCAAAAAGCTGAAGTTTAGACAAATTTTTTAACAAATTTAAAAAAAAAAAAAATTCTGTTAAAGAGATTAATTCCTCATATTGTGCTTCTTACATCATTAGAGTTTGGAAGATGTAATGACTTTCAACTTAAATAGGCTCCGGGGGCTTGTGTTTGAAGTTGTTTGTTACTTCTGCATAATGGTGTGTCATGTTGAGTCTCTCAACACATATGTCAGACATGTGCAATCTTGCCGTGCAGGTGCCTTAGTTTAATCAGTTTTGCTTTTTGTACTTCGTTGTTCTTGTGCTTTCATATTTGAAGAAAATAAGATTATTTACTGCCTGTAATTTGTCGGCATGGAATTTGAAGAAAACATCATTATGTTAGAAATGAGGCCCCAATGGCCATGAATTATTGATATAGATTTTAAACATGATTACGTTCATGCAGGAAATATTTCAAGTAAATGTGAAGATGTGGAGAAACATGGTAGGAATTGCTTTGTTTTAGTTGTTGAATGACTTTGTCATGTGGAAACCTGGAGATGTTGTTTTGCCAAGGTCTGTAAGGATCTGTGTGAAGATATGAGATTAAGCCAGCATTAGCCCATGGAGTCAGTAACAATTGGGAAGGAAAGAGCAAAGAAATGAATGCAGAAAAAGTGGGGAAGTAATGTTAGGGGAAGGAAGGGATGAGGGAAAGATTGAAAGCTGAGGGAAGGACAGGAGGGAAGGAAGAAAGATAGAGGTAAAGTTAGGTAAAGGCAGGAAAGGGGGAAGGCAGGAAAGATGTTAGAAGACAAGGAAGGAAGGAAAGATGGAGTAAAGACAGGGAAGGCAGGAAAGATGGAGTAAAGACAGGGAAGGAAGAAAGATGGAGTAAAGACAGGGAGAGTAAAGGAAGGAAAGGCAGGAAAGGGGGAAGGCAGGAAAGATGTTAAAAGACAGGGAAGGAAGGAAAGATGGAGTAAAGACAGGGAAGGCAGGAAAGATGGAGTAAAGACAGGGAAGGAAGGAAAGATGGAGTAAAGACAGGGAAGGAAGAAAGATGGAGTAAAGACAGGGAGAGGTAAAGGAAGGAAAGGCAGGAAAGGGGGAAGGCAGGAAAGATGTTAAAAGACAGGGAAGGAAGGAAAGATGGAGTAAAGACAGGGAAGGCAGGAAAGATGGAGTAAAGACAGGGAAGGAAGGAAAGATGGAGTAAAGACAGGGAGAGTTAAAGGCAGGAAAGATGGAGTAAAGACAGGGAGAGGTAAAGGAAGGAAAGATGGAGTAAAGACAGGGAGAGGTAAAGGAAGGAAAGATGGAGTAAAGACAGGGAGAGGTAAAGGAAGGAAAGATGGAGTAAAGACAGGGAGAGGTAAAGGAAGGAAAGATGGAGTAAAGACAGGGAAGGAAGGAAAGATGGAGTAAAGACAGGGAAGGAAGAAAGATGGAGTAAAGACAGGGAAGGAAGGAAAGATGGAGTAAAGACAGGGAGAGGTAAAGGAAGGAAAGATGGAGTAAAGACAGGGAAGGAAGAAAGATGGAGTAAAGACAGGGAGAGGTAAAGGAAGGAAAGGCAGGAAAGGGGGAAGGCAGGAAAGATGTTAAAAGACAGGGAAGGAAGGAAAGATGGAGTAAAGACAGGGAAGGAAGAAAGATGGAGTAAAGACAGGGAGAGGTAAAGGAAGGAAAGGCAGGAAAGGGGGAAGGCAGGAAAGATGTTAAAAGACAGGGAAGGAAGGAAAGATGGAGTAAAGACAGGGAAGGCAGGAAAGATGGAGTAAAGACAGGGAAGGAAGGAAAGATGGAGTAAAGACAGGGAGAGTTAAAGGCAGGAAAGATGGAGTAAAGACAGGGAGAGGTAAAGGAAGGAAAGATGGAGTAAAGACAGGGAGAGGTAAAGGAAGGAAAGATGGAGTAAAGACAGGGAGAGGTAAAGGAAGGAAAGATGGAGTAAAGACAGGGAAGGAAGGAAAGATGGAGTAAAGACAGGGAAGGAAGAAAGATGGAGTAAAGACAGGGAAGGAAGGAAAGATGGAGTAAAGACAGGGAAGGAAGAAAGATGGAGTAAAGACAGGGAAGGAAGAAAGATGGAGTAAAGACAGGGAGAGGTAAAGGAAGGAAAGATGGAGTAAAGACAGGGAAGGAAGAAAGATGGAGTAAAGACAGGGAGAGGTAAAGGAAGGAAAGGCAGGAAAGGGGGAAGGCAGGAAAGATGTTAAAAGACAGGGAAGGAAGGAAAGATGGAGTAAAGACAGGGAAGGAAGAAAGATGGAGTAAAGACAGGGAGAGGTAAAGGAAGGAAAGGCAGGAAAGGGGGAAGGCAGGAAAGATGTTAAAAGACAGGGAAGGAAGGAAAGATGGAGTAAAGACAGGGAAGGCAGGAAAGATGGAGTAAAGACAGGGAAGGAAGGAAAGATGGAGTAAAGACAGGGAGAGTTAAAGGCAGGAAAGATGGAGTAAAGACAGGGAGAGGTAAAGGAAGGAAAGATGGAGTAAAGACAGGGAGAGGTAAAGGAAGGAAAGATGGAGTAAAGACAGGGAGAGGTAAAGGAAGGAAAGATGGAGTAAAGACAGGGAAGGAAGGAAAGATGGAGTAAAGACAGGGAAGGAAGAAAGATGGAGTAAAGACAGGGAAGGAAGGAAAGATGGAGTAAAGACAGGGAAGGAAGAAAGATGGAGTAAAGACAGGGAAGGAAGAAAGATGGAGTAAAGACAGGGAGAGGTAAAGGAAGGAAAGATGGAGTAAAGACAGGGAAGGAAGAAAGATGGAGTAAAGACAGGGAGAGGTAAAGGAAGGAAAGGCAGGAAAGGGGGAAGGCAGGAAAGATGTTAAAAGACAGGGAAGGAAGGAAAGATGGAGTAAAGACAGGGAAGGAAGAAAGATGGAGTAAAGACAGGGAGAGGTAAAGGAAGGAAAGGCAGGAAAGGGGGAAGGCAGGAAAGATGTTAAAAGACAGGGAAGGAAGGAAAGATGGAGTAAAGACAGGGAAGGCAGGAAAGATGGAGTAAAGACAGGGAGAGGTAAAGGCAGGAAAGATTGTTGAAGACAGGGAAGGCAGGAAAGATGGAGTAAAGACAGGGAGAGGTAAAGGCAGGAAAGATGGAAGAAGACAAGGAAGGAAGAAAGATGGAGGAAGACAGGGAGAGGTAAAGGCAGGAAAGATGGTAGAGGCCAGGGAGGAAGGAAGATTGTGGTAAAGACAGCTGAGGTTGAAAAAGACGGGATGTTAGGGAAAATAGTAAAATGAAGGAGGTAGAAGGAAAGAAAATGTGGATAGGAAGAGCTTTTTCAAGGAGGGAAGATTGGGAAGGGTTGCATGAGTTACGAATATTTAGTGTTACATTAAACCCAATTTCAGTCACTTTTTCATGTTTATAAAGTGTATGTAGGGTCATAATATTCATTCCTGATTTAACATGATTTGTTTCAACATTTGGAATATCAAATTATTAATGATAAGACAAGCATGACTGAACTGCACAATCAAAGTAACGACAACAGTGTTCTTATCGTATTGATCTAACGTTTGTGTTAAAACAAATTGAATTTTCTGCAACTCCAAACTCAATTTTGCGTGTATTAGTCGAAAAAAATAAAATAAGATTGTATAGGGGCGTCCTATCTGCTCAGGGATCAGCGTCACTGAGTAGTCTGCAGGCAGAACATTGGGATTTACGGGTCTGTCCACATTATCCTGGTTAACATGAAATTGTGGATTTTGGTCGGAATATTGGATTGTTGGATTCTTAAATTTGTTTGTAATTTTTTTTTTTTATCTTAGTTGGTTGGAGATCATGTCTAAAAACAACTGGTTGTATCTTTTGAAGTCTTGATGCATACAAGTATGTATCATCATTTGGTTTCAGTGTTGAAAAGTGTTTCATTATCTATTTTAAAGGAGATAGAGAAATGCTGTCAGGAAATAGTGTTGTAACTTACTAATGTGGTTGTGTAAGAAAAAAAAAATGTTTTGAGTCATATATCAAATTAGAAAATGCCCTGTTCTCTTTGGTCGTGTAACTGAAGTGTAGAGGGCTGAAACAGTTACCCAAATACTTCAGTATGAGTCATGTATGGTAACTACTGAAGTACAAAGTTAATACTTGAGTAATTGGAGAGTTATCTCCCTTGTTCAGTTAAATTATCTCCCTTGCTTAGCAGCATGGCTGACAACTATCGTTCAACTGTGTGGCAGTTCTTCGAACTGTCAGATGATAAAACAAAAATTAAATGCACAATTTGCTCCATTCAACTTTCTTTTAAGGGTGGTACCACCTCGACACTGAAGAACCACCTGAAACAGAACCATTCAAAACTACTGCCCTCTGGGTCCTCCTCCACAGTTGTTGGTGGCAAAACTCAATCAACTCTTCTTGGCTTTACTAATAAAGTTGATTCTACCGGCTTTATAAAGTTGAATATAGTTCAAATTTGGCTTAAAAGGTTTTCACCCAGTACTAGATGTGCAGTAACAATGTGTTAGAATAAATTTGAACTTTGAAAACATGTATGAAAGGCATCATTCCTTAAAATGGTTAATGGTACGTTGTCCTTTTTTTTCAACTTCGTCTACAAATTGCATTTTCTGTTAACTTGAGTCTATTTTTTAAGAATTGTTTAAGCAGCTGGAAGAAGGTTTTATGCAGCCTCTGACACCACTATTATTGACAAGCACGTCTCAGTTATCACCTGGAAATGTGAGTTTGCTGAAAAGGTAGTGTCGGTAGAAGAAATATGTTTGACACAATTCGCAGTTTACAGACATAGTGATTGGCTATCTGAACAACATCCTTCGCCTTCACTGTGTGATAATAAAGAAACTGTATTCTGGTCAAATATTGTCCTATATTCAACCCAATTACGCTCGTTCTTACTCCCCTGGGGGTCGTCTAAGGCACCATAGTTCACTGTCAGAGTTGTGTCCCTTAGGCTTGCAAGAAACCTATGGTGATTGGTTCAAATTACAGATTCACCTGGTTATGTTTCTTGGTTTATCAACACCATTGGGCTTTCCTCCCGCATCAAGCAGACACTTTTATGATGTAACTGGAATACTGTTAAAAGCTGCGTTAAACCAAACCTCCATCAAACTCACTTGTTCCTATGCCACTACCAATACTTCATGTGAAGGGACATTCAGAGAGTCAATTATCATGAAGTGAAACTTGGACTGTTTGATTGATGACCAAACACACCTTCCATTGGGCTAACTTACCATGTACCACTTAATGTAGATAGAAAGTATGGAGCACACAGGCTTGAAAGAGCCTCATAGTTTAAAAAGCCCTGAAAATACCGGTAGGCTTAGTTGCTTTAAAAGGCTGGAACTGGTGACTTGTTGATGGAAAATACTCCGATAAGTCACAATCATTTATACAACACAAGCCACACGAAGAAAGAAATGTATTACGGAGCTAAGTCAGTGAAAAGGCCACCTGATGGCCTTGAAAAACCCACCCAAAAGGCCTTAAAATAGAGTCAATATATTTATGAGTCAGAGCATTTGGTTTTAGGATTATATCAGCAATATCACAACAGGAGATGCCCCAGAATTTCTTGCTCACATTGTAGATATGTGGGAGTCAAACCTGCTCTTGGTAGACGAACCAATACTTTATGCCATTAGGCTACCATTAGGCTACCATTAGGCTACTCCACCACCATTAATTTTGTATGCAACTTAAAAATATATTTTGGAAGTAAGAGTGAATGAATAGCATGCCAACAATGTGTGACGATGTCTGTACCATGTGTGTGTTGCTCCATACCGCTTTATAAACACCTCCTTCTTATGTTGTTTGAAGCCACTGGGTTCTGATCGGAAAAATGGTGCAAAATGGTCCTGTTTGGGGAATTTAACACACAGTGGACCATGTCCAGTGCTTATTACAGAGGATAGTTTATTTTCACTTTACCAAAATTTTCTTGAGATATTTTTTTCTGAGAAGGCCTTACAGTGAGCAGAGTTTGGTGTGTTTGGATGAAAGAAGCTTTTAAAATGTTGTTAAGGATGTTGTCTGTTTTAAAAGTTGATTCCTATATCCATTAAGTCTCTTCTATCTATTGCCAATGAGTAATTTAGTGTAAGAGCTAATAGGTGTTTGCAAATGAATTATTATAAATATACATTTCATTTCCTAATTGACAGCTTGTCATTCATAAAACAACTTACAAATCAATCATGCTGTTATCAGAATCATGATGAGATAAGATGATGAGAAATTTAGAAGAAACAAATATGGTTCTAATCATGAAATGAAACATCGGAGAATGATCTGTTTCTTAATAACAGAGAGTAATTTCCTATACTGATTGATGACAGGGACAACAGGTGGGTAGTTTGACAGACACTGTCGTCAATTACGGGGTACTCAATTCACAAGCATGCAATCCAATACAGCAAGATGATCGTTGATGATGCGGTGACAAGGAACAAATTACTGTGTATTCTCTTTGAGTAATTGAGCTATTAATTATTTTTAATGGGTCATAATGGTCATTTTCTTCTTCTATGGAGCTGACACACAAATATAAACCTGGCTTTGTCCAGCATTACCCAATTTCCTCGTAAGCCACTTTGCGATCATCGTTCGTCTTTCATTCTGATTATTTTACGCGGCATGATTGATCGAAGGAGGGAAATCAGATTCCTTCCGTTGTCACTTGCTGCAATGTCATTTTACTCTCATATTCATAATGTTCATTGAGTTAGCTAGTTCGTTGCCAGAGAATCTATTTTATTCTGTTTTTTTCCTGTGACGTTTTTCCTTCAATCAAATCATGTCCCAGCATGCAACAGTTGACAATTACCGAGAAGATACTACAGTCATTTTCATCCAATTTGGTTGCTGAAAAACAAATACGTCCACTATCGTCTTCGCTGACTTTGATGGATCACAAAACACATGTCATGATGCCAAACAGGGAATTTTGGGGAGGAAATTCGCTGAATTATACTTTCGCTATTGAAAATTGAGATGTTTTCCACACTTTTGGACATCTGCTTAAACTCAACATCGATTACAATGATTTTCACAACATTTTACCAAAAACTTTTAAGATTTATACAAAACACCAAATCTTTGAAAGGATGAGAGGCAGGTATCTTTTTAAAATGGCTTGATGACAGTGTCATTTTTTCTTTTGAATATTCAATTTTAACTCCTGTAGTTTACAATGGCTCTGACTGTTGGCATGGAAATCTACAACCGTTATTAATGAAAGCCAAGAATGCTTTGACAGTTATGTTCTCTGTTTTCATCCTTGATACGAGGCACACATGTCATTTAGATAAACTTCAAATTATATAAGACGTGTGTCAAGTTAGTCTTTATGCAGAAATGATTATGATAATTGGTGTTCAAGAAATTTTGAATACGTATTATTCCAGGTTTTTTAGTATGAAATGATGTATACTGCTCTTCTTGGCAAAAAGGGGAGATAACTTTGTAGTTGTGAAGAGAGCTGCTCCTCTTCTTTGAGACATGATGATAAGGTGCTGGAGATGATATCACACGGGGAAACAGATATAGTATGTATGGCAATACAGGTTGACTGTTTCATACATTTTTGAAACATTCAACACAAGAACAGAATTTAGTTTCCTTTTCTGTCTCAGAAGTTATCTGTTAAGGGAGTCATGATACACCTACATCATGAAATGATAAATAAATATCACGCTAGTTAATTTACAGTGTTTTGGCCTAAACTTGCTTTTTGTGACCTTGCTGACCAGACATGAATACTATGTGTAAAGCCCATTTCTGGTGTCACCCTCCGTGATATTGCTGGAATTTGCTAAAAGCAGAGAAAAACCTCACTCACTATTTTGCAATTACAAAGCAGACACAATTTATGGATAACAACTTCTTTATTTACTGTAAAGGTGATGTTTTGGTATAGATCCTTATACAGTTGTCAAGCATGGTTGATCATCTGTCGGTAAAGGTTCTATACAAAATTGTCGCCTTTCAGATTTGCTTGACAACGGTACGGAAGTTGTTTTCCATAAATATGTAATCCGTCAACTTCTAAGTAATGCCTATCAAACATTTGATGTTGCTATTACTTGCAAGGGCGGATCCAGCATTTGCAGAAGGCAGGGATCCAAAACATCAGAATCCTCTCTCAGTCAGTTTTACTGCCTACATCATACTACATTTGGTTTTCATTAAGAGGGGTCTGGACCTCCTGGACTTCCCTCTGGATCTGCATATGAATTGATGTTGCTATTACTTGCAAGGGCGGATCTAGCATTTTCAGAAGGCAGGGATCCAAAACATCAAAATCCTCGCTCAGTCAGTTTTACTGCCTACCTCATACTACATTTGGTTTTCAATAAGAGGGTTGTAAGTAAGGGTTGTAAGTGACGCCAACACAAGTTGTTAATAGGCCAGTTTAATACAAATTGTTGTACATTTTACGTTTTAATTCTTATTATAATACCAATCCATACAATGTTAACTGGCCAGGTTAATGCAGAACTTTGTACGTTATACTTTTTAAAAATTGATACAGATATAATACGCATCCATAATGGTCCATGTAGTGTATCGTCAGGTGTAACTTCACGATACATCTGTGAATCGGGACACGTGATCAGCTCACTCGTGTCCCCTCGCTGGTTTCATTCAGCCACTCTCTCGCTGCTAACGATCCACGATATCGTAGTGAAGGGCCGTGAGCTGGACACTACAGTAATGGCTGTGCTTTAATCTTCCATCCCTGTGCAGTTTCAACATGCATCCTCCACAGGATAATCTCTATAAACTTCACTGTCATATCAACTCTATTGTCATCAAAGTATCTACACCCTCTTTGGTCTCTTTCATGTCTATACCATGTCCAACATCAACACAATTCTAGCATCAATTTTATCTACATTTTGTCTTTGTTCTCGTAATTTTACCACATCACGCAAGACAAATTGTGGCCGTGTATGTACACTGTGTCTGTGGGTGTCTGTTGCTCCATACTGCTTCAATGAGAGCTTCTCGTTAAGTTGTGTTTGAAGCTGCTGGGTTCTGTAATGGATCAAATTGGACTTGGTTTGGAAATTCAACACACAGTGGACGATGTCCAGTGCTAATTACAGTGACGGAAGTTTATTTTCACTTAACCCAAATTGTCCTGATACATTGTGTTTCTGAGATGGTTTAACAGTGGACAGAGCTTGGGTCTCGTTTGATCAAAGCTAGATGCTTTTAAAATGTGGTTAAGGATGTCTGTTTTGAGAGTTCATTGCATGCTTCCATTAAAGACCTTTGTCTGTCTGAAGTAAACATTGACTATTTTGGCCAAGGTTGTGATTTTGAGATGGTTGTCCTTTGAATATATTCCTGTAATTTGTTTTCAGATTATACACTGGGGATATAGTAGTGCTCATTTGTGGTCCAGACTGTATTTACAAAATTGTGACACTTTGGTTCCATTGCTGCTCACACAGTGACTGAGTCACAAGGCTTTCAAGCAACCTAAAACTGAATGGTCTCTGTTGAGGTAATTTTCCTTTAAAGTGTTTTGAGATTGCAACATATGAACAAGTTTGACAAGCCCATTCAATAGCTACTTGACAATCTCGAGCCATTGTCTAAAAGATATGTCTTTCCGCAAACAAAACTCTTGATTTTATATCCAGCCAGGATTAGCATGAAAACTAATAATTCATAGATCAATAATACTCTATGAATTTTAGATGAACCTGTTCCTGAAATGACTACAATTCCATTCCATGTGTTTTTCTCTCTGTATGTTCCAAACCAGAGCCTCATTGGTGTAAAAAGTGGGACTATTTTTTTTGCACTTGGCGCAAACCTGTTTACGCGGCAGACAGATCTGGAATTGTTACCCTTTCTTTGCTGTGATCAAATTTGTATTTGATACGCAGCTAACGGCGACAATTCTTGCACACGTTTTTTTACAAGGATAGGTTTTTGAGTTAATTTCTGCGGAGCCTGCCAAAGGCAAGATGGTTGCTCTGTTTCCAGAATGGCGTTATAAAGAAAGAGGACTTTGCTAAAGAGATTTCTCTTGTACTCATATATTGATCTTTGACTTAAGGACCTTGTGTTTGGTATTTTCACACTTTCTAATTTGGAATCATGGTTCTTGGTTCAGCGGACACCACCACAAGAGTGTTGACTGATCTGCTTAAGTTTATTCTTTAGCATGTCTTGGTGACTGCAATACACTTGGTTCTGGTGAAGGTGACGTGGGAGAAAAGTGGGGAGGTGATAGGCTATATGGTAGTTGCTGTAGAGGGGATGATTGCATTCCTTGTATCTAACATGGCTGGTTCTCAGTGTTAGAAGTGACTCGATGTCACTGATACCTCCTACAAATGCCCGTCTTTGGCCTTGCGTTTGTACAACTAAACTCTCACCTACATAAAATCAGAAAACACCAAACAGGTAAATGCCCTCACTGTAACCTAATAGAAGCACCTGAACACGCACTATTACACTGCACACACCACCAACAACACAGAACAACCCTAAAATCCACAATAAACTGTAAGAACCAATATGTCTCTGGCAACCCACTAAACGACCTTCCAACCGTGAAGGCATAAGGCATTTTCCGAATTAAAACAGGCCTACTAGGCAGCATCTAATAAACTACAAAATCATGCTATCCCCATGCTGAAACCCTAAAAGAAAAAAACCCTATAAAACAACCCAAAAGTCCCCCAGGTTGCCCTTCCTGTTTGGACATATCCTCCTCGGCAAAACCACACTCTCTCTCTCTCTCTCTCTCTCTCTCTCTCTCTCTCTCTCTCTCTCTCTCTCTCTTTCTCTCAACCTCTCTCTCTCTCTCTCAACCTCTCAACCTCTCAACCTCTCTCAACCTCTCTCAACCCTTCCTGATGTCCCAAGTATCGGTATTACAAATTCTAATACCTGAGTGGTGGAGTGCTTGATTGTATTGCTTATATCTACAAAGGCTGAAGGGATTTAGCTCGGATTCCAAACCAAGTGCCCCTGGCAAGCAAATTGCAAAACAATTATTTTGTTCAGTAATGTAAAAGTAAATATGAAAGCCCTGTTATCTGGGCATGACAGATTAACGAAAGTCACTAGAAAATATCAGGCTCCCTTTAACTTCTTATGAGAAGTGTATCATTATCTATCAATAGGATCATTATTACATAGCCATAATTTGCTCATCAGGAAAGTGGCACTCTGGACAGTTTCCTTGTAACAGACTGATCCACATTTACAAGGCTTCACTACGACTATTCTCCATCATTGTGGGTGGTGTGGACTTGTGGCTAGAAAGCGTGCTCTGATCTTCTCAAGACTAGATGTAGGTCCCCATTGTAAAATTAGTTTTATTCATTCTGTGTTCTTGCTCAGATGGTGGTAAGATTGCTTTAGCTAACAATACCTACACTACACTTACTTTTTTATGCAAAGAGTGTGAGTGGCAGGTGCAATAGGGAAGGACACGTTTACCTTTTTCTTGAACACCTGGTGTCATAACTGATTTTCAGTGATCCATTCATATAATGTTCACCCCTATTTTGACTTTTATGCCCAATGGAATCTGTTTTGGCAGATATTTAAAAACTGACTATTCTCTGACGTTGACATATAATATTTGCACAAATACTCATAATGTTAGTTTATATGTGTAAGCAAGCTAGATTTCACCTTACTCTTGGAAGAGTTATTTGTCAAACTCGATCAGTGAGTAAATATCAAAGCTGTGTTTGATGATCATGAAAATTGATTTTGCTTTCATTCCTGGCCACCTCTTTTTGCCGTCATAATTATCCTCGCGGCGGTAATTGTTCACTGGCAGTCACGTGACATCTTCATGTCAGCTTCAGGAAGAAGTAATTGAAGTCTCTAGCATCCAGGTTAAGGTATCTAATTACATGATGCTTTCCAATTGATATCCAGTATATTGTACTACCTGTGTCGTACTGAATAGATGATGCTTGTCTGAAGTAAGTCATGAGCTTCAAGCTGAAGCTGTCTTTGAATTTGTGGCTTCACATTGCGGCCAAATGATATGTGAAGAACTATTGGGAATATGATTTATGCTGTGTAATTAGGAACTGACTATAACATTTGTTGTGTTTATGGAGGAACAAATGTAACAACCAGTGGTCATATTGCATAGATCCTCATAGCAGAAACTCTGAAATATATTGAAGTCAATTTTTATAAATATATATGTAAAAAATAATAACTTCACTGACTGCATATTTAATCATTAACACAAAAGTTCTGTAAACAATGATAGGAAATCAGTGACATTATTCAGCGCAATGATGCAACACAACTCTGCCCATTCTATTATCAGCCAATCAGAAAACAGTCTGTGAGTGGGTGCGGCCTTAGTGTTTTTTGGTTTACAGAAACCTAAACAGAATCACTTGCGATATATTTTTTGACAGATGCATACTTTTATCTGTTCCATGAGTGAGTGAATGAGAGTGGGTGAGTGAGTGAGTGAGTGAGTGAGTGAGTGAGTGAGTGAGTGAGCGAGTGAGCTAGTTTTACTCTACAAAGGAACACTGTACCAAGGGAACACTGGGGGCAGACATTATTATCCACCACCATGAAGTGGAAGGGGGATATAGGAATGGGTGTTGTCTGTCTGTCCATCCGCAGAACTCAAAACCATGAGGGATATCTCAACCAAACTTAGCACATAGATAGGTCCAGTGGTAAACTGGTGCCTTTTGATAGATTGGGATTTTTTTTAAATTTATTTTTTCGAGTTTCCATACCAACAATTTTGACTTTGACTGAAAATGGTGATAGTGCTCGTTTCAGGACCAGATCTGGGAATCGGTACAATATTTCTTGCCTTGCTCACAACCGGACATGTCATATTAGCAGGGGATATGAGTATTTCATTCTTGTAACCATTGTAGGATTCCAATCCCTGTCTTCAGACTGATAAGCAACAGGTTAAGTTCTCGGTTCACTAAAAATGATTACAAAATAATGTTGCTGTCACACAAAGGCTGTAAACAAATGCATTTGTTGATATAGACTTAAAGACATGTCACCTTGGTGAAGTCGGTGAGTGTTGGACTCGCGGAGAAGATTGATCTGGGTGACGTATAGGTGAACATGATATGCAAGCCACTCTGTGAGATGCAAGTGTACAGTGAAACTCCATACCATTCTTAAGCCTTGGAAGCTTCGTATTCTGCCTGGAACTCATGTAACAAAGATCAGATCGTGATTTTATTGGAAGCTAAGCCACCTGATATACATGTCTTCCCTGCTTCTCCAGAACATGGTGGTCTGCAGGGAATGCTGGGAAATATACACAGAATTTGTAGAAGGATGGAGATGTCTTGGTCATTCTTCATCTTGAGAATCACACCACAGAGGGTTCACTATAAGCCTAATCTAATTAAGGAAGAAAATTACAATTCTCAACAACTGTAATGAGGATAGAATTAGAATTGACTAGAGTTAATGTAATTTTGTGGATGGTCGCTGAGCAGAAATCACCCTGGTCAATGATGTATCTTGTAGTTGCTTGGTTTAATGTGATGCTGGATGGGAGTTGTAATTGTTTGTGTATTTTTTGCCATCATCTTTCTGAGATGAGATTAAAAGTAGGTTAAATGTTGCTTAGGGTTAATCTTCTATTGTATCTCTGTCAAAAACAAAATGGAGTGTTGCTGGAATGGATGAACATGTCTTGCCCTTCTGATTGCACCTGTGTGAGTCAAGGTCAATGTCATGTACATTTGACCCACATCTTTTTGGACCCACGAGGGAACAGTCCTCTGTCAAGGATTCAGTTTTTGTAGTATAGCAAGTCGTAAGGTTAACTTGGCAGGTGTATCCTTGAGAAGTTGGTAAAAGAAGGCAGTTGTCAGTATCAGGGAGTGGTTGGAAAAGGCAGGATGAACTATAGGTACTCATTGTGGCAACAGTGGAGAAGTATATCAACATTCCTCATACTATGAATACAGTATGGCACAGACAGCAATATGTCATCAGCTTGTAAATAAACAAGTCTTCTCCAAGCGGGGTGATCGGGTAGCCCAGTGGTTAAAGCTTTCACTCATCGTGCCGAAGGCCTGGGTTTGATTCCTGACATGGGTACAATGTGTGAAGTCCATTTCTGGTGTCCCCCACCTTGATGTTGCTAGAATATTGCTAAAAGCAGCGTAAAACCATACTCACTCACTCACTCACTCCCTCACTCACTCACAAGTCGGTGTCTGAAAGCATGAGTGAGTAACAGTTGACGCCATCAAGGTAAAGTGTCACAGGCCTGACTATACTGTGTTCAGTCTACTCTATGGTGGAGCTGTTCTGACCTGGAGTACCCACAGGGGTACACAGGTCAGCCCTCTCAATATGTGAATGTAAGCAACATAAACCTTGCCATAATTATACAAAATCTCCATTGTATGATTCTGACTATATACTGAGCATGCATTTATGAATCGCTATCAAATAGTGATGACACCAGGTGTTCGTGAAAAAGTGGGCGTATCCTTCCCCACACTTGCAAAGGTAAGTCAGTTGTTTCAAAACATGGGAACATGTGGTTCAAATCAAAATAGGGAATTGCACAATCATTTACAAAGGTATGGGATCCTAAATATAAGTGAGTGAGTGAGTGAGTGCTCCTAAAAATCCACTTTGTTGGGTTCGGTTTGATTCGATCTATGGAACTCTGGGCCCAGTTCAAAAAGCACAGAACACACAGGCTTCATAACGCTAAGATCGCTTGGCGAAACAGACTCCGAGGTAAAGTATATACTACCTGTGAAATTACATCAGTAAATGAGTTGACTATAGTTGCATTCACAGTTTATCAACCTAAGTGGAAAACATCTAAACTAAATGGAAGAAAATTAAATTGTGTAACATTATCTCTCCGTTAGAAGAGTACCTGTCACTCAGATGGATCTTAATGGTTTGGCTGTGGACCTCATATCAAAACCAAGTAGAATATGGATTAGAATATTGATTTTGCAAAGGTAGCATTTATCTTACATTTGATGGTGTTTGAAACATGTCATTATGCTGTAGACGCGTAACTCACATCATGATGATAATAATTGCCTATTAAGGAAAAAAAGGATAAATCCATTGTAAGAAAATTAA
The DNA here is from genome assembly GCF_023055435.1 of Haliotis rufescens. Taxonomy (NCBI): domain Eukaryota; kingdom Metazoa; phylum Mollusca; class Gastropoda; order Lepetellida; family Haliotidae; genus Haliotis; species Haliotis rufescens. The sequence goes on along the minus strand of NW_025963891.1, from coordinate 993,278 downwards.
TTAGATATATGAGAGGTATCATCTTTTGTCAAAATGAACCCTTGCATTTTCTGCGGAACTAATTTGCAGACAAAAACACACATGAAGGATCAATATGGTGGAATTATCGTGACTGGGCTCACCATGTATGTTCTCAGCACGTTTAGAGGACGTGTCTGCATGGCTGAAGAAAACCATTTGTGTTAAGTGTTGGAATGTGTGGTTGTGTAATTGTATCAAAGTATTTTAGACTATGGTTTACTCTCAAATTTGATGATCTGACTTTTTGAAGAATTTCTTTGACACTTTTGTTTGCAATCTTTTTTAATGATTTTGTTTCGTTTACTCCTAATTGTCAATATTGCCTTTTATGGCTTTTTGAAAACTCCTACCAACATTTTCAATTTCGTTTTTCTTATTCTTTAACAATGTTTGTTGAACAACTGGACTAGAAATAAAGAGGCCAGTGAAACCGCCTCCTCTGTTACACATTTAGATCAATGCATAAAGATTCTGAGTGACAGGAAACGCTCGAACAGACTTGTATGATAAGAGAGATGTCTTCAACCTTCCAATAGTCAACTTTCCCTATTTTGTCAAGCGATATTACAGCTCCAGCCTTTGGTGTCTACATTTCACAAATTTTTGCGAACATCTGGTATTATCAGTATTTGATAGTGATTCATAAACACATTCTCATGGTATAGTCTGAATTATACAGTTGTTTGTGCTTTTAGCAGAGGTTTCTTATGATTATGGAGGGAGTTTTGTCATTTTTATTTAATGCAGCTCTATTCTAGTTGCATGACTGAGCAGCCAGTAAATAATTGCGTCTGGACCAGACAATCCAGTGGTTGATATTATGAGCAGCAATCTATACAATTTGGATACAGTGACATGCATCAACCAAGTCTGTGAGCCTGATTACTCAATTTCTTTAGCTGCCTCTTACGAGAATCATGGGTTGCTTGGTAATCTTAACAGGTGTCAAAGGAAAACAAGACAAAGATGCTACTATAATTTGTAGCAGGATCACGAGGGTACATGGGGTTTTATGCGTTCCGCGCGTGGTACAAAACCAAATGAGGGATGCATAAAACCCCATGTACCCCTCGTGATCCTGCTACAACGAATATATCTTACCGTCATGTTTTCATATGATATTGTATAAGAATTCAAATAAATTCCAAATTGATTGAAAACAGATGTTCGATTGAGCTGAGGTAAACTTGTGCTATGTCATGTGACTTCCATTGAGCCAGAAAAAGCGTGCAGCTTTTTGCCTTGAAGTGGGGTATAAGGGATTTAATCTGTCACTCGGAAATCCACATGCAGCCTGATTTACTTGTGGCGGGGTATAAGAGATTTATTCCCCCACTAAGAAATTTATTTCCCTCCAACGATCTCATCATTCTGACATGGAGGTATGATAAGATCCTATATACCATAGCTGTGAACGCTCCTATTGTTCAAGACAGCTGACAATTGCGTGGCCTTGATACTGAGAAACATCAGCCCCAGAACTTGAGATGTCATGCTTGGTAATAGTAGATCAAGAGCTGGAAATGCAGACACACAATGATGTATTGCAGCGCTGAAAGCCCTCTAAGTCATTGAGAAGCAAGAAGCATCCTGCCATATTACATACACTGGGCCTTGCTTTGAAGCAGGATTAGCTTCATTATTACATAGGTGAGATGTACAAGAGATGGTAATTTGTTTCGAGGTTGTCACACCAGACTCCAGAGGCAGTTTATTCCTGCTGCGATACTTTGAGGATGTTTCCATGGCGATAAGGAAGAAGAGAATAGTATTGTATAAGATGTGATCAGGTGAAGACAATCAATGAGGACTTCCTTGTAGACTTACGTAGACTTTTATTGTTCTTGATGAGATTGCCAGGTCATGTGACAGAGTTTATTATGGACACGCTGGGGCATGATGGGAATAAGGTGAAACGGGAAGGGAAAAAGTTATTTTTACTTGATTAGGATTGCGGGTTGTCTTGGTGCCCAGACTAATCACAGCTATCTCGTAGGAAATCATGTTTATTTCTACCTCTTTTGATGTTAAGAGATGTTATATCATGAATTCAGTAAATTGTGTCTTTATAGTGTTAAGTGATGTAGTGCAACTTCATATAAATGTATAGGTTTTGTCCTCATTTGTTTCATCATTTGTTTCATCTGACATGGTTGTATTGTTGAATGGTGCAGTTTAGCAGTTATTTAATATTTTAGCTAAACATGTGATTTCAATGGTTTATGTTAAAACAGATATTTTTCAAAATGAAATATTCAACATATATACTTATCAATACTTCACAGGAAGCTACTGTGATAGTAACTAGTTGTTGGAAGGTACAATTTGTCCTTTGTTGATTAAAGGTACGCCATATTTGTACTTCTCAGTAATACCTAGGACAGTACAACATAAGCATCAATATCTTGTAAGATACAACATAAACACTTATCAGTAGTTTATAGAAAGATACAACATAAGCACTTGTCAGTAGTTTGTAGGAAGATACATTATAAGCACTTGTCAGTAGTTCATAGGAAGATACAACAAACATAAGCACTTGTCAGTAGTTCATAGGAAGATACAACATAAGCACTTGTCAGTAGTTTATAGGAAGATACAACATAAGCACTTGTCAGTAGTTTATAGGAAGATACCACATAAGCACTTGTCAGTAGTTTATAGGAAGGTACAACATGAGCACTTTTCAGTAGTTTATAGGAAGATACAACATAAGCACTTGTCAGTAGTTCATAGGAAGATACAACATGAGCACTTTTCAGTAGTTTATAGGAAGATACAACATAAGCACTTTTCAGTAGTTTATAGGAAGATACAACAAAAGCACTTGTCAGTAGTTCATAGGAAGATACAACATAAGCACTTGTCAGTAGTTCATAGGAAGATACAACATAAGCACTTGTCAGTAGTTTATAGGAAGATACAACATAAGCACTTGTCAGTAGTTTATAGGAAGATACAACATAAGCACTTGTCAGTAGTTTATAGGAAGATACAACATAAGCACTTGTCAGTTGTTCATAGGAAGATACAACATAAGCACTTTTCAGTAGTTTATAGGAAGATACAACATAAGCACTTTTCAGTAGTTTATAGGAAGATACAACATAAGTTCTTGTCAGTAGTTCATAGGAAGATACAACATAAGTACTTGTCAGTAGTTTATAGGAAGATACAACATAAGTTCTTGTCAGTAGTTCATAGGAAGATACAACATAAGTAATTGTCAGTAGTTTATAGGAAGATACAACATATGCACTTAGTGCAGCATAATGCTTATTAGTAACTTTTTATAATACAACATATACACTTTTTTGCAGTTTATAGAAAGATGCTACATTTTCACTTAACAGAGTTATTTGGAAGAACTATGCCAAACATACACATGAGAAACCGAGAAACCACTGATTTCCACTTAGCCGTTACTTGAAAATGATCTATCAAAAATTCTGGGATTGGAAAGTGAAAAAACATCAGTGACTTTAAAGCCTCCATAATTTCACCAATGGAATGTAAACCTAATGGGATCCATATTGTTAAGCTCTTAGATTTTATTTTTGTCCTTTCCTCAAACCAGCCCTCAAGGAATACAAATATGCTGGCATTTTGAGCCTCAGTTCCATCTTCAATTCACATATGCATTGTGATAGTGCTGCACATTTGTCAACCACTGTGATCAAAGCACCATAAAAACCACTTACACGTTGCCAGCATTGTAAGTGGATCTTGAAATTTGTCTACCAAGCTGGTAGTAGGGTTTTGTGACATTCAGGCCTTGTTACAGAGGCTGGGTTTCCCTTGATGTAGAAAAGATAGCAGCTTGGGCTAGTGTTTGCTACAGGTCAAGGTATCGAATGTTTTCATGTGCTGGAATGGGAAGTCACGAGGGGAAATAAAGGCATGATTATATTTTCAATACTCCCGTTATCATGATTAATAGGTGGTTGGACATTACCAGAAAGATACATGGTGGCTAAGTGCGATGTTTTAATGAAAATATGTGGTTTTATGAGCTAATAATGTGCAAGTGAACTTTGTTATCGTAGACTTATGATGTTTTTATGATACTGCCATGGAAATAATATAGATGTTATAAAAGCGCATTAGTTACCATCAGCAGAGATCTGACATGTTTCATTACGGTTCATTACCGCGGAAAATAGAACAGATGCTGATTAAGTCATCAGGGAAGTAGGTTGTAAATTAACCATGATCAAGTCTCTGGATAGACTAATTTTCCTCTTATGCAAATGATAAAGCATTCGACTTCATACTGTTAATCTGATTCACAAGATTTTGAACACACTTAGGAATTTTGTGTGTTTTTTGTAAATCACATTTTCAAGATGCATTTTCTTGGCAATTTTGAAATGTGATTAGTTTTCTGGCTTTACTTGTTATGTCAACGTCAGTCCCAAAAAGTAGGACATAGTGAAAATATGGCTATGATGAGGTAATAATTCTCTCTGATGGATGGTTATTAACAATAGTATTCATGGAAATAGCACATGTCTTCATTATCAAAGGGATTTGTTGTCTGTGTTATCCACAGCCTACTGTTATGTTCTTAGAGAATCGCAAGAATCAGCCTACTGAAGTGGAGTTAATTAAATTTTGTTATTAATTAAGAATTACATTCAAATTCTCAAGGCCTTTTCTGAGTGTTGAACAATCTTGATTAATTGCATTTTGTTATTTATGCATGCTCGGCGTTTTTCCGTCTCCCAACAATTTTATTCTAATCAAACACTCTTCACTTTGACAAATAATTCCAAATGGGAACTTCATGATTGACATTTCTAATTGTGTTTGTCCTTAGCGTGACCTTGAAATACACACAAGGGTATGGAGGCAGGTCGGAATGAACATGGCCGCTTGTGTGTCTTTGAGGTATCCCCAATCTCATGTGTGTTGATCTTCTATCATCGCCTACTTGTTTAAACTGACCACAGCCAAACTGAACTGATTGCCAATCTATTGCAGCTGATTAAGTTGACCAAGACTGATTTTATCCGTGTCTGAAGGGGGCAGAAGACTGGACAGTGGTCAGTTGAAAGGTGCACACATTAGACAAGGATTGTTTGCCAATTGTGGAGCTCATTGTTGTGGATGTGCCAGAACTTAAAGCTAAATGTTACCATAGTTCAACTGGTATGTTTGTCGTCCAGTCTGGGGGTGTCCTAGTTAAAACATAAGTTAACTGAGGTGGTATTACAAAGACTATTTTTGTTTTTTGTGCAGCCTGGATGTTTATAGGGAGGTCATGATGTAGACTTTCACAAGTCTCTAAAGCAAAACCTTTTAGTTTAAATCATAATTTCTAGATTATATAAATAATAAGAACAAATTGTCCCTATAAGAGACTGGCATCCACTTATCAAGACTTGCCTATTATGAGAATAGAATTCTTATACACCCATGGACTTTGAGCTAGTCAAGATCTTTTTTTTTTTTCTTTTTTTTTACAACGCCCTACTCATCAATATTCCAGCTATATGACGGCGGTCTGTAAATAATCAAGTCTGACCAGACAATCTGGTGTTTGACATCATGAGCATCGATCCACGCAATTGGGATACCATGACATGCATCAACCAAGTCAGCGAGTCTGACCACCCAATCCAGTTAGTCGCTTCTTACGGCAAGCATGGGTTGCTGAAGACCTATCCTAACCCGGATCTTCACAGGTCTAGTCATGATGTGTTTCACTGACTTGCAGAAATAACTCAAAATCATAATCATAAACAGTTGGTCTAAATTTAATTATAAAGTTTTACAACCTGTGGGGCGTCCGGGAAAGAATTTACATTACGGAGCCTGGGTTTCCCTTGCCTGTAAGAGGCAGCTAAAAATGAATCAGGTGGTCAGACTCGGTGATTTAATGGATTGCATGTCATCATATCACAATTGTCAATGCTCATAATGTCAGTCATTGGATTGTCTGGTCCATATTCAATTATAGATCACCATCATACAGCTGGAATATTGCTGAGCACAGCGTTCAGCAAGAACAAACAAACATAAAGTATAACATCGCACGACAATGAAATCTGTGTAAAAATAAATTTACTGCTGGTAGAAAAACCACCTAAGGCATTTTTATACTGCATTGTTATTTACTTTTGACATGGTAGTTGTGCAAATTGTTCAGTTAACCACAATTCCTAGAAAGTTTATTTTATTTTGATTACCATATTCGACGTAATAAGCGCCCACGGCAATATTTGCCAATATATTGGCTAGTGAACAATACCAATTAGCACCCCTTCCGATTTATCAATGTACACAAAACTTATTTATTCGCGTATAATACGTACTCCTGTGTTATATGCACCCTTAATTATGGGCATTTAAATTCTGGAAAAATGTATCTGTCGTATATAAATATTTTAGGCTGTCAGCATAAACCACGAAATTTATCTTTCAATTCTGTCTTTTTCACCAAAATAATATTCTAATAAGAGCCCCCCCATTTCTAATTTTGAGAGCGCCCTGGGCGCTTATTACGTCAAATACGGTAACATTTGTAGACACAGAACACGAATCACTACATTTGTTTGAAGTTATGTTGTGTCACATGACATGCATATATGCATGTTGGTGTGTGTGCAAGGTTGCATGTGTGTGTGCAAGGTTGCAAGTGTGTGTGCAAGGTTGCATGTGTGCATGCATGTTCAGCCTTGGTCATCCAGGCTCAACTAGCTCACTTTCAAGCCTTCAAATGGAACAATGCTTTCGTCTTGCTTTAGGAGGATATTGGCTTGAAATATGTTGTGCTTCTGTCTGCCGCAGAATGTCAGGATGAATGGTATCCTTTTCGAGAAAGAATAATAACAGACCTGATCAAACGATTGTTATCTGTGTGATGAGCTGGAACTGACAAGCCATTGAAATTACGATGGGATCACTTCCCATAAAATCCTTGGATAGTTTCAAAATTCTTTCACTCATGGCTATGAACCCCTTGTTGCATCCTTCAATATCACTGCTTGTCTGTACAAATCCCAAGGCTCTTGATCTCAATTCTTGAAAATGTGGAAATTAAAATACAAGCATGTAGAACACACAGTTCAATAGAGGCAGATTCGACAAAATGACCAAAACGATCGAGTAAATTCCAAAATGTGACTGCGTAATCACGAGTCTTTTACGAACATCTTGAGTCTGAGCAGGTATAATAACAAGAGCTTCCAGTGATTCACAAGATAAACACAATCTGTGAAATCAATTTGAGATCATTGAGAAGACGATTTTATCAGCATTTCCCCCCTAGACATACAGTGTCGGAATGTCAAAGACAACTACAGCGGGACATATGATGCAAAGACACTCTCTTCACACATCGTGATCATCAGCCAGGAAAAAATGTTTGTTTTGTTGTGACTAATATCCCCATGTGTGAGTTTGAACATGGATTACATCCTCCGTAGCAATTGCATCTGTCTCAGTTTGGATGATGGCCGGCTTGACCCTCGTCAATTTCTGTCCGGGTCTATCAATACATATCGCAGAACATCAGGATTAAATCCCCCTGCCAGAAGCACTGATTGTGTATGATAAGTTTGTCCAAGTTTGATTTGGACAAATTGAGTTGGCTTGATATTGGCAGATGTCTTTGAGATTGAACAAAGCCTTGGTTTCTGCAATGCCTTAGTCAACAACGGAGCATGATACCTCAAAGACAACCTTTCATCTGTCAGTTTCTGGTCATGAAGGAAGCCGTATGCAGTGCATCATTGGTCACTGAAGCTTGTAGAACATGTCACAGTTCTTTATTGCTCAGCGACATTTTTTATGAAAAAGATTGTGAAGGGGGTATTTTTTTAGGATTTATGCCCATAGGCGGTTATAATAGTATAAAAAGTAAAACCAAATTGGAAAAATAATGTAATTGTTGCTGTCGCTGTGTAAAGTTCTGATGAAAAATAATCTTATTTCAAATGAATGTTGTTTTCTAAATGACAGCTGATATCTGTTTACGAGATTGTTTTACTTCCTGTTAACTTTATGTGGGAATCATTGAATTTGAGTTGATAATCACATTTCAAAACATGTGTAATTAGTTTCAGAATGGAGCTGTGTGTTTACTGGGGTAAGAATTGATTTTGTGTTATTCTAACAGAAGGGGCTCAATGGTTTGTGCATCAGCCCACGATGCACCAGGTGAGGTTCACTTCTCCACATATTGTACCAGACTAAATGTAGACCACTTGGTTGTCCTGCTGACCTGCTCTCGACCAAGGAGTGGTGTACAAAGATGTACATCTGCAGCTGTTTGTTTCAAGATAGCAGACACCACTAAACAATAAGCAGTCACAGTAAACTGTTGGAGTGAGTAAGTGGATGAGTACGGTTTTACGCCGCTTTTAGCAATATTCCAGCAATATCACAGCGGGTGAAATGGGCTTTACACATCGTACCCATGTGGGGAATTGAAACCCAGGGCTTCGGCATGATGAGCAAATGCTTAAACCGCTAGGCTACCCCACTGCCCCTGTAAACTATTGACTTAGCATTGAGTTCCTGAGAAAGGGTGACCTACATTAGAGTGTGAATGAGTGAGTTGGGATTAACTCTACTCTAAACAATACTTCATGTCAGATTATACCCACGTACACAGGTATGGTGCTGACAAACCCAACATCATATTAAAGACCTATTTAATTTTAAACCCACAATCACTGCATCCTGGCATACTCAAGAGATGCAACTCTGTGTGCAGTGAATTGTAACACCTATGGAAACTCAGCTTCCCGAGCACCCTCAGAACATAAAAATTTAATTCAAAGAAATGATACGACAAACAAAAAATAATTAGTTAAGCCTTAAGCTTAAGCATCTTAAAAAACAGAATTGACCTCTAAAGGACTAATGTCGCCCCTAGCATCCTGATGAAGAGATGGATGTGGATGCTGGTACAGACTGTTTGACTGACATCTGATCAACTTGGGCCTATCAGGATCTACTTGCTGGATCATACTAAAACAATCATCCAGAAATTCTTTTTGGGACCCGAAACCAAAAATACTGAAATGAATATACGAAGAACAGAGTCATATTACTGCCCCTTAGATATGATTGGTAGGGAGAATGTTTCTGCCTGCCTAAGTGAAATATTGTTAATTGCATTCATAGATTAAATTGTTGCCCTGTGGTAATTCCTTGATGAAAGAGTTTATTTGCCGTGAACATCAAAGCTGCGAGTTTATCAGAATCGCAAGCAAGGCTTGTTATGATTTCCTTTGTCATGGTGGATTGTTCATCTAGATTGTCCTCATACAGTTGCAAGCTTCTTTATCTACATTGATAGCTGCCCAATCAATAATTCATTAATCGTGATTGTGTTGGGGAATGTGTTTATGTGTGACAATGGGTTGTAAAGTTGGAGGGGGAAATTCTTACGTTTTGTGGTTTATTTATTGTACTGATTTGGACACTTCATTTGCAAGAAAATAAGTTATGTTTTGAAATAATGAGATCTAAGCAGACAAATATACAAACTATTTATTGTCACGCTGCCTCTGTTGTGGGCCTTGTATGGATCACAGGGATACGGTGGAAATATTGCTGCTGATGATGGAACCCATGTTCTTTTAAAAGTTGTCTTTAATATTTTGTTGCATTTATGGAGGTATAAATGTAAAAATCTAGTGTGAATACTGTGTGTCTGTGTAGCTTAGTGGATTTCAGCAAAACTTGTACACCGGTTATTACGTTATAAACACTAAGACATATTGAAGTCCATTCTTATAAATAGATATGTCAGCAATGATAACTTCGTAGACTTTCTTTTTCAATAATTGATACACACAAAAATGTAGACAAAGCTACAAAATCAGCAACATCTTTCAGCGCAATAATGCAACCAGTTAAGAAACAGTAATCCATTAGTGCCGTGGCCTGATCTTTTTTTTTGGTGTATGGAAACTTAAATGAAAAAGGTATTGCTTGGTTGGCCAATCTAATGCCAAAGAATCACTTGCGGTTTATTCATTTAAAAGGACACAGCCGCCTTAATTGTCCACGTTTCCAGATGGCTCCACATTCTGTATACAGCGCAACTTAGGAAATGTGTCTGACACGTGAAACATGTGAAACACATGACCACATGACATATGAAACACATGAAACACATTTCTTGATATTAAAACTTTAAAAAACAAAAGTGTTACCTAGCGACCATTTGAAGTACCAATCACCAACTTGTGTCGCCTATTAGGATCCCGTGTGAGAATCATGTAGTTCCACTGCCTGGCTGCACTAGTGTACCATCATACTCCAGCTGCAGGGTCAGTGTCACCTGTTGACCTCTGGTGTGCTGCAGGTGACGGCAGTGCCCCATGCTATTACAGACTTACTATGGAGTCTAGTCCCAACCAGCCAAAACCCAACTTTACCACCAAAATAATGCAAGTGTCGACCCCTGGTTTAAAATGCATTATGAATTCATGCGAGTATCCCTAATAAACTTTAAACTTTAAAAACTTATCCGCAAATAAAAACACCAATGCTATTGACTTAGAATTCAATGATATAGTATTGGGTGATAGCAGTTGGATTGAATAGTATGATCACAACCTTATCTTCAACTGCTTGACATGTGATCTATGAAATTAGAAGCAGAAAACTCCTGATAAGGCATATTCAAATGAAAGAAGTTAGGTCTTGGACAAAGATTGTTCAGGTTGCAAGGTTTGTGACATGAGTTAGCGCCATCCTCAGTTACACTGAACATTTTGAGCGTTGTTATGTATGTCATAGTTTCTGCCCATGTGCAGTGACCTGACCTGATGATATTCTGCAATATGTCCAGATAAACATGCATCATTGTCTCCGCCCATGTGCAGTGAACCTCACCTGATGATATTCTTCAATATGTCCAGATAAAAATGTCATTGTTTCCGCCCATGTGCAAGCAAGGGCCACTCACAATTTTCGCATTAATTTCATGATTTACAGTATTTGTTGTAAGTCAAACTACAGAACAATACAAAACACATAGCTTCGCAAATAATTATGGGCTTGATGTGAGAGGAACTCCTTACACAGCCTGGCAGCTCCCCTGCACTCAGACTCCCGTAGACATAAGAGATATAACTGACACAAGGCATTAAATATAATAACATATAAGGTGTAGGTGGGAGAGTGCCGATTTTTACTGTCAGCCACCAGCAACATGTGACAACAGCAAAGTTCTGCCTATGTTCTGATTGGCTAATAATCACGATAAGGTGTCATGTGACCCAGAGGACAATCGCATCAAAAACAGACAGACAACAGATTTATTTAAAGTCTCCTCAACAATAAAGTGGATCCCAGCGACGGTGGTATCGTAAATGATGCATTGCAGTAGAGAAACTTTATGGCTTAATAAAATGGTAAAATCAGCAACATGTTAATGCCTTGTCAAACAGCAGCTGTTTGCAGTGCACTAACAGACAATCAGTTGTCAAGAAAATACTAGGTGTTCTCACACATAGTATTTTCTTGACAACTGATTGTATTCCCAATATTCCTTGAACAAACATCACAAGTGTTGATTTGAGTAAAAAGATTCTTTGGTGATGTCGAGAGGATAATTCTGCAAAATAATTAAAGACTAAAACAACAGGCATCCATATTGCCTCCAAGGTTTTGTGAAGATAATCAGGTGTGAATGAATGCATTATTACAAAATGGAAAGATGATTATACTGAAACCTGACAAAGTGAAAAGAAAATTATCAAAATTTGAGAAAATAGGTTTTAGATTATGGGTCAGATCTCTTTTCTGATTATGAACATGATGAAACCATCCTGAAAAGGTAGGGATGCTAATGACTCATGTGTTAAAACTGGTTGATTTTATTGTGTTTACTTTTGAAACTTGACTATATTTTGTTTGTGGATATTTTGGATGTGAGTTAAAACTCATGTGGGGGGCACGGGTGGCTCAGTCGTCTAAGGCGCCGCGATTCGCTGTGCAGAGTTGCGTCCCCTGGACACGCCAGAAACCTATGATTGTGGGTTCGAATCCCGGTTCGCCCCGATTATGTTTCTAGGTTTGTCAGCACCATACCCGTGCTCGTGGGTTTCACCGAAGTGGTAAACGTCTAAGACCTGCATCACTTCGGGCTTTCCTCCCACATTAAGCTGACACGCCGTGATATAACTGGAATAATGTTAAAAGCGGCGTTAAACCAATCTCACTCACTAAAACTCATGTAAACCAACATCTTGGAATAATGTTTACTAATTATGTTTACTTATTACAAATAATTCATCGGGTTTATTAGAAACAAATTGGGATGAATGAAAATTAACAAAATTAACCCTGACATCTAGCTACCTCGATATGCAACCAAACATTGTTTAAACCAAGTTTCAAAATTCACAAGATCAACCACATTGAGATTTTGTAATCTTAAATCTGATGCAGTTTCATCTTTGAAATTATGGATTAAAAAAAGAGACAAATTTCAGTCAATGCATCAATATTTTCTCACAGTGACCTCTCTTAATTTTTCCTTCATCAAGGCTACTACTAGTGAACATAATCCAAATAATCTCCATTCTTACCTGAACAAGGTGTGACATTCCACGATCACCTGTCTCTTCTAATCAAGAGTTAATCACTCAACACATTCGTCAATAGCTAGTCCAAGCAGGTGATATAGCGAATCAGATGTTACCTCCAAGCCCAGTATCATAGCATAGTGCTTTACAAGCTTTGTGAACCATCCAAGCTCGTACTCGATGAATTGATCAGTAAAGTGACGCCACTGACTGCAGCCTCCGAATCAGCTCCTAGCACGATGGCATTGCCAGTGTCCGACAGTGCTCGCTAGTATATCCTACCTTTTGTAATGCAACAACCGCTGCTGTTGATTAGAAAAAATCTGCGGGTAGGCTGTATATGGGGGAATGGGCTTGCGGCTCACGAGAAAGCAGCTAACAGCTCGGAAATCAATCGCAAATGAAATTCATCTACACTAAATCAGAAAAAGCTGCACTTGTTGGGAATAAAGCTTGCCATGAAGTCCCTACTTGGGTTCTCTGGGTTTTGGTGCGGTAAGAGGACGGGAAAACACTGCATGGTTTATTTTCAAGCTTGATACAAACTGTTAAAAGACTTGGTCAAGCTCTGTGCAGCAGGGAACGCTCAGAAGTCATACACCAGAAACTCATGAAGAACTCTTTGTTGTTCTTTTGAAAAGAGAGTGAGAGTTTGCAGCAACTTGAAAGTGCTTCAGCTTCAAACGGTCTTGTTGAAGAATACTTAAAGGTTTCAGTCCGTCTGATATTTTGGAATTCTGAGAGCACATTGGAAAAGTCATCTTTGTTCAGAAGAGTGTTTGAGAGAAAGATGAAGAGGATATTTGATAGTTCCATATATCCAGAGACCTCATCGTTTTCATACGAATCCATAGTTTATATTGACATTATTTTTTGTGAAAGCAAAGTCAGGCCCAGATTGTATATATATATGCGATTGTTTTGATAGAAATTATTCTTTGAAGTGACAATACATGACATTTGATTAAAAACAATTAGCAGGTTAAGATTTTGGTCTGTGGATTTGTTCCTTTCTCCATCAATGTGTTTTGTAGATCATGCCTAAATATAAAACGTCAACGCCAGACAATAACCGAACTTGAGTATATGATGAAAGAGATTCCATTGGGCGTAAAAGATAAAATAGCTGTGAAAATTTATAGATGGATCACTGAAAGTCATTGATGACACCATGTGTTCAGGAAATCATTGAGAGGTGATGGTTGGTTGGTTGGTTTGTTGTTTAACGCCACACTCAGCAATATTTCCAGCTATATGACGGCAGTCTGTAAATAATTGAGTAGGGACCAGACAATCCAGTGATTGATATCATGAGCATCGATCCACGCAATTGGGATCGATGACATGCATCAACCAAGTCAGTGAGCCTGACCAACCGATCCTGTTAGTCGCCTTTTACGACTAGCATAGTCGCCTTTAACAGCAAGCATGGGCCTACCCCGGATCTTCACAGGTCAAGAGGTGATGGGATTTGGTACAGTACAATATACATGAAGAACAGATGCGCTTAGTCTGTCTTACAGACCCTGATACATTTATATCAACTACAGCCCATGCAAGTCTATAATGTTTGGCAAGTCTAGATTACTGCAGTACTGAAAATGAAGAGAATCACTGGGCTCCCTTTTTATTAGATTTTTATTAAGATAACTGAACAACTGTTTTTTTCTGTACGATATGTTCATTTCAGAGACTATATGTTAGTCTAAGATGGGCTTAGTAATGGTTTCATTGTAGTAGATTTCATTTGATAAATTCAGATTGTCTCGACTTTTTTAATCATATTTGACAAGCAGAGTGCCTCCACAGACACAGATGCAAAAGATATTGAGAGAAGGAAGAAGGAAACGCCAACCCACTTTTCCTCACTCGATTGTAATGTTGGTTTGTAGCTGCAGAACATATGCTCTGTATGGTCACAATGTCACGTCCACACTGGATGGTGAGGTAGTCTGCTGGTTAAGTGTTCACCTTCAAACCCTCACCCGAGTTTGATTCTACCATGGGTCAAATTTGTTATGGCAGTTTTGGATGTCTGACACCATTCTGGTATATTGTCATAAGCATTGTTAAACCTCACTTCAGCTGCCCACTTTCGACAGACACCCACAACGGCACATGGACATGGGCTTATAATGATTTATAACCATAAAACATCAACGCTGGAGAATAACCAGTCTCCATTATTGGACAATACATATTCAATTTGGCAGAAAAGGCAAAATAGCGGTAATAATTGCATGAATAGATCGCTGAAAATCATTGATGCCACCTGGTAAAAGGGTAAGCATGTCTTGTCCCACCGGCAGCAACGCCACCCACACCATTTGCATAAGAAAGAATGCATTTGAGATGTATGTGTTAGAGAAAATGAGAATATCTGGAATTATCTTGAATGTTCCCGAGACTGTTAATGGTTGCTACACTGTCTGCACTGACCCAGGCCTCCGACAAATGGGGAACGAGCTTGTGAGTGTTCCAGGCCGATAGAAATGATAACGTTACATTGTAGGATTAAGATTTATGAGAAATATGACCCAAAGGGATGGTGATTGTGTTGAAAAAAATTTATGTGCAGGCAAAATAAAATCTATAAGATCCTTCACATATTAAATGGCCGTGATGCAGAGGGGAAAGTAGTAGATCAGACAAGATCAGATCCATTCGCCCACAAATCACGATTCTGATTACGCAATCTGAATCAGCATTAAATTCGTAATCGCGGAATCAACAGATTCAGTATCCGTAACCGTATATCGTCCAATGACACTTGGTACCTAACTCACAATCTATTTAGCCCAGTTGAGGGACTAACGTTCAGAGATACTTTTCACAAATGGAGACAATTTTATTGATTCGGAAAAAAGTAATTCTGAAGCAGAGCTTTCAAACCAATTCATAGTCTATTACCTAATTGATCGGATAGAGATACAGTTTTGCAAAGAATGAAAATTGGGGCAAGTGATATTTCAGCAAGTCAGCAGGTCTGCATGTGCCCCTGGTTCGAGACTATACGACTCCTATCTACTTGGCAATGGCATGCTCAACTTCTAGTCAAGATATGTACAAGCATAATGGGTACTAGTTATTATAAGTCTCTTAGGAAGTCAATTTACTATAATTGTGGAGCCTGTTTTCACATATGGGACCTGCACGCTATATTGTATAGAAGTGGCCTGACTTTGCATGTGGGAGAAAATTAGTGTTTGCATGTATCTGCCATCGAGTTGAGTGAAGGCGGTGGACTCGTAATTTCCAGTTAATGTCGCTCATTGTAATAGGTGGTGATTTCTGATGCACTTTTTGCTGCAAATAATAGATGGATTGTCATGGTGAAGCCATTACTGAGATGTGTTCGGATGGCCATTAGTAGCTTTCTGGTAGGGAAGATGAAGTTCTTGCTTCTTGTCTTCAAAATGTCTTTTTGTTCACCAGAGGAAATAAATCAGAATTTGAAGTTGTTTTTCCTTAGAATAATTTACCTATGAGGTGCAAGTGGCACTGATGAAGAAACTGACATGATGAATGAATGATCCTTTTCTTGTAAGTTTTTTCAGAAAGACTAATGGGATAGTGAAATGACATTAAGGATTTAAAAAGTTTTAAACTGTATTTTTACTTATCCTTCACGCCAACATTTGATGGGAGGTGAGAAAAAAATTAAACGAAAAATGGGTACATAAGCATTTAACTAATTAATTGTGATGTTTTGTTTGCTTGAAAGATATAATCCAGTGTTCCTGCAGACAAACATTTCCTATCCCACTACCCCACAGTTAATGAGTCGGTGGAAAACCAAAAACGTGTCATTCCTTCATTTTCTACTGTTCTTGCATTGGTGCAGCTTGAGAACCCAATATTGTTTTATGAGACTGTACAAGCTAACAGGGTACAGTGCTCTCCTTTTGTCGGAGGTCTAGGTTTGATATCAGCTATATTCCATTAGCAGACCATAATCAGCCTATTGGTGTACAATCACAACTATGAGATACGTGACCAGAGTGAGGCATGTGACATGTGAGATATGTGACCGATGTGAGATATGTGACCAGAGTGAGATATGTGACATATGAGGCATGTGACCAGAGTGTGGCATGTGACCAGAGTGAGATATGTGACCGAGTGAGATATGTGACCAGAGTGAGGCATGTGACCAGAGTGAGATATGTGACCAGAGTGAGGCATGTGACCAGAGTGAGATATGTGACCAGAGTGAGATATGTGACCAGAGTGAGGCATGTGACCAGAGTGAGGCATGTGACCAGAGTGAGATATGTGACCAGAGTGAGATATGTGACCAGAGTGAGGCATGTGACCAGAGTGAGATATGTGACCAGAGTGAGGCATGTGACCAGAGTGAGGCATGTGACCAGAGTGAGGCATGTGACCAGAGTGAGATATGTGACATATGAGGCATGTGACCAGAGTGAGATATGTGACCAGAGTGAGGCATGTGACCAGAGTGAGATATGTGACATATGAGGCATGTGACCAGAGTGAGATATGTGACATGTGAGGCATGTGACCAGAGTGAGATATGTGACATATGAGGCATGTGACCAGAGTGAGATATGTGACCAGAGTGAGGCATGTGACCAGAGTGAGGCATGTGAGATATGTGACATGTTAGGCATTTCAAGCAGCAGGGATTAAGAGTGTGGCATAGTGTCTTGGATTTGATAACAACCTTTGTTGTTTTGTGTTATTGGAGAACATTGTGTGTTAGTGCACAGAAACATGGCCCTGTCTTGATGCTAGCGGACCGGGCCCCGTTCCACAAAGCAATATTACCGCTAAGATGATCGTAACTTGCATACTTTAACATTGACTTGCGACAATCATAGCACCAAGATCGCTCTGTGGAACGGACCCCTGGTCATCACCTGGCAGTCAAGGTCTATATAAGCTCGGCTGATTAACTCAAGTTTGATCAGGCTCAACATGCTCATGTAGGTCACTAGTATAGGTCACTGGTGTAGGTCACTAGTACAGGTCAGCAGTAGGGGTCATGAGTGTAGGTCATCAGTGGGGGTCATAAGTGAAGGTCACCAGTAGGGGTCATGAGTGTAGGTCACCAGTAGGGGTCATGAGTGTAGGTCACCAGTATAGGTCACCAGCAGGGGTCACTAGTGAAGGTCACCAGTATAGGTCACTTGTGTAGGTCACCAGTAGGGGTCATGAGTGTAGGTCACTAGTATAGGTCACCAGTGTAGGTCACTAGTATAGGTCACCAGTGTAGGTCACCAGTATAGGTCACTGGTCTAGGTCACCAGTATGGGTCATGAGTGTAGGTCACCAGTAGGGGTCACTCGTGTAGGTCATTAGTGTAGGTCACCAGAAGGGATCATGAGTGTAGGTCATTGGTTTAGGTCATCAGTATAGGTGACTGGTGTAGGTAGCCAGTATAGGTCACTAGTGTAGGTCACCAGTAGGGGTCATGAGTGTAGGTTATTAGTGTAGGTCATTGGTTGGGGTCACTAGAATGGGTCACCAGTGTGGATAATCAGTGTAGGTCACTGGTATAGGTCACTGGTGTAGGTCACCAGTGTGGGTAATCAATGTAGGTCACTGGTATAGGTCACTGGTGTGGGTCATTGGTGTAGGTCACCAGTGTGGGTAATCAGTGTTGGTCACTGGTTGGGGTCACTAGAATGGGTCACCAGTGTGCGTAATCAATGTAGGTGTAAGTGTTCCAGTTTTAAGATTAATTTTCATGTCAAGACAAGTGCATGAAGTGCCATGATAGATCACACTGTTGGTAAAGATTCTGCAATTACCATCATGCAACATGTCTTTAACAATGCATCCTGTATGTGTGCAAGTGATCACGGAGATCAACATGTTCCTACTTGTGTGTGAAAGGCACTGCACTGACAATCAGAAGGAATCACACATTCAAGCCATGGCATGATCTCTTAAGTCCACGAACCAGTCAAACAAAGGAAAATGAAATATATTCCTTTACGGTCATTTCAATCTGCAGCTCCTCTCAAATGGAAAAAAAATTTGCTTAAAATATTTTACAGTTGCTGTTTCTTTAATATTATTATGATCATGACCATCACCGTTGCTACACCATCCTCATCACTATCAACAAAACCAACATCAACATGACTATTTATACATGCACTGACATATAGACATAATGACACACAACTTAAGTAAATTTATCTGTTTCTTAAAGAAGACATGATAACCTAATGGTTCATCTAAATCTTCATCTTATAGTTGCGTGGTGAGCACCATGAGAAATATTATTATCTCTTTTCCAAGAATAGACCTGAGCCCTTGAAGTTTCCATTGTGTAGCTGTAGATGAGTTTGTATCAGCACCTGTCTCGGCTAAAGTAGCCATTCATACATCTCCGAACCTACCACTCCACTCTGACATTTACCTTTGGGATGTCAGACAAGCCTAGCTTTAAATTTCATTTCTAGCATTTGAAAAAACATGTTGGCACATCTAATGAGAAACAAATGTGTTTCTCTGGCTGAAAATACTCATCAGAAATCCGAGTTTTAGCCCCGAGATGAAATCCCTGGGAGACAAGCCTAATGAGACAAGGACAGAGTAACCTGCTTGTATATGGTGCCGGGATGGAGCCGCTAATTACAGAGGCAAGCAACTCTACTGGCATTGTGTTTTCTGGAGACAGGAGAGAGGGAGAGATGAATAGCAAATGTCACAAATGCTGTGTTAGTACAATGGAAGTTGCATGCAAATGACTGCAAATGGTAGTTTGGTGAGCCTTTTTAGTAACTTTGTTTTTTATTCATGAGATATTAATTTTCATGAGACCTAAAATGAGGGATTGACGCTTCAAAGCGATTGATCAAGGCTTTCGGTCTGTGAAGATGCAGGTCAGGTCTGGTTGTGAGATGATGGGTAATGGTAGTTGAGGTGGAATCTGGTACCCTTGTATGACCCAGATCTTCAGAGCCATTTTGTGGTCATCATTTCAAATGTGTTTTTTTTCTCAACTTTTAAATAAGTTTGGTTCAACTGACATCACTTTAGTAAAATGACAATACTTACTACTGCTGCTGCTGCTATTACTGCTGCTGCAGCTATTGCTACTACTACCACCACTATTTCTACTGCTGCTACTACTACTACTACTACTACTACTACTACTACTTCAACCACCACTACTACTGCTATTTCTACTACCACTACTACTACTACTACTCAATTACCACTACTACAACTTCAACCACCACCACTACTACTACTACTACTGCTATTTCTCCAACTACTACTACTGCCACTACTTCTACTACTACTACTTCCACTACCGCCGCCACCACCACCACCGCCACCACCACCAACTGCTACAAATATTGCGTTTCAGAGTGAATTTTAAGTCACAAATGACCAAATCAGTCAAAAGGTAGAGCCCTGTGTAAGACCTGCCTCACTCAGGCTATATTCTCACAGTAAGTTGACACATGATACACCTGACATACTGATCAAAACAGGGTTAAACCCAACCCACTCACTACTTTGGGGAATAAAACTGACTTAGTTGTCATTCTGTGGGCCTTAATTCCTCCAAAGTCAGACTAGTGGATTTACTGTTATTGCAAAATAAATGAATTATGTCCATCAAACTCAATATGTACTGATACATTCATTTCACTCTTGCTACTCAGAAAATTAAGTTTTGCGTCGCGTATAAATTGAAACATGGTACAATCTGGGCTCATATGTCCATGTAGATGAAATTCCGGAGATTGGTGTAAAATAGAAATTTCGGACATGATGAGAGAGGAATAATAAGAGTCACCAGGTGGGGTCACAGCAACAGACTCATCAATACAGAAAGCTGCTTGAACGCAAGCACCTGCTGATGAAATCTTCTTCCCGTGACAATCACTACAATCCAAGATTAGACTCTGATGCTACTGCTGCTGGTACTGCTGCCAGAAATCAACACATCCTTGCAATTTACGATAGTGGTATGCAAGAATCTACTCATTTGCTGCCCAAACTTGCACCTGTCGTGAATTTTTTTCCCTGTCTTTCTAGGTTTCTAGGTTACCTGTTCTGTTTTTGTGGTTTGTTTATTTGAATGTTTGTAGGAGTTAAATTGATTATTGAAAACACCTGTTCTGGAATCCATCTTCAAGAAAAAAAGAAAAGCTTGTGTATTGATTCTTTGGGGGTAAATTTTTGTCTTATTTGCAAGGTTATGTTTTTTGCATGATCAGATACTTGATGGATTGTGCATTCAAATATTTAGTCTTGTTTCTTTCACCCAAGTTTGCAGTTTAGTTTCGTCTTCACCTGTTTGTATAATAAGAAATCAGTGAAAATGCAGTTGTTGTAGCTCCCATTATATGTTTCTTGTCTCAGTATTGATAGTTTTATGAAAGTAGTAGTATCTATGTAGATAAATACATACACACACGCATATGGATTGCTGTATTTCTCCCTATCAAGATGTATGGATTGATATATATCTCCCTATCAAGTTGTATGCACTGCTGTATTTCTCCCTATCAAGTTGTATGCACTATAATATATCTCCCCATCAAGTTGTATGCACTGTTATATATCTCCCTATCAAGCTATTTGCACTGCTGTATATCTCCCTATCAAGTTTTATGCTCTGTTATATATCTCCCTTTCAAGTTGTATGCCCAGTTATATATCTCCCTATCAAGTTGTATGTTCTGCTGTATATCTCCCTATCAAGTTGTATGCACTATAATATATCTCCCCATCAAGTTGTATGCACTGTTATATATCTCCCTATCAAGCTATTTGCACTGCTGTATATCTCCCTATCAAGTTTTATGCTCTGTTATATATCTCCCTTTCAAGTTGTATGCACTGCTGTATATCTCCCTATCAAGTTGTATGCACTGCTGTATATCTCCCTATCAAGTTGTATGCACTATAATATATCTCCCCATCAAGTTGTATGCACTGTTATATATCTCCCTATCAAGCTGTATGCACTGCTGTATATCTCCCTATCAAGTTTTATGCTGTTATATATCTCCCTTTCAAGTTGTATGCCAAGTGATATATCTCCCTATCAAGTTGTATGCACTGCTATATATCTCCCTATCAAGTTGTATGCACTGTTATATATCTCCCTGTCAAGTTGTATGCACTGCTGTATATCTCCCTATCAAGTTGTATGCACTGCTATATATCTCCCTATCAAGTTGTATGCACTGCTATATATCTCCCTGTCAAGTTGTATGCACTCTTATACATCTCACTATCAAGTTTTATGCTGTTATATATCTCCCTGTCAAGTTGTATGCCAAGTGATATATCTCCCTATCAAGTTGTATGCTCTGTTATATATCTCCCTTTCAAGTTGTATGAACTGCTGTATATCTCCCTATCAAGTTGTATGCACTATAATATATCTCCCCATCAAGTTGTATGCACTGTTATATATCTCCCTATCAAGCTGTATGCACTGCTGTATATCTCCCTATCAAGTTTTATGCTGTTATATATCTCCCTTTCAAGTTGTATGCCAAGTGATATATCTCCCTATCAAGTTGTATGCACTGCTATATATCTCCCTATCAAGTTGTATGCACTGTTATATATCTCCCTGTCAAGTTGTATGCCAAGTGATATATCTCCCTATCAAGTTTTATGCTCTGTTATATATCTCCCTTTCAAGTTGTATGCACTGCTGTATATCTCCCTATCAAGTTGTATGCACTGCTATGTATCTCTCTATCAAGTTGTATGCACTGCTGTATATCTCCCTATCAAGTTGTATGCACTATAATATAATTCCCCATCAAGTTGTATGCACTGTTATATATCTCCCTATCAAGCTGTATGCACTGCTGTATATCTCCCTATCAAGTTTTATCCTGTTATATATCTCCCTTTCAAGTTGTATGCCAAGTGATATATCTCCCTATCAAGTTGTATGCACTGCTATATATCTCCCTATCAAGTTGTATGCACTGTTATATATCTCCCTGTCAAGTTGTATGCCAAGTGATATATCTCCCTATCAAGTTGTATGCACTGCTGTATATCTCCCTATCAAGTTGTATGCACTGCTATATATCTCCCTGTCAAGTTGTATGCACTGCTATATATCTCCCTATCAAGTTGAGGGGCGGTCGGGTAACCTAGTGGTTAAAGCGTTCGCTCATCACGCCGAAGACCCGGGTTCGATTCCCGACATGGGTACAATGTGTGAAGCCCATTTCTGGTGTCCCCCGCCGTGATATTGCTGGAATATTGCTAAAAGCGGCGTAAAACCAAACTCACTCACTCACTCACCTATCAAGTTGTATGTTCTGCTGTATATCTCACTATCAAGTTTTATACACTGCCATATATTTCCCTAAATGCTCAATGGGATTGTATAATAGTGTTAGGACAAGCCTGAATTTACTAGTCATACGAGTTACACAGAAACAGTTGTTTATTAAACAACAATGGGCATGGAGAATTTCATGCAAACAAAGAGCAAACTTAGTGTAGTGAATAAGTGAGTTTTAACACCGCTTTTCCAGTTATATCACGGCATGTCAGCTTCATGTGTGAGGAAAGACCGAAGTGATGCAGGTCTCAGATTTTTACCACTTTGTTGAAACCAGTGAGCAGGGGTTCGGTGCTCATAAACCCAGAACTATATTCTGGCCGAATCAGGATTTGAACCCACAGTCATAGATGTCTGGCTTCCCCAAGAGACACAACTCTGTACATTGATTTTCGGTGCCTGACATGAATGGGCCACCTGTGCCTCCAAACTAAGTATTGGGAAATGCATCATACTGTGTCTATGTTATCATGATACGTATTGATACAAGAGGTCAGCATGTCATGTGACATGTCTATGTCATGCTGGTAACCGTGAGCGATATTCTGTATGATATTCTGTCCATGACATCACGCCTGAGAGAGAAACACATCCACGGTGAGGATGGGATGAGCATTCAGAGAGGATTGAGGTCAACAGAGATTGACCTTGGGATTCAAGGAAAAGAAGATTTTAGAACAAGTTTGATTATTGGATTAAGCATTGAAAATTTGGCTCCCAAGAACATACACAGATGTGGTTCTGGAATGTTGCCATTACACAAGGAATTGAAATTCAGAGGAATATGACTTGCTGATTCTATTTCCATGAATTCATGAGATGTGAATTGTCTTGAATTGCATTAAAGAATATAATTCTGATGAAAAGAGGAGGAAAAAGTCCATATTTTCCAAACCAGTGGTTCAGAACATAATAGGTTCTGACAACCTACACAAATAACAATACCGAGGGCCGAGAGAAGAGGTTAGTCTGGAAGGCAGCCCATGATGGGCTAACGAGGAAAAAATGGTCATCAACAGAGATGAAAAAGGTAAAAACAGAACAAAACATGTCCGAGTTTCCTCATGCATCCTGGGCTTAAGATAGAGAATTGATCTTTGGTGGCAGAGACTGCCCTTCATTATAACGCTACTGTTGGGAAACATCTGGTGCAGCCAGGTGGGGGGATATTTATGAGCATCTTGTTAACATCTTAGTAGGGTGTGTTGATTGTGGATAAATGAGGTTTGTTTTGTGCTGATGCAGTTAAATAAAATGTATTTAATAATAATAATAATAATAATAATAATTGATTTGTAAAGCGCCTTTCAAAGGCATTTAGAAGTGATACACATAAGGAAGAGAATTTGTGGATCTCAACTTCTTTATTATGAGGAACACAACATTTTGGAGTAAGCATATACCCCTAAACGTTGTGTTCCTTATAATAAAAAAGTTGACATCCATAAATTCTCTTCCTTAAAATGTATTTAGTTCAGAGGGTCATCAGTTTTATTAACTTGCTGTAGATGTTAAAACTAGAATGATTTTATTTCATTAAAGTCATTAACCATTTTGCCATTCATTTAACAAACAAACAAAACAAACATTTGTGTTATTTATATTAAATTATGTTGAAGAAATGTTTGTTGAATGCATAGTATAGTCCTTTTATATTAATTGTCACACCTAGTATTATGTTTTAAATTGGAAAAGTATTGAATTCTTTTATATATATATTACCCCCATATCATTCTATATTTTGAAATAATATATCTTCATGTTTGAACCATATATAACACTGATTTGTCTAGCATAGACTTGATAATTTTACAAACCTTTTTAATACAGCTGGAATATTGCTTACTGCCATGATAAAAACGATGAAACAAATGTTTAACATTAGTTTCATAATGGAAACAAAACAATCACATCTTCCTTCTATCTTATTCCCAAGCTAATACTGAATCTTATTTCTGAACGTTATTCCTCTGTTATTCCTCTGTTCTTTAATGTAACCTTGGAACATTGTATAACATGATGCCATTGTTTCATCGTCATGCCATATAAGCAAACATGCAGCCATCTCTGTAGAACCTGGCCTTAGACATGGACAGGGGAATCCCTTAGCTTACCTCCTATTCCTGGTATCCGATTGTGAAAACAGACAGAGCACTGCTCCGTCTTCTACTCAGCCACTTCAGGTGAGAGGGCTATAATCCATCAGTTCCGACTGAATTGCTGTAAATATCCATTCCAACATGCGAGAAACTCGACTTTTTCCTTCCTCAAAAAGTCCTAGTGATTGAGTGACTGCATCAATGTGGTGTGAAAAAAGATGTGATATTAACGAGACAAAATTGACTATTCATTAGTAGGTGTCCTGCACAGATGGGCAGAAATCAGCCACTGTGTTTAACTTGGATTAAGCCAAATTATGTGTGATCCGAGCTCATCCCAGTTTGGAGGGCCAGAATGAGCATCTCGTCAATATCACGCAGTGTGAAATTAACGCTTGTTCCTCCCTATTTCCTGCAGTACTTTGTATTGGCTCTGTTGTCTTTGACTTGCTATTGATTGATGTCAGCTTCATATACTACGGTTCGTTACGGGTCCATATTTCATATCAAAGATTTATTACACGTCTCCCTTCTTCTGTGTTATAATGAGGTTAATTTGATTGCAAGGAGAATCACAGTGACAAGTTGAGAGTAATGACAATTAGGAAATGAAGCTATCAATTAAAATTAAAGATGCAAACGGAATTGAAATGATCTCTGCTTTGACATAATCCTGCCAATGCCCAAAACAGCGTATTTAATTTCCGTCTCCACCTGTGCAGCCACTTAGCCTGATGGGTGAAGACTTCCCACTGACGCAGAGTAAACTAGCGGATTTCTGGAATAACGCCCTCTGATCTTCCCCGCATTAATGATAGTAATCAATTAATGCTTGGGTCAGTCTCTCTGCATTTCTAGTTGAGTTTAAACGAACTAACAAATTAACAGCAATTACATTGCCAGCAAAACATGCCGGCTAATTGAATTTTCAATTGGAAGGAAAAAGTTCTTGACAGAAAACTTTTTTTTATGTTGTTTTCGTCCAAAATCTGTCATTGCCGTTTTGATAAGCAGCTGAGGATGCAGGACTCGTAGGGTTATTTCCCCCGTGAGATTTGTCGTTATTTTCAGAGTTTATTACTGTTTGTCGATTTTGCATTCCTGATGAGTATTCTTTGATTTTGGTCTTATCAGAGGGACGACGTTAGATGAATTTCTATGTCCTCTGATGGCTTCTACTTGTAAGTCAGGAGGTATCGACGTTGATGGAGGTTTCAAAGATGGGTTTGAAATTATTACGATTAGTGCAGACCTCTTTGTAATCTACACACATCAATATCAAGCTAAACATAAGCTGTGGAAATTGATTTGTAAGCCAATGAAGTGCATTAGAGAAATATTCCAAAATTGTGTTGCTGAAAAATGGATGTTGACCTAGATGCTGGTGGCACACTTGATGATACAGCTTTTAGACAAATCAAAGATTGATGTTAAATCATACACTGTTGACACTATAGATGGCACGTAAACACTGTAGATGACACGTAAACACTGTAGATGGCATGTAAACACTATAGATGGCATGTAAGCACTATAGATGGCACGTAAACACTATAGATGGCATGTAAACACTACAGCATGTAAACACTATAGATGGCATGTAAACACTATAGATGGCATGCAAACACTATAGATGGCATGTAAACACTATAGATGGCATGTAAACACTATAGATGGCATGTAAACACTATAGCATGTAAACACTATAGATGGCATGTTAACACTATAGATGGCATGTAAACACTATAGATGGCATGTAAACACTAGATGGCATGTAAACACTATGGATGGCATGTAAGCACAATAGATGGCATATAAACACTATAGATGGCATATAAACACTATAGATGGCATGTAAACACTATAGATGGAATGTAAACACTATAGATGGCATGTAAACACTATAGATGGCGTGTAAACACTAGATGGCATATAAACACTATGGATGGCATGTAAGCACTGTAGATGGCATATAAACACCTTAGATGGCATGTAAACACTGTAAATGGCATGTAAACACTATAGATGGCATGTAAACACTATAGATGGAATGTAAACACTATAGATGGCATGTAAACACTATAGATTGCGTGTAAACACTATAGATGGCATGTTAACACTATAGATGGCATGTAAGCATTGTAGATGGCATATAAACACTGTAGATGGCATGTAAACACTGTAAATGGCATGTAAACCCTATAGATGGCATGTAAACACTGTAGATGGCATGTAAGCACAATAGATGGCATGTAAACACTGTAGATGGCATGTAAGCTCTATAGACGGCATGTAAACACTTGTGTGTCAAATCCCAGATTTACCTTGTTTGGGATGCTTGTGTTATTAGCACCATGCCCATGCCCGTTATTGTCTCCAGTGTTTTGGATATTTCTACGATCTATGGCACTGGAAGCTTTCCTCCCACATTAAGCTGACATTGAGGGAAATCTCTTAACAAAAGCCACAAAACTCTTTCCATAATCATAAGAAATCCTTTTCGCCTATATCATGAGCATGTGTTTATGAATCACTCTCAGTAAGTGACGATACCAGGTGGTCACGAGAAGGAGAGCATATCAGGCCCCATTGGTGGCACCTGTAACAAATGCATGCAAAGGCAAGTCAACTGTTCATTTGAAAAAACACCTAAACATATGGTAACAATTTAAAATAGGGAATTTACATTTGACATCATTTTAGGCATTAATGAGTCAGATTTGGAAATATCCTCCATATGTCTTCCATGAAACTGTTTGAAAGCTTTTCTAAGGCCTTGATTATAACCCTGATAAAACACTTTTTTGCAAGAGTTGTGCGACATTCTTTGAAATCTTCATGGAAAGAGCATGCTTGATTGTATCTCTAAAGTTGTGAAATGTAAATGCTAAAGGCTGGAGCTGGTGGAATATTGTTCAACATAAAAGGAAATTGACTATTGGAAAGTTGAGGTCATCCCTCTTGTCATACACTCTTGTGGAGAGTGTTTTGTCATTCTGAATCTTTATGCATAGATCTAAATATGGAAAAGATGAGACGGTCTTACTGGTCTCTACTATTTCTAGCTCAAAGCAGCAGTAAACCCAACTCACTCACTCGTATATGATGTCCAAGCAATAACATAAGTAGGAGCGAGAGGGTTGAATGCATGTACTGCTATCTCAGATCTGCTGTTATGACGGCAGCCTAACTCAAGCAAACTTCCAGTGTAATAGACCCATCAACAATAATTGCACACTCCTGTTCTGATGGAAATGTTGAAGAGAATGTGCACCATCTAAACAAAATCTATTGAGACATTTACAAAGCAGACTCTCTTTGACCATTGTTGTTATCTGAATCTATACGTCTGCCCACGTTGTGCAGACGTGCAAACTTTTGTCTCAACCTTTTCATTACTTAATAAGGCAAATGTACAATGATGAAAAAAGAGGTAATATTAAGATATATCTTACAGATTATGCCCAGCTGCCGAGATCTCAATTGGAGATTCAGCGTGGCTCCAATATTCCCCTGATCAATACACAACGTATCATTTTATCCTTTACATAAATCAGCCTTTTTTGGCTGTCGTCACTGATATAATGCAGGTGATAATATTCCACTCTTGTCTATTTATTCCACCCCTTGTCTATTTAATAACGATATTGCATGCAACGGTCAAGACAAAGCTCTTGGGAAATTGGAGGACGTTCAC
Organism: Haliotis rufescens; assembly: GCF_023055435.1. Taxonomy (NCBI): domain Eukaryota; kingdom Metazoa; phylum Mollusca; class Gastropoda; order Lepetellida; family Haliotidae; genus Haliotis; species Haliotis rufescens. Next base: position 964,592 of record NW_025963891.1, on the reverse strand, counting down.
CATGAGTGATCTCCCCTTAATGATTGGCAGCTCTCAACAGGCTCTGGAGTACAAATGGGATTAATATTAAAGTAGATATTTGTAATTAACGACTTATGGTCATTGAGGCTTCTTAATAACCGTACAGTGGTTGTCCAGGTATAATTTATGTATGGCAACTGTATTAGGGAGAGATTTGTTAAATGACAAGATTATAACATGAGCTCTCATCTCATTTCAATTCATATTGGACAAATATTGATTAATACGTAAGAAGATAAAAGTCTTAAGTGTTCATTGAACATTTAACATTTTCGTAGGGTTAGACAGTTCAACTTCTCGGAGAGAATTGAGATACTTTGGAAAACTGCAGAAAAAATGCCAATATCAGGAAGAAGTTTAAAACTGGATAAATCTTTACTATTAATCTGACCTCTGTTACGAAAACAAACAAAAATAATTGAAAAAAACCCAGGACACCTTAACTGCAGTATAATTGTAGCATTAACACCAGATAGTTCATTGGCTATGTTGTCAGTGTGGCAACTTTTAGTAGCCAGGCCATGGACCATGTTGTCAGTGTGCCAACCTAAAGTAGCCAGACCATTGACCATGTTGTCAGTGTGCCAACTTTCAGTAACCAGACCATAGGCCATGTTGTCAGTGTGCCAACTCTCAGTAACCAGACCATGGACCATGTTGTCAGTGTGCCAACTTTCAGTAACCAGACCATAGACCATGTTGTCAGTGTGCCAACTTTCAGTAACCAGACCATAGACCATGTTGTCCGTGTGCCAACTTTCAGTAACCAGACCATAGACCATGTTGTCAGTGTGCCAACTTTCAATAACCAGACCATAGACCATGTTGTCAGTGAGCCAACTCTCAGTAACCAGACCATGGACCATGTTGTCAGTGTGCCAACTTTCAGTAACCCGACCATGGACCATGTTGTCAGTGTGCCAACTTTCAGTAACCAGACCATGGACCATGTTGTCAGGGTACCAGCTTGAGTTAACTCAGGTCCAACACTGGAGACTAAGTCTAAGCTTTGTGGAAATGGGCCCTGGACTGGAATGTTAGTATAGTAAACTAACTAATCAATGACCATATCATTGCTCACAACTCTCTAGTCACATTCTGTAGCTTACAACCACTCACCCAGCCACAGTTAACCTTGCTGCTGCTGAAACTTCTGCTGGACAGAGGCATCACAGAACACAGTCATCAATTGAAAAGAAATATTCTTGATCTTGAAAATCATATGTCAATAGATTTTTAGCCCAGTTCCAAGTTACACCCCCCCATCCCCCCAAAAAATGATGAGAGTACAAATTAGTTCCAAAGATGTACCAAAAAGCCAAATCTAGTTAGCAATGTCATTCATCAGGGTAAGTAAGACTTTGCTAGAAACAGTTTGAATAATGTCCTGGGCCTCGTTTCACAGTGATCTTAGTGCTACGCTGGTCGTTAGCCTATGTTAAAGTATGAGAGTTGTGATCACCTTAGTGCTAAGATGGTTTTGTGGAACAGGGCCGTGTCCTGTAGTGTCAACTGTTGACTTCTGCTGGCAACAGGGTTGGGGAAGGACTGGGGAACAGATGCTTCTATTTCTGACCCTACAGGGTGATTTGTTATCTATCCCTGCCCACAATAGTCAGATAACAATGTCTGATAGCCTCTAAATCACACAAAACATTTATTGGAGGGACGGCAATTCAGATACAGGCCATCACTAATGGCATGCAAATGTGGCTGCCAGACTAACTAGAGAACTTCCCCTCACAATTGTCTGCTGTTGAACACTGTTGCCAAAATGTTTTTTATTGAGGATGAGAGGGTATATTTAGGTCAGTGCTAGGGAGAAGTGTTGTTAACTCTTTAAGCTGAACTTAATATAAAAATAACTGGCTTTGTGTTTGTAAATAAGTGTAATATGGTGGTTGCTCTTGTATGCATGAAAATGTATGGAATAAATTTATGGAAAATATATTCTATGACTTCTAAATATATGTAACTTCTAAAGTCACTCAGCCACCTCTGTGGTGTTGTGGTACAGTGTTCGCTCGGAGAGTGGAAGATCCGGGTTTGATCCCAAGTTGCGACCAAAAGACATTAAAAGATGATACTTGTTGTTACCCTGCCTGGCGCTCGGCATTATGGAGTTAAAACAAGGACTGTTCAAGGAGGGCTCAGAGTCAGTATATTGTGTCAGAATGGTTAGAAATTTATGTTAAACTGCGTCATTTCATATCAGTAGGCTAGCACTATAGAATTGGCATCAGTCTTGCATAATACAAGCAGCCACAAACACACGTATGCATGCACATCACTATAAAAATGCAATAATCTGGGACGCAACATTCATAAAGCCCCATTTCACTCTTATCTTTGCCGTTTCCTTGTATGAGAGGTTGTGAGCTGCTAGGATCTGCTGAATTCATGAACAGATAGCCATCATGACAACTGGCCACACATTGATGAACGTTGAAACAGATGGTAGTCTGATTGTACAACACAGTGACACACGGCCCTTGTAGTCTGATTGTACAACACAGTGACACACAGCCCTTGTAGTCTAATTGTACAACACAGTGACACACAGCCCTTGTAGTCTGATTGTACAACATGGTGACACACAGCCCTTGTAGTCTGATTGTACAACACAGTGACACACAGCCCTTGTAGTCTGATTGTACAACATGGTGACACACAGCCCTTGTAGTCTGATTGTACAACACAGTGACACACAGCCCTTGTAGTCTGATTGAACAACACAGTGACACACAGCCCTTGTAGTCTGATTGTACAACACAGTAACACACAGCCCTTGTACTCTGATTGTACAACACAGTGACACACAACCCTTGTAGTCTGATTGTACAACACAGTGACACACAGCCCTTGTAGTCTGATTGTACAACACAGTGACACACAGCCCTTGTAGTCTGATTGTACAACACAGTGACACACAGCCCTTGTAGTCTGATTGTACAACACAGTGACACACAGCTCATGTAGTCTGATTGTACAACACAGTGACACACAACCCTTGTAGTCTGATTGTACAACACAGTGACACACAACCCTTGTAGTCTGATTGTACAACACAGTAACACACAGCCCTTGTACTCTGATTGTACAACACAGTGACACACAACCCTTGTAGTCTGATTGTACAACACAGTAACACACAGCCCTTGTACTCTGATTGTACAACACAGTGACACACAACCCTTGTAGTCTGATTGTACAACATAGTGACACACAGCCCTTGTAGTCTGATTGTACAACACAGTGACACACAGCCCTTGTAGTCTGATTGTACAACACAGTGACACACAGCCCTTGTATTCTGATTGTACAACAGAGTGACACACAGCCCTTGTAGTCTGATTGTACAACACAGTGACACACGGCCCTTGTAGTCTGATTGTACAACATGGTGACACACAGCCCTTGTAGTCTGATTGTACAACACAGTGACACACATCCCTTGTAGTCTGATTGTACAACATAGTGACACACAGCCTTTGTAGTCTGATTGTACAACACAGTGACACACAGCTCATGTAGTCTGATTGTACAACACAGTGACACACGGACCTTGTAGTCTGATTGTACAACATAGTGACACACAACCCTTGTAGTCTGATTGTACAACACAGTGACACACAGCTCATGTAGTCTGATTGTACAACACAGTGACACACGGCCCTTGTAGTCTGATTGTACAACACAGTGACACACAGCCATTGTAGTCTGATTGAACAACACAGTGACACACAGCCCTTGTAGTCTGATTGTACAACACAGTGATACACAGCCCTTGTAGTCTGATTGTACAACACAGTGACACACGGCTCTTGTAGTCTGATTGTACAACACAGTGACACACAGCCCTTGTACTCTGATTGTACAACACATTGACACACGGCCCTTGTAGTCTGATTGTACAACACAGTGACACACAGCCCTTGTAGTCTGATTGTACAACACAGTGACACACAGCCCTTGTAGTCTGATTGTAGAACACAGTGACACACAGCCCTTGTAGTCTGATTGTACAACACAGTGACACACTGCCCTTGTAGTCTGATTGTACAACACAGTGACACACGGCTCTTGTAGTCTGATTGTACAACACAGTGACACACAACCCTTGTAGTCTGATTGTACAACACAGTGACAAACAGCCCTTGTAGTCTGATTGTACAACACAGTGACACACGGCTCTTGTAGTCTGATTGTACAACACAGTGACACACGGCTCTTGTAGTCTGATTGTACAACACAGTGACACACAACCCTTGTAGTCTGATTGTACAACACAGTGACAAACAGCCCTTGTAGTCTGATTGTACAACACAGTGACACACGGCTCTTGTAGTCTGATTGTGAAGAAAGGCTCCAACTACTCCATCGCTGGTTGCAAGCGGTGGCTAAATGAGAAGGGGTTATCAGGCTCATGACTTGCTCATGCTTTCAATCACTGGTTTGCCTTTCCAGATTTAACAGGCTGCTGTAATGTAGTTGGGTCTGCTGCTTACTGCTGCTTACTGCTGTGTTAACACATCTAAGGGATTTGAAATGGAAGTAAACTTTCGTGTTCAAAATGTTCAATGCATTTATTTATTTGTTCAGATAAAAAGTAATTTATTTTCCTGTTTCAGTTGAACAGGAAGCTCATCCAAGAAGTTAACATCGGAGGAACTGAGAATGTTGTGAAAGGTATGTTCTGCATGTTATTCTGTGGAGTCCAGGGACAACTTCCTCATGGTGTACTTCATCGGTACTTCATCATTTCCAGGGGATTAGATGCTCTCTGAGATAAGACATTCTTTTTCGGTTTAACATTCTGTATTTTATTAATTTTTTTAATGCTTAAAGGACATCCTTTCAGACCAAATGGTATTTTATGATAGATACTGGTACTCGTATTCCCACATATTCTTATACCTTCAATTGCACAAGAAGTGTCTTCATATTAATGTCATATAATCTATGACACTGTTTTAATCGACATTGATTTTCTATGAATTTATTTTAAACTTTTTAAAGATGTAAAAAAAATGTAGATTGCATGTAGATAATTGAAATATGTTGTAAATGGACAAAACGAAATAGGGAAGAGAGGATTCCCAGAATATCGGTGGAGTTGAGTACCAATGAAAGGTCAGCAGAGAGGAAGGAAATTGCATTACCATTCCGTGTGAAAGTAGTACAAGCACTGCATACAGAGTCTCCATGCTCGCAGAGGGTTTTGTCGTGGAATTCCTTCTCTTGTGTCTGTCCGATTGAGCGGGGTCTTTTAGAAGCCCACACTCTGCTGAAGATGTCTGCAAGATGCGTGCCCAATTAACGCGATTTAAGGTCAAGAATCGTAGCAGTTGATTTAATCAAGATCCACTTTAGTCAGCAAAATATAGTTCACTGGATCTGTAGGGTGAATCGGTGATCATGGGCTACATCGCTTGGTGTATTTATGTGTTTTCTTGAACTTTTAGAGATATGATTGTGGTTTTTTTAATATTCCACAAAATAAATCTGTATTTTTTTTATACAATTCATACATGATAAAGTGTTGTTTTTATTTTGTGTCAAGTTTATGTTGATAGAATATGACATTGGTGGGTCACCATAATTGTCATTCAACTCGTTGTATGTTATCAGACACACATATCTTCACGTAATGGGTTTCTTAGATAGCAGTCTTGTGAAGCGTGGCAAGATAGAGTCCTGTTTTCATAGTTTCAACTGCAATATCGATAAAGGACTTGACTGATTTCTCACAATGATAGATTGTATGGTTATCTGAGTAGACATAAATACTCACATAAATACGTCAGTGTTTTTTTATGGAAATCCACTAAAGAAATCTCATGTTATTTGATTTAATGGAAACATGGCATAGCTCAGTTTATGATTTGAGCATAAAAAAAACTATTTGTGTATGCTTGAGTCAATAAGGTTTTTTTCCAGTATAAATGATTGTGTGTAGTCTGCAGATAGTTCTCTTATGCTACAAGAGTTAAGATACTTCAGGAGTCTTAGGGGCATGGAGACGTATGTATAGATTTTCTCATAAAAAGAGTGTTTAGTTTGAAATGTGTTTTTAACAATTTTACGTACATCCTTTGGGAATCTCATGAATTTCTAATCAATATCCATATTGGGAATCAAACCAGCCTAACAAGCACCTGCCGTACCAACTGCCCATTGCACCACATCTTTAATGGAAAGATGACAGCACTACGAAACTCCCTCCACTTCAGTTAAAAAAAATCAAAATCAATCTAAAAATTATTAAAAGTTGCTTCACAAAATGGTCAATAATTGTGACAGGCGTCTAAGATATATTCAAGTGTATGTCAAGCTGAAGAGTGGCGTGGTAAGAGAAGCTCCGTATCCGAGTTCGTTTGGCTCTTGTGCTTGTCCCCGTGAACAGACCTGATCGAGACATCATTAAAAGCAGTGACGGAATCCCCCTGATCTTATGTAATGTTGGTCTCGAGGGTAACGCATTTCATCTTCATTACTGGGCCCACTCTGAGGGGGGACCAAGCCTACCTGACAGTCAGGAGTCTTCAAGAGCTTCCATGTAATCCCGGAGCCTTAAAAAAGATCTGTTGTCGCGGGAGACGTCTGGCAGGGTTGGTTGGCGGCAGGCATGTGAGACGTATTGGGTCGTGTTCGTTTCTATTTTGGATGTGTAAAGTTTCATAGTGGATATTTCAGTTTAGGAAAATGTTTTCTAATTTCATATGACTGATTGGCTATTTTGGTTTGTGTGTTTTCAATTTGAGTAGTGTTGTGTTGGAGTTGGATGTTTTGAGTAGTAGCTTAACTTTGGTTATAGAATGGGAAATATAAGGAAGGTTCTTGTCGGTGTGAATAATAAAGCTTATGGCTTCATATTGGCACACCAATGCATATTTGATTATCAACATATGCTGAGGCTGTATCTGTTAGTTGATGAGTGAAATTTTCAGGTCAAGGACATTTTTATTTCCAAAACATCAAGGCTGGAGAATAATCTTTACAATGATCACTCCTGATTCAATAGTGGGGAAATTTATATACTGAACAAAAAAAGTTAGGGATCATGAATATTTTTAAGGATGCGTTTTTTTAAATATGTGCACTCAAACTTCATTACTTAAAAATGTCCTAAAAGATTTTTGGTTCAGCCAACAACCTATTCCCACTTGAATATCTTGAGTTCCCATCCAACGCAAAGGCAGGTCCAGCATTTTTAAGGGAAGGGGTCCTAAATATCAAAATCCTCTCTCAGTCAATTTTACTGCCTATAACATTCTACATTTGGTTTCCAAAAGTGGGGGTAGGTCTGGACCCTCTGGATCCCCAGTCTGGATCCCCAGTCTGGATCCGCCTAAGCAACAAAATATTGTTCTGTTGCGATTTTCCACTGATGTCATCTCCACTGCCTGAAATACCTCCACACAATCAGCCATCTTTACATTCTGGTTAGTCCGGCTGATGGATGGACAATTATTTCTACATTTTCAGTGTACCATAAAATTGTTCAGAAAATCTGATCTCACTAAGGCGGATTACAAAGAGTGTGAAATGGCCAACAAGCGAACACAAAAGCTGCTAGCAAGTCATGGGCCATCGTCTCTCATTGCCCACCAGACAAAGACATACTGTTTGTGACAGGACCATCCCTCCACTTGAAAGATGTGCACAAATATGATTAATATGTCTGGATGTATTCATAAATGGGAGGGAATTATGGGAAGCGATCACACACGTTTGTTCATCCGTTTCAGTCTGCGTTCTACGACGCTTTGATGTTGTTTAAGGCATTGGCATTTTATGTAGCTACAAACGAAGGAGCTATTATGCCAATTTGCGAAAGTTTTAATGGACTAAGAGGCTATGATGTTTTGTTGAGGTTGCATTTTGTGTCCAAATCTTTTGATAAAAGAGGATAATGACCAGATTTCTTTTATGGGGTCTGCTGTATTTCAAGAACATTTTGTCACTGGACTGAAAGAAGATCCAGCACTGTTGTTATGCCTATGGTACTATGTCATTAAAAGACAGGAAATGGAATATTCATGGAATCAGCTGAGGTGACTTTAACCCCAGATAGTATATGTGGCAGTGTAACACTGAGAATAGAATATTTGTTTTGGATCTAATTATTACAGCTGTGTGTATGTGTGGTCCATCTGTGTGGACAATGGTATCCATTTTTGGTCCATGTATACTAAGTTAGGTGAGGTGAGGTGAGGTGAGGTGAGGTGAGGTGAAATGGGGTGTTAGGTCACGTCCAAGATTATTGCATTTATATAGCGACGTGCATGCAATTGAGTGTGTGTGTGTGTGTGTGGCTGCTTGTACTAGTCGTGACTGATGCTGATATTATAGTGCTAGCCAATGGAGATACCATGCTGTAGTTTAACATGAACACCCCACTCTGACACAGTATACTGACTCCGAGCCGACCAGTTTAACATGGACACCCCACTCAGACACAGTATACTGACTCCGAGCCAACCAGTCTTTGTTTTAGTCCCTTAATGCCAAGCACCAGGCGGGGTAACAACAAGTACCATCTTTTAACGTCTTTTGGTGGGACGCAGCCAGGGATTGAACCTCGAACCTTCCGCTCTCTGGGTGGATGCTCTACCACAAGACCACAGAGGCTGTCTATACTGTTAGGTGCTTATACAAGGCTATGAGTTTTATTTTAAAACTATAAAAACAAAGAATAGTGGAGAAAGGAACAAGCATGAAATGTTTCTTCATGTTTTTCCTGAGAGATAAGAATGAACATCTTCTCTCTGAAAGTCTGCCTGTGATATCTAGTTTCTAGATGTGGTTACTGAGTTTATGTCATGGTGTGATCTGTAGAAAAACTTAATTTTTTCAGCATCTGCATTCAAAACTTGCATGGATATATGATGCAAGTAAGTACCCCTATGGGTGATGCTGGTCTAGGGTTTATCATTGCAAACATGACAATTTTGTTTTGAAAAAATCATATTTGGCTATCATTCATTCACCTTTTGTATCCACTATTGTTAAATATTATCCATGCATTTTTGTGTGTGGAGTAACAAGTTGTTATTTACAGCATCAGATAATCTATGATCTCGTATGCCAATAAACTGAATTTGAGGACTATATATACGTATGTCATGAAGCCAGTGTTTATGCAGTTGATGGTTTATGTAGATGACCCAAACAATAATGTTACTGTACATATACTCACATCGTCCTTTCAGACGACCACTGTCCCAATCTGCTCGAAGTGTCATTTTTATTCATCTCTAGACTATTTGACGCACAAAATATAAATTTAGATTTTTTACATTTTTTACCATATCTCAATTTCAAATAATTAAAAATATGATCTTTTTGTGATATACTACTCAAACAGGTTAAGGACCACCTGATTCTTTCATATTACTATCGTAACTGTGTCATGGCATGACAGATTAACTATAGTAATATGATTTATTTATTTTTTTGTTTAACGCCATACTCAGCAATATTCCAGCTATATGACTGTGGTCTGTTTAATAATTGAGTCTGGACCAGACAATCCAATGATTGACATGAGCATCGATCCACCCAATTGGGATACGATGACATATAGTAATATGAAAGATGAAAGAATCAGGTTGTTCTTAACTGTTCTTGAGTAGTATGTATAAAGATACAAATTAGCTAAAGAGACTCATATCTGTAGTTGGATATAGAAAGTTATACGATATTCAACCAATGTTTGCATGTCCATTATTGTTTTCAGACAATGATTCAAATGACTTTCTATAAAATGCTTTGTTAGAATGAGTTCACAAAAGGTCTGCCTGTTCTGGTATAGTATTTTAGAGCTCATGTAAATTTCCACTTCATTAATCTTCCAATGAAGCTTGCGGATATATTCAACATTTATCCATGCTTTTGCTGTGTCATTAACTCCTAACCTGGCCCATTTCCTGGTCATAAATTGTCTGCATCACAAATATTGTCTGATTGATCATTTCATCTCGAAGAATCAAGAAATAAAATGCCACCATTCTTGATAATTCATGGTAGTGGTATCGTGTCCTTGACCCTGTAACATGTTCATAAGGAGCTTCAGTCTGTGCCAGATAACACTAGCATGAAAAGGGTTAATTAGCGCCGTCTCGCCTAAAAGCATTGCATCATGGAGCTCAATAACTGGAGGAAAACTTTGTGCTGCCTAATGACCATCAGCCATTTTCATTCCATATATGAATCAGAAAGTCTGGAAATAGATGGTGAATTGCACACTGACTTGATTCATGCTGTGAGAGTCAAAAACATTCTTGACTTTTGATATTTATCATATGTGTCGACATGAGTAGACAGTGCAAGTTTAACATTCCTTCAGAGAACTGGGCTTGGCATTACAATGATTTTAGGAAAAGAATTTTTTATATGATGATGCAATTCATTTGGGTTTCCATAAGTAAAGATTTGGTGTGAGGGAATGTTACCATTTACCAAAGTGACAGTCTTCATCAGGCCTTTATTAGAAAGAGAACCGTGAAGATCCGGGGAGGAATATGTCTTCAGCAACCCATGCTTGCTGTAAAAGGCGACTACGCTTGTCGTAAGAGGCGATTTACAGGATCGGGTGGTCAGGCTTGCCCCATTGGTTAATGCATGTCATCGATCCCAATTGCGTGAATTGATGCTCATGATGTCAATCACTGTATTGTCTGGTCCAGACTCGATTATTTACAGACCGCCGTCATATAGCTGGAATATTGCTGAGTGCGGCGTTAAACAACAAACAAATACATTATTAGAAAGAATGATAATTGTTGCTATTTGATTACAAAAATAACCCAATAACTCTGACATCGTTGCATTATAGGGAGTCACCATCATTTCATTTTTTCTATTTGGTGACCCTCAGTTTGGCTGTTGTAGATTTGTCATTAAGGGGATCAGATGGCCACTATGGCTGAATCACAATGTGCACTATCCATGTTTCGGAAGGTGAAGGTTACGAAGAAATATTTAGTTTGTTTGTTGTTTAAGGCTCAATCGGCAATAATTCACTCGGCAATAATGTCTGGACTGGTCAGGGGATCGGGTGGTCAGGCTCAGTGACCTGGCTGAGCTCATACCTTCATTCTCAGGCTCTCAGTCACCCATTACTCGGAATGCGACAAGACTCCAACTCATTCACAAGGACAAAACAGGAACAGTGGTCATGTCATATGAAAGCCTAGAAAGCAGAATTAAGCTAAATCGGATCAAATGAGATGAGAGGATTAAACTAGCCCAAGCAGGTATATAGGTCTAAAACAGCACAAAGCAAGTTTTCAGTTTACTAATTGCCCCTCAAGGGAGGTTACCTAAAAAGGTAACATTTTGTACAAAGCCATCAATCACCAGCTTGACTTTCCTGGTTCAAATCCACAGGGAGTGGGAACTCACCTTCTTAATCTTCTAGTTAAAGTTGTTTTGTAAATGGGAACAAATAGATCTGCAAATCAATAGGCTTAAGAGTTTAGAAGCTGGACGAAGTGCTGGGCTAGGTAAAGACTGCACATTTTGCACCAGCTTATAGTTGCAGGCAAATTGATAACATTTTTACCACAGTCCATTCTTTATGGAACTTTGTCTTTTTGATGAGGATTTGCCATTTGAACCTGACTATGTAATGGAACAAGATGTATAACATAATGGCTATGTGCCATCACCGTGGACAGCCCATATTTTGTGTCCAAAGACACTGACATATAGCATTGGCTGACTTTCTTTAGAAGCTGTTAGTTTCTCCCAGCGAAGAATACAGGTCACAAGCAGAGATAAGGCCTACAGTGGAAAGGGGTTTAAAAATAAGATGTGTTACTCAAACCAAAGACATTGTAATTGTAAAAGAGTGTTGTTTTTTACTTCTACCTGTGTGTTAAACACATGACTTCGTGATACAAGAAGGCAAATGTGAAAATATACTAAACAAAAAATTTAGAGATCACAATTTTTTGTAGATATTTTTTTGTAGTGAAGACTGAGCACACAAGATTTTTCTATGATTGTGGAAAGGGTTTTGTGATTGTTATTTATGTAGAAGATAATCAGTTGTGTGTGTCACTTGCAGGGTGTACAGGATGTAACGAGCCGTCTTGTATGGATTTTGTCATGGTACGTTTACAATGAGATAGCTACATTCTTTAACAAGTAATGATAAAGCTGTGTAGGTCTCATTATTGTACCCTATATTTATTGAGTTACCAATTAAGATCGATGTTCCCAAGGAGACTTCATCATTACTCGTTAATTAATCTCCCTAATTGGTCAGTCACCATCTTGTAAAAACCTTAAGAAATTGACATCATGAAGTTTGATGTGACATCCCTTACTGCTCCTTCAGAAGCATCAGCATTGATCCATTGTCAGTAGCACACAACATCATCTAGGTCAAGGTGGAATTTGGTATTCCTGGTCAGGTCATGGTACAAGTACATTATGTATCCATACTAATCATTGTAGCCATCTAATTTTCATTTTAGTCGTATTCTACAATCACTAACCCGGAGCCTGTTCCACAACGTGATCGTAGTTCTACGATGATCGTAAGCCGATGTTACGATATGGGCATTACGATCACCTTAGCACTACATTGCTTTGTGAAACGGGGTCCTGGGTGCCGTTGTACAAAGCAATCTTAGCGCTAATGTGATCGTAACTCCCATACCTTACGTAGACTTACGACTGTCGTAGTGCTGAGGTTGTTTTGTACAACGGCACTCTGGACTATGTATCCAGGACACTAGTCTTCAATGAAAGAATCAAAGGAAGGTTGTTAAAATAAGATAGAAACGACACACACTCTTAGTTGATTAATTCTCTTCACTTCACGTTTAGCTGCCACAAGGGGCAGATAACTCCCCATACCATTTTTTACTTAAAGGAAATCCTGCCATATTCTCAATAGGCATTTTGGAGTGCTTATCCCTCCACTTCAGTCGCACATTAGAGTAGTGAGCTCATGATCAAAGCGTTCCTACAGCCAGATAAATGTCGCAGCAACAATGCCCAGGCTTCATTGAACAAGCACAGGTCCCCACATTAGACAAACCACCAAGACTACCAAAGCTGACAGAACCACCTGAAGGCAGGAAAATGATTAGATTGGAATGGAATTTGAAGCCATTCATATTTATTATTTGATGCTCATATGTTAGTGTGGGTTGCAGAGGCGCTGTAAAAGTATTCTGCTGCAAGGTGAGGCCACAGCAAGTCAGGGAGTCTTGTAAGGTTTTGTGTGTTTGAAGGAATCTGGTTGAGCTTCATGCAGGTGGATGTGGATTAGGTTCTGGCCAGGTGGTTTAGAACGTGTGTTTGATGGATTAGAGCTGGCGATTACCTGGATTACATGAGTGTAGGGTACACTTGAAGGCAAATGTACAAATCTAACATGGCTTTTTCTTATCTGAAGGTTATCATGAATGTAGGCTGTTGTTGAATAAAATTGAAGAGCCCTGTATGCTGGCAGGCAATTCACTGATGAAAGTCAACCATATTGCATAAATACCTGTTACTGAAGTTGTGTTTGAGAAGGATTCAGATTGTGTGTGTGTCTGTATCTGTGTGTGTGTCTGTATCTGTGTGTCTGTGTGTCTGTGTGTCTGTCTGTGGTTTGTTAAATGAATAAGGTCAAGGTGAGAGTGAGGTGACGAGTTTAGGGATAATTCAACACATAGTTACTATTTAGGTCTAAAACGGATGTAATGTGTTGCTCCTCGAAACAAATCATACCTTTAAAAAAACATTCTTCACCCTGTTGCATTTTTTAACAAGTTTCTTTCAATAACATATTTTTCAACCTTAGTAAAATGTGTCATTAAAGAAAAATATCTATATCTCTACTTACTCATATTTAAATCAGTAGCCATTGTTGACCTATCGTTAAGTTCTCATGAAATAAATAATGTAATAAGTTGTGGAGAGCCCTGTGGGTGCAATTAAGAACATCTATGTTCACAGTCAATGCACATCTGACACACTATCCCGCACTTTGTTACAGTCGCACCTCATCATAGATCATATGATGATCAATACAACATCATTAACTTCTACTGTTACCTTATGTGTTGTGGACACGGAGTCTCATTGAAACGGGTCTACACCTTGGTCTCAAAATGGGGAGAACCATATCTGGAACCACGAGGTCATGGTCAAGGTCACATAATGATCGATCAAATTATTGAACCAATGGAAATACGTAGGTGACACGTTGAAATATAAATGAAAAACGAAAACGTCAAGCTACACTATAAATTGTATTGATGAATATATAAAAAGTTTTGAAATACTGTTTTGTTTTGATGTAAAATACACATGTGGATATCCATTCATACCTTTATGTCATACAATAAACTGATGTACCTCCCTAAACTCCTAGCTTCCCCAGCTGCCGACTGAGTCTGGGGACCCGTGGGGACCCATCGGGACCCAGGGTAGAATAGGTCTTCAGCAACCCATGCTTGCCGGTAAAGGCAACTATGCTTGTCGTAAGAGGCGATTTACGGGATCGTGTGGTCAGGCTTGCTGACTTGGTTGATGCATATCATTGTATCCCATTTGCGTGACTCAATGCTCATAATGCCAATCACTGGATTGTCTGGTCCAGACTTGATTATTTACAGACCGCTATCATATAGCTGAAATATTGCTGAGTGCAGTGTTAAACAAACAAACTAAAAAACAAACAAACTGAACCTGGGACTGGCGGTTGTGTTCAGCTTTGTCAAAAAATGCAAGGAAGCCTACCTTGATGCTTGTCGTAAGAGGCGATTAACAGAATCAGGGGGTGAAATTGATTAAAATCAATTACTTGGAATAAGATACTAAATAAAAGCGACAACAGCCTTTCCATATTCTTAAGACAAACACATGCAAAGGTAAGTCATTTGTTCGGAAAAAAACCTAGAACATATGGTACATTTCAAAATAGGGCATTACATCGGACGTCATTTTTGTCACTGATGTGTCAAACTTGGTATGTCCTCCACATGTCTAGGTGTTCGGATGTTCTTCAAAATCAATCGCTTGGAATAAAACACTATAATAAAGTATGGACAGATACAGGTGAGCTACAGTGTGGGCTCGTGGTGCTATTTAATGGTCTTATTAACTAATTTCCGTGTTTTGAGAACACCTTTTACTCATGGATGTGTAAAAATTGCATCACAACTTGTGCTACATTTGATCAAATTATGACACAAGATTTTGCCTCTCAGCTATTATTATGGCAGTCTGAGCCAATCATTGCAATTTACAGGCGGAGCCTTCTGAATTAACCTGAGAAAATACCGATTTAAATGTGTTAGTGTATTTTTCTTTTAGAAACACATCAGTGAACATACAATGCCCTGCATTGAGCTGGCTCGAACCATGTGTAAATCAGATGATGTGAAATTAACAAGGTATCTGTGATCTGGATATGGCTTGGTGTAGAAATCTGCATGGTAAGTCAGGCTTGAGGCTGTCCATAATTAATGTCCAGCAATGTGATTCAGAGAACACCATGAAAACTGACATCTCAAGCACATATCACCCTGTACCATGATTACCAGGACAATACACTCCTGGACAACAAACACAGCCTCATGCAAGAGGCATGAGAACTGGTCACTTGCAGGGAGCGTGGACGAGTCAGTTGAGAATTACTAGTACAATGCAAAGCTTTTACGATGCAGGGCAAATTCATTGTAAATTAATTTCTGATATATGAGGACCTTGGTAAAACCTATAATTCTCTATGGAGGACAAAAATACCTCCATGCTCTGGTGGGTGTTCTGCTGATTAAAGTTTCATTCAAATCACCAGCATGAGAAGTTTCAAGGGAGCACTTGTGTTTGTTTAGAACAGGATTAATCAACCATGCATTCTGACAATGAAGCAATCAATTTTTCAACAAACTTGAGACATGGATGAATATAGATATTTGTCATCCTTGACCCTTTTGTGGCTTTTGTGACTTTACTTGACACTTTAATGGTCCTATAATATAATCATAACATGTTTAGTTCCTAAATTAGATATAAATAAAATATTAGATGTCACTTCTTTTTTTTGCACTTTAACTTGTGTACTTCCCAAATTTTGTTTTAATATGTGTGGATTAGAATTTGACAATTTTTTATGCAGATTTATGCAAATTGTGTGAGTGGCGGGTTCTACCTGTAGGGCAGGACATGCTTACCCTTTTCACGAACACCTGGTGTCATCATTGATTTTCAGTGATTTGATTCATATAATTTGCACCACTATTTGTTGTTTATGTTCAATGGAATCTGTTCTCCAGATAATCAGATAATAGAGACTGATTATTCCCTTGTATTGACATATTATATTTAAAATAACGTGTAAATGCAACACATACAACACAACAGATATTTTCAACTTCACTTCCTCTTTATTGGCAATTAAAACCTTGAAAAGTATATATGCACTTGAATGTTTGGAAAAAGAAACTATTAGTGATATTGTGCAGATTGTGATGTAAGAAAAGTTTGGCTTGTGGGAAAATAATCAATACAGTTATACTATTTTAGTACACAATATAATCTTGAAAAAATGAATTCACAGGAAATCATACATTATTTACAAAAGTTATGTTATGTTCAATCCATATATTCTCTGATCTCAAAATTATCAAAGAACAGTGGAAGAAAAATAAACTTCCATATTAGAATACCTGTATTTATTAAACCCAATATACATTTGGCCATGGTGGAATTAACAAAAGTTGACCTCATCGTGAACTAATTTTCTGCAATAATCACCCTGATTGTTTCTCCTTGCATCAGAAAATCTCCAAGATGATGGTGCCAACCCTGTACAAAGGCTTAGGTCTGTTAGGAACAGTGCAATCATATGTATAGCAGGGATTGGGAAATTGGAAATATTGATGTCCGGATACCAATTGTGGAATCCTTTAGGTGTAACATATGCAGCCATTGCACTAACACTTGTCTCAATTCCAATTCCCTCTGAGAATTGTTGGCTACTCCTGTCGTGGTAATTGAATTAATTGCACTGCGTTCTGATAATAAGTACGTCTTAGCGAGGATTTAGGTTCATACAATATACTTATTGCCTTAGGTCTAAAGCCAGGGCAACATGGGAAGGTGTTATGGAAAATCCTTCATTTTGCTAGATTTTTTTCCTGATTTTATTTGATTGTCGGAGGAGCTTAACAGAATAATTTCATCACAGTAAGCTGTCATTCATCAAAGAACACAATTATTTTCTGTAAGAGTTCCAAATTCCCATCACCTTGTTAAAGATCCCCTGTCACATATTTTTGAATGATCAATATTCTTAGATCTGGTACATTGGTCAAATAACTGGTTTTATAATTCTTGAAAAAGTAGACGTAAAGAATATTGGGACGTTGTGTTTGTGAATAGGATGTCAGATTCTCTAGTCAAAGGGTGTGTGTTTGTGTGGAACTTGTATGTTAGCCATCTTCTCATGCCTGTTTTAGCATCTCTCCAGTGAGGTATCATTACATCAGCTGCAACTCTGAGTCCTCTTGCTGGCCTCTGATTAGGTCTCAAGTGGACTTGAAGTTTCGTTTGGCAAGCTTTTCAACCCATACAGTCTCAAAATGACTCAAAGGAAATTTGAGTTGTGACAAAATGATGAATGATGTTGATGAAATATTTTCTTAATACACAACGCAGCAAGACTTTACTGGCATAGAGAATACAAAGCTACAAGTAATTGAGCATTATCTGGCCTTAGCCTTAGCCAATGGGATTTTCACAATTGATTCACAAGGGACATGTAATACATAGTTCTGAGTTGCAAGTGGGTTTACCTATCTTTGGTCATAGGCTTTGCATAAGTAAGGGTGTGTTTCCTGATTGCAAATGAGTGAGTGAGTGAGTGAGTGAGTGAGTTGGGTTTAGCGCCGCTTTTAACATTATTCCAGTTATATCACAGCGTGTCAGCTTAATGTGGGAGGAAAGCCCGAAGTGATGCGGGTCTCAGACCTTTACCACTTCAGTGAAACCCACGAGCACGGGTATGGTGCTGACAAACCTAGAAACATAATCGGGGTGAACCGGGATTTGAACCCACAATCATAGGTTTCTGGCGTGCCCAAGGGACGCAACTCTGCACAGCAAATCGTGGCGCCTTAGACGACTGGGCCACCCATGCCCCCTGATTGCAAATGAAACATTGTGCAGCTCAAAATGAACCTGTTGTTGATACTGTATCCTAAAACATCTTCTGTAACACCAGTAATAATGGAGGATGTCATGTTCAGTTATCTGGGAGTATGCACTGATATGACATCGGTCATCACATTGCTAAACAATTGAAACAAAGTAACAATAGGTGGGAACTAGCCAATCATCCGGAAACAAAAGTTATTAACCTTGGTGAGTCATGTGGCTCAATTCTCTGTACAGACTGATCTGGGGTTCAAACTCTGCAGATTACGCTTAATGACATTCCATGACACACATGACACACCTTGGCACACTATGACACCCCATGGCACCCGATGACACACCATGACACACCATGGCACCCCCATGACAACCCATGACACACCATGACAGACTGAATATTGTTCAAAGTGGAATTAAACCCAACTCACTGACCCACACATTGAAACGGTGTGTTATAGTCATCCTAAGTCTTTGCCTTTATTTATCACAGCCCTTTAAACTATCAGTTTAATTCTAATTTTAGTTCTGCAATCAGTTTGGAAAGAAATATATCTTAAATTTTCATTTTTTTTGTTTCATCTCTGCAAATGTGTTGCCATGTTTTTCTAACATTCCATGTTTTTGGATGATTTATGATGTATATGTGACGTGTTGTGGAAATTATTTGCACATACATTCATGTCCCTCTGATCTAGGCTAAATATTGATGTAGGTGGGAGAGATTGTTTTGGCTTAATTCACAAATAAAGAACCACTCCTCTATGACATATTTGGGCACCCTGATTGGTTGTGGAACTTTCAGGTGGCAAGAAACAAATGGCTGCCATATGTTACCCAGAATTCCTCAGTACTTCAGTGCAGCCACCTGGTGGCCACATGCATATGCAGATGACCCAGGACATGGTTTCTGGGACACAACCAATGATGCCCATCAAAGAGTGTGAAATCAATATTGAGTAGGACCATGATAAACTGGTAGTTTAACATTTCAACTGATGTTTAAATGATCTAAGGCTTTATATATATGTACAGAAAACATACTGCTTTAATAAATATGCTCTGCATATGCTTTGATCAAAGTGAAATAACATGACATCTTTTACTTTTTGCAAGTTGATAATATAATATTTTACAATGACAGATGTGTTTGTTTGTTTGTTTGTTTGTTTAACACCAGTCTCAACAATATTCCAGCTCTATGACAGGGCACGATGACACCCAGTCAACCAAGTTACAGAGCCTGACAACCCGATATATTTGTCCACCTCTTACAATCAGCAGAGGTTGTTGGGGACCTATTTTAACCTGCAGTCCCTGCAGGGCCTTTTGCTGCTAAATAATGCACATCATAAAATTTGAGTTTGCTGACATAGTTGTGTTGGAATGACTTGAATCAATCAACTGTCGATATGCTCAAGCCCTCTCTTCAAAGATGTATCTTCTCTGATGCTACCAAACAGTTATGATTTTAGAAGAACGAAGGATGCACTGCATGTTCATCAGTTTTGTTTGTTGTTTATATGTTAATATACTGGTGTTACGTAATTTTCATAAAGAAAATTATGTTTTGAGTTTTTGAGTATCTTACTCTGACATATGGTAAAATTGTTGTTAGCTGTATGTGTTTAGGAGTGAAGAGCACATGTTTAGACGTTCACAATCATAGATTCCACACCTGGTGAACAAGAGCGCCACCTAGTGCTAGAATGTTGCCACCAATGCTTTACATTGCTGTGTTCTGCACAAAACAGATTGTCTTTGTTTATTTGGAAGCCTTTTTTCAAGATGGCTGCCAGGTGTCGTCTGCTACATTCACATTAAGTAAGAAATCAGGTAAACACATGGAGATATTTGAAAGAAACTGAAAGAACTGCTTTTAAGATTTGGAAGGATGTTGTATATAATTGGTTCAATATACCGTCACAGTATGTCGACTATGATCACAACTCATTTGATACTTTATAAATAATCAAAGCAGAAGCAAAACTATGGAGAGTGTTTAAAGAGTTTTGTACAGACTCTGTACACATGTTCTGAAGACATGGAAGGAATGTATTGGTTTATTTCTGAAGTGCAGGTGGTTTGTAAATATGTACCAGCTTTATTGTTCAGGCCAAAGCTTAGCATGAGAGGAATTGCAGGTTTTATTCACTGCTGTGAGTAGTGACACCATATGATCAAACCAATTTGAAATAAGTAGTATTTGTAGAATGTTCATTCTTCTGAGTGTGACGTGGGCCATATGGTAGTTAAAGATCTCTGTTGTTTTTTAGGGTAATATATTTGACATAACACATGGGAAAAGAAGGACTTCAAACATTTAGTAAGAGGCTCATTCGTGATAAAACATAGCAGCTCAAACAATCAAACAGCTTTCTCCATGTGGTTGACTACCATACATGCTTGATTTTAAGTAGTCTGTACTTTTCTCCTTCACGGGAAATTCAGATTTGATTGTTAGTCCACATCAATATAATTTGTTGTTTATGGGTTTTGAACAACAATCATACAAATCTAACATCTTTTGGTATGAAGTGGCCAGCGACTTTCCACTCTCTGGGCAGACGCTCTATCCTTTAGACCATGTACATGCTTAGCATTAGCTGACCAATGAAGATCTGGTGTGACCTGGCTGGTCCTGCTTCATCTTGCTAATCAGCATGGGTCATGCTCATGCTGTCAACCACTGTTTTATTAACTGGCTTCTATGATATAGCTGGAATATTGCTGTTTGGCATAACACAACATTCATGCACCCATATAGTAACCTTGATGTAAGAAATTGAATGTACACTCTCTTCTTTGGCTTTGCAGTTTTTCAGGAAAATTACTTTCATTTGCATGTGTTTGTGATGGGTGCCTCTTTGGATGCAGGATATGCTCACCTTTTAGCAAACACCTGATATCATTACTTTTTTATATGATTCATAAACACAAGCTCACATGTAGTCAGAATCATTTAGTGGACTCTGCTTATGATTATGGAAAGTGTTTTGTAGCTTTTTTAACAAATTGGTTAAGTTTAAATTGGTAGGTGTGTCTCCAGGACGCCAGAGAGGAGAGCACTGAGAAACTGATTAGAAACCTAAACAATCTAATGCAGAGTAAAGAACTTGAATTCACCAGGACTTCAAATTTTCAAAGATACATTTAAAATGATGAAAAATGTATAATTGAACTGAACTGATTGAATAATGGGGATTTTTTTACATTTTTCTATTTCTAAAAACACAACCTTTATAATGGGGGATTGGAGTCTCCAGGGAATTCCCTCAAAGGAAAGCTATCAGTAGCAATAAAATTTTCAAAAGACAGATATTATGAGCATGGGAATAAAACGTCTGAATTGTCAGGAAATTAGATATTTCACTTTAATAAAGTTTGAAATCCCCTTAGGGATAATCACCATCGCAACAAAGGGTACGATTCGGTTGATACTGTGACATTTACATGACTAGTGCACATTAGGG
The DNA here is from genome assembly GCF_023055435.1 of Haliotis rufescens. Classification (NCBI taxonomy): domain Eukaryota; kingdom Metazoa; phylum Mollusca; class Gastropoda; order Lepetellida; family Haliotidae; genus Haliotis; species Haliotis rufescens. Next base: position 942,930 of record NW_025963891.1, on the reverse strand, counting down.
CATGTAGTGATGCATGGCAATGTGTCAAAACGTAATATTATGATTGGATGCCTTTTATTCGTTGCAACATTTCCACTTGATTTCATGCAGGTCAAGCAACGATAAAGGTCTAAGCATCGTATCACCATAGTAAAATTCTCATTGCACCCAATCAAGCATTATTATTGTGTGTTGGTGAAGCTGGTGCAGAGGAAGATGTTGCATGCGTGAATGTTGTTCCGTTGCCATGCTGAGTGCTGGCATGGGAATATTGTTATTGTGGGAAATTATTTAGAATTCCTGTATTTGAAACTAGTTTGATAATTAGCAGAATTCGATAAGAAAAGAACTTTGAAATTGTAAACATCTTTTTTTTTATTCTTTTATGGCAATTTCAAGGTTAAAAGAGAGCAAGTGGTCTTGTCGTTAGTCAAATGTGACTGAGATGTAGATTCGGATTGGGTATTCTGGCTGTGACTGTGATGTAGATTCGGATTAGGTATTATGGGTGTGACTGTGATGTAGATACGGATTAGATATTCTGGGTGTGGCTGCGATGTAGATTCGGATTAGGTATTCTGGGTGTGGCTGTGATGTAGATTCGGATTAGGTATTCTGGGTGTGACTGTGATTTAGATTCGGATTAGGTATTCTGGGTGTGGCTGTGATGTAGATTCAGATTAGGTATTCTGGGTGTGACTGTGATGTAGATTCGGATTAGGTATTCTGGGTGTGACTGTGATGTAGATTTGGATTAGGTATTCTGGGTGTGACTGTGATGTAGATTCGGATTAGGTATTCTTGGTGTGACTGTGATGTAGATTCAGATTAGGTATTCTGGGTGTGCCTGTGATGTAGATTCGGATTAGGTATTCTGGGTGTGGCTGTGATGTAGATTCAGATTAGGTATTCTGGGTGTGACTGTGATGTAGATTCGGATTAGGTATTCTGGGTGTGACTGTGATGTAGATTCGGATTAGGTATTCTGGGTGTGACTGTGTGAATGAATAGGAGGCATGAACTGTGGGAGAAACATTGAGAATCTCACCAGAGTATCTTTTGATATCAAATATATCAACACGAGTTGATAAAAGTGGAAAAATTCCAAGGCTTGCCAAGGAGTTTTTCTACTTTTATCAAAAGACACAAGGGTGAGATTTTATTTATCATCCAACATCATTCTACCAACTTTTTCAGTTTGTAGACAGTAATAAGCAGTGTCTTACGTGTAAAAAGTACTGCAAACAGCTTCAGCAGCAGAGCCATTAGCGATGTCATTTGATAGTGACGTAATGGTAACCAATGGTGTCCCAATGGTCTGCAAAGCATTGTGATGCAATTTCTTTGCAGTGATATCTACAATGAATATATCGCTTGATCTCACCCAAGCTATATCTTCTGTGGGAGCCAGTTTCGGATGATAAACATTGAACTGGAACTGTTTTATATGTTCGAAATATATTTTCTTAGTATGTTAAGATATCTGTTTAATGATAGGACGCAATGTTCAGACTGATGATCATGTGAGACCAGAGAATAAAATGTTGTTGTTTTTTATTTTGGCTTTAAAGGATGTATAAATGTAAACTGTCAACATTAGAGAATTACCCTTCTTGATTTTTCAACGAAACAGATAAGAAAGGTGGTTACATACATAATGAAGTAAGAAAAGTTTTCTGAACTTTGAAATAAATACACTCAATATGTTTTCCACAAAGAAGAAGGCAGGTTTCCTTAGATTTGACTTAAAAATACCGTCCACTCCAACAGAACCATTTGAGATGTGCTGGGCAATATTTGAAGAACATTTTAAGGGTGCCTTGGTGGCCCAGTGGTCTCAAGACACTGCTGTTTGCTGTGCTGGGTTGCATGCTTTAGACGTGTCAAGCTCCGCTGATAGTGGGTTCGAGTCTTGGTCTGACCCATTTACAATACTTCAGCAATACCTCAGCACATAACCACAGCTCTTAGTTTTCAGGTGGCACAGGTGGCCCAGTCATCTAAAAGGCTGCAATTCGCCATGCAGAGTTGCACCCTTGAGCATACCAGAAACCTATGTTCATTGGTTCACTTCCCTGTTCACCCTAATTATATTTCTAGGTTTGTCAGCACCATACCCATGGGTTTCACCCTTGTGGTAAACCTGAGACATGCAGCACTTCAGGCTTTCCTCCCACATCTCGCTGTCACGCTGTGATACAACTGGAGTACTTCAAATTGGCATTAATCCTATTTCACTCACTCACTCACTCACTCACTCACTCACTCACTCACTCACTCACTCACTCACTCACTCACTCACTCACTCACTCACTCACTCACAGTTTTGACCAAACTGATAAATAAGTAACTGACATGCTGTGTAAAACAGCACTAAACCAAAACTCACTCACGTGAAGATTCGGGGGTAGAATAGGTCTTCAGCAACCCACACTTGCCGTAAAAGGTGACTATGCTTGTTGTAAAAGGCGACTAACGGGATCGGGTGGTCAGGCTCGCTGACTTGGTTGATACATGTCATCGATCCCAATTGCGTGGATGGATGCTCATGATGTCAATCACTGGATTGTCGGGTCCAGACTCGATTATTTTACAGACCGCCGTCATATAGCTGGAATATTGCTGAGTGTGGCGTTAAACAACAAACAAACAAACACAATTAATAAGCTGGTGAATAATGGGTCACATCCACCTCAACAGGATGCGGATACATGTATCTCGGTAGTACAGATTGGACTGGGATAGGGAGAAGACTGGTGCTAAGTGTTCTGACAATGTACAAATAGAAAGGGCGAAAAAAACATTGGTTAGCTCAAAGTAAACATCACCTGTGGAATATTTCAAGATCCCAGGTCGTCTTTGACTGGAGACAAATGATTGATTGATGAACCTTTTGCCCGAGACCTGGAACGTTCTGCAGATCTCGACACTTGAACATTTGGAGGTAAATCAGTAACCACACAGAGCAGGAGGCAGGAAATTGAACTGTACTGCCTCTGACAGTCAATAGCTGGGAAAAGATAAGTTTGTGTAGATGCGGAGTATATGGTGCCTGAAGGGCGTTCAGTGGTGTGGCAATTAGGAACAATGTTGGCTTGAGTGCTGTAACTGGGCCTTCTGTAGAGCTAGGGGTGAGATGGGACCTGATGAGTGCGGCCATAAGTTACAGGTAGTTGAGATGGAGGAGGATGTGAGCTGACATCCCTGAGTGTACATTTCCCTGTGGATCTACATAATGGTTTCTGCAGAATTGGACTCCTTGTAAAACATATTGTTGATTCATTGCAGTGTCTAGGTGATTACGTTAGCTGTTTCCAAATGACGGTACTACTTGAACATTTGTAATTGGGACTGGTCTTATCATGGAAGCTGCATGATTTTATAGTTCAGTAGTGATTGTCTTCCCCAAATGAGTACAGTGTTTGAGTGCACCTGGGCTGGTAATTTGGGCAACTCGGGTCTGGTGCACCCTGAGTAGGACCTGGCTCACCACAGGACGCCCCAAACCTGTGGGTAGTCACGTGCTATATTGTTTAATGACGATAACAATAGAACTCCATGGTAACACTACAAGTCTCTGATATTCACATTTCTTTCTGACTATGCACCCATTCCTTCTGACCTTTATATGTTTGAATAAAGAGATAAATCTTCAGACAACTTCAGTGTACGCATGATAAGATCATTTTTTACATGTACCTGAATATTTTTTGCCACAGCTTCGGTAAAATAATTCCCAGTCGGACGTTCTTGTACCCAACTCTTGAGACCTTCACTTCTATGCTCAGTGCCCAGCTGAGATCCTACCTGGACCCTCTAAATGGACCCTAACAAAGAACCCCTTTACTCAGAGTCCAACTTAGACCTCTCGTTATGGAAAATCTGTCCCATTCAGGCCCCCTTTGCCTTCAAGGGACAGAACAGTGCCCAACTTCAGAAGCAACGCTGAAGGAGAACTGTGGACGTTGCAATGTTTGCTGAGTAGGACATCGAAAGATATTTGATCATGGAAACTTGTATGGAGCTCATGAAGTTTCACAACTCTTCATGGTAAATAGTTACAACAATCTGCAGATTTGGCAGGTCAGTGTCAACTAAAGCATTGTATACTTTTCACCTCAACCACATGAGGGACGAGGACTTTTAATATTTCTGCAATAATAAGGCTCCCCTAACTGGTGTTCAAATAAACAGGTTTCCCTGACTGGTATTCCAATAAACAGGTTTCCCTGACTGGTGTTCCAATAAACAGGTTTCCCTGATTGGTGTTCCAATAAACAGGTTTCCCTGATTGGTGTTCAAAAAACAGGTTTCCCTAACTGGTGTTCCAATAAACAGGTTTCCCTGACTGGTGTTCCAATAAACAGGTTTCCCTGACTACTGTTCCAATGAACAGGTTCCCTGACTGGTATTCCAATAAACAGGTTTCCCTGACTGGTGTTCCAATAAACAGGTTTCCCTAACTGGTGGTCCAATAAACAGGTTTCCCTAACTGGTGTTCCAATAAACAGGTTTCCCTGACTACTGTTCCAATGAACAGGTTCCCTGACTGGCATTCCAATAAACAGGTTCCCTGACTAGCATTCCAGTAAACAGGTTCCCTGACTGGTATTCCAATAAACAGGTTCCCTGACTGGTATTTAAATAAACAGGTTCCCCTGGCTTCGTATTCAAATAAACAGGTTTCCTGGCTGGTGTTCAATAAACAGGTTTCCCTGACTGGTATTCCAATAAACAGGTTTCCCTGACTGGTGTTCCAATAAACAGGTTTCCTGGTTGGTGTTCAATAAACAGGTTTCCCTGACTGGTATTCCAATAAACAGGTTTCCTGGCTGGAGTTCAATAAACAGGTTTCCCTGACTGGTGTTCCAATAAACAGGTTGCCTGACTGGTGTTCCAATAAACAGGTTTCCCTGACTTGTATTCCAATAAACAGGTTTTGCTGACTGGTGTTCCAATAAACAGGTTTCCCTGACTGGTGCTCCAATAAACAGGTTTTGCTGACTGGTGTTCCAATAAACAGGTTTCCTGACTTTGTGTTCCAATGAACAAGTTCCTGTGAGGATTGCCCCTGCAGACAGGTCCCCCTCCCTGACTTGTCACTTGAAGAGTGAAGTCAAGATAGTCCTGGGAGTAAATCGTCATTCTTGACATGTTTAATCCTCATACAGGATTCCGAAAGGGAGATTACAAAAACTGACTATCAAATGAAGCGATCTTGTTGGAATAGATTGAATTGAAAAGTAAAAATTTTGAATAAGACTTTGAGAAAAATGAGGAATGGCCAGTAAAGGGAAGATCTGATCAATTGTGAAAACACAAGAGAGCGTGGCAAATGAAATTTGCAGTCCACTAAGTATTGAGCTAGGCTTGTGAATACACAACGCTCCCAGATCTCGGGCCTGTGAAGTGAAGGTAGAAGTCGACAGCTAGGGGATTGCATGAGAGTATCTCCGTGTATTAATGGAACCTACTGAAGGAAACTTGTGGAATAGTTATTTTTCTGTGTCCAAGAGACAGAAGTAAAAACCATGACGATATCCAGAGTTATGATGAATTATGTTTTAAGGATTAGGAAATGTTAGGTTTTTTTGGTAAATATATGCCACTTTGGTTGTCAGGAATAAAAGGGATGGGACTTTCGTCTAGAAACTATAATAGAATGGAAGAGATTTGATTGTTGAAGGGATTTGTTTGTTGAAGGGATTTGTTTGTAATACTGATGTAACATTGTAAGTGCAGAGATAATGTCTGGGATGGAGAGATGAGGTATGTAATTGAGAGATAATTGATATATTACCTGTATTGAGAGATAATATATAGAATGAAGAGGGTGAATGTAGTACTGTGTTAATATATATGATGGAGAGATAGTTAGTGTTATGGAGAAATAATGTTGGTGATACAGAAAGAATGTATGTAATACAGAGATAACATGTAATACAGAGATAACATATGTAGTACAGAGATAACATTATCATACCACCATGTCAGAATAATGAGATCTGATTGGTCCGTGTGATCCCACCTTGGAGGGTAAAAAAATTCTCAATGGGGGAATAAATCTCTTATACCCCACCATGAGCAAGTCAGGCTGCATGTGGATTTCTGAGAGGCAGAATAAATCCCTTATATCCCGCTTCCAAGCAAAAGCCACACGCTTTTTCTGAGTCAATGGAAGTCACGTGACATAGCGCAAGCTAACCTCAGCTCAATCGAACAGCTGTTTTCTATTAATTTTGAATTTGTTTGAAATCTCTCACAATGTCATATTAAAAAATGTCAGTAAGATAAATTCGTTGTAACAGGATCACGAGGGTCACATGGGGTTTTATAAATCCCTCGTTAGGTTTTATACCACGAGCCGAATAAAACTTAACGCGGGACGCCCATGTACCCCGAGTGATCTTGCTACATAATGTCAATATAGTATTTAGTAGTTTATGCAACAATAACATTCCTACTGCATCTATACTTTCGTATTTGCCATATTATCTTTCTTACTTTCAACCACATGTGTCACATAGAGTTACGTCCCTTCTTTACCTCATTCCGTCGGGTCTTTACCTCATTCCGTCGGGTACTAAACTTGTTTGTTTATACATTGCAGCTAGAGTTTCTTTTTTTTATTTACCTTCATGCCACATGCATCACGTACATTACAATTCACTATGGCCTAATATTTCTTGGATTCCTGTCTCTATTAATAAATGCTTACACTGGAACATTGTCCCATAATGCACTGCATTTCCGCCCAGCCTCGTCTTCACATTCCATTGTTGTTTCACATCGCCATCTTGTCTATACGTACGCTTCTAACACTTGAAAACCCACCCACCTCCCTTACAACTTTACACTTTTGCTACACATGGCTCATGTACCAGACATCGACAGCAATCAAACCTTACAACTCTCATTTTCCCTCTATGCATCTACTACTTGCCATCCTCCTCCATCCAACTTTCAACTACTTAATTTGGGCACTCATGGCAGCAGCCAGCACCATTCATCTTATTGATTAATCATTTCACATTTTCTTGTAACTACCTTTTACTTCGGGACTGTATGCAGATATGGGCCTCAAAACATTCTCCCCTGGAGAAACTGTTTTGGCCCCCCAAAATTCACAAGTACCCGGCGCGCTACAGGGTAACCCTAGGACACAGTCCGGCGCGTTACCACTTGGCCCCAGGGTACCATCTCACTTTTCCTGCTGTATACGGAGACAACATGTGTAATACAGAAATAACATATGTAAGACAGAAAGATTGTATGTAATTCAAAGATAACATGTTTTTCAGAGATCACACATGTAATGGAGAGATAATGTATGTGACACAGTGATATTATTTGTAATACAGAAATAATGTATGTAATACATGTAATAAGGAGAAAACATGTAACACAAAATATTGTATGTAATATGGAGTTATTGTACACAAGAAAGAACTATTGTAATACAGAGATAATGTATGTAATACATGTAATAAGGAGAAAACATGTAACACAAAATATTGTATGTTATATGGAGTTATTGTACACAAGAAAGAACTATTGTAATACAGAGATAATGTATGTTATACATGTAATAAGGAGAAAACATGTAACACAAAATATTGTATGTAATATGGAGTTATTGTACACAAGAAAGAACTATTGTAATACAGAGATAATGTATGTTATTCAGAGTTATTTGTAGCAAATACAGTGATATTGGGTGTAATATGAACATATATATAATACAGAAATATCGTATGTACCGGTAATACAAATGCATATTTTAGTGTAGTTTGTAGATAATTTTTCCCAGTGACAATCCCTGAATATTGAAAAGTGTCTTTTAACAATCACATGCTTCATGTTATGGCTGACCAGGGACATGATGGAAACAATTCATCAGTCTTTATTACATGACATTTTGAGAATATCAAAGCTGTCTTTTATCATTATTAATTTGAACTTGATGACTCTTACTTTCAAACGTGGACTTACTGCATTCACATTAACATTCCGGAGATTTACCAAGGTGACCTCAGGAGAAGGAAATAGAATAGATTTTATCTCCAATATTTCTGTATGAGACTTCAAATGATCATATTAGTTGTGCAGTTGTACAATGGACAAAGTCAAGGTCACACACTCACTGATTTGTCAAGTCACAGAGCATTCATCAATTGTTCAAACTGTTAGCTTTAACTGAGGATGAAAACTCGTTCTTCCCCACAGCCTGACTAAGGAGGGGCACTGCTCTTAATTCCTGATGATTGCGATAAACCCAAGAGTTGGAGTGAAAGGTTCTTCTACACAAGAGTAAATTCTTGCACCGAAAGGTCAAAAGACAATTGTTTCTGTAGTTCATCTGTTGCAACAATGGGAGATAAACACACGCTAAGATGAAATGTCATTCCTGTGATTCAACAGACAACCACTGATGTTTGCCTTGCTTGTAATCCAGTGTGAATTAATCACGACTGACTCAACAAGTGTTACAATTTCAGCAGATTTGCTGTGATTATTTTCCTAGGTTCTCGACCAGCTCTCCTGGGAAGGAATTGGTCCTGTGTTTACATCTTACTTTCTCATTCCCAGACCCCCTATCTGCTGTTGTTGTACATTTTTTGCCAGGAATATATTTTCCAGAAAACCAAATGTGCTTCGTCCATGATTTCAGTCTCATTCTTGGAGAGTGTGTGATGATTTACACCATTTCAAGACAGTGGAGTGAAAACAAAGAAAACAAACCAAACTTGGTACATAGATAGGTCTAGTAGAAAACTGGTGCCTTGTGATAGTTTGGGATTTTTGAAAAATAAGATTTTGAGTTTACATGGCAACGACTTTGACTGTCGCTGAAAATGGTGGTAGTGCTCATTTCCAGAGGGCTTGTGCCTTGCACACAACCGGACATGTCATATTGGCGGGGGATATTAGTATTCCAATACAGTTGGATTTTTGCTGAGTGCAAACAAACAGAACACTTATTCCTCATCCTCCATTGTCTAGTGTATAATATTGCCATGCTGTTATGATATCAACCTTGGACCGATTCACCACCAAAGCCTCATTTTGAGCCCAAGTTGAATGGCATGATGCGTAATATAACCATCCAATCAAGTTACCCTCATGTTCTGCAAAGATAGTGATAAACAACTGCACAAGTTTGGGTTAGGTTCGGCTTTTTTCCCCTGTGAACAATTCACTTGCCTTTGCATGTATTTGTTATGGTGCCACTGGGGGCAGGATATGTTCACCTCTTATCAAACACTTGGTATTTGATGTAATTCATAAACACCTGCTAATGATATAATAGGAATTGTACAATGGACTCCCTTTTTCAGCAGAGATTTCCTATTACAGAAAGAATTTTGTCGCTTTTATTGTTATGCTCATATTGAAAATGGATGCACACAAGGTTATTGGTTTGATTCAGAAGGTCTGTTGTGGACATTTTGAAGTATTTGTGTTCTATAGTTTGACTTGTCAGCAGGTATCAGTTGAATGTAAAAGAACGTTTGCAATCTGACAAAGGTTGTATTCATACAGAACTACAGCACAGTCATGTGAAACAGCATAGTTCTTATAGTGTTCATAAAGCATTCAAACTTCTCCCAGTCACAGGGGCGGTGGGGTAGCCTAGTGGTTAAAGCGTTTGCTCGTCATGCCGAAGACCCAGCTGGGTACATGGGTACAATGTGTGAAGCCCATTTCTGGTGTCCCCTGCCGTGATACTGCGGAAATATTGCTAAAAACAACGTAACACCACACTCAGTCAGTCTACCAGTGACTCAATGAACCTCTAAGAAACCTCATTCATGCGGTAAAAGCTCATTTCTTTCACTGCCTTCTACCATCTTAAGATCAGATATTATTTTAAAAACGTTCCGGCATTTTACAGAAGTGCTATTCAAATGCTGTCAATGCAGTTTCTACCCATACAATGTTCTTATATGCCTCTTTTGTTTGAATATGATATATAAATGTATAAGGCCACCTGGGCTCATCTCAAGGAGCCATCTTCTGCTGCTTGATCGTGGCAGTTTTACAGAAATAATCTGAAAGCCAACAAGGAGATTCTTCAGTCATAGTGATTGCTATGGCACATTTCGTTATTGTTTATTAAGGAAGAATTGCAATAATTTCCCTGGTATTAACTTTTTGGTCTGGGTTCCACAATGAACGGTGAATACAAAGTAATATGTACCCAAAGACTAATCACAATAATTCTAGTAATGGCAACTTCTACTACAATGTCTGCGACTTCCTTAGACCTTTGTAAAGAATTTAGCAATTATTTTGAACAAGTTCCTAAGTATGTTATAATCCATGATGGATAAAACAGTACAAACACATTTCCAGCAACGCAATCAGTCAGTCAAATAAATTCAATACTAGTTGTCAAACCAGTAGAATTGGTGTCATCCCAGCCTTTCAGTGGTAATGATTTCTATTCAGAGTAAAGAACATTTTTCATGTTTGGTTATTACAAGGATTACATTGGTCAATACAAAATAAGCCAGTTTGTCAATAGGTTAAAGCTGACTTTTATTCCGTCGGGTAAGTAATGTGATTATTGAGTCAATTGCATGCAAGATAATTCTTCTTGACCACGCAAGGTTAGGTCTGAGGTTTTGTTGAGCAAATGTCATGTCTCAAGATCTTTTTGATTGTGGAGTAAATCAAATTATATCTATTTTACAGAAACTTTTATCCCCTTAATTGCAAACATTCAGCAAGTAATTACAAATTAGAATTATGGAAATATTGAAAAATAATTAATTGGTGTAATTTTATATGTTTATGATTTGAAGTGGAATTCTTTTTCAATTTGCGTTAAAAATCAATCGTCTAATAAAAAGAGTAATTACTAGGTATTTTTTTGTATCAAATTTGTTTTATGAAAAATGCTCTTGAGATTCATTGGAAATGGCTGAAAGAGAAATGAACTGGATTTGAGGATTACTGTAGTTGAAAAGATGTTATGTGTAATAAGTGTTCTAGAAATCTTCAAAATGGATGTCAATAATGAAATACGTCATTTTATCTATTTTGGGTTATTGGGATGGAAGAGGTGTTGGCTCTTCATTCTTTAGCATTGGTTTCAACAAGTTTCTGATTATTTGTAGTTTCAATGATGATGGTCAATCATTTCAGTGGTAAGCAAAATCTGAAAGTGATGTATACATTACACAATATTCTGTTGATACCAAGAACTAGTTCTTCCGGTAAGTACAAATACTGTCCCAACATTGGAACATTATCACTATTCAATGAAATTTAAGAAACATATACAAATGGTTCCCGATGTCATTGGGACCTGGAATGATTAAGGTCCCCTCAGCACTCAATTGCATCTTAAGAGGTGTTGGGTGGTCAAATGTGGTTGATTGTGTGTCAGTGGCAAGGAGGTGAGGTGAGGTGAAATGGGGTTTAACGTCGCGTCCAAGATTATTGCACTTATATAGCGACAGTGCATGCACGTGTGTGTGTGTGACTGCTTGTACTAGTCCGGACTGATGCCGATTTATAGTGCTAGCCCACTGAGATACCATGCTGCAGTTTAACATGAATACCCCACTCAGATATAGCATACTGACTCTGAGCCGACCAGTCCTTGTTTTAGCCCCTTAATGCCGAGCGCCAGACAGGGCAACAACAAGTACCCTTTTAACGTCTTTTGGTATGACGGGGCCGGGATCGAACCCCGGACCTTCCGCTCTCCGGGCGGACGCTCTACCAATAGACCACGGAGGCGGTCCCAGTGGCAAGGAATGTGCTCATAATATTAATGACTGGTTTGACTGGACCACTTACCAGCTGGTGTCATATAGCTGGAACATGGCTGTAGCTTTAGCAACAGTCAAACAATTATCACGAAAATGTAAGTGAATCATTTTATTTTTTTTATATATATAATAACAAAGAATGTGAAAATATTTTGAAAGAGAAAAGAATTTAAAACAATTGTCCTCCTGTATGTGTTTATGATCCCAGTTTAAAAACAGACTTATCTCTTGGACTTGAGTATTGGCAGGCTGCCATGATATAGATATTATTGACTGCAGAATAAAACAACCAACAAAATGATATTCAGGGTCTGACATGGGTGCTCAAATCTGACATGGCTGCCTAAGTCTGACATGGTGTTTCAAATCAATGCATACATTTCTTATCTGTTGTTTGTCCTGGAATGGCAAGTGAACTAAACATCATGAAGAAATGAAGAAGTTAAATGTATTGGTGTCACCAACCAAACTCTAAGTGAAACAAGAGGAGGGAAGCTGCTAGGAATTTTATCATTTTTATTAGTGCCTCTTTTGGTTAGATATCTCTTTTGGTTGCTTCTTCAAGACATCAAAAAGGTGGAGCTGAACTCTATCTTTTTTCTCAACAGTTTTTTTTAGGGACATTCAGTTTGTCTGGTGGACAAGCCTCTTTTTTCTCACTTTTTTGTGGTAAAACCTGCTGCAAAAACATTATAACTGCAACAGATAACTTTAAAAAAATAAAAAAATATGAAGTGGTCTGTCCTTTAAAAAGTGACCAAAGTTCTAATAGAATAAACTGGGAAACAAGAGGAACCTGGAAGGGCATCACATGGACATGGTGTTAACACAGCTGTGAAGTCATGTGTAGGAGACATAATCTCGGGACATCAACTGACAATGGAATCATACGTTTCTACCACAGATACAAGTTCTAGGTATACTACACAAAAGAAGTGAAAGAATGCCCAGTTCTTTCATATCACCATAGTTACTCTGTCATGGTGAAGAACACCCAATTCTTTCATATTGCTGTAGTTGATCGATCACGTCATGACCGATTAGCTATAGCAATAAGAAAGAATTGGCTGTTCCATGACTTCTTTTGTGTTGTGTATAATGAACAATATTATAGCTATGAAAATCATCAGGAAGGTGCACCATTTGTTTCCTCAGCATTTCAGCTGTTGCAAGATGGAGATCTCTTCATCACTGTGTGGACCTCCCTTCCTTCATATGAAAGTTTGGGATTGGCTGCTTTATTGGATTTTAAATATAAAGCACCACAGATAGTAGCTCTTGAAAATGTGCCACTATCTGCCCCTAGTTACCCTTTCCTGTACAGAGCTTGTCATGAGTATCAGGTTTCTCTCATGCCATAATAAATAAACTGCAAGTGATTCCCTGGCATTTGATTGGCTAACCGAGCAATTATATTTGCGTTTAGGTATCCATAAACCAAAAACAAATTAGGCCACGTCTACCAACTGACTGATGTTGTTACCTGATTGGCTGATAATTGAATGGGTGGGGCTTGTTTTGCATTATTGTGCTGAACGATGTTGCTAATTCTGTATTGTTGACAAGTTATTTTTGTGTTAATGTTTTAATATGCAGTCTGTGAAGTTATTGTTGACGTTTATTTATTAAAATTGACATCAATATGTTTTGGGAGTATAAACGTATAAATGTTTATACACACTTTGCGTAAATCTGGAATATCTTTATCCAGGTATGTCCACTCAAGGTGATGCTACTCTTAATAAGGAGTATGTCCAATAAGATGGAGATGGTGGACTATTTCCTAACATAGTCAAGAACTCACACATAGCGATGGTGGACTATTTCCTAACATAGTCAAGAACTCACACATAGCGATGGTGGACTATTTCCTAACATAGTCAAGAACTCACACATAGCGATGGTGGACTATTTCCTAACATAGTCAAGAACTTACACATAGCGATGGAGGACTATTTCCTAACATAGTCAAGAACTTACACATAGCGATGGTGGACTATTTCCTAACATAGTCAAGAACTTACACATAGCGATGGTGGACTATTTCCTAACATAGTCAAGAACTTACACATAGCGATGGTGGACTATTTCCTAACATAGTCAAGAACTAACACATAGCGATGGTGGACTATTTCCTAACATAGTCAAGAACTTACACATAGCGATGGTGGACTATTTCCTAACATAGTCAAGAACTTACACATAGCGATGGTGGACTATCTCCTAACATAGTCAAGAACTTACACATAGCGATGATGGACTATTTCCTAACATAGTCAAGAACTAACACATAGCGATGGTGGACTATTTCCTAACATAGTCAAGAACTAACACATAGCGATGGTGGACTATTTCCTAACATAGTCAAGAACTTACACATAGCGATGGTTGACTATCTCCTAACATAGTCAAGAACTAACACATAGCGATGGTGGACTATTTCCTAACATAGTCAAGAACTTACACATAGCGATGGAGGACTATTTCCTAACATAGTCAAGAACTCACACATAGCGATGGTGGACTATTTCCTAACATAGTCAAGAACTTACACATAGCGATGGTGGACTATTTCCTAACATAGTCAAGAACTTACACATAGCGATGGTGGACTATTTCCTAACATAGTCAAGAACTTACACATAGCGATGGTGGACTATTTCCTAACATAGTCAAGAACTTACACATAGCGATGGAGGACTATTTCCTAACATAGTCAAGAACTCACACATAGCGATGGTGGACTATTTCCTAACATAGTCAAGAACTTACACATAGCGATGGTGGACTATTTCCTAACATAGTCAAGAACTTACACATAGCGATGGTGGACTATTTCCTAACATAGTCAAGAACTTACACATAGCGATGGTGGACTATTTCCTATCATAGTCAAGAACTTACACATAGCGATGGTGGACTATTTCCTAACATAGTCAAGAACTTACACATAGTGATGGTGGACTATTTCCTATCTTATCCAGGATTATGCACTCAAAGATGGTGGATTATTTCCCAGATAATCAAGGAATATTCTTCTTAAGATGACAATTTCACAGATTATCCTGCAGCATTTTTTTCAAGATAATTGAACATTTCAGCTTTATTCAGAAACATGCACTCTAAGATATCTCATGATTCTACAGGGAAAATATATATTCTAAGATCACAGTTGTGAGATGGCTTGTTCTTGGTTCTGAAATATAGTTGTTATTAATGTGTATGTTCTGTTTGAGTCTGTATTGGCAATGTGATATGTGATATAGGATTCTTAATACCTGTCTCATATGACCTGCATCCATCTCACTCTTGATGTGTGCCTCGTGGGGATTTCCAGTAGAACATGTCCCCAGTATCACATGATTGTTGTGAGCCTTGACTAATATGGGAATCTGTGTCAGGCTCTGTGACTTGGCTGATGTCATGTCATGGTTTGGTGTCACAGATTGGTTTCTGTCGCTAGTTTGCCTGGTGTGTACTTCATTATCTAAATATAGCTTGAATATTGCCGACTGAGTTGTTAAACAATATTTATTTCCACTCACTCACTCACTCACTCACTCACTCACTCACTCACTCACTCACTCACTCACTCACTCACTCACTCACTCACTCACTCACTCACTCACCCACTCACCCACCCATTAGCCCAACCAACCAACCAACCACTTGATGCAACCAACCAACCAACCACTTGATGCAACCAACCAACCAACCACTTGATGCAACCAACCAACCAACCACTTGATGCAACCATTCTCAACATGTATTACAGTGTGAATTCCATCATTGTTTGTGCACTGTGATGTGTACAACAAGGTATCAAGATATGATCTTCTAAACACCATGTACGTAATGTCTGGCCATATGAAACATTTGTCAATATCCATGCCTGCTTTCCATAAAAACCTCCATTATAGCTTCCTGTTCAGTTTGGACAAAGTCTGGCTCAATATCAATACAAAGCCAACGAAATGTCATGGAAACAATGTTAAATTATTTTTATCTAACACTGAGCCCACAAGCACACAAGGATACTGTACACTTCAACCAGAATATTGGTCCACCTGTTAAAGGTCACTCTCAGCAAATAGGATTTTGATACGATATATTTCATTTTTTGCCTTGAACTTTGGAGTCAAGCTGATTAATTCTTTTAAAGATTTACAAAAATCTGGCAATGATTGAATAATTCTTTAAAAGATTTACAGAAATCTGGCAATGGCTCTCAAAGACACTTCTCTCACAAGCCTACCTTTAAGTCTCCCCTTCACAGTGAAAGGGTCTGTAAGCAGCTCCGTAATTAGGATTTCTAACCTTATATTCTGCATGGTTTATAAGTGTCTATTAACTAAATGAACAAACAGTATGTGACTGGGATCATATAAGATATACATGCCTGCTCCAGTCAAAGATTAAAGCCCTAAGAAGCCGTCTCAATTCCATTTCAATGGCAAATTCATTTTCGTGCAATTAATCACAAAATAATATCTCAATTATTGACAAGCTGCCACAACAAATGGAATCTACTCACCCAAGTTTAGCTGATCAGGAATGGTCATTCATTCACATTTGTCCAAGCAATGTCCAGCGATGCGCATTTATTGATGGACACACAATTAGCACAAGTTGTCAATCAGGGTTCTGCTAGACGTGCGGCGCTGATGGAGTTGCAGGAGTTGCTACACGCAGAGTGGCGACGAGGAGCGATGTAGATCTCAGTCCTCTGTACATTACACCAGTTCTGTATAGTGGGGATTCTGTAATGGAGGACGTGGAGTGGAGTTTAGGTTATTGAGTTATTTCACATAGCTTCTTGAAGGACCATAATTATACCTTCAGATGTTCTTGATGGGAACTTCTCATCTTAAGCAACTTAAATTATATGTGTAAGCAAGACTTTAAGGTAGACAGGGCAATTTACCAAAGTGTGATGTATGTGGATTTTGTGAGTTAAGAGCTATGTGGGTTAATATTGTGTGTTTTTTTTATCACAATGTGTTTGATGAAGATTATTATAAAATATGGTTAAGATGGTTTAGAATTTGCTCTCATGTTTAATTTATCTGACATACATTCCTAGGTTTATTCACGTTTTTTAGGATTTTAGGACTTGGGTGGCCAAGTAGGCTATGGTGCTGCTAGTTGGTTTGAATCCCAAATTATTACCGAATCATGATCCATCATTATGATCAATGTGCATGGTTGGTGAGAGACAGTGTTGAGGGAGCATTAGTTTGTCAGCACACCCTGACAGTGTCGAGGGAGCATTAGTTTGTCACCACACCCTGACAGTGTTGAGGGAGCATTAGTTTGTCAGCACACCCTGACAGTGTCGAGGGAGCATTAGTTTGTCACCACACCCTGACAGTGTCGATGGAGTATTAGTGTGTCACCACACCCTGACAGTGTCGATGGAGTATTAGTGTGTCACCACACCCTGACAGTGTCGATGGAGTATTAGTGTGTCATCACACCCTGACAGTGTCGAGGGAGCATTAGTTTGTCATCACACCCTGACTCTGTTGAGGGAGCATTAGTTTGTCACCACACCCTGACAGTGTCGAGGGTGTATTCGTGTGTCATCACACCCTGACAGTGTCAAGGGTGTATTAGTGTGTCATCACACCCTGACAGTGTCAAGGGAGTATTAGTGTGTCACCACACCCTGACAGTGTCAAGGGTGTATTAGTGTGACATCACACCCTGACAGTGTCAAGGGTGTATTAGTGTGTCATCACACCCTGACAGTGTCAAGGGAGTATTAGTGTGTCACCACACCCTGACAGTGTCAAGGGAGCGTTAATGTGTCATCACACCCTGACAGTGTCGAGGGAGCATTAGTGTGTCATCACACCCTGACAGTGTCAAGGGAGCGTTAATGTGTCATCACACCCTGACAGTGTTGAGGGAGTATTAGTGTGTCACCACACCCTGACAGTGTCAAGGGAGCTTTAATGTGTCATCACTCCCTGACAGTGTCGAGGGAGCATTAGTGTGTCACCACACCCTGACAGTGTCGAGGGAGTATTAGTGTGTCATCACACCCTGGCAGTGTCGAGGGAGTATTAGTGTGTCATCACACCCTGACAGTGTCGAGGGAGTATTAGTGTGTCATCACACCCTGACAGTGTCAAGGGAGTATTAGTGTGTCATCACACCCTGACAGTGTCAAGGGAGTATTAGTGTGTCGTAACCGTAATACTTTTCCCAATGGCAAGAAACCCAACTCACTCCTACTCTGGCAGTGTAGACTACAATGTTCACATAGCAGACACACAGCAGACATCTATGAACCAACTCTTCACTGACTGAAATATTGCTCACTGCAGTGAAACACTGTGTTATCACTCACTTATAGTAATTGAATAGTTGGAACAGTTTTCTTTCATCTGCTGATTTTGAGTGAATCTTGAAAGAAGCTAAAAATAAATGTGCATTTTTTAACCATCATCAGGGAAATTTACACCTCCATGTGGGGATTCTAGGTGCGAGTGAGTGAGTGTTAATGTTAACAGGTTCCTTGGGGATTCTGTAGCAGAAATGATAGACCCTAGTAAGTCAGAAACAGAAAGGAGCTAAGTTAGTGGACAGATTTAATTAGTCTTCCCCGGTGGTAATCTGTAACAACTGTTTCCATTTCACTCACCTTTTGTACGAGTGAGAGAATACTGTCCTTGCACAAATAAAAAGTGTCAAAATCCATTTCCATAATCATAAAAAATCCATTGTACGATTCCTGCTTTGTCCTGGGCATGTGTTTATGATTCACTATCAAATAGTGATGATACATGGTGTTTGCAAAAAGGTGAGTATATCCTTCCCCACCTATGGCACCCATCACAAACACATGCAAAGGCAAGTCAATTGCTTAACAGTCAGCAAAATGACAGATATGATAAGTCATCCTGTAAGTAATCTAGACCAGATACCCTGGTGGTTTAAAGCATGTACAGAGGGCACAGGTGGCCCAGTCGTCTTGGGCGCCGCGATTTGCTATGCAGAGTTGCATCCCTTGCACACCCTAGAAACCTATGCTTGTGTGTTCGAATCCTCAATTCGGCTTTCCTCCCGTAAAAGGCTGACATACCTTGATACAGCTGGAATACTGTTAATAGTGGCGTTAAAACCAACTCACTTACTCACTATAGCATGTGCGAAGATCCATACCATGGTATTATGGCACAATTCAGCAAGACCACCATTTCAGGTCACATAGTGAGCGTGGCCATGCCTAGCAAGCAGCCAGTCCCCTTTTGTTGAATCTTATGTCAACATTGGTGAGTGTGGCCACACCTAGCAAGCAGTCAGTCCCCTTTTGTTGAATCTTATGTCAACATTGGTGAGCGTGGCCACACCTAGCAAGCAGCCAGTCCCCTTTTGTTGAATCTTATGTGAACATTGGTGAGTGTGGCCACACCTAGCAAGCAGTCAGTCCCCTTTTGTTGAATCTTATGTCAACATTGGTGAGCATGGCCACACCTAGCAAGCAGTCAGTCCCCTTTTGTTGAATCTTATGTCAACATTGGTGAGTGTGGCCACACCTAGCAAGCAGCCAGTCCCCTTTTGTTGAATCTTATGTCAACATTGGTGAGCGTGGCCACACCTAGCAAGCAGTCAGTCCCCTTTTGTTGAATCTTATGTCAACATTGGTGAGCGTGGCCACACCTAGCAAGCAGTCAGTCCCCTTTTGTTGAATCTTATGTCAACATTGGTGAGCGTGGCCACACCTAGCAAGCAGTCAGTCCCCTTTTGTTGAATCTTATGTCAACATTGGTGAGCGTGGCCACACCTAGCAAGCAGCCAGTCCCCTTTTGTTGAATCTTATGTCAACATTGGTGAGCGTGGCCACACCTAGCAAGCAGTCAGTCCCCTTTTGTTGAATCTTATGTGAACATTGGTGAGTGTGGCCACACCTAGCAAGCAGCCAGTCCCCTTTTGTTGAATCTTATGTCAACATTGGTGAGCGTGGCCACACCTAGCAAGCAGTCAGTCCCCTTTTGTTGAATCTTATGTCAACATTGGTGAGCGTGGCCACACCTAGCAAGCAGTCAGTCCCCTTTTGTTGAATCTTATGTCAACATTGGTGAGCGTGGCCACACCTAGCAAGCAGTCAGTCCCCTTTAGTCAACTCTTATGTGAACATTGGTGAGTGTGGCCACACCTAGCAAGCAGCCAGTCTCCTTTTGTTGAATCTTATGTCAAAATTAGTGAGCATGGCCACACCAACCAACCAGACCGCTGAAGTCAACCCTTATGTGAGAGTGACTACCTTTAACACCACAGCCTGCAATATTCAACAGATATCACGGAGGCCTGTATTAGGCAAACCAGTGGTTTATAGTATCAGCAACAATTCTAGCCATGGTAAAAACACCCACACCCATATTTCCTTCTTATAATCTCTTTTAGCAGCCATTCTGTCATATGAGCCACACAAGACTTTGGGGGAACCTTTGCCATTTGTAGAAACATAACTCTCCAGGTGACTTGGGCGGGATGTGTGATAGTCTTATAACAAAGTCCAACAGCCCCTTAAAAGAAAGAGTGATCTCAACAAATGAAGTAGAAAGCCAGTGAATTGTACTTCAGGGGTTAAAAAATAATGTTTTGGAAAGAAGTCAGATGATGTAGCTAACACCTCCTCATCCTTCATTAGACAGTGCATCGCTACAGACAGGTTCCGTGATAAATTGCCAATGGCTGCCCTCTCTAAGAAGGCATGAGATAAGAGGATCACACCTTGTGGAGCGTACAGGCTTGACAGACAGTACACCTTCCATCATTGTTTAATAACTTTTTTAGAAGCTCCATGAGTTAAACCTCTAATGTGACAAATATGTACAGTATATGTTAGATGTTTAGACAATTGTTAAAAATGGCTTTGGAGGGCCTACGTGTTCAGTTCCTGCTGATGTATTACCTTGTTATAAGGTTACAGAGGGTGTCAACCAGCCTTATAATGAGGATGTTACAGTTTTTATAGAAAGCAATGTCTTTTATTCTTTGTCACTGAGATGCTATCCATAAAAAGTTGCTACCCATAAAAAGTGTCATGTATTCATGTTCTTCCAACTTCTAAATGCCTATCAAAGACTTCAGGCTTATAATGTTCTTGCATCATTAGGACAGCGTTTGGGTTTGTCGTGTTTGCACACTTCAACTGTTACTCAGGAGAATCTTCCACTCTGACTGGATAATATGAGTGTCAGCTTAATGTGGGAGGAAAGCCCGAAGTGTTCAGGTCTCAGACGTTTACCACTTCGGTGAAACCCACGAGCACTGGTATGGTGCTGACAGGATAATATGAGGTTTCAAATCTGTGTTAACATACCCCAAATTGAAGGTAATATAAAAACACATGAATGTTTGTCAGAATTTAAGCACTTATTTTATTATTCTCTGCAGACAAACTTTTCAGTGCTTTAGTAAAAAATAGTTTTTGGGAAGGTTGCTGCAACAACTCACATGGCCATAAAGCTGTAGCAGTTTCTATACTCACCAACAAAAGAAACGCGAATAGCATACATGTTGGTTAATATATGAAGAATTACACGTCTTCAAGAGATATTAGATTGATTCAACACACAAATGAACATACTGGTATGTTGTGTGAATCAACACTCGTGAACACATCACATGTGACGTCACTGACCCATGACTTGAAATGCACCATTTGTCTTATGCAGGATTAATGTGTGAAGTTTGGAAGTCACGTGCGAGATATTGTGATAATTATAAAAAACATTCTATGGTAACACTTGACTGATTGTTAGTTTGTAATTTTGTTTCTAGTGGTTGCCTAATTTTGGTTCTAGTGGTTGCCTTTCTTTTGGTGGTGAGTATAGTTTTTATGCTGAATGCAAACCATGTGGCAGTCATCTTCCATTCTACATCTGTCTATTCACTAAAGTTTTGCTGAGTTATATTTGCTGATTGTGAAAGAAAACAAGATGGCAGTGTCTATACACATGGACTTTCTGCAGCTGAGTGGTTTTCTGAGATCAATCATTTGTAGGTTGCTGGTTCCAGACTCACTGTATAAGGATATCATTTCCACCCTCTGCCATTTCAGTGTTTCAGTGTTTACTGTTTACTGGGATCTCTTTTTGTTTTTTCTATAATTACTTTTCACTTTGCATGTCTTGAATCACTCGTCTCTATTCCATGCTTCATTTAATGGACAAGGTAGTTGGTAAAGATCCCAAATAATAAATAGTGTTTAAAGTTGTCTCTGACACAAAGGAGCTACAGAGAATATGTACTTTACATGACTGGGTATGGTTGTCCTGCACATTGGTAAGTGCACAAAGTAATATGATTTGCTTACGAATAGCTATACCCATGGACTTCAACAACCCATATTTGTAGTAAGAGGCAACTAATAGGATTGGGTGGTAGGACTTGGTTGAAGCATGTCCTCGTGTCCCTCATGATGTTAGGCGCTTTACAAATCAATTATTATTATTATGATGTCAACCACTGGATTACTTTTAGACTTCCATCATATAGCTTGAATATTGCTGAGTGCAGCTTTAAACAACAAACAAACAAATATAACCAAGGAAACGTAACTCTCAGTGTTCCGTTACAGCTGCTACACAACACATTCATAAATCACTTCCAGATATGGAAATGGCTGTGAGTTTGTTTGTTCTTTAATGCCACAAAGTTCCTGTAATAATGGTCTAGACCAGAGAATCCAGTGATTAATATTGTGAGCACTGATCCACACTGTCAGGATATGATCACATACAATAAACCAATTCCCTGATTCTGACCGCCCAATAAGTTATCTCTTACAACCGACATAGGTTGCTTAGGACCAATTCCAACCTGGAATCCCCATGAAGCGAAGTAGCACTGAAACTAAAACATTTTCCCCACAACTGTCAGACAGACAAGTGATGTATTATTCAGGCTGCTGATTGTTCCCATCAGGTTGACTGTCGATGTAAGTGTTTATAGATGGATTGTGTTTCAGGTTCTGTCACCAAGCCCGTGACTTGTGTTCCCAGTTACAAAATGTTTGTGATATTTAACATGTAGATTCTAACTTGGTAGTATGGAGATAAACCTGTCAGGTTTAAGATTTAGCGTGTTATTGTAGATTCTACCATGAATTTGGAAATACTTGATTCTGATTGGTCAATCAGAGGTTTCAAATTACAATAACCACCTCGGATTGAAGCAGCTGATTTGACGATGGCATCACCTCCTGCGTTTTCGGTTCCAAATTATATTTAGCCAGTTAGATCTGCATGTAACCTAGCTCTACCTTTGATATTCATATATGATATGCAAGCACTCAAAAAGGTTTATCTGGTAATTTAACAGCCAGCAACAAAGGATTACAATTTTTAACTCTGGAATTGTTTTATAAGTGATGAAAATCCATTTTGATTCCTTGGTGATAGTATTCCTTTCATGTTGGATCATATGGCTTGGTGACATTAGGTGGCAAAGATTTCATTACATTTCTCAGTGTGTATATAACTGAAATGCATGTTGATGTGGGAAGCTTTGACGTCACCTTCAGAACCCAGGAGGAATGAAGACTGTCTAAAACTGTTGCTGTGCACAGGACATTAGAGAAGTATTAGTCACTACTTCACATCAACAATTAACTCGGCATGCTGGGACATACCTACATCATGAGAAAACTATCTAAGTGATTATTTGTCAGTTTTAGTTTCTTTAAGTGTTGAAATGGGTGTTCCCACTGGAAAACAAATTAGTTTTTATAAATCACCTGCCATTTGAACATACATGACCAGAATGTTCTGTCCTAGAGGATACATGATGTGGATTCACAATGGTGTAGAGGCAGTACCAATCCTTAAACCCTTGAGGGCAGTACCTATTTTTATACCCAGGGCAGAATAGGTCACCAGTACCTATCCTTATACCCTTGAGGGATTCGAGGGCAGAACAGGTCACCAATGCCCATGTTAATACCCTTGAGGGGTTCCAGGGCATAACAGGTCACCAATGCCCATGTTAAGACCCTTGAGGGATTCCAGGGCAGAACAGGTCACCAATGCCCATGGTTATACCCTTGAGGGGTTCCAGGGCAGAACAGGTCACCAATGCCCATGTTAAGACCCTTGAGGGATTCCAGGGCAGAACAGGTCACCAATGCCCATGTTAATACCCTTGAGGGGTTCCAGGGCAGAACAGGTCACCAATGCCCATGTTAATACCCTTGAGGGGTTCCAGGGCATAACAGGTCACCAATGCCCATGTTAAGACCCTTGAGGGATTCCAGGGCAGAACAGGTCACCAATGCCCATGGTTATACCCTTGAGGGGTTCCAGGGCAGAACAGGTCACCAATGCCCATGTTAAGACCCTTGAGGGATTCCAGGGCAGAACAGGTCACCAATGCCCATGTTAATACCCTTGAGGGGTTCCAGGGCAGAACAAGTCACCAATGCCCATGTTAAGACCCTTGAGGGATTCCAGGGCAGAACAGGTCACCAATGCCCATGTTGATACCCTTGAGGGGTTCCAGGGCAGAACAGGTCACCAATGCCCATGGTTATACCCTTGAGGGGTTCCAGGGCAGAACAAGTCACCAATGCCCATGGTAATACCCTTGAGGGGTTCCAGGGCAGAACAGGTCACCAATGCCCATATTAAGACCCTTGAGGGATTCCAGGGCAGAACAAGTCACCAATGCCCATGTTAAGACCCTTGAGGGGTTCCAGGGCATAACAGGTCACCAATGCCCATGTTGATACCCTTGAGGGGTTCCAGGGCAGAACAGGTCACCAATGCCCATGTTAAGACCCTTGAGGGATTCCAGGGCAGAACAGGTCACCAATGCCCATGTTAAGACCCTTGAGGGGTTCCAGGGCAGAACAGGTCACCAATGCCCATGTTAAGACCCTTGAGGGATTCCAGGGCAGAACAGGTCACCAATGCCCATGGTAATACCCTTGAGGGGTTCCAGGGCAGAACAGGTCACCAATGCCCATGGTAATACCCTTGAGGGGTTCCAGGGCAGAACAGGTCACCAATGCCCATGGTTATACCCTTGAGGGATTCCAGGGCAGAACAGGTCACCAATGCCCATATTAAGACCCTTGAGGGATTCCAGGGCAGAACAGGTCACCAATGCCCATGTTAAGACCCTTGAGGGGTTCCAGGGCAGAACAGGTCACCAATGCCCATGTTGATACCCTTGAGGGATTCCAGGGCAGAACAGGTCACCAATGCCCATGTTAAGACCCTTGAGGGGTTCCAGGGCAGAACAGGTCACCAATGCCCATGTTGATACCCTTGAGGGGTTCCAGGGCAGAACAGGTCACCAATGCCCATGTTAAGACCCTTGAGGGATTCCAGGGCAGAACAGGTCACCAATGCCCATGTTAAGACCCTTGAGGGGTTCCAGGGCAGAACAGGTCACCAATGCCCATGTTAAGACCCTTGAGGGATTCCAGGGCAGAACAGGTCACCAATGCCCATGGTAATACCCTTGAGGGGTTCCAGGGCATAACAGGTCACCAATGCCCATGTTAAGACCCTTGAGGGATTCCAGGGCAGAACAGGTCACCAATGCCCATGGTTATACCCTTGAGGGGTTCCAGGGCAGAACAGGTCACCAATGCCCATGGTTATACCCTTGAGGGATTCCAGGGCAGAACAGGTCACCAATGCCCATGGTAATACCCTTGAGGGGTTCCAGGGCATAACAAGTCACCAATGCCCATGTTAAGACCCTTGAGGGATTCCAGGGCAGAACAGGTCACCAATGCCCATGGTTATACCCTTGAGGGGTTCCAGGGCAGAACAGGTCACCAATGCCCATGGTAATACCCTTGAGGGGTTCCAGGGCAGAACAGGTCACCAATGCCCATGGTTATACCCTTGAGGGATTCCAGGGCAGAACAGGTCACCAATGCCCATATTAAGACCCTTGAGGGATTCCAGGGCAGAACAAGTCACCAATGCCCATGTTAATACCCTTGAGGGGTTCCAGGGCAGAACAGGTCACCAATGCCCATGTTGATACCCTTGAGGGATTCCAGGGCAGAACAGGTCACCAATGCCCATGTTAAGACCCTTGAGGGGTTCCAGGGCATAACAGGTCACCAATGCCCATGTTGATACCCTTGAGGGGTTCCAGGGCAGAACAGGTCACCAATGCCCATGTTAAGACCCTTGAGGGATTCCAGGGCAGAACAGGTCACCAATGCCCATGTTAAGACCCTTGAGGGGTTCCAGGGCAGAACAGGTCACCAATGCCCATGTTAAGACCCTTGAGGGATTCCAGGGCAGAACAGGTCACCAATGCCCATGGTAATACCCTTGAGGGGTTCCAGGGCATAACAGGTCACCAATGCCCATGTTAAGACCCTTGAGGGGTTCCAGGGCAGAACAGGTCACCAATGCCCATGGTTATACCCTTGAGGGGTTCCAGGGCAGAACAGGTCACCAATGCCCATGGTTATACCCTTGAGGGGTTCCAGGGCAGAACAGGTCACCAATGCCCATATTAAGACCCTTGAGGGATTCCAGGGCAGACTAGGATACCAATGCCCATGGTAATACCCTTGAGGGATTCCAGGGCAGAACAGGTCACCAATGCCCATGTTAATACCCTTGAGGGATTCCAGGGCAGAACAAGTCACCAATGCCCATGTTAATACCCTTGAGGGGTTCCAGGGCAGAATAGGTCATCAGCACCCTGCATATATACCCATGAGGGGCGAGTGAGTGAGTTGGGTTTAACGCTGCTTTTAACAGTATTACAGTTATATGCTTAATCAGCTTAATGTGGGAGGAAAGCCCGAAGTGATGCAGGTCTCAGACGTTTACTACTTCAGTGTAGCCCACGAGCACGGGTATGGTGCTGACAGACCTAGAAACATAATTGGGGCACAATCATAGGTTTCCGGCGTGCCCAAAGGACGCAACTCTGCACAACGAATCGCAGTGCCTTAGACGACTGGGCCACCCGTGCCCCCTTGAGGGGTTCCAGGGCAGAATAGGCCATCAGCACACTGCGTATACCCTTGAGGGGCGAGTGAGTGAGTTTGGTTTAACGCTGCTTTTAACAGTATTACAATTATATCGCGGCTTGTCAGCTTAATGTGGGAGGAAAGCCCGAAGTGATGCAGGTCTCAGACGTTTACCACTTCGGTGAAGCCCACGAGCACGGGTATGGTGCTGACAAACCTAGAAACATAATTGGGGCACAATCATAGGTTTCTCTGCACAACGAATCGCAGTGCCTTAGACGACTGGGCCATCCGTGCCCCCTTGAGGGGTTCCAGGGCAGAATAGGCCATCAGCACACTGCATATACCCGTGAGGGGTTCCAGGGCAGAATAGGTCATCAGCACACTGCGTATACCCTTGAGGGGCGAGTGAGTGAGTTTGGTTTAACGCTGCTTTTAACAGTATTACAATTATATCGCGGCTTGTCAGCTTAATGTGGGAGGAAAGCCCGAAGTGATGCAGGTCTCAGACGTTTACCACTTCGGTGAAGCCCACGAGCACGGGTATGGTGCTGACAAACCTAGAAACATAATTGGGGCACAATCATAGGTTTCTCTGCACAACGAATCGCAGTGCCTTAGACGACTGGGCCATCCGTGCCCCCTTGAGGGGTTCCAGGGCAGAATAGGCCATCAGCACACTGCATATACCTGTGAGGGGTTCCAGGGCAGAATAGGTCATCAGCACACTGCGTATACCCTTGAGGGGGTCCAGGGCAGAATAGGTCATCAGCACACTGCGTATACCCTTTAGGGGTTTCAGGGCAGAATAGGTCATCAGCACACTCATATACCCTTGAGGGGGTCCAGGGCAGAATAGGTCATCAGCACACTGCATATACCCTTGAGGGGGTCCAGGGCAGAACAGGTCACCAGTATCCCTGCGTAAACCCTTGAGGGGTTCCAGGGCAGAATAGGTCACCAGTGCCCATGCGTATACCCTTGAGAAGATTTCAGGGAAGAATAAATCACCAGTACCCATTCTTATATCCTTGATTGGATTCTATGAGTACCCTATGCTTGTCCCTCTGTTTGGATTCTGGTGGAGAATAGATCCTCGATAGCCTGTGTTTGTTCAACAATGTGTAGGACAGGTCCTCAGTGCCGATTCCTGTGGGTGGAGGAATTGCCTGTACTGCTAATGCTTTGTAGTCAGTGGCATCTTAGGTGATCAAAAAAGAAATTGTGCGTGCATGTACAATCATAATTTTTTGTTTTAAATTTGAATATGACATATTACCCATGAACGATTGTTTTCACCATCTTGCATGGCATACAGATATCATTAATTGTTGTCATTGCACAACCAATCACAACAGACCAGGTCCCATATCCACAAGCAAAGTATATCAACTCTGTAGTTTAATGTGGTCTTAGGAGCGTCATAGTGCTGCAAACATTTTGTGGATCTGAGCCCAGTAGTCCAATATGTCCAGGAATTTCCTGCGCGCCTACATACATTGAATTTCAGGTTTCACCGAAGTAGTAAATGTATCATGATTTTGTCTTCACTACCATAATGTGATTCAACTTAATAACATTCAGCATCACTCACTCACTCACTCACTCACTCACTCACTCACTCACTCACTCACTCACTCACTCACTGTCCCAGTAATGTTGTTGCATTATTTGAACCAATACGGTCGACTTCACTATTAGGACACATTATAAAATTT
This sequence comes from Haliotis rufescens, assembly GCF_023055435.1. NCBI lineage: Eukaryota > Metazoa > Mollusca > Gastropoda > Lepetellida > Haliotidae > Haliotis > Haliotis rufescens. The sequence continues at coordinate 914,485 of NW_025963891.1, read as the reverse complement.
ATAAGGTCCTTATTTTTGTTCAGTTTTAGTCTGCTCATGCCAAAAATATAAAGTCATGTTCAAATATTTCTGAGCTGTACAATCCTGACAGATTATTTGATTCTTCCCAATGCAGTTTGGAGCTATTTAAAAAGCTTAAAACACAGCAATAGCAAATGGCGATCAGGTGTGTCATGTGACTAACCACATCAATCCCAGCATGCACTAGATACAGGGAACACATCTAGCCTACTCATTGTGTATTTCTATCATTGCTATATCACCATTAAGTGCCAAGACTGTTTCACTTCCTCTCACAATGAATCAAGAAATATGATATTTGAAGGTCAAGTTTTACCTGCTGCAGCAAATGTAAGATTTCAGAGCACATCCAAATGGTCTCCATGACAATACATTATTTCCAGAACTGGTTCTGTTCCGTATATGGAATTGACCGGGAGTGACTAATGCCATCAACAGATAAATGACTGGATGTGACAAGGATGAAATCCTGCCAGTTTCACCTGAATTTACCTGTGTATGAATGCCAATCAGCCCTGTTACAACACTCCCTTATCCTGTTTGCTTCAGCTGAGGATATTAGAATACATATTTCATAACCTATTCTCATTACCATTTTCAAAAATATCCCTGATCGTTGTGAAATGTTGATGCAGGTGTCCATCCATTCCGCAAGTTAGTGTTATAACAAGAATGTAATGAAATAGATTAGCCAGGAGACGTGGAGAGATTAAGCCAGTTTAAGCTGGGGAAACACTGTGTCGACAACAACCGTTGAGTGCGGAGAGACTGTATCTAGATTTAACTACTTCGTCCGAAAAATCAATACTTGCCTAAGACAACAGGGACGTAGTTTGTAACTTTGGTGCTTAGTTCATTTTTCTTATTCAAGCCGTATTTATCATGTTAAATTTATGTCTTAAATGTATTCTTTCTTTCAACATTGGAAAGGTGAGAATTATTTAAGAGAACAGTAATTTGTCTCATGGCTACATTTTGTAGAAGAGGTTGAACAAGTGTAGATTAAATGCCATGGAGATTTCGACTTAATTGCACCTAACTGATGTGCTTTGCTCTTAAGTAAATGCATAAGAGGAGCACATGTGGCATCAGATTGTACATGGATGTCAGTTCGGAGGAGCTTCCCATCGTCTGCAGCGCCAGATGAATAGCTTCTGGAACCACTATTTTGTGCAACTGGAATGAAATTTGAGGGGCCCTATTGGTTCTGATTGTGGATAATACAAGGATGGGTCTCCACTTTGGAAGCTCAACTCTCAGATTTAACTTAGCCGATATCAATGTCACCATGCCCTGGTACAGACGTATTACCAGTGCTTAAAACTAAAGAGGAATATCATGGACTCCTTGTCATAACTACCGTATTTTCTTGAGTATAGTGCGCACTTTTTTTCGAAAAAACACAGCTGTGTAGAAGGGGGTGCGCATTATACACAAATTATGAGTTTGATGTTTTTTTCCCCCCATGGAAAGACACTACCGTGAGCGCGTAACACCGGAAATACCATGTCAACAAATCCATACTGAAGTACGCAAAATAATCATGTAATTACACTGTCTGGCTATAAAAAGTGTTCTTTGTATATCTGGACTTATGTTTGTAACTTATTTCATTGATTTTATTCAAAATTCCTTATAATATTGTTTTTATTAATTTCGGCGAAATCGTGTGTGAAGCGATCGGAAGATCGCACAACTCACCGTTATTAACAGCAACCATGGTCAGAATACCGCTATTGACGCCTTGAAACAAACTTTAGTTGACAGAGAATGGATACATATATCATAAATGACATAATTTGACTCGTTAAAAGTCATATTTGTTTTTGTTTGACGATTCTATGTCAACATGAAATTCTCGCGATCACGTGATCACGTGCGCGTGAGCCTTGACGTTGACTGGTCAGACATGTTCCACGTAAAAAATAATACCCGGGAATAGCGATCAGCTGCTTCGCTTAGGGTTATTATTATTTTAAATATGTTTAGTAAAGGTTGCATATAATTAAGAAAATAATGGAATATATTATTCCTGATAAATAAAATAGTTTCAGATACAATTGTTGCCGATCCTTGCATTAAAAAATCTTATAAAGTTATATCATTGGGTGTGTCTTGACCGAATCACCGGTCGATTCCAAGAAAACGTGTGTACAGCTGATTGCTGTTTCCAGCTTAGTTTACGAGAAAATACGCAAGGTAATCTTAATCCCTAAATTTAAAACAATGCCTAGCAGAACAATAAATACTATTTAAACGGTAAATAAACATGTCTGGTGATTTTTTATCTCAAATTTCGAATTTGTACTGACGAAGTTTCTCAGCACCCGTTCGTTTGCCGGACTTCACTAAAAAGGGTACGGTGTAAAAAATTTCTGCGCATAATATTCAAATTTCTTTTTTTCCAAAATATTGAACCCGCTAGAGGGGGGTGCGCATTATACATGGGTGCGCACTATACTCAAGAAAATACGGTAATGTTAGAAAGTAAACATTCGGGATTACCTACATTAATTAGCATACAACGACACATTAATTAGCATACAACAACACATTAATTAGCATACAACACATTAATTATAACATGTTTGTTTGTTCTTTAACGCTGCACTCAGCTATATTCAGCTGTATGGCAGCATTCTGAAAATAATCGAGTCTGGACCAGAGAATCCAGTGATTGATATCATGAGCATCGATCTATGCAACTGGGGTATGATGACATGCATCAACAAAGTCAGCGAGCCTGACCACCTGATCCTGTAAGTCGCCTCTTACGACAAGTATGGGTTGCTGAAGACCTATTCTAGCCTGGACCTTCACAGGTCTAATTTTCCCATGAATCAGTGTGGCTTGATATGCTGGGAGACCAGGTATCTTTAGCGGCCTGGCATATGTTGAAAAGTCCAACACTTCCTTCACAGTTTGACCCAGAATGCCTCTTTGGTGTAGTGGATAGAGCATCTGCCTTGAGAATGGAAGGTCGCGGTTCCATCCCTGGCCACGTCCTACCAAAAGATTCAAATTATACTTGTTATTTGGTTGCCTGGCGCTTGACACAATAAAACCGTCCAGACTAGTACAAGCTGACACACACACATGTATGCACATCAGAAGTGCAATAATCTTGTACGTGACATTAAACCCAATATCACCTCACCGTATGACCCAGGGAAAATGGGACCCAAGTGCCTTCTATCATTGGAGACACATTGTCCAATGGTCTGAAACAGTGCTTCTAGTTACTGTCAGTTACAGAGTGATCCCCCTTTAAGCAGTCAGGATCTCAGGTTCAAGTCCCTGATTCACCTCATCACCATCCATGGTTTTTCAGCACAGTATGAATTAATACTTGGGAATTTCATCCAAATGGAAACATCGACAACCTGTTTCCCTGTAGGTTTTGTGCCCAGAAACTGAAATATTGTTTTAGGATGTCTGTTGGTTTGACGATGTGTTCACTGCACAACTTGACCTGTTGGGAATTAGGAGTCCAGTAACGACATGTTTTAGTTGATCAATTGCTGCTGAAAATCATAAACAGTTCCAAGTTAAAGAGACCGTGGTCTAGTGGTAGAGCGTCCGCCCGGAGAGCGGAAGGTCCGGGGTTCGATCCCTGACCGCGTCATACCAAAAGACGTTAAAAATGGTACTTGTTGTTACCCTGTCTGGCGCTCGGCATTAAGGGGCCAAAACAGGGACTGGTCGGCTCGGAGTCAGTATACTGTGTCTGAGTGGGGTATTCGTGTTAAACTGTGGCATGGTATCTCAGTGAGCTAGCACTATAAATCGGCATCAGTCCGGACTAGTTCAAGTGCACGTCGCTATATAAGTGCAATAATCTTGGAATGCGACGTTAAACCCCATTTCTCCTTACCTCCAAGTTAAAGATGACACAAGTGTACAGCTTATGGCGGAAGTGAATGAGACTGCACTGCCCTGTAACATCATTGTGTAATGTCATAACATTGTTAAAGGAATGTGGCTGCACAGAAGTTGAGGGAAATACATAAATGCACATTTTTGTCCATTTGCTAACATGTAATAAATTATAATGTTTCTTGTCGATAAACATCTTGTCCATATTTATTTGAATATTTCAAAATGTTAAGCACTGTTATACGTGTATGCAAAACTGTTAAAACGGTGAGCACTTCCCTATTTGCATCTTAGTAAAGTGAGAATTTAGCACAGTAATACAGGCAACAAAAACATTATCATAAGACCTCTCTGCTGAAAGCAGAGTCCAGTGTTTATAAATAAACCAATGCAATAGTATATACCTGAATATTACCATGTCAATCCCAATTTCTTTAAATTCACATCTCTGTTAAACAACTCTGAGTACGTACTTTTACAAAATGTATCTATGTACATTTACCATGCAATGAGACACAGAATAAATATTATGTTATAGACTCTACTACTCTGAATGTACCACTCATAAATGTACTATAGGCCTGTGGCCTCCATCAGTAAGGAAATAAAGAAATTGAATCACAATAGAATATACATAACCCCCCTTTTTACATATGCAAAGTAGGGGCGGTCGGGTAGCCTAGTGGTTGAAGCGTTCGCTTGTCACGCCAAAGACCCGGGTTCGATTACCGACATGGGTACAATCTGTGAAGCCAATTTCTGGTGTCCCCTGCCGTGATACATGTATTGCTGGAATATTGCTAAAAGCCGCGTAAAACCATACTCACTCACTCACTCACATATGCAAAGTATGATTATCTATATTTCAAATGTATTTCAGAAAAAATTAATACAGACCATCATACATCTATAAAGTAGAGTAAGGTGTAAACTTGTACTGGTTTAGTGTATGTAGGCCAAGCGGAACCTTTGGGTTCCAGTTTCAGTTTGAACAAACTAGCCCATCTGGAAAGTACTACGTATATACCATAAAACTGTTTCACACAAAACTGTTTCACACGTCAGACGCCATGCAGTCAATGAGTAATGCATACTGAGCCTTGTTAAAGGAGGGATTGCCCCCTTCAGTCCAGCATCAGAGTTCTCCTTCACCTTGTTTGTATTGGACCAATCAGATTGTCTGGTTGTTGCCATGATACCGTGCATATTTTCCAACATTTCTCAACAAAGCACAAGATGTTATATCCTTTTGTGAAAGAACACCCCAGTAATTTGGACTTATTATCCATTTAATGTACGGGGATGATATGGGTTCTCTTAAGGATGCACATACATTGGAGACCCTATAACATGGGGAGTGCCCGGCAGCCTTGTAGTTAAAATGTTCACTTGTCACACCGAAGACCCAGGTTTGAATTCCCGATATGGGTACAATGTGAGAAGCCCATTTCTGGTTTCCCCCGCCGTGATATTGCTGGAATATTGCTGAAAACAGCATAAAACTAAACTCACTCACTCACTATAACCTGGACAGTAATTTTCCAAGAGGAGATGTTCAGATTACTGTGGACAAGGTATGATGGGGGAGGGCCCTTCTTGGCCCACACGATCTGCATTATTGGGCAAAGCTTTAAAAATTATTAAAGTTATCAGATAGTTTGAATGCATGTTTGGGGCTTAAATACATAACATGGATGTGTATACAAGGCAAAAATGTGTTAAAAAGGAATTAGAGGTTGTCATGAAATATTTTTTATTATATATGTTTGAATATGGGCAAGTTCGCTTGGTCGTGCCAGAAGTCCAAAACTTGCATGGGTGTGAAAGACATGTTTTCCGTAACTTTGAAAATGGTCATTTCCAGTTGGCCAAAGAGGAATAAGTCATATTCCAGTCTTTGACATCTCCCACGATTCTAACTGTTGCCAGTCATGTGACACAGGACACACGACCCAGCCAGAGACATGGCAACCCTGTCAGTAACCAGCTGGTAGTCACGATCTCACATTCTTATTGAAATGTCACCATTATATACCTCCAGTATATAACCATTGGTACATTCGTCTCTAGATCTCACATGATGCTTGTCGTAAGAGGCGACTAACGGGATCGGGGGGTCAGGCTTGCTGACTTTGTTGATACATGTCATCTTATCTTAATAAGAAGAGATCGATGCTCATTATGTCAATCACTTGATTGTCTGGTCCATACTCGATTATTAAAAGACCCCCATTATATAGCTGTAATATTGCTGAGTGCGGCAATAAACAAAAAACAAAAAACAAATATTGGAAAAAAATAATGGACAAGAAGGACACATGTTTCTTCAGGAGCAGGCACACATGGAGCAGAAGGAACCAGGTGAAAGACTGGAGCAAGTCTACTTGAGTTGATTACATCCGAGACCAGTCAGACTTGTTGCTGATGGAATGGTTAATGATCCGATCACTTCAACACTCCACATCATCACAACTCTGCTACACGTTCCGTCACGATTAATAATTTACCTCACCCTCAGGTGTCGCAACACTGTCTTATTTTATAGTCTGTAATAAACGCGACTGCTATATCTATATACCACTTTATTTGTCTATTTATGGCAATTTGATGACATGGACATAATTGCATTTCAGACAAACTGTAATGGGAAATACTGAAAGTAGGTCCCTTCATTGTTTATGACTGGCCTTCGTGATGCTGGTATTTTCCTGTCAATAAATCGTTTAAATGAAAATCAGACTGAATAATGGTCTTCCTGTAAATGGAGTTTGGGGTATGCTTGGTGAAATAGATTTATTGTGTGTTCTACTACTGTGACAATTCACTGATCAGTGCTTGGTTAACCTGGAACTGATTTATTTGGGAAGGTTCAAATAATTCACTTAATGTGACAATAAACAATACTCTAGGTCTGGAAATTAAATATTGATTTTATATCTCTCTATGTCATTAAAACTAATTTTTGTTGACCTATGTCTAGGAATTTTATTATTTTTCTCATAATTGCAACATGGATGTATTTTGGTTTCATCATTTAGTGTTGGCGTTGGTTTCTTAAAGTGTCAATATTTGAAAATGTTTCTTTCTTCTCGTAATTTTGATATTTTCTTTAATACATTTATATTCTGGTTTTGCTTATTTTGCTTCTCGATGCTATAAATTATTATTTGATGTAGGCATTCACACACAAACCTGTAAGGGTTGGATAACAGGGGAGTTGGAGTCCTGATTGGATTAAGGATGATCTTGGCTAGAAACAGGCTTTCCTTGCAGAGTTATTTCCCCTTGACACTGAAATGGATATGAGTTCGGAAAATATTATTTGTTTAATGTCTAGCAGAATTTGCTAGTGGTTTCTCAACCATAAATGCAGAAGATGATCAGTTTCATGGAATGTCCAACAAAAATGGTAATTATGGCACCACATACTTTCACACAGCTATCACTTCATTGAAATTGTCACCAGCAAGCATGCTTGTCATTCAAAGCTACTTAGTCTTTGGGTGAGAATTGTTTTTCAGCAAACCATGCTTGTCATAAGAGGTGACTATAGGATCAGGTGGTCAGACTTTTGTTCTTTGTTGATGCATGTTACTGTATCCCAATTGTATAGATCGATGCTCATGATGTCAATCACTTGATTGTCAGACTTGATTATTTACAGACCACCATCATATAGCTGGAATATTGTTGAGTGCAGCGTTATTACGGTGGAGTAACCTAGTGGTTCAGGTGTTCACACTAAAGACCAGGGTTGCTAAGAGCAGCATAAAGCTCACTTAGTGACACAAGGTGTTGACACAAGTGGTCCATCTTCCCGATGCAAGGGAGTTAACTGACTATAAAAGTCCAGTTTCCACCCTTGCTGAACTAGGCCGGAATTCCGAGTCTATACGTAGTCCAATCAAAATCATGTAACACACTAAACATCTGGTTCGTAAACAGCATGGACTTCAACATGCCAATATCGGTCAACTGCAGGATTTGCATAAACATATGTACCGCCAACAGCGCGTCGACAGCTATTTTGCAAATCTTTTCATGTTTTTAATCAAGATGCTCAAGTGATTTGATGCACTTTGCAGGGTAAGTCCCGTTTTATTACAATATAAATCTTCATTATCGATCAGATCTTCTTGATAGGGTGCCGCCATTTTGTTTGAAGCAAATGCAAGTGATGTGAGTGATGGAATCTGATTGGTCAGTAGGAGGGACACAGAAGGGACCTAATTTGTAATAGCCACTTGTGGCACTACGATCAAGCCTGGAAATTTTGGCAAGGGTGGGACTGGACTTTTATAGTCAGTTAATGCCCTTGCCTCAGGAAGATGCAAGTGGTCGCGATTCGGATGCCCAATAAAATGTTTTCAATGACAGAGATACATTTGTAATCAGACAGTCAATCAGACAGTCAATCAGACAGACAATGACATTCCCAATGAGGGACAAGCCACAAAAGCTGATTCACATCTGTATATTGGCTGTAGGTGATAAAAGTATGTTTTAAGCCACACCCGGGTTGAGAAATTCATGGGAATACTAGGACGACCCATTAAAGGAGATGAATGCAGGCGACCCAATCTACAAGTAAATGGGTCTGAACTTGTAGTTCCCCTCGTGTACAAACTGTCCTTCTGGAGTGATGTCTGGCAGACATGCATCACCTCAACTTTTCTCTTCCTCCAGTTCCATCAATATACCATAAGCTCAGTGTTAGAAGTATTTCATAAATTCAAAACGTCAATGCCAGAGAATAATCAGTCTCGATGATAGATTACATGGTGCTTAAAAGGCAAAATAGTGGTGAAAATTATATGAATGGATCAGGGAAAATCAGTGATGACACCAGGTGTCAACCAGAAGCACGCATCACTCACACAATTTTCATGAAATAAGATAATCTTCCTGTCTTTTGATTATCTTGGGAAGATAGTTTATCAGCATATCATTCCCAAGCAGTCCAAGTACACTCAAAGAAATCAGGCCACAGTTCAACTAAATTGTTGTGACTTCGGGGATATAATTATGAACGGTGAGGTTTTGCCCAAGGCAGTTAATGTGTCAGACAAGGTGCTCCAGAGCACTGCCTACTGAACTATGTAGGGTGTTTCATGTTACTGTACATCACTCATACACCAACTTGTCCACTCACTCACTCACTCATCCACCAACTTGTCCACTCACCCACTCACTCTTCCACCAACTTGTCCACACACTCACTCACTCATCTACTAACTTGTCCACTCACTCACTCACTCATCCACCAACTTGTCCACACACTCACTCACTCATCTACTAACTTGTCTACACACTCACTCACCCACTCATCTACCAACGTGTCCTCACACTCACTCACTCACTCATCCACCAACTTGTCCACACACTTACCCACTCATCTACCAACTTGTCCACACACTCACTCACTCACTCATCCACCAACTTGTCTACACACTTACCCACTCATCTACCAACGTGTCCACACACTTTCCCACTCATCTACCAACTTATCCTTACACTCACTCACTCATCTACCAACTTGTCCACACACTTACTCACTCATCTACCAACTTGTCCTCACACTCACTCACTCATCTACCAACTTGTCCATCCACTCACTAATCCTCACTCACTCATCCACCAACTTGTCAACCCACTCGCTACATTATCTTCATTCACTCATTCATCCACCAACTTGTCCACTCACTCACTCATCAACCAAACACTCATCCATTCACCAACCTTCTCACAATTCTAACATGGTTTATATAAAATCCATATAAGCATTATTACAGTTGCCTCTTACTATATCCGTGGCATTGGCTTGTCCCTTCACAATATCCAGCCTATCTACTTATACGGAGTGAACTCCCCCAACACCCATCTCACACACCTATGATCTGGTCACCATAAAAATAGTTAATTGACCTATGATATTTGCTGAAATCATTTTTCCTCATTTCTTTGTCATTTTCACGTCTCTTCCACTTCAACTAACAAATAGGCCCTGTCGTTGAGCTGAGGAGCTGTAAGGAGCTGGAGACAAGGGGATGCAGACTAGTGTATCTTCATACCCGATTCTTGATTTTTTATCTCCTCTCGTTGTGCGTAATGAGATCAATAAATGTAATACGATCGAGTTCGGTTCATCACTCATGCTGGTTTGCCACAAATTAATAATTCAGACAAATCCAGGCATCGTGTTAAGGTGCTGTAGGACGTGTTGAATTTTGAGCAGGTTTAGGCTTGTTGCCTATTTCTGCCTGTTGATGATAATGGATGGTGAATATATACATTTATACACTCACAAGATCAGGAAAGATGAAACTTTCCCCCAGTTTTAGTCTCAGTGCTGAGTTATACTCAGTAATGTTGATAACCTTCATTCATGTAGGTATTTCTGCCATAATATTTGTATTTGCTTATTCAATAGAAAAGGAAATATTATTTGCTGCAAGAAGTAGTGCATGATTAATGTTATTATTTCAAGTTGAGTTTGTGTATTGTCTAAGTATGTTTCCTTTCTTTTCTATATTGATATTACTTTTCTTTCCATAAAATTGAAAAAATATATTGCATGAGTATTATTTTATAGTCTTTTGTGAAGGCCTCAAGTGTGACTTAAGGCTACATGAATATTTCATCTATTGGAGATTTTTTAAGGAATAATTGTGAGTGGATTGTCAGTTGTTTTGAAAACTTGGACAAAAAACACTTGCCCATTATGTTCTTATTTTTCTCTCTTTTCTTTTTTGGGCCAGTAGGGATTTTGAAATTTGAAATATTTCAAATATTTCATTTGCATATATTGAAAGGATGTTAATAAGTTGAATTCTTATAAGAAGACTGAAACCTTTGGGGGGAAAAAGTCAGGAAACGCTCCAATATCTTTCATATTGAACTTCAAACATAAGACCAAATTTTCTTCATCAAGCAGTAATTATTTGTAATTCTACATGAATTTTGTCTCAAGTAACGAGGTTTACCTAAAAACAAATCAGCAATGGTAGAAACACGTTTCTTCTGATTTTAATTGCACTTCTGAATCTTTTTCCCAATCTCTCTTTCAAACAAGAATTGTCATGTGACCATGAAGAAATGGACCACTTTCCGTTTCACAAACTTTGAACATTCTTTAATGTGTGACCGTTTTTATGGGCGTTGTCGATAACATTTATAAAATACATTAGCCTTTATAATGAGTTATTATCCCTTGTGTGTGGTAGAAACTAACAATGAGGAGTTGTCTTTGATCTTTAATTGAAATGTACAGAAATAGATCTAAGAACAACATAGAAATGGACATCCCTGTCAAGAAAGCATGTCATTTGGATGCTAGGTGATTGCAAAATTGAAAACACTATATTGCAGAAGTACGTTTGATGTTGGCATAGTTCTGATATGCTTGGCAATAAATTTTCTTTCGTCTTTTGGTATCCTTGATTAAACAAAATTTTATGGTTTAATCTTCCGACTCCAAATAATACTTCTCGTGATGCCAGAATCATCATTTGTTTAACCCTGATGATGAAGTCGTATGGTGTAAGGAAAATTGTCTTTCGGCGTTGTGTTATGAGCTCAACAAGTCATTGATCAGTCGAGTTGGGAGCTGTCATATTCCGTCAATAGATTTCAGTGATTCCAAGTTTGAAGAATTCTTAACTAAACACAGAGAATAATCCGTAGCACGTGAGATCATGAACCGCTACTACTATGTTTGTGGAGTGTGGAACACATCGCACCACTCTTGCAGGTAAAGGGTTGAGCAGTGATTGTACCCTGGATGCACAACTGATGTGAACGTGATTGCTGCTTGCCCTGTTACCTGTAGATGTGATGTGCTCCCTTATACAAAGCCAGGGGTGACACTGTAGATGTGATGTGCCCCCTGATACAAAGCCAGGGACGACACTGTAGATGTGATGTGCCCCCTGACACAAAGCCAGTAGTGACACTGTAGATGTGATGTGCCCCCTGACACAAAGCCAGGGGTGACACTGTAGATGTGATGTGCCCCCTGACACAAAGCCAGTGGTGATACTGTAGATGTGATGTGCCCCCTGACACAAAGCCAGTGGTGACACTGTAGATGTGATGTGCCCCCTGACACAAAGCCAGTAGTGACACTGTAGATGTGATGTGCCCCCTGACACAAAGCCAGTGGTGACACTGTAGATGTGATGTGCCCCCTGATACAAAGCCAGTAGTGATACTGTAGATGTGATGTGCCCCCTGACACAAAGCCAGTAGTGACACTGTAGATGTGATGTGCCCCCTGACACAAAGCCAGTAGTGACACTGTAGATGTGATGTGCCCCCTGACACAAAGCCAGTAGTGACACTGTAGATGTGATGAGCCCCCTGACACAAAGCCAGTGGTGACACTGTAGATGTGTTGTGCCCCTGTCCTGCACTGACACAAAGCCAGGGGTGATACTGTAGATGTGATGTCCCTCCTGACACAAAGCCAGTAGTGACACTGTAGATGTGATGTGCCCCCTGACACAAAGCCAGTGGTGACACTGTAGATGTGATGTGCCCCCTGACACAAAGCCAGTGGTGACACTGTAGATGTGATGTGCCCCCTGACCAAAGCCAGTGGTGACACTGTAGATGTGATGTGCCCCCTGACACAAAGCCAGGGGTGACACTGTAGATGTGATGTGCCCCCTGACACAAAGCCAGTGGTGACACTGTAGATGCGATGTGCCCCCTGACACAAAGCCAGTAATGACACTGTAGATGTGATGTGCCCCCTGACACAAAGCCAGTGGTGACACTGTAGATGTGATGTGCCCCCTGACACAAAGCCAGTAGTGACACTGTAGATGTGATGTGCCCCCTGATACAAAGCCAGTGGTGACACTGTAGATGTGATGTGCCCCCTGACACAAAGCCAGTAGTGACACTGTAGATGTGATGTGCCCCCTGACACAAAGCCAGTAGTGACACTGTAGATGTGATGTGCCCCCTGACACAAAGCCAGTGGTGACACTGTAGATGTGATGTGCCCCCTGATACAAAGCCAGTGGTGACACTGTAGATGTGATGTGCCCCCTGACACAAAGCCAGTAGTGATACTGTAGATGTGATGTCCCCCCTGACACAAAGCCAGTGGTGACACTGTAGATGTGATGTGCCCCCTGACACAAAGCCAGTAGTGACACTGTAGATGTGATGTGCCCCCTGACACAAAGCCAGGGGTGATACTGTAGATGTGATGTGCCCCCTGACACAAAGCCAGTAGTGACACTGTAGATGTGATGTGCCCCCTGACACAAAGCCAGTGGTGACACTGTAGATGTGATGTGCCCCCTGACACAAAGCCAGTGGTGATACTGTAGATGTGATGTGCCCCCTGACACAAAGCCAGTAGTGACACTGTAGATGTGATGTGCCCCCTGACACAAAGCCAGTGGTGACACTGTAGATGTGATGTGCCCCCTGATACAAAGCCAGTAGTGATACTGTAGATGTGATGTGCCCCCTGACACAAAGCCAGGGGTGACACTGTTGATGTGATGTGCCCCCTGACACAAAGCCAGGGGTGATACTGTAGATGTGATGTGCCCCCTGACACAAAGCCAGGGGTGATACTGTAGATGTGATGTCCCCCCTGATACAAAGCCAGTAGTGACACTGTAGATGTGATGTGCCCCCTGATACAAAGCCAGTAGTGATACTGTAGGTGTGATGTGCCCCCTGACACAAAGCCAGTGGTGACACTGTTGATGTGATGTGCCCCCTGACACAAAGCCAGTAGTGACACTGTAGATGTGATGTGCCCCCTGACACAAAGCCAGGGGTGATACTGTAGATGTGATGTGCCCCCTGACACAAAGCCAGTAGTGACACTGTAGATGTGATGTGCCCCCTGACACAAAGCCAGTGGTGACACTGTAGATGTGATGTGCCCCCTGACACAAAGCCAGGGGTGATACTTAGATGTGATGTGCCCCCTGACACAAAGCCAGTAGTGACACTGTAGATGTGATGTGCCCCCTGATACAAAGCCAGTAGTGACACTGTAGATGTGATGTGCCCCCTGATACAAAGCCAGTGGTGACACTGTAGATGTGATGTGCCCCCTGACACAAAGCCAGTAGTGACACTGTAGATGTGATGTGCCCCCTGACACAAAGCCAGGGGTGATACTGTAGATGTGATGTGCCCCCTGACACAAAGCCAGGGGTGATACTGTAGATGTGATGGCCCCCCTGATACAAAGCCAGTAGTGACACTGTAGATGTGATGTGCCCCCTGATACAAAGCCAGTAGTGATACTGTAGATGTGATGTGCCCCCTGACACAAAGCCAGGGGTGACACTGTTGATGTGATGTGCCCCCTGACACAAAGCCAGGGGTGATACTGTAGATGTGATGTGCCCCCTGACACAAAGCCAGGGGTGATACTGTAGATGTGATGTCCCCCCTGATACAAAGCCAGTAGTGACACTGTAGATGTGATGTGCCCCCTGATACAAAGCCAGTGGTGACACTGTTGATGTGATGTGCCCCCTGACACAAAGCCAGTAGTGATACTGTAGATGTGATGTCCCCCCTGACACAAAGCCAGTGGTGACACTGTAGATGTGATGTGCCCCCTGACACAAAGCCAGTGGTGACACTGTAGATGTGATGTGCCCCCTGACACAAAGCCAGGGGTGACACTGTAGATGTGATGTGCCCCTGTCCTGCACTGATACAGTAGTGACAGTTTAGAGAAGATGCACCAACAATGGTGACCTTGTTAATGCCACTGGCTATTTTCAATACCTTTCCTTACTCCCTGTACCATAGCCTATACTCTCAATACCCTTGGCTACTCTCAGTACCCTAGCCTATACTCTCAAAACCTTAGCCTATACTCTCAAAACCCTAGCCTATACTCTCAAAACCCTAGCCTATACTCTCAATACCCTTGGCTACTCTTAAAACCCTAGCCTATACTCTCAAAACCATAGCCTATACTCTCAATACCCTTGGCTACTCTCAGTACCCTAGCCTTTACCCTCAAAACCATAGCCTATACTCTCAAAACCCTAGCCTATACTCTCAAAACCCTAGCCTATACTCTCAATAACCTTGGCTACTCTCAGTACCCTAGCCTATACTCTCAAAACCATAGCCTATACTCTCAATACCCTTGGCTACTCTCAGTACCCTAGCCCATTCTCTCAAAACCCTAGCCTATACTCTCAAAACCATAGCCTATACTCTCAAAACCATAGCCTATACTCTCAAAACCCTTGACTACTCTCAGATAAAGGGCACATAGCCACAATGAACTTCCCTAATTTACTATTCCAGGCTTAATGTAGTTCCACACGTAACAGTTTTCAGATTTCATCTCCCCTCACATTTCCCAGTTTCATCAATTTGTAGTTTCAGCATCACCAGATTGGAATAATAGCGCAGTTGGTTAACAACGTTTCTTCAACAAGTAACTTTTTACAAGAATGTTTAAACTGTCAAGCATGGTTACAGCAATACAAAACAAGCAGCTATTCCCACTGCTGCAGATCGAAGCACTCATTGTTTACATGGAGTTGGACTGTCCTGCATATTCAGGTGTAATTACCTCCGCCATCATCAGCTGATAGAACCTAATTACTTAAACCACCATGCTGATTTAATCAATTAGCATCCCCTTCCGACTTGTCAGCTCAATCTATTCAGACATGAGCATAAGAAACATGATACTAGCATCACCTAAGCTAACTAATAATTCATGATGCAATTTATCGCACATGTCAGCAGGGCTCAGCTGTGATGTATTATTCAGCTGCAGTAAACTCCGAATGAATGGGGAATTGTCATAGTGCACTGCATGCAACAACATGTAAAATGGGGGTTTTGAGATTGTGAATTCATTTGTGTATATCCCATTGTGATATGGCAGCTATTAACATCGTGTGGTTGATTTCAGATTTTAAGGTCGACTTACTAATGTTGTCAATTTTATTGCCTGCACAACATAATAATCTGAGAATGATTGTTTTCTTAAAAGAAATAAAAATGGTGGGTGTTGTATTTCAAGGGATGTAATATTCTTAATGATTTTCTGGAGAGTTTGGAAAATGTTTACATTATTAAATGAGAAACTATAAAACCACATATCCTTTCTGTTGAAAATGCTTTCATCTTTTAAATTGAAGTGAATCCATTTGGAAATGACTTCTATGTTTGGGATGCTTGTATGATTTGGATGCACAGCACCGATTTTATCTCAATCAGCAGTGGCACGTTTTCTTTGATGTTAATATGGAATTGAATGAGTTGAAATGTTCTCTAAGTTGAGGCACTATATTAAAAATATATTCATCTAACGGGAGAGTGTAGTTTGATATTTACAAAATGTAACTAACTAGCTCATTCACTCACTCACTTGTTCTACCTCACTCACTCACTCAATTGTTCTGACTGACTCACTCGCACACATACTTGATCTGCCTCACACATTCACTCACTCAGTTGTTCTGACTCTCACTCACTCACTCACTCAGTTGTTCTGACTCTTACTCACTCACTCACTCACTCACTCACTCAATTGTTCTGACTGACTCACTCACACACAGACATGATCTGCCTCACACACTCACTTACTTGTTCTACCTCACTCACTCACTGTTGTTCTGACTCTCTCACTCACCACACACTCACTCACTCACTCTGATTCCACCTACTCACTTACTCACTCACTGATTCCACCTCCTCACTCACTCACTCACTCTGATTCCACCTACTCACTCACTGACCAGCTCACCCCCAAAACCCTTGCATTGCCCAAACAAGTGTTGGTTCTTCAGCCCTATACCCACACGTGGGGGTATTACCAGCACTTGAGCTTTCATCTCACATCAAACCGAACACTGTAAACACAATCCATCTCACTCACTCACTCATTCATCAAAGTACACATTTGACATTAGAGTTCCTGTTAAAGTATTAATACTGAATCAACCACTTCCTCAACCAACAACATATCTTATTAATGTCCCTATCACACATGAACAAACACTGATCTACATTTTGTAAGTGCCAATATTTAATCTATGTTCTTCCTAATTCATTCATCAAAGTTGCATTTCCCCAGATATATGTTCTGTTAATCCTTCTAATTAATGGCAGCAAATACCAATCCATGCCATCTATGACTGTTTAACTACATTATTTGTCAACCAATACACCAGTGATCTTATTATTTACCATTAATTAATAATTGACAGTTCCTGATAGCATTGGCCTAGTTGCTCTCACGGAGATGGTATATACACCAGAATGAACAATTATACACTTCCACCAGTATTGGTGTTAAATACATTCATGTGTCAAGAGCTAATGAGGGCTGTTTTCAATAAATGTTAAACTGACTTTATCAATATTCATCAGGTTGCAGCAATGGCTAATATAATAACACTTTTGGAATAATAAGCAGCTTTACGGTCAACAGAAATACTCTACTTTTGAAGAGGTTACGCACTTTAATGAAACTAGCGGTGTCACTCCATCTCATAAATCTGTCATAATACCTAATGAATGTTGACAGGCATGACAAAAAAGGTGTCTCTTAAAATACTACTTTATCTTGTAACTGGTTTTGATTTATTTCTGTGTTGGATGATCACTTTCAATCCAAACTTTAAATCAAGATTACTGAATTCAGTTGTCAGTGCCACAATTTGTAGTGATAGTCATGTATGATAAACGGTTTACATGGCTTGGAATGCAGAAGGTGCTGTGTATGGAGTGTTTAGTTAGTGCTGGAATGGTTTATGCACAGTGCTTGCAAACACACTCTAGGCCACTCCATATCTTCAGCGGAGTGGGATGTGTTTGAATACTCTCTGAGCAGTTGTAATTTACGAAGTCAAAAACATTTTACAGGTTTAAGAATATGACAGAGAACAGCATCAGCATTTTAATATTAAATTTTCTTGAACTTTGTGTTTAATTCCAAAAATATATGTTTTTAAACATCCTTGTTTAGCAAACTTGGTAATAGTGAACATTTCTTGACAGATGTGAGTAGTATAAAGATATCTGCAGTATTGTTCTCACCGCACAGCGTCATGAGGGTAAACAGACAAGGAGTAAGCTTAATGTTCATGTTATTGAGCTGAAGCTTGTATTGATCTGTGTAGAAATGAACCAGTTACAAGTTTGCCAAACACTTTGTATGAGTGAGTGAGTTTGGTTTTACGCCACTTTTAGCAATATTCCAGCAATATCACGGCAGGGAACACCAGAAATGGGCTTCACACATTTGTACCCATTGTCGGGAATCAAACCCAGGTCTTCCGCGTGATGAGCAAATGCTTTAACCATGAGGCTACCCAACCGCCCACACCTTGTATGAAGTATGTCTGGTCATACCAAGATATTTCATGTTCATGAAACTTGATTCTTGCGTAAAGATCAAGAGTGACAAACATATCCACAACAATGATGACTTCAACTTTCCAATATGGCTCCTTTGTCTTTGACTGTGCATTAACTGGGTTGTTAGTTAAACACCACTTGGCAATGACGGAACTTCTTTTTTCCCCTTTAATTTACCTTGAACAATTCCATGAAAAACGTGTGGCCGGCGGGATTTGAATCCATGAAGACTAAGGAATCTCGTTCTTGCTATTGCAACATGGAAGAAATCATGTGGAATTAACAACGACATATTTACCTGTACTAACCTCAGGGCTTGTAGGTAATCTGTTCATGTTCTGGGATATTTGTTATTATTCAGTAGTTGCTCTTTTCGTGATCACAGCTATGTTTGCTAATAACAGGCCCATCAACATGGTCAAATAATATTAATGTGATTGGTAAATGTGCTCGAGTTGGTCCAATCTGAATTGTACACATGCCCCGAGACATGCATTTCATAAGCCAAGTCAGCAAACAGCGAGATGCATGTGCTGTAGACGAAGGAAACACACTTGACGTGTACCATGCAGAGGCAACTCACACTGTGTTCGCACAATTAAGCTTTGAGTTCTTAAAAATCTTTTAATTTTTTTTGTATGTTGTTTTTTTGTTACATTTTTGTACAGGTTGCACATGGTTACATATATATTACAGTTGCAAAGATAATATATATTGTTAACATGACATTAGATAATAAATAGGTTCTGACACATTGACCAACATTTACAGAAGTAGTCAATAAATATTGTTAATATAGTTATCAAAACAATGTTGTTTAAACATTTTAGGTACAAGGTTCTTTAAATATTGGTCATGGTTTAAATAGGTTAGAGTGAGTGAGTGAGTGAGTATGGTTTTACGCCGCTTTTAGCAATATTCCAGCAATATCACGGCGGGGGACACCAGAAATGGGCTTCACACATTGTACCCATGTCGGGAATCGAACCCAGGTCTTCAGTGTGACGAGCGAACGCTTTAACCACTAGGCTACCCGACCGCCCCTAAATAGGTTAGAGCACTCAGACCCTGATGTCGAATAGTTGAAATGGTTAGTTAGAGTCTGAGGTGCTCTACACACTTGAGACTCTTAAATTTTTCAACGATTGGACACCAGGACCTCGTGCTCTAGCCTTTATATAGTGTACGCTTTATGCCTTGAACAGTTTGTTTAAAAAACTATAAATATTTAAAATACAATACCCCAACTTGAATTTTTAAAACACCTGGATGAAAATCTACAATTAATTTATTGTTGTCTTAGTGCACAATGTCTTCACATATGAGGGGTGGTGGGGTAGCCTAGTGGTTAAAGTGTTCACTCGTCATGCCGAAGACCAGGGTTTGATTCCCCACATGGGTATTATGTGTGAAGCCCATTTCTGGTGTCCCCCCTGTGATATTGCTGGAATAAAAACCATACTCACTCACTCACTTCATGTAGGAATGTGTTTCAAATATTTATTTTTTTAATCATGATGTATAAGGTGATTGATTGTTTTGATGATCAAGTTGGTTCTGATGCCACCCTGAGCTGCGGAGGCTATTCCAGGAGGAGAACCTGTTACCCTCGTGTTTCTAATCACTGGTAATACAAAACTCTTGTGATGGTAGAACTACCAGACAGATGATCCAACACAACAGCACAAGACTTGATTACCATAAAGACTCTGACATGTCTATTACAGTAACCATCTGACTGTCTTTTGTATGCGACATAAATTTCGGCCTTTGTTGACCTCTCGTCTAAAGATGGAAGTCGAGTAGTCTGTTGCAAGTATTAGTCAGCTGAAATTGACACCTCTATTTTATCTGTCGTCAATGTCCACGGTATCTGTAGCACAGACTTATGTGTGTCGTTTGATCTGACGTTGTGATTGAATATATTTCAGGATGAAGTTGGTACCAACGTACCAACGTCTTGGAGTCTGATTGATTTAAAGTTCACTGAATCTATTTCCAAAGTGGTGATTGGCGAGACGTCATTGATATGGGAATCTACAATTAGTGATATGTATTTCAGCTTTTGATGTGGTCCATTTTCACCAGTGGGTTAAAGCTGGGTTGTGGTTGTCAGTTTCATACTTTGATGCAATTGACTTTGTGATGGTGTGAAAATCAATACTGATTACAATAAGACTACAAATGAGTTCAGGAAACTCCGACATAGCCTTTTGTTGGAGATGATGAAATATCACAACTAGATATTCTTCCATAGAAATTCGTCATCTGAATCATAACTGGTAGTCAAGGGAGGTCACTCTATAAAGATGCTGCACCCACTGTTTTAAGGTCACAAAATGTATGAGCCAAGTTTAAGAATTATCTCTGTTAATGTAAAAGAATTTTGATTTAGTTAATCCTTTCATAGTATTTATGAATTATTTAAAGAAAGATTTATGCTGAAGTCATCAATAATGTTCAGAAGCCACATAGATTGTGTGGGTGTGACACTAAGATTGTGTGGCTGTGACACTAAGATTGTGTGGGTGTGTCAATTTTGTCTTCATGCACAGCACCACAGATAGTATAGGCAGGACATTTCAGGTTATATAGCAGGACATTTCAGGTTATATAGGCAGGACATTTCAGTTTATATAGGTCAGGTTATATAGCAGGACATTTCAGGTTATATAGACAGGACATTTCAGGTTGTGTTAGGCAGGACATTTCAGGTTATATAGCAGGACATTTCAGGTTATATAGCAGGACATTTCAGGTTGCATAGGCAGGACATTTCAGGTTATAAAGCAGGACATTTCAGGTTATATAGCAGGACATTTCAGGTTATATAGGAAGGACATTTCAGGTTATATAGCAGGTCATTTCAGGTTCTATAGGAAGGACATTTCAGGTTATATAGCAGGACATTTCAGGTTATATAGACAGGACATTTCAGGTTGTGTTAGGCAGGACATTTCTGGTTGTGTTAGGCAGGACATTTCAGGTTATATAGCAGGACATTTCAGGTTGCATAGGCAGGACATTTCAGGTTATAAAGCAGGGCATTTCAGGTTATATAGCAGGACATTTCAGGTTATATAGGAAGGACATTTCAGGTTATATAGGCAGGACATGTCAGGTTGTATAGCAGGACATTTCAGGTTATATAGCAGTACATTTCTCATTTCTTTCAAGATGGTGGAGGCCATTCAATTCTCATGATTACTACTGCCTCACGTCCTGAAATAACCAGAATTCATAAATGAATAAAACTACAAAGCAACACTCTTGAAAATTGCGACAAACTACAAACACTGGTGCACACAGATCACATGAGCTATTGTTTATCTGGCCGATACATCAAGGGGATGAAGCTGTCGCTCTCTCTGATTGGCTCCGACTATTCATGGTCCTTTGTAGAACAGTTTCTAGTGTATATAAATCCACACACGTCACATTTCATCACCCTCAATCACCCTGTCGATCAAAGTCAACATGAGAATGTGATACCTGCTCCACAATCAGAGAGCGACCTTCAGAGATCAAATATGGGCCTGTTATCATGATGAAAGTCAAATACGCAACATTTAATCTAGTAATCTGCTAAATGACACAATCTGATGCTCAGTTTGTTCGTTGAAGCGGGTATAGAATCAGGAATATTAGCATTTGAGCACTGTGGTATTTAGTCGGATGAAACTCACAACCTTGTTTGTCATACATTGCTATTCAAGGTCATGCCAGGAAATCAGGGTTTGCATTGCATTTTGGTTGGAACATATTTCCTGTACAACAATACATGCTGTAAAAATATACTTTGTAGTTTTTTAAATATTGTGGTTACACAGGGATGAGGGTTGCCCAGTCTTCTTAGATGCCACAGTTTTGTCACTGTATGTATTCTACATACATACTACAGACTGTAGGGAATAAGTATATATACAGACTACATACTACAGACTGTAGGGAATAAATAAGTATACATACTACATCTAACAGACTGTAGGGAATAAATATATATACATACTACATACTACAGACTGTAGGGAATATATAAGTATACATACTGCATCCTACAGACTGTAGGGAATAAATATATATACAGACTACATACTACAGACTGAAGGGAATAAATATATATACATACTACATACTATACACTGTAGGGAATAAATATATATAAAGACTATGTACTACAGACTGTAGGTAATAAATATATTTATGACTTGCCAATGAAGAGATTACTCATTTAATAAACATACAGCTGTATTACACATAGTATAATACCAAGGCACATGCTTATGAACAAGTTTCATTAATAAATTTTGAAAACTCTCACTATCCCTGGGCTTATTCAACGACATTGCATGTAGAGATGATGGATCAATGAGAGAAGCTTATGCACACTCGATGACCCCAGCAACCCCTCGTTGCTAGGCTGACGTCACACGCAATTGTTTCACCGGTGGATCGTGCGAAAAGATTCCATAGGTGATAGTAAACTTTGTGGTGCAGGGCCCCGATCCACAAGACAATCGAAACACAATAACACTTGTACTTCTATGTATATGGATAACCTTAGTTCTATGATAAATAACCTTGTGGAATGGACCCCTGAATTCAGAAGGTGGGCCATTGTATGGTATTAAATTAATACGGGTCAACTTTTGACAAACGAACGCACACATGCACGTTTCCTACAGAGTTGCCATGAGTGTTTTGCAATACAAAACGAATACTAAGCGGTAATCCCACAGACATTTTGAGGTAATTCTGCCAGCCTGTGGCGGTAGTACTGTACCATGGTAAAGAGGTAAGTAGCTGTGAGCAGTAGTGTAATCATGTTTTCACTGCCTATTCATCCAAAAAAAAATATTTATGCAGTGGACATTCTCATTCATGAAACCAGAAATAGCAGACAGTTTAAGAAGATATAGCTATGAATGATCAATTTCAGAGATAGTTTTCTTCCATTTCAACTGACACAATCAACAATGGCTGGCTTATGGTATTGTGGGTAAGAACTTTTGTCCTGGTGGAGATCAAGAAACCTATTAACCATTTCAGTTCCCCATCAACTGATGATGAAGGAAGCCCATCAACAATTGTATGTAGTATGTTGTCTGTGACGCCCAACATCTGTACCTCCACCATAGTTGTGTCACCAAAGGGAGACAACTCTTGACACTACCAGGATGTGACATGATCATTGCCTAAAAAGGAAAACGAGTGGATAGCATTAGCTGCCTTGACTCAGGATATATAACTCTTACATAGACCCCAAGAAATCCTTAGCTGGTAGAGGGGCAGTTGGGTAGCCTGGTGGTTAAAGCATTCGCTCGTCACGCCGAAGACCTAGTTGGGTTCGATTCCCGACATGGGTACAATGTGTGAAGCCCATTTCTGGTGTCCCCCGCCATGATATTGCTGGAATATTTCTAAAAGAGGGGTAAAACCATATTCACTCACTCACTTAGCTGGTAGAACCTTTTGTTTGTTTGTTTGTTTAATGTTGCACTCAGCAATATTCCAGCTGTACGACGGCGGTCTGTAAATAATAGAATCTTGACCAGACAATCCAGTGATTGCCATCATGAGCATCGATCCACACAATTGGGATACGATGACATGCATCAACCAAGTCAGCAAGCCTGTTCACCTGATCCCATTAGTTGCCTCTTACAACAAGCATAGTTGCCTTTTTCATGTAAGCATGGGTAGCTGACAACCTATTCTACCCTGGATCTTCATGGGCCTGATAGAACCTACAGCATTTTCACATTTACTGGAGCTTCGCTTGAAGTATTCTGTAGTGGCTGATAGACTTATTGGAATGTTGGTTGTTTGTCTTATGTTATGTTTGGAGAAAATAATATTGTATGGTTCTTATTGAAATTGCTTGTGTTGCACAACTAAGCTGAACGATGTCGCTGATTTTTTTTTTGTATTGTTGAGTTTATGATTATATAAGCATTTGTGAAGGTATTATTGTTGACATATTTGTTTATGGCGTTGGGCATTCTTCATTACTTCAATCACTGGATTGTCTAGTCCAGACTTGATTATTTACATCATATTGCTGAGTGCAATTTTTAACAACAAATAAACAATAAACACAAAAATAAGTACGAATCATATTGAAATATTTTGAAAGAAAAGGGAATGTTTAATTTCTGTCCATGTTCTTGTCTTTGTGTTAAGGGTGCTGGTTTAATCCTGACTCTGAATAACAGACAATCACCACCAGTGCCCACAGGTGCAATGAGAGAAACCAAATTATTTCTTTCTCAGTGGGGACACAGTAATAAATAGCCCCTAGTTGTCAGGGTCTTCGTAGCCCCTAGAAAATGTTGCAATGTACTAGCTAGGTCAGGCAAGGACTTGGAGAAATAATCACTGTGGGAAAGTTTTATCAACACATAAATATTCTCTGACCAATTTTCATGTCAAATAAGGTAAATTTAATCATCATCTGGTTGGAGTCATGACAGATAAAGTAACTGTTGAATGAAAGCAAATTATTTTAAATTAAAAGAAATAGTTGATTAACACACACTCACACTCAGGAGTCTGCCATGTGGTAAGTAATTCCCACACTTACATCAAGAGCATGCCAATTCCCGACTGACCGGTGAAGACTAACATTTAGCGCCTCCAAAATGAGCATACCTTACAGAAAAATCAGTTAAATTATTTTTATAAAAATATAATAAAAAGGAGACCAGAGACTCTCTTTATTTTTAGATACTGCAGTAATCTAGGCTTGCTAACTAATATAGACTTGCATGGGCTTTATTGGATATATTTGTTTCAGGGTCTGTATGACAGACTATGGTGAAACAAAACTGGGTACCATTGTACAAAACAACCTTAGCTACGACTGTCGTTAGTCTATGTTAAGGTATGAGTGTTTCGATCACCTTAGCGTTAAGATCGCTTTGTACAACAGCACCGTGGTCTCTGTGGCAATATCAAAAAGAAGTTGGATGACTAAGATAGTGGCAGGTTTGTGACAGACACTGCATCCGTATCAGCGTCCCCATCCCCATCAGTCCCCAGCCCCTGACTCCTCTGTACCAGTGTATGACTATGCACTGTTACATGATCTACCATTAGGTGTCTGTTTCCTCCTTTATAGGGAGTAAGTGCAACAGTCGAGAGATCAGAAGCAGTGAGCCAAGAATCTGTAATCCCTCTTGTGAAATATACAACTGATAATGACACAACATCTACGTCCATGGCAATTAATGATCTGTGTCCATCACAATAACCATTAATATTCATCATTAAACAGACTATTTAAAGGCAATGATACTTCTGAGGTTCTGCTTCAGTGCTTGAGAGCAGATCTGATTGGATTATGCTGTGTTATAGTACCTTTGATATGACTGCCTGATCACCTAAATTCTACACTTTGATTGTAAAACGTTTCTGTTTCAAAGAAATCTTCTCGTTTCACGAGAAATGAAAGTTTAACAAAGTAATTTCCATTCTAATCTAGGGTCAGTGACTAGGTAAACGTGATCCATGACTAAACAGTGGGTGAATTATTGAATAAAGATTGAGTTCAGAGGGAAAATGTTTCAATCTGGGAAGATATATGACTTTCTCTGAGACGGAGATGTACTATTTTCAGGGGAAACTGCTCTCCCAGACAGTTCAATTTTCTGCAAAAATGACTTTTGTCAAAACTCCTCGGGATGATTAGGCTAAATGGACAAGACACAGAAAGAACAGTCTACTCCGTGGAAGAAAGAAAGACACATAGACAGTTTACTGCTTTCGTTATTACCTCCGTATACACATTTAACTTTACGATTATATTCTTCCGCCTCTGCTTTGTTTTCTGGTGTTCCCCATTACTTTCTCTTTGATGCTGGGGGTACGGTGGTGTATGGAGGAGGTTGTGTTCCAGGGCTGGAGTGGATGGGAAGTATGGATTACAGTTGTGTCTGTCTTTTAAATGCCAGGGCGGTCGGGTAGCCTAGTGGTTAAAGCGTTCGCTCGTCACGCCGAAGGCCCAGGTTCGATTCCCGATGTGGGTACAATGTGTGGAACCTATTTTTGGTGTCCCCTGACGTGATATAGCTGGAATATTGATGAAAGTGGTGTAAAACCATTCTCACTTTTAAATGCCTTTTTGTATTAACCATATGAATAATAGTAAAATATGTATTTTAATTTACTCTGTGCATGTGATGTTAGTGTATTTTGTATGATTAGGGGAATAATTTGATAAGAACAATAAAATATTTTTGTACTATCATAATAATTAATTGATACTGTGTTTGCCTTTGTTAACTCCACACTTATCTTACTGAGTGTGACTGGCATGTCTGGAAGGTCAGGTTGTGGTCGGTTAGTTAGTCTAACTAGCTGTAGAACTGGTACCCATTAGGACAAATTGGTCATGTGATTGATAACATTTAGCTCATGAGTGGCAGCAGAATATCCTGGAGAATTTGATTTAGTTACAAATTTGATGCTGCTTTGAACAGTAGAATACCAACATCATGGCTAGTGGATCAGCACCATAGACAGTGGATCAGCATCAAGGATAGTGGATCTACATCAAAGATAGTGGATCAGCACCATAGCTAGTGGATCAGCATCAAGGATAGTAGATCAGCATCATGGATAATGGATTAGCACCATGGCTAGTGGATCAGCACCATGGCTAGTAGATCTACATCAAGGATTGTGGATCAGCATCATGGATAGTGGATCAGCATCATGGCTAGTGGATAAACAGCATGGCTAGTGGATCAGCATCATTGATAGTGGGTCAGCACCATGGCCAGTAGATCTACATCAAGGATTGTGGATCAGCATCATGGATAATGGATTAGCATCATGGCTAGTGGATCAGCATCATTGATAGTGGATCAGCACCATGGCTAGTAGATCTACATCAAGGATTGTGGATCTACATCATGGATAGTGGATCAGTATCATGGCTAGTGGATAAACAACATGGCTAGTGGATCAGCATCATTGATAGTGGATCAGCATCATTGATAGTGGATCAGCATCATGGATAGTGGATCAGCATCATGGCTAGTGGATCAACATCATTGATAGTGGATCAGCACCATGGCTAGTCGATCAGCATCAAGGATTGTGGATCAGCATCATGCATAGTGGATCAGCACCATGGCTAGTGGATCAGCATCATGGCTAGTGGATCAGCCTTATGTTGGAAGAAAAACATTGTGACACTGCTGGCATAAGGGTCAGTACAGGGGCAACTCGGGGGCAACTCAGGGATTCAAACCATGACAAGGCAAAGGAATCCTGGCAGCAGCAAAGGGACATAACTCTGCACAGCATGTTGCACCTACTTACAGGGGACTGGTGTGATTCAAGTACATCTGCTTGTTCAAATGTCATGATGTCTGTGAATCAGTCAACAGATACAGTGTGTCAGTATCACTCCCGGAGGCTACTACAAAATGGAGGCCGAGGCTGAAACTGGGCGACCCATGACAAACCTCATGGAGACTTGGATGTGATTCCCGGTTGATGATGCAGGTGTTACCCTGGAGATGACAACACACGGACCACCAGGATGTGTGGACAGTGGGAGCTGTGTTATGTCAGCGTAGTCAGTGAGCTCACAGTATTGGTGTTGTCATAAAAACATCTGTTGTGTTGGCAAGGATGATGATCAATATAAACATCTACAGTGCAGTCAGCACGATCTGTACAGGCCTTAAAGGGAGACTCTGCTCAACAGTCAAGGGCCCTTTACCAGAGAAAGTCTAGGAGTTGTGTGCAACCAAGAGGTCTCTGTGTAATTAACATAAAAGTTGACTACAAGTTAGGGATACATCTTATTAGTTGAGTGTGTCTCGTCTGACCTAAATCAAACTTGTTAGCACTGTCTATTGTACTGAGTCTAGTCTCATTCTAAAGCTTAACATCATATTAACAACAACAACAACAACAATAACACCAATAATAATAATTATACTAATAATAAAAAAATTAAAAAATATTCCCTAATCATAAGAAATCCCTATTAAAAGTCCCTTGCATTGTTCTGACTGTATCATAAGCATGTGTTTATAATTATGAATCACTTTTAAACAGTGATGATACCAGGTGTTTGTGAAAAGATAGCGTATCCTGCCCCACCGGTGCACCTGTCAGGAAGTGAATATGAAGAATGGGTTGCACTCAATGTAAAGAACTTGAGTCTTTGGGATGACAATCTAATGAATGCTCCTCCGATCACCAGGCAACCCCTTTCAGAAATGTACATGAAGGTTAACTATATCAGCTGTGCATCCACTTCAGCATCACCCACTTTATTGTATGGCATGTACATCAGAGGTATATTAATACCCAAGGCCGATATGTTTACAATTTCGGACCATACCTGATTGCATGTTGGGACCAATTGACTCGATGAAAACCCGAGAAAATTACCAGGAAATGTGATGTTCAAATAAATCATCATTTGTTCACGAGGACTGGACGAGAAGATGTTGAATTATAAATGGACTAGGAATGGCCTCAGTGGCTTCCAATGGAAGAATGTCTTCCTTAGTCGTATGTTTATAGTTTCTGAGCTATTGTGTCTGTCTGTAGGGGACTTGTGGCCGATAGATCGCCATCTGGGGTCCACGGTCCCCCAGGGCAAGATGGACTAATAATTGTAGCCCTTCACACTAGGCATTGCTTCTGATGGAAATAGTTGTTAGGGAATATAAATACATTGTACCACGATGTTGCCGATTTTTATTGTGTATTAAGTGATAATGATGACTTAATGAAATCGTAAAATAGTTTTGTGATGTTTGTTGAGATAATGAGTGGCATTAAGACTGGTTTTAATGTAAAATTAATGGTTAAAGTACTCTGATTTCAAAAATGACAAAGTTGTTTATTATACAAAATTAGGTGTAATTTTTGTGTAAAAAGGTATCTCAATTTGGCTGTTTATTCTCTTGTGATAAAATTGTTGTATGATAAAACTTTGTAAACTCAATGACAATAGAACCCTTTCATCTGTAATGACGGTATTGATTTATTTGTGTTAATATTTTTAAGTACAAGCTATTCTGCAACTACAATTATTCACGATAGAGGCCAAATTTGTGAGGAAACCTCTTTAAATTTCATTAGAGTGCAAATGTAGATATACTACTCAAAATAAGTTTAAGAACACCATGGCCATGACAGATGAACTGTAGTCATAGGGACAGTCTTTGGAGTAGTACATATCAGATACAGTAAACTATGTTTATAAGGAACATGCTTATAACTAACTGACAGATATAACAGACTGTGTTTTGATCCCTTCCATTTGCTGTAGATATCCTGTGTATAAATCAGTTTTAGTTTGTTTGTTGTTTAACACCGCTCTCAGCAATATTCCAGCTGTAAATAATCAAGTCTGGACCAGACAATCCAGTGATTGACATCATGAGCACCATTTCATGCAATTGGGATGTGATGACGTGCATCAAACAAGTCACCGAGCCTGACTACCCGATCCTGTTAGTTGGCCCTTATGACAAGCACAGCTGCCATTTACGGCAAGCATGGGTTGCTGATGACCTATTCTACCCCTGATTTTCACAAATTAGTGGCCCCTTTGAGTGTGTTATAACCGTAGTTTACTGAACTTAAAAGTGGTTAAAACTGACAAAACTGTAGGAAATTTCAACCAAGCAGCCCTCAGTTGAATTGTGCAAATTACTACAACTGAAAAGAGGTCGAAATTGAGAGAACGCCCCTTTAAATCTCTTTTCATCCCAGCAGCCAAGTTTCTCAGTTCTCATCCCAAGAAAAGCTCAGCATCCTGTAAAGCTAGCCAATTCTCCAAGCTTGATAATTACGACAAGAAAGGTCATTTCCAGCCAGGGTCTCCCTGTGATCCAACTTGTTGTCTACTTTGATGATCACTGTATTACAGACATTGATTTGAGTTTTTTCCTGCGGAGAAATCTAGTACCTGATTAGCCCATGCTCTTCATACCCTGATGAGGAGAGCCGGTCTTTAGAGACTTGTCCAATTTCCGTTAGCTGTGTTTCACTGACCGAGCATTGTTGTAAAACACTTTCTTGTACATGGTGTTGCAACGTACAAAGAAGGTTTGGCATTAAAGGGACTCAGCCATTGTGATGTAGCTGTAGTGTTTCATCACAGTGCATGTAGCTTTAAAAATGTGTTCAAGATAAAGATGGTTTGGGTTTCATTAAAAGGGCTCTGCCACTTTGTGTAAAATAAGTTCTGGGGTAGTGATTGAATTGGATTCACTAAAGGGGCCCCACGTGACATATTATGTAAGATGTGTTCTGGTGTTGTGATTGAATTGGCTTCATTAAAGGGGTGCCTTGTGTCATATTATGTAAGATGTGTTCAGGGGTTGTGATTGAATTGGCTTCATTAAAGGGGCGCCCTGTTTCATATTATGTAAGATGTGTTCTGGGGTAGTGGTTGAATGGGTTTCATTAAAGGGGCACCCTGTTTCATATTATGTAAGATGTGTTCTGGGGTAGTGATTGAATGGGTTTCATTAAAGGGGCACCCTGTTTCATATTATGTAAGATGTGTTCTGGGGTAGTGATTGAATGGGTTTCATTAAAGGGGCACCCTGTTTCATATTATGTAAGATGTGTTCTGGGGTAGTGATTGAATGGGTTTGTTTAAAGGGGTGCCCCGTGTCATATTGTGTAAGATGTGTTCTGGGGTAGTGGGTGAAAGGGTTTGTTTAAAGTGCTATTTAGACCCCTTTATCTGATAGTCTTGCACTCGACTCCGACACTCCGACCTAATTTACAGCAAATTACCGAGCTCAATCATTAATCAGTCTCGTTTATCTGACACAGTGATCAGTGTACTCCGTGGTCAACTGCCCGCGAGTACACAGACCTGTGTTTTGTTGCGAGACAAGTCAACTAGTAGCTGCATATTACCACGGCTGCAGAGATAAACTTGCTTAACAATAAAGAATTAATGTTTTAATAATATCACATGCTTAGATTACCTCAATCTCATAAAAATCAGATACAAGTTCTCGCAACACTGATGACATCCCATTACAGGTCACGTCAGATCCACCTTTTGCAAACCAATGAAATGACTAACAGGAAGTCAACATAAGCCGCTAAGAAAGCAGCTTTCTTGAGCTTCCCTGCACTATAGTTTCAAACTGGTAACTTCCATTCCAGACTGTGCTTTCAAAAGTAATTTTTAATCAGTCAACAGTTGTTTTGTGTTAACCTCAGAGGTTGCATGATTAGAAAACATATTCCGCTAAAAATGTAACATAACAATATGAATATTTCATTTTTCATTTTTTTATTACGTGTTTATATCATTATGTATCGTGTAGTCACGAACGTTGATACTACTTAATTTTGTTAATCCCACATAATCATATGCATTTTCATTTTACCAACCATGTTGGATTAACGGGACTTCAATGTGTAATGGACTGTGTCAGTATTTATTACATCTCTTCCAAGGTAGCGATTTTAGTTTGTTGAAGGGACACCAGGTGGCATTGTCTTACATGGAAAGGTTGTCTTATCCCTAACCAACATACTAGTTTTACTAATCCCAACAAGACCGAATCTGAGGTCGGAACTTATTTGCTGACATCTCTTAGAGTGATGCGCACGTTAATCAAATTTGTTAGTATTTTTTTATACTGATACCATTGTTTTAAAATGGACTCATGGCATCAGTTGGGTAGTCAAGTGGTTCAGTTATGTCCTCCAAACACCAGAGTTTGATTCCCTATGTAGGTACAGTTGATTATATTTCAGCAGTAGTATTGAAATTAGGGCTAAGTCATTTTCACTGATTCTCCCTTTAAATGCCAACTGTACTTTCAGCCTGCCGTGACTGCAATGTGACGAGACTGGTGTACACCAGCACCTACAATGTTGTCTTCGGGGGGCAGGAGATCCGCGACGGAGATGAGAGTCTGCCCTATCTCACAGAGGACAAGGTAAGAAACAATCACTAGATCTGTGGACGTATTCACAATTTGCATCTAAAATTCCATTCAGATGACATTTTTCTTGTAATTAGTAAAGGTAGATATCCCCCCAAACAACCCTCTCCCTTTACTTGCTCCATCATTCATGATGTCACTAATTTGTGAGTGAACCGAATTATCTCATACCCTGCCGACAGCCTTACAAATGTATCATGTACTGCAGTGTAGTTGCATAGACTGGTGCCTGGCTGTATTTGCATTGCATCACATTCATGATGTCACTTATTTACTAGTGAACTAAGTTATCTCATACCCTGCCGACAGCCTTACGAATGTATCATGTACTGCAGTATGGTTGTATAGACTGGTGCCTGGCTGTATTTGCATTGCATCACATTCATGATGTGTTGAGATGTATTGATGTCTTGATCTATCCTTCTTGGCCAAGGCTGGGTGATAAATGACTTTTTAGGTCTAAAGGAATGTTTTAAGCCGTGATGGGAGAATGGCTGGTTCAGTTGTCTAAGGCACCAGAATTCACTGTGCAGAGTTGTGACCCTTAGGCATGCCTGAAACCTATCATCATAATCCCTGATTCGCCGGGCTTATGTTTCTAGGTTTGTCAGCACCATACTCATGATACAGTTTGCGCGCCATTTTTTTTTTTATCACACCTCAATGAACCAGAATACAAAGCCAATGCTTAAATAAACTTCAACACAAATTTCTAGTTTACGTCCTGTTTACAAGTTGCCAGAATCCAGTAGGGAAGGGCTTACATTTAAGTGGAACGTAATGAGCACCTGCAATTGTGTCGATGACATCATCAGTAGTTTCTGCAATGTTGCGTCTTCCCAAGGCAAGAGAGTTAACTG
Organism: Haliotis rufescens; assembly: GCF_023055435.1. NCBI lineage: Eukaryota > Metazoa > Mollusca > Gastropoda > Lepetellida > Haliotidae > Haliotis > Haliotis rufescens. Next base: position 881,394 of record NW_025963891.1, on the reverse strand, counting down.
ACTGTAAAATTCCAATTTCCACCCTTGCTGAACTAGGCTGGAATTTCTGGGCTCCATCGTGCCACCAGTGGCTATTACTAGTTTGGCAAGGGTGGAAACTGGACTTTTATAGTCAGTCAACTCCCATGCCTCAGGAAGATGGCCATGTTGGTGCAGTGTTTGGTTTAATGATGAGTTCCCTTTCATTCAGAGATGGTCTGACCTGTTTGTATCAGCGACAGAATGAGCGTTACACAAACATGTACAATGAGATTCGGTTCAGAAAGTGTCTTGATGCGAGGAGCATTGGTGAAGAACAGATCTTGTTCATATCGATCAACGCCTTCCAGCTTATCTCACAGGTAGTCAATTGGATTGACGATCAATGCTTCCAAGCACCAAGCGCCCTCTTACAACATAATAATACTCCCCCCACTCGTCAATCCAATTGACCACCTGTGGGATGAGCTGGAAGGCATTGACCGTCAATCCAATTGACCTCCTGTGGGATGAGCTGGAAGGCTTTGATCGTCAATCCAATTGACCACCTGTTGGATGAGCTGGAAGGCTTTGATCGTATATCCAATTGACCTCCTGTGGGATGAGCTGGAAGGCTTTGATCGTCAATCCAATTGACCTCCTGTGAGATGAGCTGGAGGCATTGATCGTCAATCCAATTGACCTCCTGTGGGATGAGCTGGAGGCTTTGATCGTCAATCCAATTGACTACCTGTGAGATGAGCTGGAAGGCGTTGATGTCAATATTTAGCAGGACCACAGAATCTTCAACAATTACACCAAGTTCTTCAGGAGGATGGGCCATCATTCCACAAGGTGTCCTCCGACGCTTCCTGGTTCCATGGGCAGGAGGTGTTATGCAGTCATTCAGGCCTGTGGTGGACACATGATACAAGGCTTTACGACTGCCATGCTTCAGATAGTGACTAAACCGGCCTTGCAAATGTTTGATAAACTCTGTTTCACTTTGTAATCACCAAAAAACTCATCCAACATATCACTTTTGAGTGAGTGAGTGAGTGAGTGAGTGAATGAGTTTGGTTTAACACCACATTGAAAAGTATTCCAGTTATGTCATGGTGTGTGAGCTTAATGTGGGAGAAAACCCCAGAGTGTTGCAGGTCTCAGAAGATTCTATACCCACAAGCATGGGTATGGTGCTGACAAACCTAGAAACATAATTCAACTGGGATTCAAACGCACAATCATAGGTTTCTTACATGATCAAGGGATGCAACTCTGCACAGCAAATTGCAGCACCTTAGACGACTCTGCCACACATCCCCCCAATCGCTTTGCCTTGTAGAAGTCACAGAATGAATCTCTAGACAACCATATATTTCATTTCTTTCATCATTAATTTTTAACACAGGCTAATGAATATAGGTGTCTAAAATATAGAATTAGTTTACATATTGACAGACTTAATCCAAACATAATGTTAAAGAGTGACCGCTGAAGAGACCTAATAGCTATGAATAAATGTATTTTTTGCTCCTTTGATGTCTCGTCAACAAGGCCTAATTTGAAAATAGATGCCATCTGCTCCTAATACCTTTGATATCTCACAGATATTTATGAGATATTTTGACATCCTTCATAATGTTCGTCAGTCAGACAAGCATCAAAAGCTAGACTATGTCGCCATCATTTCGTTACCATACCTATATCATAAATATTGTAATTGAAGTGATATTAGGTGCGGAGACAATATTGTCACAACTAATTTCTCTGACTTCAGTCAGCAGGCCGTCTGGGCAGGCTGGCAATAGACATTTTAATTCAAGATGAGATCTTTGTACAGGGAATTTCTAGATAATCGTACCCCCTTGCAAGACATTATACTTGCAGCTCGATTGAATACGGACGATCTCCTGAGATGCCAGATAATGTGATACTAATCCAAATCCATCTGGGAGAGAATCTTCACAACCCAGACTCCAGAGGGATTTGGATTCTGTAATGATATCATGTAATTTGTTGTAATTACTGATTTCTGAATGACCTTCACTGTATTGCAAGAATTGTTTGGAGGTCACTGCACTTCAGTCAGAACCAGTGGTCTAATGGTAGAGCATCCGCCCGGAAAGAGGAAGGTCTGGGGTTTGATCCCTGGGTGCGTCATACCAAAAGATGTTAAGAGATGGTAGTTGTTTTTTCCCTCCCTGGTGCTTGGCATTAAGGGGCTAAAACAAGGATTGGTCGGCTCGGAGTCAGTATACTGTGTCTGAGTGGGGTATTCATGTTAAAACTGTGGCATGGTATCACAGTGTGCTAACACTATAAAATCGGAATTAGTCCGGACTAGTACATGCAGACAGACAGACAGACACATTGCAATAATATTTGAGGCGACATTAAACCCCATTTCACCCCATCTCACCTCAATTCAGTCACTGAAAGATCAAGGGGATAGAACAAAGGAAGTAGATGCTTAGACATTGGAGTTGTAGGATGTTGTGTTTGTTAGCATGTTGTGCATCAGGTGTTGAGGGAGTGGCTATATGAATTATCAATGTCTAGAACTTATAAATGAATTGCAAATGATTCCATGGCATTTGATTGGCTAACCGAGCCTTTTGCTTTTTGCATTTATGTTTCCTTAAACCAGAAAAATACATAGGCCACACCCACTAATAATGATAAAAAAATGGGCAGGACTTGTGTTGAATTATTGCGCTGAATTCTGTCACCAATTTTGTACAGTTGTCTACAGTTTTTTTGTGTTCAGTTTCATAAGTATAATAAACAGTCGTGTAGTTATTATTGTTCACTTATATATATTTTTAAGAATTTATTAGAATTGTTTGATAGGCATTACTTAGAAGTTGACAGATGACAAAGTAGACACAATTTATGGATAACAACATCTTTAATACCGAAACATGGCCTTTACAGTATTAAAGAAGTTGTTATCCATATTGCAAGATAATTCCCTTGTATGTCATGCCAAAAAATATCACAAAGTGTCTTGGGGATTTAATGTGAAATTGAACATACATATTCAATATGTTATTCACACTTTGCTTCTTTTCTGCATCCTAGTTCACAGAATATTATTCACTGACGAAGATGCATTCCGAGAAGAAGGTTCTTGGCGCCAATGGTTCCCAGACAGCAGATGGCAGTGTGTTGCATACATGTGCTCTTAGACTGGCTGGTGTATACGGACCCGGGGAGCAGAGACATATCCCCAGGATTGTGGTCAGTGGAACACATTTTTTCTTATTCATCTTTTTAAACTCAACTTGCCCAAAGAGACGTCTATAGACATCAGTATCCATAGAAAGGAAAGACACATTTACAATTTCTTCATCACTGCTTAATGAACTGATGTGAAACTTGGTGTAGTCCTTTCCGACAGTCAGGACATTTAGGTTTTTTCAAAGGATCAAAATTGAAAATTCATTATGGTTGCCAGACCTGAAACAAATGTGAATTGAAAACGTGCATGGCAATGTGTCCTGTATCAGTGTGTAATATGGCAGCAAGAGTGTATTATGATTACATACCCTACTGTTGCTCTCTTTTTAAGTATTTTGTACCCAGTTTCCACCTTGAACTTTGCTCTTTATGCCAAATGGAATCTGTTACGGTGGATAATCTAGACTAGTCATTCTCTTGCATTGACAATATATAATTTACTACTCCATTAAATCGAACAATCTCACAGTCACAATATTCTGAACTTTTAAAGATCCAGTGAAACATTGATCATGTTAGTTTTCATTGTGATATGTTAATTAACTTTCTCTGAGTTGAAAACAAGATAACATGAACAAGTTGAAGGCCATGACGTGTGTGAGCTACAGGAAACTGAGTGCATGTCAGCAGCCATGCATGTACTGTAGCTGGATCAGTGTGATGAGTCTTATAGTGTGTGTCCTGTTAACACAACCAGTATGTGACAGATCAAGAGGTACCAGTTGAGCACAACACCTCAAGGTTATATTATTTTGTTACCATTGGATGATTGAGGTGGGGTTTGAGAGATGTGAATACTATAGTGGGACCTTGTTTTGATGTGCTATAAAACTTAATTTCAGAATTAGGCTGTGAAATAACTATCCCCTTCAACTTCATCATATTCTAATACATCAATTTCCATGAATATCAAATTGACGGATCAGGTTTAGTATGTAAGTGACACTGATATAGTAATGTTTGTATGTTATTGAGGTAAGATAACTGATTGGCTGATTACCAAGTTGTTGTTTGTCAACTGGGAACCAAACTGGATGTTTATATGTGTATCAGTCAAACCTGGTGCCCTGCGGGCGTCAGTCAAACCTGGTGCCCTGTGGGTGTCAGTCAAACCTGGTGCCCTGTGGGCTTCAGTCAAACCTGGTACCCTGTGGGTATTAAGTCAAACCTGGTGCCTTGTGGGTGTCAGTCAAACCTGGTGCCCTGTGGGCGTCAGTCAAACCTGGTGCCCTGTGGGTGTCAGTCAAACCTGGTGCCCTGCGGTTGTCAGTCAAACCTGGTACCCTGTGGGTGTCAGTCAAACCTGGTACCCTGTGGGTATTAAGTCAAACCTGGTGCTCTGTGGGCATCAGTCAAACCTGGTACCCTGTGGGTATTAAGTCAAACCTGGTGCCCTGTGGGCGTCAGTCAAACCTGGTACCCTGTGGGTATTAAGTCAAACCTGGTGCCCTGTGGGTGTCAGTCAAACCTGGTGCCCTGCGGGCGTTAGTCAAACCTGGTACCCTGTGGGTATTAAGACAAACCTGGTACCCTGTGGGTGTCAGTCAAACCTGGTGCCCTGCGGGCGTCAGTCAAACCTGGTACCCTGTGGGTATTAAGTCAAACCTGGTGCCCTGTGGGTGTCAGTCAAACCTGGTGCCCTGCGGGCGTCAGTCAAACCTGGTACCCTGTGGGTATTAAGTCAAACCTGGTGCCCTGTGGGTGTCAGTCAAACCTGGTGCCCTGCGGGTGTCAGTCAAACCTGGTACCCTGTGGGTATTAAGTCAAACCTGGTGCCCTTTACAGAGATGCCACCAGTACACTTTTGGCTTGATAATACCGCTTTTGAGCCTAAAATGACATTATTACACTTGCCTCCCCAAATCACAATTTTTGACATTTTTCTAATGAATTACTTACATGCATTAACTATCACAGAGATCATATTGTTACTACACCAGTCATGGGGCGCATTCTAATTGAATATATGCCGATATTTCTTCAGAACACCACTCAAAAGACCACATTGTCTTCCTGCAAGTTAATAATAAATTGTCACATGATGAATTTGATTGATTAATGTGCAGAGCAGAAGAACCCTGGATCTCTTTTTTAACCAAACACAATAACCGTGGAGCTCTTTGTTTACCAAACACAACCGTGGAGCTCTTTGTTTGCCAAACACAACCCTGGAGCTCTTTGTTTACCAAACACAACCCTGGAGCTCTTTGTTTACCAAACACAACCCTGGATCTCTTTGTTTACCAAACACAACCCTGGATCTCTTTGTTTACCAAACACAACTCTGGATCTCTTTGTTTACCAAACACAACCCTGGATCTCTTTGTTTACCAAACACACAAGCCTGGAACTCTGTTTACCAAACACAACAACCCTGGAGCTCTGTTTACCAAACACACAAGCCTGGAGCTCTGTTTACCAAACACACAACCCTGGAGCTCTGTTTACCAAACACACAACCCTGGAACTCTGTTTACCAAACACAACAACCCTGGAGCTCTGTTTACCAAACACACAACCCTGGAACTCTTTGTTTACCAAACACACAAGCCTGGAACTCTTTGTTTACCAAACACACAAGCCTGGAACTCTTTGTTTACCAAACACACGAGCCTGGAACTCTTTGTTTACCAAACACAACAACCCTGGTACATTTTGTTTATCAGTGAATGAAACCTGGTATCCTTTCAGTGTCAGTACAAATAAACCTGGGACCCCATGTTTATCACGCTGGACAAACTGGATACCATGTGTGTCTCCAGCAGGACCCCATGTTTATCACGCTGGACAAACTGGATACCATGTGTGTCTCCAGCAGGACCCCATGTTTATCACGCTGGACAAACTGGATACCATGTGTGTCTCCAGCAGGACCCCATGTTTATCACGCTGGACAAACTGGATACCATGTGTGTCTCCAGCAGGACCCCATGTTTATCACGCTGGACAAACTGGATACCATGTGTGTCTCCAGCAGGACCCCATGTTTATCACGCTGGACAAACTGGATACCATGTGTGTCTCCAGCAGGACCCCATGTTTATCACGCTGGACAAACTGGATACCATGTGTGTCTCCAGCAGGACCCCATGTTTATCACGCTGGACAAACTGGATACCATGTGTATCTCCAGCAGGACAAGCCTTGCCCCTTCATTGTCTCAGAAGCACATGCATGTCAGCAAAAGTGCAGAGAGTGAAGAATGCCGCACGAACGTAACACTGACCTAACAGATTATTGACCATGAGACACTGAGCCTGATCGCATGATCAAGTGGTCTACCGGTGCCTGAGTAATAGCGTGTTCCATGATACAATGGAACCTCTGCATCTTGTGTATCAGATGTTGAAAATACCTGCTTGCTGAGTGTTGCTCAACTCAAGCTCACCAAATACACCGCCCTTAGAGATTCTAGACCTGGATTATCTTAATCTGATACTGATGACTCAACAGATTAGGTCTGACATATGATTGATTGGATTATGGGCTCCCTCAGACTGGTACATCAGACGTATCTCTACATACAAGCATCCCATGGGATTCTGGGTTAGATTCGGTCCCCAGCAACCTTAGCTGGTCGAGGAGGTGACTTAATGGATTGTGTGGTCAGCCTCGGTCTACTTCGTTGATGCATGTCATTGTACTCTGGCATTCTTCATAATATCTATCACTGGATCAATTATTTACAGGCGGCCATCATATAGCTGGAATATTTCTTTAAACACATAAACACAAAAAAAAAACCGAAAAAACACACACATATGTGATGTTTCATTTCTCCAACAATAGATGAGATTTGTAACATCCCATGTGCATCAAAGGCAGTTCAAGTTTGTAGTGGTCGGGCATACATGAGCTGAACTTGATCACATGCAGTAGTCTTTGTGGTGGTTTCAATGTTAGAAACAGCAGCCATATTTGTCAACTGATAGGTTGTTTTTTTCACACTTTTATCACCAAGTTAAACTGGAACATATAGATTACAAGTCTCTAATGGGTATTACCTGACAGTTGCTCCAACAAGATGTCTATTTTAAGTCGAACATTTAGAAACATGTAGCTGTCTATTGTCATCGGCATTCAAACAATCCTTTAGCTGTCAGGAATTTGTGCTTTCTGAGACCATTTTTTTTCTGAATGTATTCTTGTTTTGTTTTTTATGTTTAAACCATGGCTTCTACAAGAGATTGCAGATCATAAACATGAGACAAACTTGATAATGAGCAAACTTGAGACTACATGCCGCCATTAACACCTACACAAACTTTAACACCAACTTTCTGATACTTGTCAGTGGTTCTTCTGCAGATGTAGTTACATAGAGGTTATCACGCGAGTGTGTTTGGGGATGGTAAATATCCTGCATTCGGAATAACTTTGTATTTGGCAAGCCTTGGCTTTGTTTATTCATAACCTCTTTATCATATAATGTCATTCTTTAATTCTGTAGGGTGGTCGGGTAGCCTAGTGGTCACGCCGAAGACCCGGGTTCGATTCCCGACATGGGTACAATGTTTGAAGCCCATTTCTAGTGTCTCCCGCCGTGATATTGCTGGAATATTGCTAAAAGCGGCGTAAAACCATACTCACTCACTCACTCACTTTAATTCTGTGCTTGAAAATCGCTTTTCCCTCTCTCAAAAGCATTAATATTTATTACGTCACAGGGTAAGTGATGTGTCAGTCGGACAGTGACAGTAGCCAATATAGTTCCAACTGAAATCTGTTTCTTATGCACTGGCGAAGTAACATACGTAACACAAAAATTGTTTTTACTTGCATTTCGCGGCAATCCATCGATCTGTCCGCTAGAGTAACTGCCTTTGTCAAGGGAAGCTACTCTAACCCTTGTCTATGAGACGTCACGGCAAGGTTCAGACGTTGTTGACAGTTGACCTGTCCTGTCATAACGTTAAGAAGTGCAATCAGATGTACACACAGCGACAAAATGAAACAAGGTAACAATTCAAACATATTTCGGCCAAATCCAACCATTTTAATTTATGGGAAAGGTTTCAAGCCGCAGAGGTCTACAAGCACAGATATGCCTACTGATCCCGCTTGGCTAGGCCTAGTGCCCTTGAAAAATTGTTTCGAAATTTATATCTCCAAAGTTGCCAAAACGTAAAAAATGCCACAGCTACTTCACAGTTAGACACTGATCTTAAGTATATAAGACTGTTCTTTTCATAATGATAGCAATTATCTCTGTAGTTTATCCAGATTCCCGATGGTTAATTCTGACTCAATTGCTGAATGACAAGGGCAACGCCATGTTTGTTTATAAACACTGAAAGTAGTCACTACTTGACCTTTGATATTTGCATCTCTATCGGCATATGACCCCAAAGGATATCGTTTTTATCCGTTGGCTTTATCCTGCCAAGAAACCTACCCATTATATGATACATGGTGACTCCCTTGCTGGAAGGTGTGTTTGAATCATTAGAACTAATCATGCTTATAGATTGCATCTTACTAATGACTGACATTTCTAATTTGGAAAGAAGTATACCCAGTACTCAAACTCCACAGGGGCACTAGTGGCCCTGTCGTCTAAGGCGCCGCGATTCGCTGTGCAGAGTTGTGTCCCTTGGCCACGCCAGAAACCTAAGATTGTGGGTTCGAATGCCCGTTCGCCCTGATTATGTTTCTAGGTTTGTCAGCACCATACCCGTGCTCCTGGGTTTCACTGAAGTGGTAAACGTCTGAGACCTGCATCACTTCGGGCTTTCCTCCCACATTAAGCTGACACGCCTTGATATAACTGGAATACTGTAAAAAGCGGCATTAAACCCAACTCACTCACTCACTCACTCAAACTCCAGAGTTAGCTTAGGTCCTTCAACTGACCACCATCCTACAATGTTTAATTATTTTCATGGAAAATGGTATCTGAGTGATGTCAGTTTCATGTTTTGTTTTATGAAACGGTCGATTTTTCCACTTTCAGCTTGATTGAAACAAATTGTCAAACCTTACAAGAAACTGCATGAGAGAGAATTTAATGCTTTTTAAGTGAAATTATGGTGAAAATGATATGCTTCTGGAACTCACAGAATCCAAATGTTATCTGTTCCAAATTCCATATATTTAGACCTAAGAGGTGATAACATTAATATTCTGTGGATGGTGAGGAGTCTGTTGGTTTAGGGCAAAGTAATTAATCCTTTCATTGATTTCATGAGTTTGTTACGTCCAATTTTAACCCAAAGTCTCAGGGGTATAACTTCTGTAGAATTAGCACATTACGTCCATGCTGGTGTTCAGACCAAGCATACCACAACTCACCTCAACTCATCTCAACTCATCTCAACTGTTCTCTATTCTGCTTATCAATAAATATTGGATTTAACTTGTCTAGACAGAAAGATATAGAAGTCCCAAGGTCATCCTAGCCAATCCAATGTCAGGCATTCATATTTCACACTTTGTCCAAACTTTTTAATAAACTTTTCCAATGTACTTCATTATGACTATCAGGTTAAGAAATGAGTCTTGTATTCACAAGTCAAAATTAGAATTTTCCCTCGAGGTTTGGAAGGGATGATATACAAAATAGGATCCTTCCCGTGATCTCGGTTGTGGGCGATGTGTGTGTGTGGCTGAATAAAGATGATTGCATGGCTTACTGATTGAGCTTCTTTGTCAGTGGGAATCACAATCAATTCTCTAAGTAAGATATGTATAATCTTACTTTCATGCAGAACTGTCTCTTAAATTACACTGTCCTTCTTTCCATCAAAGTCCTCTTCTGTCCATCTCAGCCTCTTAGGATCGTGACATCAAACTCATCGAGAACACTCGCCACATGCAACATTCATTGAAGTCAGTCCAATGTCAGTCTGAAATATATTGTATTCTTGGAGTAGCATGAAAACCAGAGACGTATATCTAACCCACTCACTCCACATCATCTTCTTGTCATCCTCGGAGAAGGTACAGAAGAGATTGCTGCTTCTGATGGTGTGTGTATCTTGTTTAGGATGAGGAATTGTCCAATTTTATAATTATCCCGTCAGTCTGAAGAGTGAAATCCATTAGTTCGCTTGTGCTAAAATGCTATTATCGTCATGGAGTTTTAGGAGTGTCCTTATGCGTTGACAAGGACATATATCAGCTTCTATTTATGAACGGTTCACACCATATTTTCCACATTGACGGGAAGTGGTGTATTTCATATTTAATTATTTCAGAAGCTGTCAGCATAAATGGAGCCATCTTTCAGTAACCAGAGGTTGTTTCCGTTTTGTTCCAGATTAGCCTGTGGTGAAAATATGTTTTTTGTATTTTTGTATTGCTTGAAATAGGGTAGCTGTCAAGTCAGCACGTGGTTGCTCAGATGTAGATAAGGAGGACTGATATTGTTTGCTTGCTAGACAGAACAAGAGGATTGGGTAGCCTGGCTCTATGACTTGGCTGATTGGGTGTCATCCCCCAGTGGCGAGGCTGGCTGCTCATGCCATCAGTCACTGGTTTGCAGTGACCAGATTTGATTATGTACATATTTGTGGCATATCCGTATATATATATATATATATATATACAAAAATGAGGTAAATGTTCACTGGGTGTACATGTAATATATAATAAAATAATATAATATATATATGTAGTACAAAAGTCCAAAGATAAGCTGTATAATATATTGGTGGAATATTGCTAACTGTGGCGTTAAACAACATTCACTCCCTCCCCTTGTTCAATTCAGTTATAATTAAAGTAGACAATTGACAATTATGAACAGATATTCTCATGTTGATTTGTGGTTTGAAATTATCTATAAATAGCTGAAACATGTTGACAACACTCATAACCTAATAGTTCAAATATTTTTGTATTTTCTTGCGAAAAATATCTGACATGTTCGACATCAACCAGACCTTTGTGTCTCCATGTTTCCAAATATCACAAGATATGATATTTCAGTAAGGCGACACTTTTTTTTATTTCTTGGTTTACGCATGCGCCGCTCTTTCAAAGTCCAAATGTTAAAAAAAAAAAAAAAATGAAAATTATCCTTTTTTTTATTACCGCCGATCTTTTCGTTAAAAAGTTCAAACAAAAAAAGATTTCTTTGTCTCAAAGAGCGTAAAGCAAAGGGAAGTCACTCTGATATTTTTCGCTGGGGTCCTTCTCTAATACCTTAGCTTGTCAACGCAAAGAGCAGTGGTGACCAGTTTAACTCTTTCAACATTGTTGGCCGGTCAAGAAGCCACGAGTCACACAGCAGGGTAGACCTTTCAAGTCACGTCAAAATAGTTTATAATTTTATTAACCTACTTGTCATATCATTCATTTATTAAATCTATCACATTTTACAATGTCTGAAATACGTATTCCATTTGATTTTATCATTTTTTATCTATAGATTAAAATTGTATTCACTTGACACTATTTCCCGCAATGTTATTGAAAATAAAATTCTCGGACACACTTTGACAACGGGTCGTCATCGAACATGTCAAACAGCAAAATAAAGACGTTTCAAGCAAATCTTTGAATATATTATACAAAGTAATAAAATCAACAAAAATATATCTAAAAGTTGCCATCTGACATCTAAGTTATTATTTCCATCTTTTCGTGCGATCGCGTGTAATCGTAAGTCAAATGACATCTCGGCTTTCGTCGCCTTGATTTCTCGGTCACGATGTCTTTAATGCCAAAATATATGCATAAGAAATCTTTGTCACAGCTCATAACCTAGCACTATGCATCCATAAAGTTCCATATTTTTTATGTAGATCGCGATTTCATGCTTAAAACATTCAGAATAACATGATTTAACACAAACCTTTTGCAACAGTCTGAAAATTACTTTTGCTGTAATTTGATTGGCTGCCTTAGGTCACGTGCTTAAATTTGACCAATCACGAACCTTGTAGCAGATTATGTCGGTGAAACGATATAAGTTTTTTTAATGTATCTACTGACATGGCAGCCTTCGATGTATGTGTTATTCATAAGAAGCTTTGAAATGGAGGTATTTCCTCATGTTAGTGAGCGGACATTATTTGTAATTCTTTTTAAAATGATGTTCCGACTACATAAGCACAGGAAAATAAAAAAGAAATAGGTAGATCTAAGTGGATTTTATGAAATCTTACATTTGCCGAAAACGTTAAATTTTTACTTCATTGGTCCTTAATCTGGACGTTATGAATGTTTTAGCTTACATTATTTTTATTTAAATTGAACTTTATTAAGTTTATGAATTATTTAAATAATGTAATACACATAACTTTCATATTTATAAACAATAGGATTAATTAGACCTTTCAAATAGTGTATGGCCAAACATGTAGTCGCAAAGATGTTTTACAAGCAGATAATTTCATTGATAAATGTTGGGTTCATCTATCACACAAGAGTCTCTGGGAACTTGGTGTCACAGCAGTAATCTTCTGGTTGGCTGGTGTTGAAAGAGTTAAAGGTTGCCCATGTTGCCAAAATAGCAGCGTCTTTCATGCATTTCCACCCATGAATATTGTTATATATGCCATTTGTGCACAAGCTAAGTCCCAGGGATATAATAAAATGTTCTTGAAAAATTGAGTTATTTTACTTTTGTTACTCCAGGATATTTCTTTTCATACCTACCTAACTTTTTAGGATAAAATTCAAGTAAAAAAAGTGTGAGAGGCTTTATTTTTTTTAATTGGACTGCCTGACTTTTGAAATGAGTTTGAAATCCATAAACCAAGAAATAAAAAAAGTGTCGCCTAAGAAGACATGCAAGACACCTTCTACAGTAATGAATATGGGCCACCTAGGACCATCCATTGAACCATGATGACGACGACATGCTATTGTTGTTACAGTTGATTTGACCCAGGCATTCACTGACCACTGACCATTCATTTTAACAAGTGAAACTGACGCAACTATCAGTCTTTATGCAGAATTATACAGAAATATATATAAACCATACCATGGTATAAGTTGGAGAAATCCCTTAGGGCCCATTGATTCCAGAATCAACAGGTTCTCATGATTTGTCCATCACATTAATCAGTTCTGAAAACTTAAATTTAAAAACGATTTTCTTAAATCTGTTCTTCCATCACAAAAGATAAATTCAACACAGATTTTAAACATTACATTAGCTTTTTCAATCCCTGTAGAAATCATGTATTGATAACCACACTCAAACTCTCTGCTTCTTGTTATAACCAAGCAACATGCTCCCTGGTTTTGACAAGAATAGTGCTGTAATAGTGCTGTAATAGTGCTGAAATACCGCTGTAATAGTGCTGTAATATTGCTGAAATAGTGGTTCCGTGCCATGTATTGGCACATAGCCACATATGTCCTCTTGAACCCTCTACCTCTGCAAGCACTTGGACAGTCACGAGACAGGCTAATGAATCAAGTGGTAAGATGTACAGTTACAGACTGAAGGGGGACACGTATGTATGTGTTGTAATGCCCGTGGAACACCTGTGGAACACCTGTGGAACACCTAGCAGCTGTGGCCCCCGAGGTCACTACATCGTCACAGGTGTGCAGGTGTTTCTTGTACATCACCTTGCATGTAGCGATCATTGAGGTGTACATTTACAATACCACGGCGTTGCATCTGAACTTCTAATTGCAATGTCATTTGTTACATTGTGCATGAATAGTACGTGATGCACGTGTGTGTGCACCTATATGGGAAACTCACAATCACTAATGCAGCTGAGCTGAGTACATGCTTAAAAATGCCTCCAAGACAGTATCTCAATGAACGGACAAAATGGCAAATCGGTGGGTCCAATAGTGGAGGTGTTGGGGGGACATCAATATCCCAAGTTGCCAGATATTCGGCAAGTTAAAAACTGTAAAAATTTCCCAACTTGGGGATAAGAACCATCAAATGTTTGGTGTTGCAATGAAACCTGGGCGTGGCAGGGCTAAACAATGGTACCTAGGCAAGATTGTCTCATTACATCAGTTGCACAACACAAAAGATTAAAATCTGCTTCTGTTATCAATAGAGAATTCCATACAATAACAAGTAGGCGAATTTCCATATCTACCATAACACAATGGCTCTATGCAGCAGGAAGCAAGGTGTCCTGCAAGGTGTCCTGCAAGGTGTCCTGCAAGGTGTCCTGCAGAGGGCTGTGACCCAAACAGTTTGGAATGTTTTGGGGCAGAGAGTGTACCCTGGAGACCCAGCACATGGCCCCCGCTTGGGGTCGGTCTTCAGTGGAATGGTGGGCGATACCAAGGGCAACCATACGCAAGCTAATCAACAGTATGCCATAAAGGTGTCATGCATGTGTCGTCCCAAACTAGGCTGGAATTCCAGAGTTACATTTTGGTTTGACTAACAAGTCTATGCCTTGTCCAATCAAAATCGCGTAATGAACCGGACATCCAGTTCGCAAACACATGGAATTCAATGTGCAGGATGTGCAAAGCATGTGTACCGGCAACTGGCCATAGACAGTTATTTTGCAAATCTTTTCATGTTTTCAAGTGATTTGATGCACTTCGCGAGGTGAGACCTGTTTTATTACGTTTTAGATATTGATTATCGATCAGATCACCTTGCCTGGGTGCCACCATTTTGCTTGAGGCAAATGCAAGTGATCAGAAAGATGGAATCTGATTGGTCAATAGGCGGGACAAAACTCATGATAGGCACTGGTGGTGCTATGATTGAGCCTGGAATTTTAAGCCTAGTTCAGCAAGGGTGGAAACTGGATTTTTATGCTCAGTTAACGCCCTTGCCTTTGGAATATGAGAAAACTGTGAACTTGGGTCTGAATCCCTGTTCACCTTTTTATGTTTGAAACGGTATTCCAGTTATATCACGGTGTGTCAGCTTGATGTCGGAGGAAAGACTGTAGTGATGCAGGTCTCAGACGTTTACAAACCGACAAACATAATCGAGGCGAGGTGGGATGCAACTTCTACTCTTACTCCCTAAAGGGTGAAAACAAGATACACAAGTACACACAATGAACAGCAATGTTAGGAACCTTCACCAAAACAGTTGCACCAGTGGCGCCAGATTAAATTGGGAAGCAAAAAATTTAGGATTTATTCAGAAGAGTCCTCAGTGACACCTGTTGGACATTTAAAGAGATTTGCAGGGAACCATATAACATGCTTGTGGGAGAGCTGTACTGAAATTAATTTGGCCCCTGCAAGGTCAACCAAGAACATGCCAACAAAGACAGATGGAGGGCAATTGAATGTCCCAGAGTTCAATAAGTCCACCGAGAAAAGTTGATGGAACTTGCTTCAAGTGCACAATAATGTATGTCTGACCTTCGTAGGGTTAATTTAGTCTTTTCTGAGATACTCTAGTTGACCCGTTAATGGTTAAGTGCCTGTGCACTGTAACTCACTGTGAAGATGCAGTCGTACCAATTAAGAATACTTAGTGACAAGCACCAGTAAAGCCACGTTTCATGGTTCCAGTATAAATCTATCTGGTATATTGATGCTTTGGTGGGTCTCAGAAGTGACATATCCCACAAAGGTCCCTGATGGATTTCATTTATAGACATTCGGAACAAAAACCTGACCCGTTTCGGGATTGATGGCAAAATCAGTGATCTCAGAACTTGAGGCATCTTGAACAGCAGAGACAAGACGGGATAAATACCTGGCAGTTTAATAAAGGCACAAAAAGCCAACTTGAGAAATGAGTTTAAGAATACAATTTTAACTTGTGATGTACGTTGCCGTGGTTACCAGAGAAAAAGGCCAATAAATGACAGCAGTCTTGTGTAAGCTGAAGAATTATGAGATGATGCCATTTTACCATTTTCTAGCTCAGCTGGAATTGAGTCATAGACTGTATTGTTGTTTTGAACTAATCCCTGGCAAAGCTTATGGGCGCCAAGAGTCAGGTGGTTATACATTATAGCAGCATGCTTGGCTTTCTGTGCATAAGTACTTATTGGGAGTCAGAAGGACTGAAGAAGGAGAAAGGTTTTAGTTGGGGACAGGCCTTAATGGATTCCATGGAAGAATTTAGGTCCCTAGCAACCTATGCTTGTCATAAGAGGAGACTAAATGGATCGGTGGTCAGGCTTGCTTATTTGCATGTCATTGTATCTCAATTGTGTGGATCAATGCTTACGATGTCAATCACTGGCTTGTCTGGTCCATACTCGATTTTTTACAGACTGCAGTAACATACGCTAGAATATTGAGTGCAGTATTAAACAAACAAAAAAAACAAAATGAAAGATGCCTTAATAGGATTGCAATCACATTTACACATGCATTGTTCTATTGATGTAATACTAAAACATTGTACACATTCTTAAGGTAATCTCAAACTCCAAAGTGTAGCTGTACATTAATGTTTGAAAAGAAAATGATAATGATAATTCATTGGCAATTTACACCGTCCTAGAATGTTCTTCCTTTCACGACATGGTGTCTCTTAAAGTGCTCACAGAAGTCGGATTCCTCAGAAGTGTTAAATGTCATTACTTAGTTATTTCTGAATGTTGCGTTTTGACATTTCGTAAGGCAGTGTGTGGTAGGTGAGGTAACATGTAGTATGTATGTCAATTTTTTATGCTGCTTCTACCTTTCAGTATTATTCATTTATTGTCATAGATCTAGTGGTAGTGTTTTGTCAATATGTCCCCTCATTAACTAGGCTTATGATGCTGACCTTAATGTATATTATCCCTGCATTAGCATCCAATAGAAGGACCATTTCGACTGCCATGGCAGCCATATTGAAATGTCTTTTGGTTCGTTGTTCATCCATTTGTTCTCATATTAAGTGTTATTCAATATATTGTGCTTCAAGTAGTTCAGAGCTTTCATGTGACACCTTGAAATTGTCAAGTTAACTTAATCGAGGGTTTTGTCCATTGTCTGTCTGTCCATCCTTCTGTTAACACAGAAAGTAGAAACAATTATTGTTCTTTGAACGACCTCGTTAATCCATTTTATGCCCAATGGAATCTGTTTGACTGGTTATTCTCTGGTGTTGAGGTCTTATATTCACTGAACTTCTGAATCCTTAGATAAATATTTTGCATCTTTAGATCAGTTATCCATCCTCGATCATCCAGTTTTCAATTATGATAAATGCCCAGCATTTCATCCAATTCAAATGACACAGCACTAAAAATAGTCAGCCAATCAAATAACACTTTGTTTTCCTGATTGCATCAAACATCCCAGTAACAATTACTTGGCGAAGCTATAACTGCGAGTCCAAGGTGTATTTCATATTAACACAGATTATATGATATGCTAGATAATCAGTATTATTATCCCCCACCACAAATGGGAAGGGGGATATTGGAATGGGTGCTGTTCGTCCATCCTTCCATCCATCTGTCTGTACAGTTTCGTTTCCAGAGCAGAATTAAAAAACCATGAGAGATACAATAAGAATGACGTTGACTTAAATTAGGCTGAACATGGCAGTAGTGCTAGTTTCTGGAGCAGATCTTGAAAACCGTACATATTTCTCCACCAAATTTGACACATAGATAGGTCTAGTGGTGAACTGGTGCCTTTTAATAGTTTGGTTTTTAAAAAATGTATTTTTTCGATTTTTCATAGCAACGATTTTGACTGACTGAAAATAGCGATAGTGCTTGTTTCCGGAGCAGATCTTGAAAAACGTACAATATTTCTTGCCTTGCAAACAATTGGACATGTCATAGTGGTGGGGGATAGGAGTATTTCATGCTTATTATGTGTTCACATTGTAAGGTAAAGGGATACCAAAGTTGTCAGAGCACATGGAGCCAAAAGTCCTGAGTTTGAATTCCGACATGTTTGACAAAATGAATATTACTGTAGGAATTCCAGAGCTAGTCACTCTCTTTTCTATGTATGATGGTATATATACACTGTCATGTTTTAGTCTTCAACAAGTAATGAATATGTCATGTATTGTAGTGTTCCATAATGATCAGGGACATATACAAATCATGCTGTTGTCAGACCTGACTCCACTATCATGTCACACGAAGGAGGTCCGCAGGACGTTAACTCGTGGATGATCCTTCAAAGATCTAGCTCAGCTTCATGTTTTAACCAAATTGGACAACAGCAACTTGTGTGTGAATAAATGAAGATGTGAATACCGATCCCAGAGGTGAATACATGATGTCGGAAACTACTTATCGGAGCCAGTGATTGTCAACGGATCTTGTCTGTCTGCTAGCAGAATCCACCGTGCAGAAATGTGCCCTAATTCAGTTAGGATTGTATCCTGAATTCTGTAAACGTCCCTGCCAGTTCTAGTCAATATTCCAACAAGTACTCACAAGCCTGCTTTCTCATTGAAGACGGGTAATGAAATTTTGGTGGTATTACATTCTTTCTCAAAAAGATTTTCATATCGTCTAATTTGATAATAAAGCAGGAAGTCTTGAGGTAAATTGTTGTAGTTTCTTGAGCGTCTCCTGACTCACGGCTGAGCAAAAATATGGTGGGACAGGGATGACATATATCTATTTCTGGTTGGATGCCAATTTGTTGGAAATCACATTATTATTTTTTTTCGTGGTGTTTATTCTAGTATCACAAAAAATGTAGAACTAATAACGATTTTCATCTGTAGAAATGTTACAATGTTTTTCAAAGCTTTATTGAATTTTCTTTTCACCATATGGTGCAGAATATTGTTTAGTTTCAGACTTTTTAGAAAATTACCAAGTTCCTATCATGTTTACCAAGGTAGGAGTATATCTGAAGAAAAATCCTATTGAATTGTATGAAATCTCTTTTATTTTTTTTTTCTAATTTTGTCTTCATTTTGTAAATGATTTTTTGTTCACTTTGTAATTCATTTTCACTTGTTTGCTACAATTAACACTACATGTATATAAATTCATTAATTTCCATTGATTCTTATTATTCCTAATAAGACAGTCCCAAGACTTCATTTTTCTGTGATATAATTTATGGAATATATGTAAAAACTGATTGATTCAGATGGTAATTGATGTGGCTGGCAAGATGAAGAACACATTAACTAACTCTGCGCATACATGCATGATAACTTGAATTTTTAATCAGGCCCTAACTCCATTTGAGAAAACAAATCCACATTTTTGTCAACAGGAATGTTTGACCTTCTTGATTTACCAATCATTTCTGAGGTTTGTTCTAATTTGATTCGTTAAAAGATGGTACTTGTTGTTACCCTGTCTGGCGCTCGGCATTAAGGGGCTAAAACAAGGACTGGTCGGCTCGGAGTCAGTATACTGTGTCTGAGTGGGATATTCATGTTAAACTGAGGCATGGTATCTCAGTGAGCTAGCACTATAGTACAAGCAGCCACACAAACACACGCACGTGCATGCACGTCGCTATATAAGTGCAATAATCTTGGACGCGACGCTAAACCCCATTTCACCTCACATCTCATTTGATTCACACTGTCTCCCTTTTCACAGCCATTTGTCATGTTTTCACCAGAAGTATTTTATGACAGCAAGTTGTGTCTATTGAAGTTAAAGCTTATACAGCGACAGTTGATATATATTGTGTAGAGGTCACACAGATATGTTGGCTATATTCTCATTTATACAATAGCCGCAAATATTATATCGGAGCATACAGAACCACAAACGTGATCAGTCATCCTGTTTTGAATTTCAATTACTTGACTATGAACCTTGGTAATACTGTTTCAGAGGCAAGTTGATTATTCTTATGCCATACAAACAAGCCTGCAAGCTGTAAAGTCTGAATTTATGGTCAATATCTCTTGCACCATTGCCCGGATTCATTTCAGCTTTCACAAATCCTGTCCACAGAGCATCGTTAATATGACCCCGTTCCATCGTCTGATTTCACTAGTCTTTGATGTACATAACTCACCAAATTAGAATTTGTTTAGTTCCTTGATTAGAGCGTCGGAGAACGAAATTGTGTGATATCTACAGAACTTGTCATCTGGTGGCTCCTTAAGAAAAGTCAATAGCCCAAGCCTATTAAGAGAACAATGATTTTCAGCCAGTTGGCATTTCGTTCTCGTAGGCTGACAAGCAGCCGTCAAATCGCGAGCTAGGATCACGTTTTCACGTAGATATGTGACCGTAAGTTAGCCATCCAATCAAAGGATCTTTGAGAATGAGACAAAAAGCAGCAAGAACAAGTCAAAAGTAAATTGAACTAATCAGCAAAATCTGCAGCAGATTGTGTTCGGCTACAGCGCCATGATCTGGCTACCGTTTTCTACATCACGCCAGATGAGGCCTGTTATGGGAATAACGTCAATGCCAAAATCTCTATCTAAGGCAATTTTTGGCACATAAGGAAATAGGAGTCTTGTGGAAACCATATTTGATCATATGTATTCGAGTGGATGTATCCAAAAGGGATGTATCTTGGATTCTGATTGGTCATATTGATTTGCTAATAGAGTGACAGGTATTGATGAGGGAAGTTGTTATTTTACCAAAGATGAAACTGTTCTGACTATATTGACATTTATTTGGAGGAATTACTGTGAAAATTGTCCTTCCATTGAAGCATTTGACAGCATCTTTTCTCATAGCTGACATGATACCTTCTTGGAGGGTCACATGAAACACAGTCAGGTTTAAAGTTAAGTTTCATATGACCCATCTGCTGAAAAGTATTTATTAAGCTGAAATGTAGGCTGTATTTTGTTTGATTTAAAGATTCATGCTTACTGGTAGTGTTGTGCAACTTCATGAACTATATACAGGGAATAACTTAAAAATAACCCCTAATTAACTTTCATATATTCCAAGCTGTACATTCAGAAATATCTATATTTCCCATTTCAGTAAATGGCTAAGATACAACAGACACCTGTTGAAAAGTTACTATAAAGGAGTCGATTGTATGTTTCCAACTATATCATGAACATGTGTTCATGAATCGCTATCAAATAGTAATGAAACCAGGTGTTTACGAAAAGGTGAGCATATAATGCCCCACTTGGGCACCCTGTCACAAACACATGCAAAGGCAAGTCAATTGTTCACCTTAAAAACCATATGGTACAAATCAAATTGGACATCATTTTAGTTACTGATGTGTCAAATTTGGAAATTTCCTCCGCATGTCTACCATTTCACTTTTTGAAATCTTTACTGAGGCCTTGAATGTTGTAACCTTGATGAAACAACCTTTACGCAAGAGTCGTGAAAACACTGTTTCTCCAGATGGTCACAAGTATGGAGTCGTACCATATGATGCTACGAAGCAGATGAAGCAGCTGACAGGATGGTCAAATAACTATATTGCCATGGAACAGTAACAACACATGTAATTAAATAATCAATTTAAATATGTCACTTTGTCATGTTTGTAATCTAAATCAAAGTGTTTTGTCCAAGCATTAATCAGAAGATGGAATTTTTTAGAATCACTAATTAACTGAAAGTAATGATGACACCTGAATTTGCTCATGAGGTTCAAACCTGACTGCAATGATTCTATTTTCAATTTTCTATTTATGGCTATTATTCTGCAATTTTTGTTCAAAATGTTTAAAACTTTTGAGATTTTGGTATTTTCAATCCTGAATAATTATGCAGAAAATATTTGAGTATCAGTTCTAACAGCAACTTTTGTAAAGTGGCTGTCTTTCTTGACATCTTAAACTGTTCACCATATATCTAGGTGAGCTACAGTGCCGGAATGTTTTTTCTATGGAAATGGTATCAAGGTAAGTTTTGTCTATTTGTATTCCAGGTACATTTGTGAGGAAACTAGTATCTTTGATTTCCTTGTGGCACAGAAGTTATTGTTGAGATAAATAGGTAGCACAGACCCAGTTACAGCGACCCCTTAGTCAGTATCACAGCAGGGATATACTCTGCAGTCACATTGAGCTTCTTTGCCAAGATCCTTAGAGTGTGTTATTCTGGTTAAACACCACTTTGAACAGTGTCAGCATGATGTGGAAGTATTTCAGTTATATCACGGCGTGTCAGCTTGATGTGGAAGTATTTCAGTTATATCACGACGTGTCAGCTTGATGTTGAAGTATTCCAGTTTCATCATGGCGTGTCAGCTTGATGTGGAAGTATTCCAGTTATATCACGGTGTGTCAGCTTGATGTGGAAGTATTCCAGTTATATCAAGGTGTGTCAGCTTGATGTTGAAGTATTCCAGTTATATCAAGGCGTGTCAGCTGGATGTGGAAATATTCCAGTTATATCAGGACGTGTCAGCTTGATGTGGAAGTATTCCAGTTATGTCACGGCGTGTCAGCTTGATGTGGAAGTATTCCAGTTATATCATGGTGTGTCAGCTTGATGTGGAAGTATTCCAGTTATATCACGACGTGTCAGCTTGATGTGGAAGTATTCCAGTTATATCACGACGTGTCAGCTTGATGTTTAGGGAAAGTGATGCAGCTCTCAGACGTTTACCACTTTGGTTAAACCCACGAGCTTACAAAACAAAAACCTAATGGGAATGAACCAGGATTCAAATCCAAATTGATAGGATTCTGGTATCCCCAAGGGACACAACTCTGCTTTAGTGAATTGCAGCACCTAAGACGACTGGGCCACCCGCGCACCCACAGATCCTTAGGCAATACAATCAACAAAAAGTAAAGAAGAGAAGCCAGCTATGACTCACATCTCGTAGCTAGTATGCATCCAGTTACGATGCTCAAATCTGTAATCTACATCAGCATGATGATAACAATAATACATGGATGCAATCTGTGACAGATTCATTATTCAAGTATCATGCAGAACATCGTTAAGAGTGTCAGAATGAGCCTCTATATTTCTCATTAAGTGAATATCAACTTTGATGGGAGGCCGAGTATAATGCCCCACTAAACTGTTGCAGAAAGCTTGACGCGATCGTGGCACAGATTAGAGACATGCTGGCAAGTGAACTTAAGTGAGTCACTGTGCAGTAACATCCTGACTACAATTACATTTCCTCCACGAGAACCACGTTACGTGAACAGCATCAGTACCTGCATGTACTCAAATAAATGAAGACTGATAGTAAAACATTAGGGCAGTGATAATATTTTGTTTTAATAAATATTTTGTTTTAATAAATAATCTTGTATTATTTGTACATTAGTGTGCGTTTTTGTACATTTGTGTGCATTTTTGTATATTTTTCTGCACTTTTTGGTCATAGTGACATCCACGAGTTCTGAATCAACTTAGAGCCTGTTATGTAAATTTACAAACATTAAACTAATTGATTATTGATCCTTTTTATGTTAACAATGAATGAATTATTTTGGTCCCTATTTGCAGTGTTAATTATTGAATTTTGCTGCTATTGGGACGGCATATTTAATCATGATATGGGCGTATTGTCATGGTGTCATCCCGTTATTAGCAATTCATTTCCTACATTGGAGATGACAAGAGTATGTTCTTGTTAACTTACTAGATTGCCTGGTATTTGGAATTGTTGCCTACAGTTTGACTTGTATGTTTGTTCGGGTCTGTGGAGACAATAACATGTCAATATTTAACCAACTGATCAAGGGTTTTTCAGCTTTCTAAAACAGAAGTGTTAATAATAACATAACAATTGTGCAATCAGTCATAGAAATAAGTGCATTGTGTTGCATGCAGAAAGTTATTGCAATTTTATTGTATTGGGACATTGTAGGTTGTTGAAATGTTTGAAATTAAGTGTGTTGGTAAAATGGATTTTGTCTGTATATGTCAAGACTCACTCACTCACTCACTGAACCACTCACTGAACCACTCACTCACTCACTCACTCACTCACTCACTCACTCCACCACTCACTCACTCACTCACTCACTCACTCACTCCACCACTCACTCACTCACTCACTCAATCACTCACTCACCTACTCAATCACTCACCCACTCACTCACTCACTCCGCCACCTGACTGCCTAGTCTGCCAGTAGTACCAGCCTCTACAAATGTTTCTCTGATTCTGTGAACATGAAGTTATTTGTGCTATGTTTGTACAATTAAGCAAACAACAAACAACTCTCGTTCACTTATTTGTCTTGACGGGGAAATAACTGACTAAGGAAATGACAAGATGTAACAGTTGGGACTCGAATGGCTGTTCTGATTTGTCATTAGTGATCACTGGTTTAAGTTTCTGGAATGAAATGTGTGAAAAGTGTGTTAGTAATTATAACTAAACAGCCCTTCAACCTGGCCGTTATCCCAACAAGTGCTCCCTTTGTGTCTCGCATGGTACAATGCCAAAGGAATTAATTCTTTACCTTTTAGTGTCAGTGTTATGATGAAATTTTCCTGGGGTGCGGTGTGTGGCCATTGATTTATTGTCAAATGATGACAAGTCGGATTCAAGATTAATGAAGTGTTTAGTTTTATAATAATAATAATAATAATAGGCCATATGTATTGTGCAAATTTTCACACCACACAGGGGCATGCTCAAAGCACTATTATTTCCCTGGTCACTGGATCAGTGTGCACTGAACCGTCATTCTCAGCTCCATGGGGAGTATACAACCCATGCTGCCTGTTAGGTGCTAGGTTAAAAACCATGTTTCGATTTCATCCTACCAGTTACCCATTCACTGCTGAGTGAAGGAGAGGTGCATTCCGAACAAAGTTGCTTGCCCAGTAACTCACTACATTGTTACACATGCTTCAGTGAGTTCAATGGCCATTAACTGCCGAAGTGCAGCCACCCATCCAAGGACTCTCCGTGACCGATGTTGCTTAACTTAACCTGATTTGTGACGTGTGCGTTGTGCACAGGAGATAGATAGATATCTTACAGGAGATAACTAGATATCTTAGGATAACTGATGAAACTACAATAGTAAGAAGTAGAATAAACGGGCTTACGACACTGACACAGTTTTGGATCGGACACTTTTGTGTGAATTAATCAATAATACATGTGAATTATAAGCCAAATGCAATTATTACAGCAACAAAAATATATACTTTCTTGCAAATGCTTTCTTCCAGCATTGCTCTCTGCCTCCAACTTCGTCTTCTTTGTCTTGACTTCTCTAACTTCCCCCCCTTTGTCTTCCCCCAACTTTGTCTTCCCCCGACTTTGTCTTCCTCTGACTCTGTCTTCCCCGACTGTCTTTCCTTGACCTTGTCTTCCTCTGACTCTGTCTTCTCCGACTGTCTTTCCTTGACCTTGTCTCCCCTGGCTTTTTCTTCCCCAACTGTCTTTCCTTGACCTTGTCTCCCCTGACTCTGTCTTCCCCAACTGTCTTTCCTTGACCTTGTCTCCCCTGACTTTGTCTTCCCCGACTGTCTTTCCTTGACCTTGTCTCCCCTGACTTTGTCTTCCCGGACTGTCTTTCCTTGACCTTGTCTCCCCTGACTTTGTCTTCCCCAACTGTCTTTCCTTGACCTTGTCTCCCCTGACTTTGTCTTCCCCGACTGTCTTTCCTTGACCCTGTCTCCCCTGACCTTGTCTTCCCCAACTGTCTTTCCTTGACCTTGTCTCCCCTGACTCTGTCTTCCCCGACTGTCTTTCCTTGACCCTGTCTCCCCTGACTTTGTCTTCCCCAACTGTCTTTCCTTGACCTTGTCTCCCCTGACTTTGTCTTCCCCGACTGTCTTTCCTTGACCTTGTCTCCCCTGACTTTGTCTTCCCCAACTGCCCTTCCTTGACCTTGTCTCCCCTGACTTTGTCTTCCCCAACTGTCTTTCCTTGACCTTGTCTCCCCTGACTTTGTCTTCCCCAACTGTCTTTCCTTGACCTTGTCTCCCCTGACTCTGTCTTCTCATTATGTATTTTCTAACTTCCCATTACTTCTTTCCTGTCTTCCCCAACTTTCCCTGACTTTACTTCCCTTCCCCCTTCCCCCTTCCCTCTGCCCTCTGCCCCAGCCTGTGTGTAAACAAGCACTTGTAGTAGGAGGTGTGTGTAGCTGTCCAGTGTTATCTGAGGTCACTGGGAATTAATCATCAGTTCTAATTGTAGCCTGAACTGTAGGAGGGATCTGACATCAAACACCAGGCAGTGCAAGCAGTCTAATCACTGGTTTTAATTACTACATCTTCCCTCGCGTAATGAGTTTGTGTGCAGAGTGGCACATTGATCAATACAGCCCTTTGGGTTCATGTTTGGGTATTTTTTGCTTGGTCAAAATATTTGAATAATGGTTGGTTGATTTTGGTGGTTTTGATGATGCTTTAAGTTGCAGTGGTGGCCGTTGGCATCAGTGAGGATGATGATGATGATGATGATGATTATTTTTGGTTAATGGTTGGTTATGTAGTAGGTTGTTGTGCTGAGACAGTAAGTAGGTGTTATCAATGATGATAATCATGTTTTTTTCTCTTCTGTCGCATGAAAGACCTTGTGTTTGATTATGTGGCAAAACTGTCACTAGATTCTGATTATGTTAACAAGTGGCTGCATTTATTCATGCCCCTTTCACTATGATATGTAACTATTTTGTTAAATCTAAATTATAGTGAACAAAAAAAGGCTAAGGATCACTTATATTTTAGGGGATATTTTTATTTAATCGTGTGCTCATCACTGCAAGGAATATTCAAAAAAAATATTCATGATCCCTAATTCTTTTGTTCAGTTCATCCATCCATCCATCCATCCATCCATCCATCCCGCCATTCATCCATCCATCCATCCTGTCATCTATCCATCCTGTCATCCATCCTGCCATCCATCCATCCAGCCATTCATCCATCCTCCCATCCATCCTGCCATCCATCCATCCATCCATCCAGCCATTCATCCATCCTCCCATCCATCCTGCCATTCATCCATCCTCCCATCCATCCATCCATCCTATCTGTAGTTGTTAATAATGATGAGGATCATGATGATTGCATGAAATAAAACTAATAAAGTGGTGTCCTCATGAGATGATAGTTATTGCTGTAGTGATGATAATAATGGCTGAACAGCCTTATACAACTTGGGGATACAAGTCTTTGAGTAGAAGCAAATTAAAAGATATAAATGGATTTCCTGACAGTGACACTTTTGATAGCTAAATGTATCAACACCTAAACAACTCCCCATAATTACTTCCAAACACAATGAAAGAGCTAGGGCCAGTCCTCCTTCACAAAACGTTCTGAGTGAGGAAAATGACATTTTGGATGAGACAGAGTTCCATGAAGTCTATGGGGCCTCACTATGACAACCAGGAGTGCCATTCATCCCCGACTTGGAGAGTTCTATGGGTGTGGATATCAGGGGCAATTAAAGATCTATTTCCTTGACCAGAAGTGACCGAACTTGATCACTGCAATTTGACCCCTCTCACACCGTCCTGAACTAATGGTCAGAAATTGATGAAGCCGTTAAACGCCCGCTGACAGCTTTATAGAAATGGCGTTGAAACCTTTGTGGTGCCAACTACAGCTGATTTGCAAATGTAGACAGTGTATGTACATGTCTGTGTGCGGACAATTGCCTCCAATTTGTGGGGGGGGTTTAGGTGGCGAGACAGCTTACTGGGCTTCTGGCTACGCTGAGTGAAAGGGTTCGCTGTGGGAGCTGTTGCTAGAGCGGACCACCACAGACAGGTTGTGCATCATTGCCTGTCTGCCCTGGTGTTAGTTCACACTCGTTTTGTAGGTCAGAGTTTGGTGTACCTTCTATGAGGGATAATGATAGTATCATAATCTTTCATATTATCTTTATGTATTCATTCCATTGATAATCCTCACGATACTAAATACCTGTTAACAGACCATTGTGTAATAAAAGTACACTCTACTCCCTGATGAATGTACATTAACTCAAGCCTTCAGACATGAAATGGGTAAGGCAAACATGACTGCATTAAGCACTATATGATAAAGTGGGAGGTTCACTCAAACATTGTTTTCATACACAATTTCTAAAGCTTCTTCATTGAATGAAATAACATCCAATATTATAAGAATGACATTTTATGATAAAGGGATTATTAACCTTGTGTGTTTCCATATCATAAATAATATTTTTTAGGAATTTGTTCAGAGAAGATGCAGAAACACACATGGCTAATATTCTCTATAACTGGAAGAGGATGTTTTTATCTATAAAAATATCTCAAAAGGAATCTTCTGCACTTAAATAATAATTTAAATAGATTAACAGTGCCATCTCTTGAATGAGACGGGACATGGGTGGCCAAAGGCGCCACAATTGGCTGTACTGAGTTGTATCCCTTGGGCATGCCCAAAACCTTGCATTGTGGGTTTGAATCCCGGTTCACCCCTATAATGTTTCTAGGTTTGTAGGCACCAGAATTGTGCACATGGGTTTCACCAAGGCCGTAAGCTTGCTGGGGGCACCATGGATGGGATACAAATTGATGCATGTAGTGAATAGACTTCCTATTGTAACATGAGCTTCATTCTTTACCACTCTGCCACCTCACTGCCCAAAGACACTTTAAGCACTTCACTAAATTGTGCATTTTCACTTCTTAAATACTGTTTACACACAACATATGCAATATACCAAACCGAAACCTGTTATTATTTTCTTGTCTCAAATTTCTGGACAGTTTCTTGACATGACAGGAATATACGAGACTATAGAATCTGCTTGCTGAATTTCTGCACATAAATTTGTAACATTGAGGAAATACAAATGAGAGAAATTGAAACTAGATATCCCGAAGTTCCGGCTGAAGATACTCTATTCATGACACTTCTCATGGGCGGATACAGAGTGGGGGTGCGGGGGTGCGCACCCCCCTTTTTATTTCGAAAAATATCTTTATTTCTGTATAAATTACCACCAAAGACAATAAATAGATCTTAGCTGTGCACCCCCCCTTTTCAAAAAAGCTGTATCCGCCTCTGCTTCTCCATGTCACAGTCCTGGACTCCAGATGTCATTCTTGGCTGTCATGCTTTTTGTGTGCTGTTATTTATATTTTGATGAGCAATGGACTTTTTTTTCCATGAATATGTATGATGGTTTAATGAACCCTTAAACAAATGTAACCAACATGTTTGATGAAGTGAAGTCCATAAACACAAACTATTTTCATTTTGATTTTGTTCTTGCTCTGAAAATGTGTTACTTTTTATGGGATTAAGTGTGTACCACAGTTATAAACTAGCTGTCTCCAGAAGTTGTGTGTGGATTTGGTTCAAATGTGGTGCCAGTGCTACCTAGGTGTGATTGCAGACCCTTGTTAATAATGGTGACATTGACCTCATTTTCAAGGTCAAGGGAAGCATTGGGCCAGTTTTCTGTTCATTAGTGAGCTATTAAAAAAATGTTGTTCAAATTTGAGGTTTATTTTGGAACTCCACAGACAAGGAATGTAAAAGGAGACCACGACCTTATATTTCAAGGTCACTAAAATCTTTTTGCTTTTATTAGTGAATATCTCAAGATATACTTCATAGACTATATCCACATAAGGTTGTCAATTAGGAGTATCTGTAAACACCCATCTTATTGTCAAGGTCACACAGCATCTTAAAATTTTAGATTTTCTTATCCCTTTTTCATCTGTATGGCATGACAATAATATTTCTCAATATATCTTTCAATGTGTCACTATTCAAATTATACAAATGGGGCCACATATATATGTGATATTCACTCTGAAAATGAATTTATTCTTCAAGTCCAAAGCCTATGGAATTAAACGGAGCTTGTTATTTATACCTGAGGAGGATTATTTTCCTCTTGTGTCGTCTCTCAACAGAAAACCGAAATACTTTACCGCTCTATTTGGAATGATTATCAAAATGAGAATAAGGCCAGACATGCCAGTCCCATGTGATTCATTTCAGTGTGGTTACTAGGTAGAGGTTAGTTACTTTTCTTTTCATGAAAATGACTTGTAGAGCGCAGAAGTGTAGATGAAACACTATCCATCTTCACAAATTATTCTGTCCAATTTGTGGCAGGGGTACTTAATCAGCCCTATTAATGGAAAATACTTGTTAGATTTTGTAGGCGTTATTTTCATTCAGAAAGATATCATGGCCTTAGGAATCAATCAATTCAGGTTCATGACTGTGGTATATTTAATTATTTATACATGGATAAAACAGTCTTGCTGTGTTTACATAAATGTTTTATTAAGATGGTATGGACCAATAATTCTTAATGATTCTAATAAACAAATGAAATAATTGAAACATGTTCCTGTTCACATACATATTCTGTTCATGTTGGTATAAACGCTGAATCATCCCCAACAAAACGATGTGCTTTAAAGCAGCACGTGCTACATCACCGTGACACATACCACTACAGCACACTCACCTGTTGGCCGCCTCCACTTGTATCACAAGTAATCATCAATTTTCAAATTGTCGCAATTGATGGGCGAGAATGCGAAAAGACGATCCTCTTGTCACCCCCGTTAGCATAACTCGCCATTGAACGGATTCTCTAGGTAGCGGCCACTATCAATCCATGCCATTCTCAACAAATCCAATAAATTTAATCACTTAAGATGGGCTCGCAAGGTGTCGGTCATTCCGAGAGCGCTTTATAGCGGAAATGGCCGATGAGGTTGAGCAAGGCAAGAAATGGATGACCAGGGGTACCCCCTTGAGTATAAGTCACGATGACGGAGGCTTGGGACGATTGTTATTGATTTCAGAGAACCCGACCACTAACTTGCTGCAAAAACATGGAAAAGTTTATCTTGTGGGTTATTGATTTGAGAGGGTTGGGAGTAGATTTGGGGAGCATTGGGCTAACCTTGTCCCCCCTTTAGATATAAGATCACTTCCCGCTATCGTACATTACATGGCAATACGAAACATGGCGCGAGCATCTCACAATACGGCATCAGGATTTCATGAATTATTAGATTAATCACTCGTGTCATGACAAAGTGTCTGCAAATATGAGGCATCACTTTCTGGCCATGAAGGAATCGGATGTGTGCTCATAGCTACATGACAATTTTATAGACAGTCCATTTTGTTCGTCTCGTTCATTTTGTTCAATATCACTTATTCTCTTGTCTGGTGGAATTTGATAAAGCAGGAACCATTGCTCGTCTCTTTACGCTATGTGCAACAGCTGAAAGTGACCACTTTATAATTACTGTGTACATTTTGTAATGGATCTCGCTTCATTTCACAAAACATACCCGCGCTCGCCACTCCTCATACAGGAGAACACTCGTTCATATCAGTAATTACTGTGTACATTTCTTAATGGAGTTCTTGTCATTTGTTTAGCGACGACAGCATCGTTTGCGGAGTCTATTTATGATTAGATTTAATCCTGTTATAAATCAAATATGTCATGAATTCTGATTCTCTAAAACATGTTAGCATTCATGTTTTTGTGTTTGCGATCAAGTTACATTACTGCTCCAAGACGCCTTCCAGGAACCTGGTGCCAATAAGTTCCACATCTTCATGATTCGTGTGTTTCTTGCACTTCAATCAATTTCAGAAGTTAAGTTTGAAACAGATTTTTATGTCCATTTGTAGATTGATCAATTTTGTTATATGATCCGATACAGATGATCAAATGATCAAATGTAGCTCTTTTTAGGACATGTTAATTTTGTAGTGGTTTGGATCTTTACATTTTATGGTATTCTTTGAAATAAATATTCTTTAAAATAGCGCATCGTGTTTGTCATTTAACTTATTAACAGTCATGCTTCAAATAACAGTAAATCTTGGTATGTGAAACATTACTATTGTCTTTTCCTCACTGGCAGATTGGTCTCTGTATCCTATGCTGGTCCAAGATCACAAAGAAGTTTTGTTTGTTGTTTAACATCAGACACAGTAATATTCCAGCAATATGATGGCAGTTTGTAATTAATCAAGTCTGGACCCTACACTCCAGTGATCACCGTGAGCATCATTCCATTCAATTGGGGTAATAGTCAGCGAGTCCGACCACCCGATCCCGCTAGTTGCCTCTTACGACAAGCATGGGTTGCCGAACATCAATTCTAACCCAGATCTTCACAGGGGAGACCAGCATGGGTTGCCGAACACCAATTCTAACCCAGATCTTCACAGGGGAGACAAGCATGGGTTGCGAAGGACCAATTCTAACACGGATATTCACAGGGGAGTCAAGCATGGGTTGCCGAACACCAATTCTAACCCAGATCTTCACAGGGGAGACCAGCATGGGTTGCCGAACACCAATTCTAACCCAGATCTTCACAGGGGAGACAAGCATGGGTTGCAAAGGACCAATTCTAACACGGATATTCACAGGGGAGACAAGCATGGGTTGCCGAACACCAATTCTAACAGGGATATTCACAGGGGAGACAAGCATGGGTTGCTGAAGACTAAATGCAACCTGGATCTTCATACAGGGAGACAAGCATGGGTTGCTGAAGACCAATTCTAACTCAGATCTTCACAGGGGAGACAAGCATGGGTTGCTGAAGACCAAATGCAACCTGGATCTTCATACAGGGGAGACCAGCATGGGTTGCTGAAGACCAAATGCAACCTGGATCTTCATACAGGGGAGACAAACATGGGTTGCTGAAGACTAAATGCAACCTGGATCTTCATACTGGGACTATGTCGTCAACATGGCCGCTGAGTATAGATAGAACTTGATGGAACTACAAAAGTGTCACTTCACACCTGACCTGTGTAGATCTGGGTAGAGAATAGGTCTTCAGCAACCCATGCTTGTCACTTTGTGAAGATCCGGGTAGAGAATAGGTCTTCAGCAACCCATGCTTGTCACTTTGTGAAGATCCGGGTAGAGAATAGGTCTTCAGCAACCCATGCTTATCGTAAGAGGCGACTATGCTAGTCGCAAGAGGTGACTAATGGGATCGGGTGGTCAGACTTGGTTGATGCATGTCATCAAATCCCAATTGCGTAAATGTATGCTCATGATATCAATCACTGGATTGTCTGGTCCAGACTCAAATAATTACAGATCGCTGTCATATGGCTAAAATATTGCTGTGCGCAGCATTTAACAACAAACAAACAAACAAACACTAAGTCACTCAAGACATTCTTCAGTCAGTATATATATATACCAATACATTATAATTGTTATTATTTTGATCCAAAGTTATTTTGCATCCATATAACCCAAAAGTTCTAAAGAGCCAGCTCTGGGTACATTCTAGTGTATCAGTTTTATTGTTGCTTTGCCAAATAATTGATACCCAAACTCAAATATAACAATTTGAAATGAAAAAAAAAATTGAAATGTTCCAGATCCTGCATGATACAAAGTATTTTAATACAAAAGGATGATTTTCGTCAAAATTGCCCCATGTTTATAATTAAATTTACAAAATGAATTATTCACGAACATGGAAAAAGTAGCAGTAGTGTTGATTTCCACAGAGAAATGAATCACTCGATTGTTTTTCTTTCCCAGGCCTCCGCCGACCTCTGAGACCAAACAATCAAATATGGCTCAGATTAACGGGTCTTTAGCGCCAAGGATAGTCTGTATTCCATTTGATAAGATCACATTTTATTAAGTCTTTCTTGGAGTTTATTATGTCACCTGCTACAAATTGTATTATTCAATACCGGCGGACCAACTTCTCCAAATTTGATGAATTCCTGCCATTTGCTGTTGTAATGGCTCATCGTAAATGGTTTATACTCAAACCATGGCTGCCATGTGAATATAGGGGGTGATCACAGGGGAGTGTAACAAGTTCTGAGGGGAGACGCGCTAGGGCTAATCTTTCTTACTCATCTCTGATGTGATCACTGGTAATATCAGTGAAAGCTGGTGAGAGGCTTTTTATACATGTCGTTTCCAGTACAGTGGTAGAATTCATGTTTTTTTGTAATTGGGAGAATTATGTCACCTCTAAAAATCTATATTTGTTTTGGTTACTAAGCCGGGTAATGTCCCCTTTGTTATTGAAGACAGTCTCTTGAATACAGTTGGAATCAAAACTGATGTCATGTCTGATTGTTGAAATGCAGGAGAGTTCAGGTGAACACATTTGATGATGGACTGAAGTGTGTTCGCATGACACATTTGAGGATGGAATGAAGTGTGTTCACATGACACATTTGATGATGGACTGAAGTGTGTTCACATGACACATTTGATGATGGACTGAAGTGTGTTCGCAAGACACATTTGATGATGGACTGAAGTGTGTTCACATGACACATTTGAGGATGGACTGAAGTGTGTTCACATGACACATTTGATGATGGACTGAAGTGTTATCAAGACACATTTGAGGATGGACTGAAGTGTGTTCACATGACACATTTGATGATGGACTGAAGTGTGTTCACATGACACATTTGATGATGGACTGAAGTGTGTTCACATGACACATTTGATGGTGGACTGAAGTGTGTTCACATGACACATTTGATGATGGACTGAAGTGTGTTCACATGACACATTTGATGGTGGACTGAAGTGTGTTCACATGACACATTTGATGATGGACTGAAGTGTGGTTGCATGACACATTTGATGACGAACTGAAGTGTGTTCACATGACACATTTGATGATGGACTGAAGTGTGTTTGCATGACACATTTGATGATGGACTGAAGTGTGTTCGCATGACACATTTGATGGTGGACTGAAGTGTGTTTGCATGACACATTTGATGATGGACTGAAGTGTGTTTGTATGACACATTTGATGATGGACTGAAGTGTGTTCACATGACACATTTGATGATGGACTGAAGTGTGTTCACATGACACATTTGATGATGGACTAAAGTGTGTTTGCATGACACATTTGATGATGGACTGAAGTGTGTTTGCATGACACATTTGATGATGGACTGAAGTGTGTTCACATGACACATTTGATGATGGACTGAAGTGTGTTTGCATGACACATTTGATGACGAACTGAAGTGTGTTCACATGACACATTTGATGATGGACTGAAGTGTGTTTGCATGACACATTTGATGATGGACTGAAGTGTGTTTGCATGACACATTTGATGGTGGACTGAAGTGTGTTCACATGACACATTTGATAATGGACTGAAGTGTGTTTGCATGACACATTTGATGATGGACTGAAGTGTGTTCACATGACACATTTGATTATGGACTGAAGTGTATTTGCATGACACATTTGATGATGGACTGAAGTGTGGTTGCATGACACATTTGATGATGAACTGAAGTGTGTTCACATGACACATTTCATGATGGACTGAAGTGTGTTTGCATGACACATTTGATGATGAACTGAAGTGTGTTTGCATGACACATTTGATGATGGACTGAAGTGTGTTCGCATAACACATTTGATGATGGACTGAAGTGTGTTCGCATGACACATTTGATGATGGACTGAAGTGTGTTTGCATGACATATTTGATGATGGACTGAAGTATATTTGCATGACACATTTGATGATGGACTGAAGTGTGTTTGCATGACACATTTGATGATGGACTGAAGTGTGTTTGCATGACACATTTGATGATGGACTGAAGTGTGTTTGCATGACACATTTGATGATGGACTGAAGTGTGTTTGCATGACACATTTGATGATGGACTGAAGTGTGTTTGCATGACACATTTGATGATGGACTGAAGTGTGTTTGCATGACACATTTGATGATGGACTGAAGTGTGTTTGCATGACACATTTGATGATGGACTGAAGTGTGTTTGCATGACACATTTGATGATGGACTGAAGTGTGTTTGCATGACACATTTGATGATGGACTGAAGTGTGTTTGCATGACACATTTGATGATGGACTGAAGTGTGTTTGCATGACACATTTGATGATGGACTGAAGTGTGTTTGCATGACACATTTGATGATGGACTGAAGTGTGTTTGCATGACACATTTGATGATGGACTGAAGTATATTCACATCAACACAAATGATGATGGACTGATTGCCTTATATGTGAACTGTGTTATATACGACAATATAAAATGGGTCTCATTCAGTATGCCATCGCTTTAATTCAACATGGCCAATACATGAATTTCAATTCAACACATCAAGGGTGTAGATACTTTTATGGAAGTCCAATAAGTGGATATAGTAAATATTCTTTCATTGTAAATGTTCCTGTCTTGGTCACCTGTACAACTGCATACACTGAAACAGTATTGCTTCCTATAATAGCACCATTTATATACACTGAAACAGTATTGCTTCATATTATAGCACCATTTATATACACTGAAACAGTATTGCTTCCTATAATAGCACCATTTATATACACTGAAACAGTATTGCTTCATATTATAGCACCATTTATATACACTGAAACAGTATTGCTTCATATAATAGCACCATTTATATACACTGAAACAGTATTGCTTCATATTATAGCACCATTTATATACACTGAAACAGTATTGCTTCATATTATAGCACCATTTATATACCATGTACCACACGTCAAAGAAATATTGCAGGTTGACATAGTGCAAACATTGTTTTTTGAGAGTCGGCGTCGCATGAATCAAGAGTATGAAGTGAGAATCATTTGACATGTGAGGTAATATCACTTGAGGAATATTTTGTTACATGTGACAACATTGAATGGACTTGTGTACAATGATATTGACTCATGTAACACATCTACCAGTATGAGTTCACAAGTAACGCTCCGATATTGACTCATGTAACACATCTACCAGTACAAGTTCACAAGTAACACTCTGATATTGACTCATGTAACGCAGTTACCAGTACGAGTTCACAAGTAATGCTCTGATATTGACTCATGTAACACATCTACCAGTACGAGTTCACAAGTAGTGCTCTGATATTGACTCATGTAATGCATCTACCAGTGCGAGTTCACAAGTAACTCTCTGATATTGACTCATGTAACGCATCTACCAGTACGAGTTCACAAGTAACTCTCTGATATTGACTCATGTAACGCCTCTACCAGTATGAGTTCACAAGTAACTCCCTGATATTGACTCATGTAACACCTCTACCAGTACGAGTTCACAAGTAACTGTCTGATATTGACTCATGTAACACATCTACCAGTACGAGTTCACAAGTAATGCTCTGATATTGACTCATGTAACACATCTACCAGTACGAGTTCACAAGTAGTGCTCTGATATTGACTCATGTAATGCATCTACCAGTACGAGTTCACAAGTAACTCTCTGATATTGACTCATGTAACACATCTACCAGTACGAGTTCACAAGTAACACTCTGATATTGACTCATGTAACACATCTACCAGTACGAGTTCACAAGTAACACTCTGATATTGACTCATGTAATGCCTGTACCAGTACGAGTTCACAAGTAACTCTCTGATATTGACTCATGTAACACATCTACCAGTACGAGTTCACAAGTAACACTCTGATATTGACTCATGTAATGCCTGTACCAGTATGAGTTCACAAGTAACTCTCCGATATTGACTCATGTAACACATCTACCAGTACGAGTTCACAAGTAACACTCTGATATTGACTCATGTAACGCCTCTACCAGTATGAGTTCACATTACCGCTCCGATATTGACTCATGTAACACATCTACCAATACGAGTTCACAAGTAATGCTCTGATATTGACTCATGTAACACATCTACCAGTGCGAGTTCACAAGTAATGCTCTGATATTGACTCATGTAACACATCTATCAGTACGAGTTCACAAGTAACACTCTGATATTGACTCATGTAACGCATCTACCGGTACGAGTTCACAAGTAATGCTCTGATATTGACTCATGTAACACATCTACCAGTACGAGTTCACAAGTAACTCTCTGATATTGACTCATGTAACGCATCTACCAGTACGAGTTCACAATAATGCTCTGATATTGACTCATGTAACACATCTATCAGTACGAGTTCACAAGTAATGCTCTGATATTGACTCATGTAACACATCTACCAGTACGAGTTCACAAGTAATGCTCTGATATTGACTCATGTAACACATCTATCAGTACGAGTTCACAAGTAATGCTCTGATATTGACTCATGTAACACATCTACCAGTACGAGTTCACAAGTAATGCTCTGATATTGACTCATGTAACGCCTCTACCAGTACGAGTTCACAAGTAACTCTCTGATATTGACTCATGTAACACATCTACCAGTACGAGTTCACAAGTAATGCTCTGATATTGACTCATGTAACACATCTACCAGTATGAGTTCACAAGTAACTCTCTGATATTGACTCATGTAACACATCTACCAATACGAGTTCACAAGTAATGCTCTGATATTGACTCATGTAACACATCTATCAGTACGAGTTCACAAGTAACACTCTGATATTGACTCATGTAACGCATCTACCGGTACGAGTTCACAAGTAATGCTCTGATATTGACTCATGTAACACATCTACCAGTACGAGTTCACAAGTAACTCTCTGATATTGACTCATGTAACGCATCTACCAGTACGAGTTCACAAGTAACTCTCTGATATTGACTCATGTAACACATCTACCAGTACCAGTTCACAAGTCACAGAGACATTTTTTTGGTGAAATATTTGTGTGTAACAGCATTAGATCTATGTTGTGACTACCAGTGAACTCGATGTGTAACTCAAAGTCCAAAATGGTTAGTTTCCTGATGTCTGCAGTGGATGTCGGTATGTTGTCTTTTCACATGATTGCGAAGGCCAATCAGATGGTGAGATAGACTTTGTGTGTAGGATAAAGCTTGTACGAGGGTTTTTAGGATATTTAAAACCGAGGGGCATCACCCCCAAGGTTTTATCCTTAGGATAAGGGTTTTAAATGTCATAAAAACCCGAGGGGAATCTTTCATCTAACTCATAAACCGAAAAAAGAAACGTAAAACAACATTCATCAACATGTTTATGTTTCAAACATACTTTCAATGAAGCTTAGGAAACGGGCATAAAATATCTGTTGCTGGCGTTCGGTACTTGAAAAAGACATTCTTAAAAGCAATGTCATTTATCAGCGCCTCTGTAACCTAGTGGTACACTGACTGGGCTACAGAAACGAAGGTTGCGTGTTCGATCTGTGGGAATATAAAGAAAACATTTGTCACTTAATTTTACATTTCATTCAAAGTCAAATGTTCAAATGCAAAATAAACTTCTTGTGAGAAGCATTCATATGTTACAATGTAAACAAAAGTTGTACAGTAAACTATGTTTATAACGAATTATATACCGGTTCACGTTGACCTTGTAACAAGAAGATACGACAGGGATGTTATATGGGAGGAGTATCTGGGAGAAGCATATAAGAACAATACGTGATAGAGACAGACAAGTTTAGTGATCCATTCGTATAATTTGACTACTAGCTTGCCTTTTACAGCCAATGGAATCTGTTTCGCCAGATAAACGAGACCCTTTATTCTCTGGCATTAAGGTTTTATGTTGACTTGAACTGGGTCGATGTTTCTGCTGGAGGACTGACGTCCCGAGTTTCATCATAAGCTGAATAGCATGCATCAATTATGCTGAGCCAACTACAAAAGAAATGTTTGGACGGAGTCATTAAACCTGTCCCCCTTCCCCCCATACTGTGTTGCATTAAACATGTTTGTTAAGTGTTTGTCTTTTTTTAGGAGCAGCAGAATCTTTGCACTTGTACGCAGCAGAGGTAATTCAAAATAAACCTATATTTTTTAGTTTCAACAAAATCAGTCACTGGATTGTTTGGTCAAGACCTGATTGTTTGCAGGATGTCATTTATGGCAGGAGTGTTGCTGTGTGGTGTTAGGCAACACATGCTTACTTTTTATGCTATTTGTGTAAGTGGCGGGTGCTACCGGTAGGGCGGGACATACTTGCCCTGTTTGCAAACACCTGGTGTCATCACTCATTGTCAGTGATCCATTCATATAAGTTTCACCCTATTTTGCCTTTTACACCCAATGGAATCTGTTTGGGCAGATAATTGAGACTGATCATACTCTGGAATTGACGTTTTATATTATATACTTGAATGAAACAAGTAGCTGTCTGTCAAGATCATACGCATAGAAACAGTTAACAAGATCATGCAGACCCTAGTTGTAGCCTATATTCCAAATTCGAAATTGTATCCTTGATCTAAGAGAATCAATTTCTTTGTTATAAAAACATAAAAGAATTTGAATATTGGAATCATGTCCTTTTCTAGAGATGTGTGAGCTGGGAAAGTTGATCATCAATATTTGATGACTGGCAG
The DNA here is from genome assembly GCF_023055435.1 of Haliotis rufescens. Taxonomy (NCBI): domain Eukaryota; kingdom Metazoa; phylum Mollusca; class Gastropoda; order Lepetellida; family Haliotidae; genus Haliotis; species Haliotis rufescens. The sequence continues at coordinate 841,193 of NW_025963891.1, read as the reverse complement.
TCAAGGCTAGATCCTGCCCATCACGGGAACCGGGGAGATGCGGAGTAGGAAGTAAAAAACATTACTTCATCTCCAACTCCAGATGAATTCCTAAAATTGCACTGTAGGAAACCTATCTCAGTTACTGGTAGTTGAGCAGCCGATATGGAGGGGCGGGGAGTTGAGGCACTGTCCTCACGTGCTGGATGGGTGTCATAGCATGGCATTTATTCATTAGGAGGAGACTTGTGTTGATGTTTATACAGGGGCACGTTGATGCTCATAGATCATAAAATTTCTTAGATTGTTATATGAAGACCTGCTTATGCAGGTGCTGAAAGATGCTTATTGGTGCTCATAGCAGCTTATGCAGGTGCTTATTGATGCTCATATATGCTTATGCAGGTGCTTATTGGTGCTCATAGCAGCTTATGCAGGTGCTTATTGATGCTCATATATGCTTATGCAGGTGCTTATTGGTGCTCATAGCAGCTTATGCAGGTGCTTATTGATGCTCATAGCAGCTTATGCAGGTGCTTATTGGTGCTCATATATGCTTATGCAGGTGCTTATTGGTGCTCATAGCAGCTTATGCAGGTGCTTATGGATGCTCATGCTTAAAGGTGTTCAGTGTTGCTGATGGATGTTCATAGAGGCTAATAAATGGTTCGGATTGTCTTTAGGTTACTTAAGGCTCCTTAAAGGTGTTCATTGTCGGTGATGGTGTTCATAGAGGCTAATAAATGGTTGCATATTGTCTTTAAGTTACTTAAGGCTACTTAAAGATGCTCATTTTTGCTGATGGATGTGCATAGAGGCTAATGAATGGTTGCATATTGTCTTTAGGTTACTTAAGGCTACTTAAAGATGCTCATTGTTGGTGATGGATGTGCATAGAGGCTAATGAATGGTTGCATATTGTCTTTAAGTTACTTAAGGCTCCTTAAAAGTGTTCATTGTTGGTGATGGATGTTCATAGAGGCTAATGAGTGGTTGCGTATTGTCTTTAAGTTACTTAAGGCTCCTTAAAGGTGTTCATTGTTGGTGATGGATGTTCAAAGAGGCTAATGAATGGTTGCATATTGTCTTTAAGTTACTTAAGGCTACTTAAAGATGCTCATTGTTGCTGATGGATGTTCATAGAGGCTAATGAGTGGTTGCATATTGTCTTAAAGTTACTTAAGGCTCCTTAAAGGTGTTCATTGTTGGTGATGGATGTTCATAGAGGCTAATGAGTGGTTGCGTATTGTCTTTAAGTTACTTAAGGCTCCTTAAAGGTGTTCATTGTTGGTGATGGATGTTCATAGAGGCTAATGAGTGGTTGCGTATTGTCTTTAAGATACTTAAGGCTCCTTAAAAGTGTTCATTGTTGGTGATGGATGTTCATAGAGGCTAATGAGTGGTTGCGTATTGTCTTTAAGATACTTAAGGCTCCTTAAAGGTGTTCATTGTTGGTGATGGATGTTCATAGAGGCTAATGAGTGGTTGCGTATTGTCTTTAAGATACTTAAGGCTCCTTAAAGGTGTTCATTGTTGGTGGTGGATGTTCATAGAGGCTAATGAGTGGTTGCGTATTGTCTTTAAGATACTTAAGGCTCCTTAAAGGTGTTCATTGTTGGTGATGGATGTTCATAGAGGCTAATGAATGGTTGCGTATTGTCTTTAAGATACTTAAGGCTCCTTAAAGGTGTTCATTGTTGGTGATGGATGTTCATAGAGGCTAATGAGTGGTTGCGTATTGTCTTTAAGTTACTTAAGGCTCCTTAAAGGTGTTCATTGTTGGTGATGGATGTTCATAGAGGCTAATGAGTGGTTGCGTATTGTCTTTAAGATACTTAAGGCTCCTTAAAGGTGTTCATTGTTGGTGATAGATGTTCATAGAGGCTAATGAGTGGTTGCTTATTGTCTTTAAGATACTTAAGGCTCCTTAAAGGTGTTCATTGTTGGTGATGGATGTTCATAGAGGCTAATGAGTGGTTGCGTATTGTCTTTAAGATACTTAAGGCTCCTTAAAGGTGTTCATTGTTGGTGATGGATGTTCATAGAGGCTAATGAGTGGTTGCGTATTGTCTTTAAGATACTTAAGGCTCCTTAAAGGTGTTCATTGTTGGTGATGGATGTTCATAGAGGCTAATGAGTGGTTGCGTATTGTCTTTAAGTTACTTAAGGCTCCTTAAAGGTGTTCATTGTTGGTGATGGATGTTCATAGAGGCTAATGAGTGGTTGCGTATTGTCTTTAAGATACTTAAGGCTCCTTAAAGGTGTTCATTGTTGGTGATAGATGTTCATAGAGGCTAATGAGTGGTTGCTTATTGTCTTTAAGATACTTAAGGCTCCTTAAAGGTGTTCATTGTTGGTGATGGATGTTCATAGAGGCTAATGAGTGGTTGCGTATTGTCTTTAAGATACTTAAGGCTCCTTAAAGGTGTTCATTGTTGGTGATGGATGTTCATAGAGGCTAATGAGTGGTTGCGTATTGTCTTTAAGATACTTAAGGCTCCTTAAAGGTGTTCATTGTTGGTGATGGATGTTCATAGAGGCTAATGAGTGGTTGCGTATTGTCTTTAAGTTACTTAAGGCTCCTTAAAAGTGTTCATTGTTGGTGATGGATGTTCATAGAGGCTAATGAGTGGTTGCGTATTGTCTTTAAGATACTTAAGGCTCCTTAAAGGTGTTCATTGTTGGTGATGGATGTTCATAGAGGCTAATGAGTGGTTGCGTATTGTCTTTAAGATACTTAAGGCTCCTTAAAGGTGTTCATTGTTGGTGATGGATGTTCATAGAGGCTAATGAGTGGTTGCATATTGTCTTTAAGATACTTAAGGCTCCTTAAAGGTGTTCATTGTTGGTGATGGATGTTCATAGAGGCTAATGAGTGGTTGCATATTGTCTTTAAGTTACTTAAGGCTCCTTAAAGATGCTCATTGTTGGTGATGGATGTGCATAGAGGCTAATGAATGGTTGCATATTGTCTTTAAGATACTTAAGGCTCCTTAAAGGTGTTCATTGTTGGTGATGGATGTGCATAGAGGCTAATGAATGGTTGCATATTGTCTTTAAGTTACTTAAGGCTCCTTAAAGATGCTCATTGTTGCTGATGGATGTTCATAGAGGCTAATGAGTGGTTGCGTATTGTCTTTAAGTTACTTAAGGCTCCTTAAAGATGCTCATTGTTGGTGATGGATGTGCATAGAGGCTAATGAATGGTTGCATATTGTCTTTAAGATACTTAAGGCTCCTTAAAGGTGTTCATTGTTGGTGATGGATGTGCATAGAGGCTAATGAATGGTTGCATATTGTCTTTAAGTTACTTAAGGCTCCTTAAAGATGCTCATTGTTGCTGATGGATGTGCATAGAGGCTAATGAATGGTTGCATATTGTCTTTAAGTTACTTAAGGCTCCTTAAAGATGCTCATTGTTGGTGATGGATGTGCATAGAGGCTAATGAATGGTTGCATATTGTCTTTAAGTTACTTAAGGCTCCTTAAAGATGCTCATGGTTGCTGATGGATGTTCATAGAGGCTAATGAATGGTTGCATATTGTCTTTAAGATACTTAAGGCTACTTAAAGATACTTATTGTCGCTCTAAGTTCATTATGAATGGTGGGGGCACGGGTGGCCCAGTCGTCTAAGGCACTGCGATTTGCTGTGCAGAGTTGCGTCCCTTGGGCACGCCAGAAACCTATGATTGTTGGTTCGAATCCCGGTTCGCCTCGATTATGTTTCTAGGTTTGTCAGCACAATACCCGTACTCGTAGGTTTCACCGAAGTTGTAAACGTCTGAGACCTGCATCACTTTGGGCTTTCCTCCCACATTAAGCTGACACGCCGTGATATAACTGGAATACTGTTAAAAGCGGCGTTAAACCCAACTCACTCACTCACTCATTATGAATGGTAGTAAATTATCTTAAACTATTTAAAGCGATAGACAACTATCCAGGGATTGACATGACAAGTTTAAACCATCTGGTCCTGTGGTTTATGTAGCATAATATATTTTGTAATATAGCAAGTAAGGTAGTCTTGAATGCTGGGAGATGCTGACAGATGTGATAGATGCTTTCAAACGCTTGAGCTCAGATGTGCTTTAATGGTGGTTGATAATTATGGACGTTTTTGGATCCTAGCAGATGCTTTTAGATGATTAAGATTATTTTAGATCATTTTATATGATATGTTATATGTTAGAATGTCTAAATCCTTCATGAATGACACAAGGTCTGAATTTATAATATTTTGACAGCAAACATTTCAAGAAAAATGTTGTGTTTCCAGTGGAAATTGTTGAATGATCTTTTGTGAAAATGTAAAAAACATTCTGTTAAAATCATTTAACATTCCTTTGAGAAACTGGTGCAAATTGTCAAAGTTAATTCTGACAGGTTGCCACACGGCTGAACCAACTTGTTGAGCTCAAGGAAAAAAGAAATTGATTTTCGGTAACACGTTATATAAACAGTCTTTACATGTCCATGTTGGAAGTCAAACAAATTGGAACAGATTTGGAATTCAGGCAGCGTATTTGTCCCACGAAGAAGTCAGTCACAAGAGTACTTCTATGTGTAACATATTGCTCAAATCTCTTTTGAAGATTTCATCTTGAGTTTTTCAGCCAGGATTGGCCAAACCAGCCTTACGTTTGTTTTTAATCACAACCGCACCTCTTGGCAAACACAGCGTCATTGACATCTTAGTACTTTCCATGCAGTAGTCATAATGGTGTTTGAAGAAACCTCTGCCCAGCATTGTCCAAAGCCTGTATGGTTTAACTGACTTATGATCAATTTGACGATAATCCGAACTGGGAGGTTATAATTTCTGTATTGGAGACGGGAGGTCCCATCAATTTGTCCAGTAATAATGTTTGTCTTAGCTAGTATTCGCCTCCTTTCTTCTGCTTGGATTTAGTCCCTGTGCCTTCTTGCATGTCCTGGGCTGTTTAGAAAACGTAATTATATTTGTCGGAGAGTGTGTTGTGATTATCAAAGTCGTAGGGCTCTGATTCGAAATCAATGGTTGCTTTGATTCTACCCAGTAATAGACCAAAGTAGTCGCCTTTGCTTTGGCCCTACCAACAAGGCAACGGCAGGCCAGGTCAGATTTAGACATGATGAAGTCGATTCTATTCTGCAGGGAGGATCCCACGACGACCAAGAACCGCATTTGTTGCCGTATTCGGTTTGATAAAATAACACAAGCAACATGCCCGGCCTCTATCTCAAAGCCATCACAGTTCAAAGGCAAACTTTTAAAACCAATTTAGGCCATGTCCAGTTGGCCTGCTCTGGTCTCAGAAGAAATCAGGGAATGGAATCATTTCGGAGATACAGTTTTTCTGCAATCGTGGAAGGAATCTGATTGATACGAGCGTTTTTTTTATTTTTTCAAAGAAGAGTTCTGATTTACTTGAAATGTGAAAGGAAGACGGGTAATTGAAAGCGAAGTTTTTACAGAAGTATCTGGCCAGATGATGTGAAATTGTGATTGTTGTTTGAAAAAGTGTAGAAAAAAACAAGAAACAGTGCAGCGTTACGTGATAACATTGTTATTGTAACTCAGGATTTAGATTGCAGCAGTGAGAGTCATGGTAACCTTTAGGTTAACAGACATACATATCATATCAGTAAATGTCACAGGTGGATACAGGGAGTGTGGCTTGCAGGGGCCTGAGACAGTTTTCTTTTTTAAAATTTAAACACATTTGAGTCTGACCTAGCTATTTCAAAAACTTCTGTTATCAGCTTCTTATGGACATTAATCAGTACAAAAAAACTGTTTAAGCAGCATAGTAGAATGCTAATGATTTTGTATAATTACCACTACAATTTCTCATTCTGAGTTCCTAAGTTAGAAAGATTCACAAAGAATGTTTGACAATTGGATCGACATCATGATAACCGGCAAACACTTAGTATGGTAACTCTAAATATAAACAGGGGCATTTGTCACATGACAAGCAGGTGATGTCACATGATAAATGTACACCTGGCCAACCAATCTGTGAAGACCCGGGTTAGAATATGTCTTTAGCAATCCATGCTTGCCATAAAAGGTGACTATGCTTGTTGTAAACGGCGACTGACGGGATAGGGTGGTCAGGCTTGCTGACTTGGTTGATGCATATCATTGATCCCATGGATCAATGCTCATGATGTCAGTCACTGGATTATCTAGTCTAGACGAGATGATATAAAAAACACTGTCATATAACTGGAATATTGCTGAATGCGGTGTTAAATAACAAACAAACAAACGAACAAATAACTGGCCAACAAACTTGTATGAGTTTGACAAGACGATGACTGCTGAATCATATATCTAGATACATTTATGAGTAATGGTCTACTGGTGCCTTATTCTACCACTGACTATAGCCTCAAACTCCTTCCACTCACTCATACAGTGAATGGTCAATCTGGTGCCAGGGGGAGTACCAGAACATCGGTACCAATGTCATCTCCAGTGAACCTGCCAACAATACGCTCCGCTCATGATCAAGCAAAGGCTGCAATCCATCTCTTTCCTCATGGTTCGAAGAAATGGAATAGCTTCTCAAATAATCCATCACCAAATATTCCTATTGATTCTGTTTCTGAGGAATTTCACCTTGCTTCATGTGATATACAATCCCTCTTTGTTGCTTAATTCTAAGGATTGTAAAACTTTGTATGCATACTCTGTCTTTACAATTTGCACATCTTCAAGCTTGATCAGTGTTTATTATGTTAGGAAATATTTTCTGTTAGTCACGTCTATACACATCAGATTCTTGAAGGCACATCTGAATGTTCAAGGACGAGGTGCACCATATCAATATTTTTGTAACGTTCTTCTTATTTAGATTCTGAGTCAGTTTGACAAATTACATGTAGCTTAATCTTGTAAAATTTAACAAAACGGACTTGATTTTTTAAGGAAACTTAATCCAATTTCAACTTCGAACAAGGAGTTATCATTAGTTTAGTGTATGACGATTTCCATCATCAAGTTTGAAACCTGTAGCTCCGATTTCAAATATTGGTCATCAGACAAGCCAACTAAGCGAAGGAGTTGCTTGCTTGTCAGATATTAATGTTTGATCGGAACAGGAGTAATTCTGTTTGCAAGACTATAGACGTGAATTAGCTTCGTAATAGACAGTTGTATGATCCAAGATCACATCATTCACTTTCCTTCCTTCGCCTATCAAAGAGTCAATGTTGTTTTACGGGTAATTAATGCTTTTGCTGCTCCTGGATGGGCAAACTTGCAATCTTATTAATGGAATCCTGTGTAGATAATCGAAGCTACCACCAGATCAAGGCTACATTGGCACGAAACTTGTTTGACGTTTTACGAAATTTCCTGCAGAAGGCCTCGAGTTTGGTTGCCCTGTTGACGGCATTGGGTACTGTTTTCTTTGTCTCTGGTTCCATCAAACACCCTGGTTAATTTGAGAAGAAATGTGGCAGCAGTAGTTTCTTCTCATTTACCTCATTGTGTGTACAAGACGCTAATAAATTTGACAGTTCTGTGATCTGTATTTTAATCAAGACAAGGTTCGGTGAGTGTTTGGGGAAAATGTATATCATCAGTCAGACAAGACAAGGAATGAAGTCTGTGATTAACAGTGCTGTTTTTACAGTTCTGTTCTAGTGGCGAGATATTCTTGTGGAAGCCTCGGTGGCTGCGTGGGTTAGACTGCTGACTTTGTGTGCTAGTGAATAGGTGCCTTACTGGCAGTGAGGGTTCGAATCCCGGAGGCGACTCAACCCAAAAAAGTTTGAGAATCTGTACTTTTCTCAGAAAGTGTTATCCCAAATATAACATTTGTTATAAGTGTTAGTCAATACACAATGTTCCAGGACTACTTCTTGCTTCTTCATCAGATAATGGATTTTTTTGGCCTGCTCGCTCAATTTATGATGGATTAGAGTGAGTGGGTGAGTGAGTTTAGTTTGACGCCGCTTTTAGCAATATTCCAGCAATATCACAGTGGGGGGCGCCAGAAATGGGCTTCACACAATGTACCCATGTCGGATGATGGATTAGAAAAATGAAGATACAACAAAATGCGAAAGAGGTTTACTGTTTATGTTTGAAAATAGCGATAAAATGCATAGTAATGCCTCTGCCACAGAAGTCAGGATATAACAAATTACCGTAATAATTATATTGCACTGCAGCCACCTCCCAGGAACACATGCTTGTCGTAAGACACGACTAACGGGGTCAGGCTGGTGGCTTGGTTGATGCATGTCGTCATATCCCCATTGTGTAGATCGATGCTCATTATGTCAATCAGTTGATTGTCTTCTGCAGAATTTGTTATTTCCAGACCACCATCATATACATGTCGCTGGGATATTGCTGAGTGCAGCATTAACAAACAAACAAACAAACAAACAAACACTACCAAAGACCCCGCCTCATTGTATTGTTCCCAAGAACCTACAGATGAAGATCATCATGTGTTCCAAAGTAGATCCTCAAGGTCGCTGACAATGACATGTAATTCTCAGTCATGAACATTATTTGTGTATTGTTTGATAGGCATTACTAAAAAGTTGACGGATGACAAAGTAGACACAATTTATTGATAGCATCCTCTTTAATTACTGTAAAGGCAACGTTTTGATATAGATCCTTAAACCATTGTCAAGCAAGGTTGACAAAGGTATAAGGATCTATACTGAAACGTCACGTACGTTATCCAGAAATTTTGTCTACTTTATCATCTGTCAACTTCTAACTAATACCTATCAAACAAATCACCATGTGTTCCCTTGTTTCATTATTTGTGAAATGCTTCCAGCATGGTCAGGCATGACATCACCATCTGGTAGTTACTACATTCACAGTGGGTCAAACTGACCAGCAAGCACCTGTTGCTGACCAGTGCCTGCCATTACCAAATGTGTCTGTGTTGAGTCTCAAGAGGGTTGTCATGGTGGGAATCTGTCGACACCCGCGATCATATGACAATAATGTACAACTGCCTTGGACAGTTTGTTTCAAGAGTAACAATATCAAAATTAATGTTGGTCTCACATTTGATTAAAACTTTGATGAAAATCTAATCATTTATTTATTATGGTCCCCTACGTGTTACTATCGAGATTTAAAAATCCTTCACTTGTAAACAGAATTAGCATTTACTTTATGTACAGAACCACCTGCCCCACACAAGCAGTGTGTGAAACAGTCTCACAATATGTTGGCCAGGCTGGCTAGGTCGCCTTAAAAGTTGCTGGCCAGTTTCTAATTTCACTTGTTTAAAAATGTACCAGTTTATTTTTCATCCACGCAATGTTTGACATGGGTAGTCAGAGTTTGTCAAGTAACACTGCTTGTGTGGTTTAACTACAAATTACAACTGTCACTCAAACAAGATGAAAGAAGGTAACTTTATTCTCGTTACATGGGTTCTTTACGCATATTCATTTTTAGTTTTTTTAGTTTTGAAGGTCATATTCTATTATAATTTTAATCAACTGAGGTGTGCGTAAAGAAATTCCCTGTTGAAAGTATTTCAGTAGCCAGCCAGGCTTGGGACATTTCAGAACCTTTAGCCCGACCAAAATTTTGCTAGCCACAGGCAGGCAGCTAACTCACATGCTGATTTAAAGCTAACTGAAAAAATAAAAATATTTATTAATACAAATGTATGTTTATATCCGCACTGCCCTACTCAAGCTAATAAACTGTAAAATAGGAAGTGTGACCAAATCTCTCATTTTTTCACAAATAGCCAAAACGTGCATGACTAGAAAAGGAGAAACTGATGACCATTCCCCTGGGGATATCATCAAAGCAAACACACAGTGTGCTTGTCTGACTCCATGTCATGAATACGTTGTGTCAACATCACACGCAAACATCTGCTGCTGGAGCCGCACGCGACTTCATGTGGCACGGACTTCTCATGTTATATGTACAAACCCCCGTGGGCCTTGTTAGACCAAAGTCATTTTTATACACAATGTTCAACAGGCCTTTCAGGCTCAACTGACTAGTGTGGTGAGCTTAAAGTATGCTTTGTTCATCTGACCATCCTTCGGTCCCTCTGTTCATCCTTCTGTCCCTCTGTTAATCTGTCAATCCTTCTGTCCCCCTGTTCCTCTATTCATCCTTTTGTCCCTCTGTTCATCCTTCTGTCCCTCTGTTCATTTGACCATCCTTCTGTCCATCTGACCATCCTTCTGTCCCTCTGTTCATTTGACCATCCTTCTGTACCTCTGTTCATTTGACCATCCTTCTGTCCATCTGACCATCCTTCTGTCCTCTGGTCATTTGACCATCCTTCTGTCCCTTTGTTCATCCTTCTGTCCCTCTGTTCATCTCTTCATCCTTCTCTCCCTCTGTTCATCTGTCAATCCTTCTGTCCCTCTGTTCATTTAATTGACCATCCTTCTGTACCCCTGTTCATCTGACCATCCTTCTGTCCCTCTGTTCATCCTTCTGTCCCTCTGCTCATCTGTTCATCCTTCTGTACCTCTGTTCATCTGACATTCCTGACCCTCTGTTCATCTGTCAATCCTTCTGTCCCTCTGTTCATCTGACCATCCTTCTGTCCCTCTGTTCATTTGACCATCCTTCTGTCCCTCTGTTTATCTGACCATCCTTCTGTTCATCTGACATCTCTTCATCCTTCTGTCCTTCTGTTCATCCTTCTGTCCTCTGTTCATCTGTTCACCTGACCATCCTTCTGTTCATCTGACCATCCTTCTGTACCTCTGTTCGTCTGAGCATCCCTTTGTCCATCTGTTCATCCTTCTGTTCATCTGACCATCCTTCTGTCCCTCTGTTCGTCTGAGCATCCCTTTGTCCATCTGTTCATCCTTCTGTATCTGTTCATCTGACCATCCTTCTGTACCTCTGTTCATCTGACCATCCTTCTGTACCTCTGTTCATCTGACCATCCTTCTGTACCTCTGTTCATCTGACCATCTTGTCCCTCTGTTCATCGGACCATCCTTCTGTCCCTCTGTTCATCTGTCCATTCTTCTGTCCCTCTGTTCATCCTTCTGTTCATCCGACCATTCTTCTGTCCATCTATTCCTTTGTCCTTCTGAATCACAGACAATCCTGTGTTTGTCTAGCAGCTGTGTGCTGATGAAGATATGAATATGGAAGACCTGATCAGTGTTCCACAGCTTACGCCATATTGTAGCTACACTTTGTGTTTTTGCATTTCTTATCAACAAATATTTACTTTTTTATGCATATTTTGTGAGTGGTGGGTGCTGCCTGTGTAATCTGTTTTGGCAGATAATTGAGACTGATTATTCTTCTGGCATTAACTTCTTGAAATAGGTAAATACTTTCCTAGTATTCTTTATATTGTTGTTTAAATGGTACCAAATGTAAAAATCAATGTCAGCCTACTTGTACTTGAGCACAGTATCTGAAACAGAGGATGCTACACATACATCTTGGCTACACATACGTCTTGGCTGGAACTACAGTCAGTGTGTTGGCGTTTGTCCTAAACACGCCCCCCAGACACTTGTATCCTTTAGCACACTTAGTCTGACTCTGAGAATATATTCCGATCTCCTTCTGTTGCTGTCCCACTGGAATTTGGAAAATGAATTTGTCTCTTTCCCTGTTCTGGATGGTTAACATGGGGACTGTCTATGTGGCCTAATCAACTAAAGGGGGCATTGGACTGAGTCAGTGGTTAGCAAAGTCATATCAGGGGCACTGGGTGATGATTAGGACACCAGATAGCCCTCAAGTCGTGTGGTGAGGACTCAAGATAGTCCTCTATTTGTGTGGTGAGGACTCAATATCCCAGATAACCCTCTATTTGTGTGGTGAGGACTCAATATCCCAGATAACCCTCTAGTCGTGTGATGAGGACTCAATATCCCAGACAATCCTCTAGTCATGTGATGAAGACTCAATATCCCAGACAATCCTCTAGTCATGTGATGAGGACTCAATATCCCAGACAATCCTCTAGTCGTGTGGTGAGGACTCAATATCCCAGACAATCCTCTAGTCGTGTGGTGAGGACTCAATATCCCAGATAACTCTCTTGTCATGTGATGAAGACTCAATATCCCAGCCAATCCTCTAGTCGTGTGATGAGGACTCAGTATCCCAGATAACCCTCTTGTTGTGTCAATATCCCTATCTGGTAACAGCCATTTTGGATTTTCCAACACCGACCTCGCATATTTCACATGGAAATTCTGTTACTGATGCCTTGCCCAATATTATTCTGCTAATCTAACATGACGCCGTATACGGCAACTAAAGAGACTATAACTAATAATATATAGGGTTCATCTTGCTTTGTTTCAGTCGTACCTGGAGCAGGGTCTGGTGGCCGTCACGTATGGTGCCAAGGACTCCCTGGTGGACTTCCTGCATGTCGACAACCTGGTCCAGGCCCACACTCTGGCCGGCCGCGGGCTGTCCCGGGACAGGGGCCACATCGCTGTGAGTAGGTCCAGCACCAGATGTGCTCAACTGTAGAAGTTGCACCAAATCAAACTTAGGAATTAATGTTGACAATGTATATCAAGCATGTATGCAGACAGTCCAATTGTTCAACAACAACCATAAGAAGTGAGCGAGTGAGTATATTTTTACGCTGCTTTTAGCAATATTCCAGGAATATCACGGCGGGGGACACCAGAAATGGGCTTCACACTTGTACCCATGTTGGGAATCGAACCTGGGTCTTCAGCATGACGATTACCATAAGGAAATCCCGGTTTTGTCATAATGTTGATAAAGATGTCCAGCCATGTTGACCATGTACTTTTTTCATCATATCTAAAGCAAACATTTGCAGTTAGGATTAGCTCTTCAAATGGGAATCATTCTGTTGTTGATCTTGGCAAAATCATTCAACATCTTGTAAGCTGGTCTGACGGATGTTCCAAACTATATGCAGACGTCAACCCTCTGCCATTGACGCTGGTTACCTGGACTTTTTACACTCATGTCCCTGGTTATTGCTGTTTAAAGGACAATTTAAGTTGGAACCAGGAAGGATGATTTGGATGATAAATATAATCTCGCCCTTGTATCTTTTTATATCATATATACATCAACGTTCGTCACTAAAAGTATAAAACTTCTCGACAACTTACATAGCGATACATGGGTTATTTTCTCTATATATACCAAGATTACCACAAACTGTTTTTTGATAATATCTCTGCATAACGGAGCTGTCCAGTCTCAAAGGTTCCAGTGTATTGTAGAATACACCAAAATTATTTTTTCAAATGGAAAATGAGCCCAAAAAGTGTAAATAGTTTTTCGTCCCAGTAGTAATGTTGAGTGCCTCTGTGCTCTATGGAGGCCCCTGTCACTGACAGCGCTGTCCGACTGTCAACATTGCCTGTCATTGTCAATTTCAGGCCGGCCAAGCTTATTTCATCTGTGATGACAAACCAATCAACAACTTTGAGTTCTTCAGACCCCTGGTAAGTGAACTAATTATCTGAAATTAACGAGTCAGCTGTCAGTGGTTATTGATTTGAATGAAATTTCACCAAACTCACAAATTAGTATCAATGCAGGTTTTTCTTGCTGAATGTTTGTGTGATGTGATATTATAGCGTATCATGTTGTTGTAATTTGATGCTGTCAACTTCTGCCTCAAGGCTTCGTCTCCATGGCAACAATGCGTTGATAAGCAATAATACATCAGATTCTTTGTAGAATTGGCTGGGATGACTGCAAATGCTGGGACACCAAAGTTTGTTGGTTTTGTTCTTTGTTCTTTAAAGCCACACTCAGCAATGTGATGGCCGTCTGTAAATTATCGAGTCTGGACCAGACAATCCAGTGATCATCATGAGCATTGATCTACGCAGTTGGGATACAGTGACATGCATTTACCAAGTCAGTGAGCCTGACCAACCGATACAGTTTTTATTCACCTATTATTCATGACGAGCATAGTATCCTTTTACAGCAAACATGGGTTGCTGAAGACCTATTCTACCCCTGATCTTCACGGTGGGGACGCAAAAGAAGTACATATGGTTGGCACAGTGGATTGTGCAGTTGGTGAATACAGACTTCCCCATGTTTGAATTTGAACATGACAAGTGATGACAGTCTCTTTTGTCATCCTGTCCATCGTCTTGTCTGGATGTAAGCTACAATGAGAGACTGCTTGGATGTATGAGGGAGTTTAGTCAAAGTGGCCTATGGTGTCACCGCAATTCACCATGCAGAGTTGCATCCCTTGGTTGTGCCAGGAACCACGTTGAGTTTACCTCCAAGGTTTGACTAGGCTGATGTGTGTCATTATACTCCATTCTGTGAAACGGTGCTCATAAATATCAATCACTGGATTGTCTGGTCCACGTGTTGAAGCCAAGAAGGAACAGGGTAAGGATACAGGTAACCACGCTTGTCGTAAGAGGCGAATATATGGATCTGGAGATCAGGCTCACTGACCTGGTTGATGCAAGTCATTGTATCTCAATTGCGTGGATCAATGCTCATGATGTCAATCACTGAATTGTCTGGTCCAGACTTGATTATTGACAGACCCCCGTCATACAGCTGGAATATTGCTGAGTGTGGCGTTAAACAACAGACACGTTCATGCTCATTCGCTCATGGAGGGGTTAGTATACACTGGCTCTGTTGTTTGTGTGTCCCTTGGCTCTATTGACCATGGCGTCGTAACTTCCCAGCCTCACTAGCCGTAGTACCATTAAAGAAGTGCAGATTCATAAAATGTGAAGCTGAAAAATGAGATATTTAAGTTTAAAACAAGTATTTTAACGTGAAAATAAAACTTTTGTTGTTTGTTTCACAGACAAAACTCAAAGACATTTTCCATGATAGTTAGAATGCCCATGGCAATGGTGACAGTTTTGTCCCCACATTAAGTGTTCCAGTAGGACACTATCAACACGTGACAGTTTTGTCCCCACATTAAGTGTTCCAGTAGGACACTATCAACACGTGACAGTTTTGTCCTCACATTAAGTGTTCCAGTAGGACACTATCAACACGTGACAGTTTTGTCCTCACATTAAGTGTTCCAGTAGGACACTATCAACACGTGACAGTTTTGTCCCCACATTAAGTGTTCCAGTAGGACACTATCAACACGTGACAGTTTTGTCCCCACATTAAGTGTTCCAGTAGGACACTATCAACACGTGACAGTTTTGTCCCCACATGAAGTGTTCCAGTAGGACACTATCAACACGTGACAGTTTTTTCCCACATCAAGTGTTCCAGTAGGACACTATCAACACATGACAGTTTTGTCCTCACATTAAGTGTTCCAGTAGGACACTATCAACACGTGACAGTTTTTTCCCACATCAAGTGTTCCAGTAGGACACTATCAACACGTGACAGTTTTGTCCCCACATTAAGTGTTCCAGTAGGACACTATCAACACATGACAGTTTTGTCCTCACATTAAGTGTTCCAGTAGGACACTATCAACACGTGACAGTTTTGTCCCCACATTAAGTGTTCCAGTAGGACACTATCAACACGTGACAGTTTTGTCCTCACATTAAGTGTTCCAGTAGGACACTATCAACACATGACAGTTTTGTCCCCACATTAAGTGTTCCAGTAGGACACTATCAACACGTGACAGTTTTGTCCCCACATTAAGTGTTCCAGTAGGACACTATCAACACATGACAGTTTTGTCCCCACATTAAGTGTTCCAGTAGGACACTATCAACACGTGACAGTTTTGTCCTCACATTAAGTGTTCCAGTAGGACACTATCAACACATGACAGTTTTGTCCTCACATTAAGTGTTCCAGTAGGACACTATCAACACGTGACAGTTTTGTCCTCACAATAAGTGTTCCAGTAGGACACTATCAACACGTGACAGTTTTGTCCTCACATTAAGTGTTCCAGTAGGACACTATCAACACATGACAGTTTTGTCCTCACATTAAGTGTTCCAGTAGGACACTATCAACACGTGACAGTTTTGTCCTCACATTAAGTGTTCCAGTAGGACACTATCAACACGTGACAGTTTTGTCCTCACATTAAGTGTTCCAGTAGGACACTATCAACACATGACAGTTTTGTCCTCAAATTAAGTGTTCCAGTAGGACACTATCAACACGTGACAGTTTTGTCCTCACATTAAGTGTTCCAGTAGGACACTATCAACACGTGACAGTTTTGTCCTCACATTAAGTGTTCCAGTAGGACACTATCAACACATGACAGTTTTGTCCCCACATTAAGTGTTCCAGTAGGACACTATCAACACGTGACAGTTTTGTCCCCACATTAAGTGTTCCAGTAGGACACTATCAACACATGACAGTTTTGTCCCCACATTAAGTGTTCCAGTAGGACACTATCAACACATGACAGTTTTGTCCTCACATTAAGTGTTCCAGTAGGACACTATCAACACATGACAGTTTTGTCCTCACATTAAGTGTTCCAGTAGGACACTATCAACACGTGACAGTTTTGTCCTCACATTAAGTGTTCCAGTAGGACACTATCAACACGTGACAGTTTTGTCCTCACATTAAGTGTTCCAGTAGGACACTATCAACACATGACAGTTTTGTCCTCACATTAAGTGTTCCAGTAGGACACTATCAACACGTGACAGTTTTGTCCTCACATTAAGTGTTCCAGAAGGACACTATCAACACGTGACAGTTTTGTCCTCACATTAAGTGTTCCAGTAGGACACTATCAACACATGACAGTTTTGTCCTCAAATTAAGTGTTCCAGTAGGACACTATCAACACGTGACAGTTTTGTCCTCACATTAAGTGTTCCAGTAGGACACTATCAACACGTGACAGTTTTGTCCTCACATTAAGTGTTCCAGTAGGACACTCTCAACACATGACAGTTTTGTCCTCACATTAAGTGTTCCAGTAGGACACTATCAACACGTGACAGTTTTGTCCCCACATTAAGTGTTCCAGTAGGACACTATCAACACGTGACAGTTTTGTCCCCACATGAAGTGTTCCAGTAGGACACTATCAACACGTGACAGTTTTTTCCCACATCAAGTGTTCCAGTAGGACACTATCAACACATGACAGTTTTGTCCCCACATTAAGTGTTCCAGTAGGACACTATCAACACATGACAGTTTTGTCCTCACATTAAGTGTTCCAGTAGGACACTCTCAACACGTGACAGTTTTGTCCTCACATTAAGTGTTCCAGTAGGACACTATCAACACGTGACAGTTTTGTCCCCACATTAAGTGTTCCAGTAGGACACTATCAACACGTGACAGTTTTGTCCCCACATTAAGTGTTCCAGTAGGACACTATCAACACATGACAGTTTTGTCCTCACATTAAGTGTTCCAGTAGGACACTATCAACACGTGACAGTTTTGTCCTCACATTAAGTGTTCCAGTAGGACACTATCAACACGTGACAGTTTTGTCCTCACATTAAGTGTTCCAGTAGGACACTATCAACACATGACATCTGGGACTGGAGGCTGGTGAACTAATGGTGATTATGTGCATAGTGGTGCCTACACTGGATAATTGTGACAACACTACTGCTTGAACCATCGGCCCTCCAATCCATCACTCACACTGCTGATGTTGCCACTGAGACATCAACTTTGCTCCACAGTTCATGGCTGTACCAGCTGAACTTGTTTCTTGCATTTTACAAAAGAGAATTATGTGCAGCCCGCGAAATTCAGGCTATTCCATTTGCCCGAGACTTCTAAATTGTTCTGAGGACAAGGAAAAACACAATGATGGTAGTCATTGACTAGCATTTGGGGCTATAATTCTGAACCAGCTCTCAAAGCTTCAATTTTGCTACAAATTGGAATTGAATAAAACTGATAGAAAATGTAAACATAGTAAAGGACGAGCTACACCTGCTGAGGACCAGTGAAGTATAAGTTGTAGGATTATCGTGAGGGGTACTCATCCCACGTTAGGTTTATGCCACGGAACCAAGTGGTATGAATCTAATGGGGGACACATGAAACAATATTTACCCTAAGTGATACTGCTACAACAATCTTATGTTAAACTGCCATTGCAAAAAAATTCAAAACTGATAGAAACAGCTGTTCGAATGAGCTGAGGTTAGCTTGTGCTATTTCAGGTAATGTTCATTGACTCGGAATTCCATGTGCAGCCTGTCTTGTTCATGGCGGGGTATAAGAGATTTATTCACCTTCTGAGAAACTTATTTCCCTCCCAGGCAGGATACACCGATTTTATCAAAATCACGTGGACCAATCAGATCTCATCATTCTGTCCTGGAGGTATGGTAATATATGTGGACCAGTCTTTAAAAAAACTAATTTCGAAGGCTGATTTGTGTCATTACTGAAAAAATATAGTGTTTATTGTACTGCCAAGAGCCCCATTCCATGAAGAGCTAAGAATGTCACGAGTCTATGTTTAAGTACTGGAGTTACAACCATCTTAGCACTAAGAGTGTAAAGAGTCTATATTGAAGTATTATGGTTACTATCATCTTAGTCATCTTTGCTGTATTTTCCTAGCTCACTGAGATATGTTTCTGCAGTGAAACATGGATACCCAACACACAACTCCGAGCCGACCAGTCCTTGTTTCATCCCCCTAATGCCGTGTGCCAGGCAGGGTAACAACAAGTACCATCTTTTAATGTCTTTTGGTATGACATGTCAAGGGGGTCAGGCCCCCAACCTTTTGCTCTCGATACAGAGACTCTGTATGTATGAATGTATATGTTCATGGTCAATGTTGTCCAATCAAAACAAATAAGTCTACCTCTTTGTGTTGGTTGTCCAGACCAAGAGGCATGGTTTCGATTCCAAACATTGGTTCAACATGGGAAGTCGATTTTTGGTATCTCCAAGGTTAAGGTCAGCTATACAGTGAGTGAGTATGGTTTTATACAGCTTTAGCAATATTCCAGAAATATCAAGCAGGGGGACACTAGAAATGGGCTTCTCACGTTGACTCATGTAGGGAAACGAACCCGAGCTTTCGGCATGATGAGTGAACACTTACACCACTAAGCTACCCCACTGCAAATCATCCTTGAGGTTACAGCATGGCTCAGTGGACCAGGGTTCGATTCCTAACATGGGTCCACCCTGGGAGATCCTTCCTTGGCTTCCCCATGACATTGTTTGACTTTTGCTAAAAGCGGCATAACACCATTCTCACCTGTATTCACTCACACAATGCACTGTGTCTCAGATGAGATGCATCTTTGTCCTGTCCCAGAAACCTGGCCGCTGATCATATTCTGATTTTGAGCTGCCACCCTCAATTTCAGGATCAGTGTATGTGATGTAATGAAAGCCAGTTGCCAGGCTTGTATTAGTTTAATACTTGTCACATTCAATAACGCAGGAGATGACATAATCATACAACATTGTTATTCACGGATTTACTATGGTTATATACTCCGAGTCTCAATAGCTGCGTTCTGAAGGGGAAAAAAAATCAATTTTATTTTCTGTTCCTGATTTCAAGAATTCCTATAACAGGTATTGACGTATATTTTTTAAATGGGAAAATTAGAGCAAAACAAATGTCCGCCCGTGGGTTGCTGGGATAGGTCACGTCTTGTCATTGGAAACACACACACACTGGGAGGTTCTCACACCATGGCTTACTACAAGATCAATGTTCATAGTTTACTTTAGGTGATTACTCCATCTCGTGGGAAATAGATTACAGTGACCGGACAACTTGTGTCATGTAACAGTCCTTCGTACCAGCTACAACAAAGATACTCATGTATGCAATTGTTGTTGTTGTTAATCCTCTACCTACTATATATATTCTGTACTAAGTCCCTCATTCGGTCTTGCTTGACAACAGTATAAGGATCTATACCAAAACATCGCTTTTCACAGTATTAAAGAAGTTGTTATCCATAAAATTGTGTCTACCTTGTCATCCATCAACTTCTAAGTAATGCCTATCCATTAATTTACGACAAAGATTACTTACTGGGGTGTACAACAGATGGTGGCCATGCATTGAGGTGTGTGTGGACTGATGCCACTTATATAGTGCCAGTAAATCCCCCACACAGACAGAGTATACTGAATCCGAGCCAACCAGGCCTTGTTTTATCCCCTGAGTGTCAGCAGGGTAACAAGTACCATCTTTGAATGTCTTTTGGTATAATGCAGTTTGGGATCGAACCCCGACCTTACATTCTCTGGGCAGATGGTCTATCCACTAGACTATGGAATTGGTCCTAGTGTATAGAGTTAGTGTTCAATATAGGTCTTTGAAACTT
This sequence comes from Haliotis rufescens, assembly GCF_023055435.1. NCBI lineage: Eukaryota > Metazoa > Mollusca > Gastropoda > Lepetellida > Haliotidae > Haliotis > Haliotis rufescens. Next base: position 820,986 of record NW_025963891.1, on the reverse strand, counting down.
GGACTACGTAGAGGCTTGTTGGTACTCCTTTTGAGTTAAGTAAAGTTGTTTGAGCTTTACTGGAATGTGCCCCTGCATAGGATGTTGAGACATCTGAGGATAAATTAAGAATTAAGGTCAAAATTATACCTTTCCAAAACCTTGTGTAGGTCACAGATGGGCCTAAGATCAAAGATGCCAATGTGCATAGTTGCATCTCTTAGGGCGCCGGAGTCTTATGACCGTGGATCCATATCACAGATATCCCCTAATTATGATTCTTGGTTTGTCAGCACCATAGAGGAAGTAAGGGTTTCACTAGTTTTGTAAATGTCTGGATATTGTAGGAAGTATGTCACAGTACAGAGGTTCTGGGGATCTGTGGATGATGTTGAATTCCTCATAACACTAAATATCATAGATTGATATGCACAGCTTGAATGTAGTTAAAGACGTGTATGGTGTAAGGGAGAGAACTCTTGTTTTCATCATTTTTCTTTCTATGACTGTTTGCTGTTATCAAGGAAACTGGCAGAGAAAGGATGGGATGATCATGCCAGAAAGTGGTCCGTCAGGGGACGTGATTGAAACAGGGAGGCTAGTCCGAATGAGAAGATACATATTGGTCTGACATGGATCTAAGTGTTCTAAATAGCATACATCAACATCATACTTACAGAAGCCACACTGTATGTCCTTGCCGACAGTTGAGTGATTACAGAAAATTATAATAGCACAGTGACCATTCACTGGTCAGGTCACTCGCTGGTCTGGTCACTCCCCGGTCTTGTCTCTCACAGGTCTGGTCTCTCAATGGTCTGGTCACTTGCTGGTCAGGTCACTCGCTGGTTTGGTCACTCACTGGTCTTGTCTCTCACAGGTCTGGTCTCTCAATGGTCTGGTCACTTGCTGGTCAGGTCACTCACCGGTCTGGTCACTCCCCGGTCTGGTCACTCACTGGTCTGGTCTCTCACTGGCCAGGTCTCTCACCAGTCTGGTCACTCCCCGGTCTGGTCACTCACTGGTCTGGTCTGGTCTCTCACAGGTCAGGTCTCTCACTGGTCTGGTCTCTCACAGGTCTGGTCTCTCACCAGTCTGGTCACTCACTGGTCTGGTCACTCGCTGGTCTGGTCTCTCACAGGTCTGGTCACTCACCGGTCTGGTCTCTCACTGGTCTGGTCACTCGCTGGTCTGGTCACTTGCTGGTCAGGTCACTCGCTGGTCTGGTCTCTCACTGGTCAGGTCACTCACCGGTCTGGTCACTCCCCGGTCTGGTCACTCACTGGTCTGGTCTCTCACAGGTCAGGTCTCTCACTGGTCTGGTCTCTCACAGGTCTGGTCTCTCACCAGTCTGGTCACTCCCCGGTCTGGTCACTCACTGGTCTGGTCTCTCACAGGTCAGGTCTCTCACTGGTCTGGTCTCTCACAGTTCTGGTCTCTCACCAGTCTGGTCACTCGCTGGTCTGGTCACTCACTGGTCTGGTCTCTCAAAGGTCTGGTCTCTCACCAGTCTGGTCACTCACTGGTCTGGTCTCTCACAGGTCAGGTCTCTCACCAGTCTGGTCACTCGCTGGTCTGGTCTCTCACAGGTCAGGTCTCTCACTGGTCTGGTCTCTCACAGGTCTGGTCTCTCACCAGTCTGGTCACTCCCCGGTCTGGTCACTCACTGGTCTGGTCTCTCACAGGTCAGGTCTCTCACTGGTCTGGTCTCTCACAGGTCTGGTCTCTTACCAGTCTGGTCACTCGCTGGTCTAGTCACTCACTGGTCTGGTCTCTCACAGGCCTGGTCTCTCACTGGTCTGGTCACTCACAAGTCTGGTCACTCGCTGGTCTGGTCTCTCACAGGTCGGGTCTCTCACTGGTCTGGTCTCTCACAGGTCTGGTCTCTCACCGGTCTGGTCAGTCCCCGGTCTGGTCACTCACCGGTCTGGTCTCTCACTGGCCAGGTCTCTCACCAGTCTGGTCACTCCCCGGTCTGGTCACTCATTGGTCTGGTCTCTCACAGGTCAGGTCTCTCACTGGTCTGGTCTCTCACAGGTCTGGTCTCTCACCAGTCTGGTCACTCGCTGGTCTGGTCACTCGCTGGTCTGGTCACTTGCTGGTCAGGTCACTCGCTGGTCTGGTCTCTCACTGGTCTGGTCACTCGCTGGTCTGGTCACTTGCTGGTCAGGTCACTCGCTGGTCTGGTCTCTCACTGGTCAGGTCACTCACCGGTCTGGTCACTCACTGGTCTGGTCTCTCACTGGCCAGACCGCCTCCGTGGTCTTGTGGTAGAGCGTCCGCCCGGAGAGCGGAAGGTCAGGGGTTCGATCCCGGGCCGCGTCATACAAAAAGACGTTAAAAGATTGTACTTGTTGTTACCCTGTCTGGCGCTCGGCATTAAGGGGCTAAAACAAGGACTGGTCGGCTCGGAGTCAGTATACTGTGTCTGAGTGAGGTATTCATGTTAAACTGCGGCATGGTATCTCAGTGAGCTAGCACTATAAATCGGCATCAGTCCGGACTAGTACAAGCAGCCACACACACACATACACGTGCATGCACGTCGCTATATAAGTGCAATAATCTTGGACGCGACGTTAAACCCAATTTCACCTCACCTCACCTCACTGGCCAGGTCTCTCACCAGTCTGGTCACTCCCCGGTCTGGTCACTCACTGGTCTGGTCTGGTCTCTCACAGGTCAGGTCTCTCACTGGTCTGGTCTCTCACAGGTCTGGTCTCTCACCAGTCTGGTCACTCGCTGGTCTGGTCACTCACTGGTCTGGTCTCTCACAGGTCTGGTCACTCACCGGTCTGGTCTCTCACTGGTCTGGTCACTCGCTGGTCTGGTCACTTGCTGGTCAGGTCACTCGCTGGTCTGGTCTCTCACTGGTCAGGTCACTCACCGGTCTGGTCACTCCCAGGTCTGGTCACTCACCGGTCTGGTCACTCACCGGTTTGGTCACTCACTTGTCAGGTCACTCACCGGTCTCGTTGGTCACTTACTGGTCTGGTCACTCACTGGTCTGGCTGGTCACTCACCGGTCTGGTCACTCACCGGTCTGGTCACTCACCGGTCAGGTCACTCACCGGCCTGGTCACTCACCGGTCAGGTCACTCACCGGTCTGGTCACTCACCGGTCTGGTCACTCATCGGCCTGGTCACTCACCGGTCAGGTCACTCACTGGTCTGGTCACTCACCGGTCTGGTCACTCACCGGTCTGGTCACTCACCGGTCAGGTCACTCACTGGTCTGGTCACTCACCGGTCTGGTCACTCACCGGTCTGGTCACTCACCGGTCTGGTCACTCACCGGCCTGGTCACTCACCGGTCAGGTCACTCACTGGTCTGGTCACTCACTGGTCTGGTCACTCACCGGTCAGGTCACTCACCGGTCTGGTCACTCACCGGTCTGGTCACTCACCGGTCTGGTCACTCACCGGTCTGGTCACTCACTTGTCTGGTCACTCACCGGTCTGGTCACTCACCGGTCAGGTCACTCACTGGTCTGGTCACTCACCGGTCTGGTCACTCACTGGTCAGGTCACTCACTGGTCTGGTCACTCACCGGTCTGGTCACTCACTGGTCAGGTCACTCACTGGTCTGGTCACTCACTGGTCAGGTCACTCACTGGTCTGGTCACTCACCGGTCTCGTTGGTCACTCACTGGTCTGGTCACTCACTGGTCAGGTCACTCACTGGTCTGGTCACTCACTGGTCAGGTCACTCACTGGTCTGGTCACTCACCGGTCTGGTCACTCACCGGTCTGGTCACTCACCGGTCTGGTCACTCACCGGCCTGGTCACTCACTGGTCTGGTCACTCACTGGTCTGGTCACTCACTGGTCAGGTCACTCACTGGTCTGGTCACTCACTGGTCAGGTCACTCACTGGTCTGGTCACTCACCGGTCTCGTTGGTCACTCACTGGTCAGGTCACTCACTGGTCTGGTCACTCACTGGTCTGGTCACTCACCGGTCAGGTCACTCACCGGTCTGGTCACTCACCGGTCTGGTCACTCACCGGTCTGGTCACTCACCGGTCTGGTCACTCACTTGTCTGGTCACTCACCGGTCTGGTCACTCACCGGTCAGGTCACTCACTGGTCTGGTCACTCACCGGTCTGGTCACTCACCGGTCAGGTCACTCACTGGTCTGGTCACTCACCGGTCTGGTCACTCACTGGTCAGGTCACTCACTGGTCTGGTCACTCACTGGTCAGGTCACTCACTTGTCTGGTCACTCACCGGTCTCGTTGGTCACTTACCGGTCTGGTCACTCACCGGTCTTGTCGGGGCGGTCGGGTAGCCTAGTGGTTAAAGCGTTAGCTCGTCATGCCGAAGACCCGGGTTCGATTCCCGACATGGGTACAATGTTTGAAGCCCATTTCTGGTGTCCCCCGCCGTGATATTGCTGGAATATTGCTAAAAGCGGTGTAAAACCATACTCACTCACTCACCGGTCTTGTCACTCACTGGTCTGGTCACTCACCGGTCTGGTTGGTCACTCACAGGTCTGGTCACTCACCGGTCTGGTTGGTCACTCACCGGTCTGGTCACTTACTGGTCTGGTCACTCACTGGTCTGGTCACTTACTGGTCTGGTCACTCACTGGTCTGGTCACTTACTGGTCTGGTCACTCACTAGTCTGGTCACTCACCGGCCTGGTCACTCTCTGGTCACCCGGACCAAGGTGAGCTTATGTCACAGCCATTTTTTCAACGACTTCTTCTTCTGAACCACTAATTGGAAACTAACAAAATTTGACTGGAAGCATCCCTAGGTGGTGGGGATTCAAATTGTACAAATATTGGGGCTGACCCCCCAGGGGACTGAGAGCCGGGGCCAAATAGTCGTAATTTGGTACACTAACATCTAGTCTCTGAAATGAACATATCGTACAGAAAAAACAGTTGTTCAGTTGTCTTAATTAAAATATAATAAAAGGGAGCCCAGTGATTCATTCCTGATACTGCAGTAATGCTTTTAACGAATTCTTCCATAGATATCAACCATATTGGTTTGGAAGCATTCTCCGGTGGTGAGGATTCAAAATTTTACAAATGGTGGGGCTGACCCCCCAAGAGGCTGAGGGGTGGGGCCAAATAGGGGTAATTTGGAGTTATTGCTTTAAACGACTTCTTCTCTTGAACTAAGATAGATATCAACCATATATGGTTAGAGGCATTCTCCGGTGGTGAGAATTCAAAATTGTACAAATGGAAGGGCTGATCATCCCCCAAGGGGCTGAGGGGCGGGTCGAAATAGGGGTAATTTGGCATTATTGCTGTAAACGACTTCTTCTCTGGAACTTGGAGATAGATATCAACCATATTTAGTTGGAAGCATTCTCCAATGGTGGGGATTCAAATTGGTGAAATGGAGGGGCTGAAACCCCCACATCTGGAAACTTAGATCCTGGATCATAACATCCATGCCATCCACCCCTTTTAAATGCTGACAGAGTCAAAATTATGAAATATTTGCAGTATTATATACATGCACAATGCAAATGTATATTTTGTCATGATTGCGTAAATATCCAGGTGTGTGATACAAGCCCTATGGGCCTCTTGTTATCTGAGTGAAGCATTCGTATAATCTACACATGATGTGTGACTGGTGAATTTGACAAGACTAATACTGTTTGACCAGTGATGCTGCGTGAAAGACTGCACATTGTTACTGCACCTGATGCTTCACCGTGGTGTGACATTCAGCTCACAGGTCCAGATCCAGTCTGTATGGAAGATGTCCAGGCCTGTTATTACCTAGGTTATTCATGACTTTGTTCTGATTGATAATATTTTGAATGTAGAATGTTTGTTGAAATATGGTAGATTTTGTTGTCTTTTGACCTGGCATGACAGTTCATATCTCTCATATTTCATGTTTTGCAAAACTTCATCTATCCTTCTGTGGATTCCTTGTCAGACAGGTTGCTGTACTTCGTGCATGTCAAGTGCTGAATAGGTGGGAATTGGGTGGTCAGGCTCTGTGACGTGGCAGATTGTATGTCATTGTCTCATGCTATCAACCACTGGTCGCTAGATTATTGCTATCATTGTGTCTTTGTTTTAGTGTTCAAATGTCCCCATAACCTAAAGCAACATCTGCACACTTGCCAACACGTCCTACAAGGCATGATCAGTGATGTGAATAAAATCTCCCCTAAAATCCCCTGACACAACAGGCTAAGCTAGTTCTGTTTTTAGAAAATAGTAATCTGTCTCCTTTACTGTAGTAGTTTGGAAAATCATTGAAATTCTCACTACTGTGTATTTCTACTCTCTTCAAACACTTGTCAAGCTCCATCAATGGAGTGGGTCTGACACACAGACATGCATATCCCAGATACACTCGAGGTTGTGCTGTTTGTGTCATACCTCAACAGTCAGCTGCTGAAACAAGTACTCCCGTAGGATGGCCTTATGACAAGTAAACTGCATGTCCAGGGTCATGGCGGCTCCTCCTTTAGGTTTTGAATAATAAATCTGCCCAGATCAGACCACATCAACTTGATTCAACAAAACATTTTCAGGAAACATGGTGGTCAGGATTTTTGTTCCGAAAGGACAAATTTCATGTCAGATTTTTCAAAAGGGATATTGTGTTCTTTTATTCTGGTGGCTATGAGGCGTGAAGTCTCTCCAATGTATTTGTGTCTGCAGTTGACATCTCGTACACACACGTCCTTGGGTTTAGGGTGGACTGGATGGGACCTTTACCGTTGGCGTGTAAGATGTTTCTAAGTACCTTGTTGGAGGTGAATGTCACGCCTATGTTGGTTGTTATGTAAGAAGTCTGATCTGATGAGGTTGGGTGATGGGGCTGGTTTTTCCCGGGTAGACTCGACCTTGTCCTGGGTAGACACGACCTTGTGCTGGGAAGACCTTGCCCCAGGTAGACTTGACGATGTCCTGGGTAGATTCGACCTTTCCCTGGGTGACTCGACCTTGTCCTAGGTAGACTTGACCATGTCCTGGAAAGACTAGACCATGTCCTTGGTAGACTCAACCTTATCCTTGGTGTGTGATGTCATACTTTAGGTGTGGAAATCTGACTAATGCTGCTCTATAATTGTTGCAGACAAATTGTACATGAGGTTTTATTACTTGTATTTAGTCAACAGCAGCATGCCCATATTCCATCATACATGTGGAAATATCTCAATTTCATCAGTGGCCAAGATTTGATGGTACCATTTTATTGAAGGACCAACAATCATCATTCTTGTTTTGATATACAAACCATTATTGAACAAAGAACAACATAGAGCGTTATTTGGTCAAAAAATACAAATGTTTAGTCTTTGAGGAATGTCATACTTCTACTTACATGGCAGCCATTTGTATCTGGTCAGAGCTGGTGTTTCCAAACCCCCAAACTTCCTCACTCTTTCAATTCTGAGGGTCTTGATGGGGTTTACAGACTATAATAACATGACTCAAAAAGTGCCAAGTGACCGACACACCCCCATTCGGACCCTCCTGTCATCGCCTGAGTACTCACATGTGCAGTGTTTGATGAAGATGTAGCTGACATGGAGTGCTACAGTCATCAACACTTGCCTCCTTACATCGCCTGCTCGAAGACCTGTTGATCAATGTTATGTGTGAAAATACAACCAACCAATCAGATTGTATTGTGGTCAAAGAATCTTTCCTTTATCAACATTCTGTGTTTTATGGTTGATACATTGTATCTAAGACTATGCCAAAGGTACCATTGATTCACCTTTCAATAACAAGTGTTTGTAAACGGCTAAAAAGTTGACCATGGTATCTTTTTGGGCAATGCTAAAAAACCAAGTTGATAAAATGGCCACAAACGGATGACTTGTCCCTGAGTGACACAAGGGGGGACAATTGTGCTTGCTGTTCAGACATTCAGACTGATACTTTCCTTGCAGATCGAAGGTCTGGGCTACCGGTACCCAACAGTAAACCTTCCACTCCTCCCGGTGTTTTACTTCGGTACGTAGGCAGACAACAAGCTCACAATGTTTCCATAGTGATGAAATATATATACTCTTTTTCTTATGTCATGAAAGCACATTATCAGTATGTTTAGACAATGACATAATGTTTGTTAAAGTGCATGCTGTGTCACGTGTGTAGTGTGTGCTGTACAGAACTAACTTGGCTTGAAGACAGGATCACTTCCAAAGATCCATTTTCTGTGTTGCAGCTTTCATAACAGAAATTGTCCATTCTGTCATCGGCCGCATCTACAACTTCCAGCCCTTGCTGACAAGGACAGAGGTGAGTGGGTAGATGGGTGGTGGAGTGGTAGAAGGGTGGTGGAGTGGTTGGACGGGTGGTGGAGTGGTTGGAAGGGTGGTGGAGTGGTAGATAGGTGGTGGCGTGGTAGATGGGTAGTGGAGTGGTAGATGGGTGGTGGAGTGGTAGATGGGTGGTGGAGTGGTAGATGGATGGTGGAGTGGGTAGATGGGTAGTGGAGTGGTAGATGGGTGGTGGAGTGGGTAGATGGATGGTGGAGTGGTAGATGGATGGTGGAGTGGTAGACGGGTGGTGGAGTGGTAGATGGGCGGTGGAGTGAGTAGATGGGTGGTGGAGTGGGTAGATGGGTGGTGGAGTGGTAGATGGGTGGTGGAGTGAGTAGATGGGGGTTGGAGTGGTAGATGGGTGGTGGAGTGGGTAGATGGGTGGTGGAGTGGGTAGATGGGTGGTGGAGTGCTAGACGGGTGGTGGAGTGGTAGATGGGGGTTGGAGTGGTAGATGGGTGGTGGAGTGGTAGATTGGTAGATGGATGGTGGAGTGGGTAGATGGGTGGTGGAGTGGTAGATGGGTGGTGGAGTGGTAGATGGGTGGTGGAGTGGTAGATGGGTGGTGGAGTGGTAGACGGGTGGTGGAGTGGTAGATGGGTGGTGGAGTGGTAGATGGGTGGTGGAGTGGTAGATGGGTGGTGGAGTGGTAGATGGGTGGTGGAGTGGTAGACGGGTGGTGGAGTGGTAGATGGGTGGTGGAGTGGTAGATGGGTGGTGGAGTGGTAGGTTGGTAGATGGATGGTGGAGTGGGTAGATGGGTGGTGGAGTGGTAGATGGGTGGTGGAGTGAGTAGATGGATGGTGGAGTGAGTAGATGGATGGTGGAGTGGTAGATGGGCGGTGGAGTGGGTAGATGGGTGGTGGAGTGCTAGACGGGTGGTGGAGTGGTAGATGGGCGGTGGAGTGGGTAGATGGGTGGTGGAGTGGGTAGATGGGTGGTGGAGTGGGTAGATGGGGGTTGGAGTGGTAGATGGGTGGTGGAGTGGGTAGATGGGTGCTGGAGTGGTAGATGGGTGGTGGAGTGAGTAGATGGATGGTGGAGTGGTAGATGGGTGGTGGAGTGGGTAGATGGGGGGTGGAGTGGTAGATGGATGGTGGAGTGGTAGATGGGTGGTGGAGTGGTAGATGGGGGTTGGAGTGGTAGATGGGTGGTGGAGTGGTAGATGGGCGGTGGAGTGGTAGACGGGTGGTGGAGTGAGTAGATGGGGGGTGGAGTGGTAGATGGGTGGTGGAGTGGTAGATGGGGGGTGGAGTGGTAGATGGGTGGTGGAGTGGTAGATGGGCGGTGGAGTGGTAGATGGGGGGTGGAGTGGTAGATGGATGGTGGAGTGGTAGATGGGCGGTGGAGTGGTAGATGGGGGGTGGAGCGGTAGATGGATGGTGGAGTGGTAGATGGATGGTGGAGTGAGTAGATGGATGGTGGAGTGAGTAGATGGATGGTGGAGTGAGTAGATGGATGGTGGAGTGGTAGATGGATGGTGGAGTGGTAGATGGGGGTTGGAGTGAGTAGATGGATGGTGGAGTGGGTAGATGGGTGGTGGAGTGGTAGATGGGGGGTGGAGTGAGTAGATGGATGGTGGAGTGGGTAGATGGGTGGTGGAGTGGTAGACGGGGGGTGGAGTGGTAGATGGGCGGTGGAGTGGTAGATGGGTGGTGGAGTGGGTAGATGGGCGGTGGAGTGGTAGATGGGTGGTGGAGTGGTAGACGGGTGGTGGAGTGGTAGATGGGCGGTGGAGTGGTAGACGGGTGGTGGAGTGGTAGACGGGCGGTGGAGTGGTAGATGGGCGGTGGAGTGGTAGACGGGTGGTGGAGTGGTAGATGGGGGTTGGAGTGAGTAGATGGATGGTGGAGTGGGTAGATGGGTGGTGGAGTGGTAGACGGGGGGTGGAGTGGTAGATGGGCGGTGGAGTGGTAGATGGGTGGTGGAGTGGTAGACGGGTGGTGGAGTGGTAGATGGGCGGTGGAGTGGTAGACGGGTGGTGGAGTGGTAGACGGGCGGTGGAGTGGTAGATGGGCGGTGGAGTGGTAGACGGGTGGTGGAGTGGTAGATGGGCGGTGGAGTGGTAGACGGGTGGTGGAGTGGTAGATGGGTGGTGGAGTGGTAGATGGGCGGCGGAGTGGTAGATGGGTGGTGGAGTGGTAGATGGGTGGTGGAGTGGTAGATGGGCGGCGGAGTGGTAGATGGGTGGTGGAGTGGTAGACGGGCGGTGGAGTGGTAGATGGGCGGTGGAGTGGGTAGATGGGTGGTGGAGTGGTAGATGGGTGGTGGAGTGGGTAGATGGATGGTGGAGTGGTAGATGGGTGGTGGAGTGGGTAGATGGATGGTGGAGTGGTAGACGGGTGGTGGAGTGGTAGATGGGCGGTGGAGTGAGTAGATGGGTGGTGGAGTGGGTAGATGGGTGGTGGAGTGGTAGATGGGTGGTGGAGTGAGTAGATGGGGGTTGGAGTGGTAGATGGGTGGTGGAGTGGGTAGATGGGTGGTGGAGTGGGTAGATGGGTGGTGGAGTGCTAGACGGGTGGTGGAGTGGTAGATGGGGGTTGGAGTGGTAGATGGGTGGTAGATTGGTAGATGGATGGTGGAGTGGGTAGATGGGTGGTGGAGTGGTAGATGGGTGGTGGAGTGGTAGATGGGTGGTGGAGTGGTAGATGGGTGGTGGAGTGGTAGACGGGTGGTGGAGTGGTAGATGGGTGGTGGAGTGGTAGATGGGTGGTGGAGTGGTCGGTTGGTAGATGGATGGTGGAGTGGGTAGATGGGTGGTGGAGTGGTAGATGGGTGGTGGAGTGAGTAGATGGATGGTGGAGTGAGTAGATGGATGGTGGAGTGGTAGATGGGCGGTGGAGTGGGTAGATGGGTGGTGGAGTGCTAGACGGGTGGTGGAGTGGTAGATGGGCGGTGGAGTGGGTAGATGGGTGGTGGAGTGGGTAGATGGGTGGTGGAGTGGGTAGATGGGGGTTGGAGTGGTAGATGGGTGGTGGAGTGGGTAGATGGGTGCTGGAGTGGTAGATGGGTGGTGGAGTGAGTAGATGGATGGTGGAGTGGTAGATGGGTGGTGGAGTGGGTAGATGGGGGGTGGAGTGGTAGATGGATGGTGGAGTGGTAGATGGGTGGTGGAGTGGTAGATGGGGGTTGGAGTGGTAGATGGGTGGTGGAGTGGTAGATGGGCGGTGGAGTGGTAGACGGGTGGTGGAGTGAGTAGATGGGGGGTGGAGTGGTAGATGGGTGGTGGAGTGGTAGATGGGGGGTGGAGTGGTAGATGGGTGGTGGAGTGGTAGATGGGCGGTGGAGTGGTAGATGGGGGGTGGAGTGGTAGATGGATGGTGGAGTGGTAGATGGGCGGTGGAGTGGTAGATGGGGGGTGGAGCGGTAGATGGATGGTGGAGTGGTAGATGGATGGTGGAGTGAGTAGATGGATGGTGGAGTGAGTAGATGGATGGTGGAGTGAGTAGATGGATGGTGGAGTGGTAGATGGATGGTGGAGTGGTAGATGGGGGTTGGAGTGAGTAGATGGATGGTGGAGTGGGTAGATGGGTGGTGGAGTGGTAGATGGGGGGTGGAGTGAGTAGATGGATGGTGGAGTGGGTAGATGGGTGGTGGAGTGGTAGACGGGGGGTGGAGTGGTAGATGGGCGGTGGAGTGGTAGATGGGTGGTGGAGTGGGTAGATGGGCGGTGGAGTGGTAGATGGGTGGTGGAGTGGTAGACGGGTGGTGGAGTGGTAGATGGGCGGTGGAGTGGTAGACGGGCGGTGGAGTGGTAGACGGGCGGTGGAGTGGTAGATGGGCGGTGGAGTGGTAGACGGGTGGTGGAGTGGTAGATGGGGGTTGGAGTGAGTAGATGGATGGTGGAGTGGGTAGATGGGTGGTGGAGTGGTAGACGGGGGGTGGAGTGGTAGATGGGCGGTGGAGTGGTAGATGGGTGGTGGAGTGGGTAGATGGGCGGTGGAGTGGTAGATGGGTGGTGGAGTGGTAGACGGGTGGTGGAGTGGTAGATGGGCGGTGGAGTGGTAGACGGGTGGTGGAGTGGTAGACGGGCGGTGGAGTGGTAGATGGGCGGTGGAGTGGTAGACGGGTGGTGGAGTGGTAGATGGGCGGTGGAGTGGTAGACGGGTGGTGGAGTGGTAGATGGGTGGTGGAGTGGTAGATGGGCGGCGGAGTGGTAGATGGGTGGTGGAGTGGTAGATGGGCGGTGGAGTGGTAGACGGGTGGTGGAGTGGTAGATGGGCGGTGGAGTGGTAGACGGGTGGTGGAGTGGTAGATGGGTGGTGGAGTGGTAGATGGGCGGCGGAGTGGTAGATGGGTGGTGGAGTGGTAGACGGGCGGTGGAGTGGTAGATGGGCGGTGGAGTGGTAGACGGGTGGTGGAGTGGTAGATGGGCGGTGGAGTTGTAGACGGGTGGTGGAGTGGTAGATGGGTGGTGGAGTGGTAGATGGGCGGTGGAGTGGTAGATGGGTGGTGGAGTGGTAGACGGGCGGTGGAGTGGTAGATGGGCGGTGGAGTGGTAGACGGGTGGTAGATGGGTGGTGGAGCGGTAGATGGGTGGTGGAGTGGTAGATAGGTGGTGGAGTGGTAGATGGGTGGTGGAGTGGGTAGATGGGGGGTGGAGTGGGTAGATGGATGGTGGAGTGGTAGATGGGTGGTGGAGTGGTAGATGGGGGGGTGGAGTGGGTAGATGGGTGGTGGAGTGGTAGATGGGTGGTGGAGTGGTAGATGGATGGTGGAGTGGGTAGATGGGTGGTGGAGTGGTAGATGGGTGGTGGAGTGGTAGATGGATGGTGGAGTGGGTAGATGGGTGGTGGAGTGGTAGATGGATGGTGGAGTGGTAGATGGGTGGTGGAGTGAGTAGATGGGTGGTGGAGTGGTAGATGGGTGGTGGAGTGGTAGACGGGTGGTGGAGTGGGTAGATTGGTTGTGGAGTGGGTAGATGGGTTGTGGAGTGGGTAGATGGGTGGTGGAGTGGTAGACGGGTGGTGGAGTGGTAGACGGGTGGTGGAGTGGTAGATGGGTGGTTGAGTGGTAGATGGGTGCTGGAGTGGTAGATGGGTGCTGGAGTAGTTGATGGATGATCTTGTGAAAAGATATCTAAATGACAATCTTGGAAAGTTTGATTGAAGTGATTCAAATCCCAGCTCTCCAAAAAAGGGTGCTGCTAGCAAAAGGAATTCTCACTTAACGTCAATACTCCTCACATACAGTACTTGCACCCTCCACTGGCAGCGTCAGACACGACTCACTCAGTCACTGTGAACATCGCCTTGGCTGTGCCTGTGCATCACTGTACTCTTTCCTCTCCCCAGGTGTACAAGACAGGTGTGACCCACACATTCAGTATCTCCAAGGCCCACAGCCAGCTGGGGTACTCCCCCACTCTGCAGAACGACCTGACGGGGGTGGTGCGCCACTACCAGAAGATGGGGCGTGTCTACCACAAACCTCGGACGTCGGGGCTGCGATACAGCATCGAGAATATCTTCATTGGTCTACTCATCGCATGTCTAATTATGTCTTTTTTACCAATTGTTTTTAGTTAGCAAAACATGTCAATACTAGTTAGTATAATAAGCCATGTATACAAAGTCTTAAATGTGTTGTGTATTGGATACGTGTCTCGGTCATACATCTTCCACATCATATGAACAGAGTGGCATAAAACAGTTTCACGTGCACAAACACTTCACCAAAATAAATGTAATATTGTTCTCATTTCCAATTTAAATATACATATAATAACAGTTACAAAAGTGGACAAGTCTATTGTAAATGATCTCAAAGAGACTGACTTTTCATCTCTGAAATGAATGTTTTTGAGGGGTTTCATTGAAATGTCTTTTAATATACGGTACAAAGGAGCCAGCAGGATATCTAAACTTGCCAAGTATTGTTGACTTGCTTTGAAGTTTCCGGATACTTGAATACAGTAAGCCTTAAGCTATGATGAATGAGTCAGTGTGGTCTCTGGATTGGTTTAAAATGTTACTCAAGCTTGTGTTTTATCAAGATAGAATATTGAAAAGAAAGCTCGGTTGTCTTGTTACCTGGTTGGTATCAGAAATGTAGCTCTCTCTAAAGACACTGTAAGACAAAGTTTTTACTTTGAAAACACACACACACACACACACACACACACACAGAATCTCTAGTAGTGTTGCTGTGTACTGAGTTGCTTCCCTTCATACAAGGATCTGCTGAAATGCTGTGATACGATGAAGTAATAATCCAAACATTGTTTTTTCAAAGTTACTTCTAATTGCAGACATAATCAAGTCAATATAAGTGGCTATAAGTATGACAATATGTAGTGAAATGATTATGATAATTATTGATGACATTGTGTTTGTTTGTTTATTTGACGCCGCTGTCAGCAATATTCTCGCTGTGTGAAGGCAGCATGTAAGTCCGACAAGACTAACAAGTGGTTGACGGTATGAGCAATGTCCCATTCCATACGGGCACAATGACAGATAGCCACCGAGCCTGACCACCTAATGATGTCAATCAGAGTATATGGTTGAGACAGACTGGAGTAGCTGGAATATTGTTGAGTGCGGCGTTAAACAACCAACTAACTTATGTGTTGAGTGATCATAAAAATGCCCATTTTGGTGCATTTTGTACATAAATGCAATGTCCATCATTTGTTGTGAATCCAACGAAGACAATCTATCCTTAATGGCAGCATATCGCAACGTGATCAATGTCTATCATTGTGGAATAATACATTTTACAATAACATTTTTGTTTCTTATTAAATATCAACAAAAGAAGAAAACAAACTCTGACAAACAGGGCATAAATTATCATTTATTCTGGTACGTTGTTATAGCTTTGTCTGAACTATGCAGAACAACAGTTGTGACATTTGTAAAATACACCTGTTTAATATGAACCAAAAGTTGTACATATTGGCCAATCTGATTGGTTAAGAACAGATCTAACCAGCCCTGTGATTGGCTACAACTACAACAGGTCTCAACTATCTAAAGTCATCATACAATGGTTAGTTGCCAGCAAAGCACATAAATATATCCACTCTGTTAGATAACAAATACTGTCTGGCCTGTCCCAGTAGAGCCACAGTGTTAACACATACATACATGCACACGGCTGTAGAGACAGTCAGCAGGTGGGGGTGGGGGAAGAGGGGTGGGGCCGAAGAGGGTGGGGCTGAAGGTGGCGGGGCCCAAGGTGGAGATATACTCAAGTATGAATTCCGAACAATTTTGTTGCGTATCATAACATTTTAAAATATCCAAATACCTATGTAGCCCTAGGGACCCATTCTTACTCAAAACAAGTTAAAGGACAACCAATTGGAAGGCTGTGTGTTGCAATACCCACCAGCCATGACAGACTAACTTATTTTACTAAAAATAGGGTGCTCTTTAACTTCATTTGAGAAGGATATATACACTGTCATCACAGCTAAAACAAAATATTTGGGTGCTCTCTTGACTAAATTTGACTTCCTTTGGGAGAAACCCTATTATCCTACCTGAGACTATTGTCAACATTTGTACTTGATTATCAGTTTCTGTGCATTACATAATCATTTTCATTTTGAAAAAAAAGATGTAATAAGGTACGTGTGAATTCCTAACAAAATCGAACATTGTAAAACTCCATATCGTAGCTATCTCCAAGACAGAAGATACACATGGTTAAACTACCCCCTTCTCAGTAGATTTGGCCCATTTATGTTGAAATAATGTGAGATCTGTTCAAGATAACCATACTAAAGACAAAAGTTCTGACATGAAAGATAATGAGAGGTCCAGCTAGTCAAGCAAAATATACCATGAATACAAGTATCTGGATTGACCATGAGAACTACCAAGCTGTACTATCTTCAGCTTGAATACACTTGTTATACTTCATGATGAAATCTCACACTAGCGACCTGTGATAGTTTCCTATACAGCAAGCATTATGAAAGCTAGGAATTGGTACATGTACATGTATTGCAATTGTCAAAATAAGTTCTTTGTTTAGAAACAGCAATAACAAAATATGACTTGTAATTAACAGAAAGTCAAGGTTTTTACAAAATTCGATAACAAACACATTTCCCAAATATGGGAATATTTATAGCTGAATAAAAGTGTGTGGCAGTTAGGCAATCTGTACATGGTGGCATAACTATGTACACTTGTCAGCGGATGTATGTTTAAAGCAGCTGGATGCACATCAATCAACATCAATCAAGGTCATGGAGCTGATCTTTTCCCTGACATGTATACAGTAACTGTAATTATTTTAAATTAATAATATTGCAGCTGAGATATGATATTCACAGATGAACTCAAAAAGTAACATGATCCATTTTATATAACAAGGTTACCATGACAACCAATGACTATCATCATCCACCTAGAACAGCGTTTTATTCTATACACCAAACTATGACTAGTTTGAAAACAAGTGGTTTAATATCTCGTCTACATGAAATAAATAACAAAATAAATAAACAAGGCAGCAAGTTAGACCTGTTACAAGTGCTTCCGATTCGGCCTGATTTAAGAATATTACCATATTTGTGGAGCGACATTTCAATACCATATTTCGTAATAAAATACTGGCTCAAATACTGCATTCGCTACAACACTAGGAATATTTCAGGTAGTAATTTCTGTAAAGCCAGTGTACTGTATTAGACATAATTACCATCTCTGGACAGTGCTCTCTTGGGCCTTGAGTGAGAATTTAAGATCTACACAACCATGTGCTGTTCATGTGACCCGACAATCTGGCTGCGTTCTAAGGCCGAGAATCTGGCTGCGTTCTAAGGCCGAGAATCTGTCTGTGTTCTAAGGAACAGTTGCAAGAACCACATGGCTCCCTGAACCTGACCATTGTTCTATCACTCTGTTTCTATTACACATTAACTATATTAAGGCCAAATCTTTTCTTTTTTTTTGATAAAAAAAAACACATTGTGGCCTGGTCTGGGTTCTCATAAATATATTAAATCTAAAATCTGACAGCAGCATTTTTGTTGTCAAAGCAATCTTTACCATAAACAGGATTAAAAAAACCTTGTCGTTTACTGATAACGTTTTTTTCTGAATTTTCTATTTGTATGGTCGGTGGATCGGTAAACGATGGCAAGAAAATATATGGCCTTATTATAGTTGAATGGCCTTATTATAGTCGAAATATGACAACAGGCAGGGCAGCCTCATGTTCCATCCATCACCCTGACTGGTAGTATCCAGTCCCCTACAGTGAGTGTAGGCTAATATCCCGGTACACAGCAGTCATCCAAGAGAGGCACCTGATTCAGCTGCCACGCTTTTAAGTTCTATGTTATTTCTCCCTTCATATAACTCTGTACTCACAAAGTATTTCAAAGATTTCATGAACCATTAGAAGCTGTGAAACTGGTAAAACCCTTTTGAATTTCTTATCGTCATGAAAACTGTTTACGACTGTTTGTACACATCACACGTTTGTCTTGAAGGAAGCTGGGAAATATTTCGTATCTACATCTGGTGGACATGTTTGTTCATGCTGGCGTTACACATCACAAACACAAGACGAGCAGTGGTCATAGTGTCTAATTACAAAAATATCAAATGAAATTAACAGTTTATTACAAAAACTAAAATTACAAAGCAACTTTGCTGCCCATATAAATGAGAATTATTACTGATTGTGTTTGCTTGCTCTGCTGCTAATCCACAACTGATGTCATATTTTACACCTGGCCAAGGATAGTTATCTTCCTATAGAAAGAAATCCTCTCAAATTACATTCTGTTCATTAAAAGATGTAATATTTATTATTTTCTATATTTGATTAAGTGCAGATAGCATGCATGCAAATCTTTGCTGAGATTCAAACCCAGACACTAACCCTGAGGTGGCTGTGCTCCACAAATCATTGTCTGACAGCTTGCAATCCTAAACATTATGTATTGTGACAAATCATTCCAAACCAGCTGCACTGACAGTATACTTACAACTATTTCAAACGTTTACCGTCATACAAACAAGACTTTTCATTGGCCAGGTGTTCCGTAAAATGGAATAGGGAAGAAGACAGGATACAAATATTTGGTTTTGACCACTCAACAAATATTACAGATATATAACAGACGGGGGAAAAATTAAAGAGCAAGGTTTCCTGAAATACATCAGTAGCTATTGTGGTGTTCTTTGGAATTAATATCATTGGTGTAAAACTCCAGTTTGGAGTCCTCATATTTAGAACGTAACACTTTGGCCAAAACATAAATACACTGTTCTTTATGAACATCATCTTATGGAACAATCTGTCTTTAGGAGAGTTTAAGTACACGCGACGAGTCATCAATGTTAGTAAATGGTTCCGCTGTTTTAAGACGGCGGCAAAACGGCCTGATGGGGACGCAGAAGCGACACACAGATCCCAGCATGCATCTGTGACCTCTGACCTCAGACTGACAGAGATACGAAGCTGTTGTACTGAGAGATATTTCTTTTCAGGATGTCGGCACAGGGTCCAAGGACACGCTCAAAGCGTCCACGATCCATTTTGACACATTTGAGAGGTCCTCGAGACACAACAGTTGCTGCTCTGGGTCGGTCCAGTAACAGGGCAATCTCACCTAAAACAGGAACATCAAACAAAAGTTAGCATTGTTAAATACAAAGAATACTACCTCTATGACATCAATGCCATAAATCGTTTGGCTGTCATCACACTATAAAAAAATTACATTTTCAACAGAAGTCCTCATTGCTGTTAACTATCCATAACTAGCTGAGATACAAATAGTATCTGCCCATCTGAACCATGCACCAATGCAGTCAGGATACTTAACTTCTTTCCAACATCAACAGATGCAGAATATGTATACAACATAACAGATACAGAATATATACAACATACTACATGTTGAATATTTCTGACACTAAAATCTTCTGAAAATGTTGCCTTGACACAAGTTTTGGGCCTGTAGCAACAAATGTTTCTGGTAAAGACTGGCTGTATATCATGGCCGCCCTCAAAGAGTGTAAGGAATCAAAGTTAAGGAAAGATAAGTAATCATTGTACATCCCCAGTTGCCTCTTGCACCAAGCACGAGGCAGGACTACCAAACAACATGAGATACTGTGATTTGTTTTCGTTAAATAATTGGAAAATATTTTCTTTAAATAAATTTAAAATATTTATCAAAAACAGCTTCTAGTCGTAAGACTGATATGTATATTTTCATATAGTGCAACCAAACATGGCTCCAGAAATGAAAATTAATGTTACACACAGTAACACACAATTCTCCTTGCAATAGGGACAGCTTTGAGACAATTATTTTCCTTACGCCTTATTAAGGAAGATTATGATGCTTGGTGATCCTGGCCCTATTTTTATCATTCTGTGAGTGATCATTACCTTTCCGATTTGTATCTGGATCGTTATCAGGGACTAGGGTCGTTCTGAGCAAACCTGTTAGCAAGGACTAAATAGTGAGGTGGGCTTAATGTGTTAATAGATGCCTGACTTCTAATCCCCCCAATCATATATGTCTGTGATGGGACCAGGTGTGTAAACTAGCACACATGAAGTCACATCGGTTTTGCCGTCACGGTGGCAAATTTATGCTAATGACATATCTGTATTCATGCAAAAGAAAGTCTACACATGCTAGCTCTATTAAATAACTGTTGTAAGCACGCTTGTATCTTGTGAGTGAGTGAGTGAGTGAGTGAGTGAGTTGGGTTTAACGCTGCTTTTAACAGTATTCCAGTTATATCGCGGCGTGTCAGCTTAATGTGGGAGGAAAGCCCGAAGTGATGCAGGTCTCAGATGTTTACCACTTTGGTGAAACCCACGAGCACGGGTATGGTGCTGACAAACCTAGAAACATAATCGGGGCGAACTGGGATTCGAACCCACAATCATAGGTTTCTGGCGTGCCCAAGGGACGCAACCCTGCACAGCGAATCGCGGCGCCTTAGACGACTAGGCCACCCGTGCCCCTGCTTGTATTTTGTCTAGCATATAATGAACATGCTCATTGAAACAGTTGCATCATATTGCTTCTCTGGAATAAGCTAATTGCTAGCCCTGCTGTGCTGAAGGCTATCTGTGGGTGCAGCTTGTGGCCTCGCTTACCAAAGTAGTCGGATGTCCCAAGTCTGCCCACTTCTACTGGCTCTTCGTTGTCCGATCTTCTTTGTAAGACAGCAGCCTGACCCTACAGCAGTCAACGGAGATAACATGTTTTACAAGCAAAACAGACGTCTACATCTATTTCTTCTATTAAATGCCTGGGCATCTTTTAATTTCAGGCAAGCCATTGACTCTGCATCTATCAGAGGCTGGTGTGTATTAGAAGCCCAGCGTCTTTTCATGCTTGCACAGTGACAACTCACTCGCGACCTTACCGCAAGTCATACAAACGGTATATTTGCAACATTACATACCAACATAGACAGCATTACAGACCCTGCATCTTAATAGAGAACCGGCTTCTAGTTTTTGGATAGAGGGCATGAAACGGCATCATTTAGAAGGTTCTATTGTCACCCTGGCAACTAAGTGCTGCACTGTCTATCTGGATGAGCAGATGCTTTGACCTCAATGCCATTCGACTATGATTAAGGGAAAAAAACGTCAGACTATGTAACAGTTTGTCATAGTCCACGTGTTTCCATAGTTCAAAATGAAAACTCTCTCACTTGGAGGACATACACTTTTCTAGAAAACAACTTGATTTTTGGTTGTAACTACGTTTCAAGGCCACTTCCTGCCCTTTCACCAGGTTATTGAACAAGTTGTTACCCATAAACGTGTCATGTCTCCATGTTCTTCCAACTTCTTAATGCCAATCAAAGATTTCATTGTCACTCGGGTAATTTTTATATTTGACCTGTATTCATGCCCTGCAAAGACTTACGTGACTATCAGAACGTCAGATAAACATTAGTTGAGTGTGAAGATAATTATGTGAACCTTAAAAAAACAGTGTGAGTAAAGATGTAGCTAGGTTTGATATTTGGTTCGCATTGACAAAAACGAAACAAGATTACATTTGGAGATTTAATGTGGAACATAGTTACAAAAAATCCACAGAAACACCTTTTTAGTTCTGAAGGAAATAAAAAAATAAAAAAACGAAAAAAAGGATGTGTACAATGTTTATTTTCCAAGAAAAGTCTATCTAAATCCCAGCATATCCCCAAGAAAGATGTGACAAGTCTGTATATTAACTAAAGGTCAAAACATGCTGCTCAAGACCATTCCTTGCTGTGACATTTGTGTAATCAACGCCGCTCAATATCCAGTCAATCAGACTGATCGATCACACCAGTGCCATGGATAGCGCCAGGAAGTTACGCCATTTATACCCACACCAGAGGCAGCCTCGCTACTCTATTACACTGGCTGAAAAATGCCATCACTACCGTTGAGTGTTTCATGATCACAGTCTCTGTCCTAATGCCGTAGTGTTAAACAAGCAAACCAAATAACTGCAGAGACATTTTACATGTTCACCAAACTCCTACTCGGATGAAATTACACAAGTGCACTTAATGCCATTTTTTAAAAACTTTGGCAGTGTTCAAGGTTGTTCTGAGTAATTTGATGACAGGTTGTTTGTCATCCTTCTAAAGCATGGGATAATGCTGTATTAAGAAAGACGATGAACCAGCCCAGGTCACAAGGTGCCAGAAGTTAGGCAGCAACCCCCGCACTGCCTCATTCACATCACCTCCCCATCAAAACACACATCCTTGTTTTGAACAGCCCAAAATAACAGTGCTTTTTCTTTTTAATCACCGACCTTTACCACGGTATGGTTTCCCTGACTGGGAAACCCATGTAGTGTTCAAATTGTGTTCTGCACAAATTCAGCTCATGAGGACATAGTTACTAGAGCATTGATAATGTACTTAAGTTCTAGTCAAGCTAGATAGGAAGTTTGGATAAAATATAAGAGATAACTTTGTAAAGGGTGCATTGCAGTCCTCATTTAAAGCTCACCTGAACTCCTACGCCCATAAAGAAGACAACAGTCGGACAAAAGCTTTTACCTCCAAAATGATGAAGAAATCTTCTCCTGGTTCACCTTGCCGGACGATTTCTTCTCCGTCCTCGAACATGACTGGCTCCAGGGCATCTGCGACTGTGAGACGTTCCCACTTGTCCAGGTTCTCTGTCAGACACAACAGACAAAGTGTCCGATAATGTCAAGCAGGCTCCCAACTATCTCCTTCACCCCGAAAATAGTCCCCTGATGCCTTTTTACAGACTGTTACAGACTTCTAAAATTATCATTGGAGCAGATAGTGACTAAAGTGAGCTCAGGTAGCTGGAATAATGCCGAGTGCAACATCACACACACAAGGAGCAGAAGATTTATTTACGTGTCATGTCTTTATTCCAATCTTGATTACCAGTCAACCGTCGTACCACTGGTTTATTAGCAGATATTCTTATAAAGATTTACTTGAATTTATTTGAAAGCAGCAGTCGCTATATGGCTGAAATAATGCTGATGTGACATTAATTTTAACTCCCTGAAACAGCAGAAATTTCATTCTTACCAAGAATTGATACTTTCCCAAGAAATTCTTCATACATTTTCCTTTTCCTGATTGTGCTTCCCTGAAAGATATATATTCATATTAAAATCTGATTCATATAAGCGATGGCATACAATATATGTTGTAGTAGGTTCACAAGGGGTACATGGGGTATTATGCGTCCCATGTTAGGTTTTATACCACAAGGCAAGGCGGTGGCGAGCAGTGTGAAACCTAACGAGGGACGCATATTACCCCATACACCCCTTGTGATCCTGCTACAACTAATATATCTTACCGACATGTTTTAATATGACATTGTAAAAGAATTCAAACAAATTCAAAATTGATAGAAAATGGCTGTTTGATTGAGCTGAGGTTAGTTTGCTATGTCACGTGACTTCCATTGAAACAGGGAAAAAACGTGCGACTTTCTGCTTTGAAGCAGGGCATAAGGGATCTATTCTGTCACTCAGAAATCGACATGCAGCCTGACTTGCTCATGGTGGGGTATAAGAGATTTATTCCCCTGCTGAGAAATTGATTACCCTCCAAGGCGGGTTACACAATATTTTATCAAGATAACGTGGACCAATCAGATCTCATCATTCTGACATGGAGGTATGACAAATGTTTTAGTCTGACAATGTATTCACTGTGTGCATGTATTGTGTAGAGTACGATCATTGTGGAGTATATATCAACAGTGATGGAGTACAATGATTGAGATGGAGAACAATGATAGTAACAGTAATGGAGTAAAATGGTAACAGTGATGGAGTACAATGATTCTAACAGTGATGGAAAACAATGATTGAGATGGTGTACAATGATTGTAATAGTGACAGAGTACAATGATTGTAACAGTGACAGAGTACAATGATTGAGATGGAGTACAATGATTGTAACAGTGAGGGAGTACAATGATTGTAACAGTGACGGAGTACAAGGATTGTAACAGTGATTGAGTACAATGATTGAGATACAGTACAATGATTTTAAAAGTGACAGAGTACAATGATTGAGATGGAGTACAATGATAGTAACAATAATGGAGTAAAATGGTAACAGTGATGGAGTACAATGATTCTAACAGTGATGGAATACAATGATTGAGATGGTGTACAATGATTGTAACAGTGACAGAGTACAAGGATTGTAACAGTGATTGAGTACAATGATTGAGATGCAGTACAATGATTTAAAAGTGACAGAGTACAATGATTGAGATGGAGTACAATGATTGTAACCGTGACAGAGTACAATGATTGTAACAGTGACAGAGAACAATGATTATAACAGTGACAGAGTATAATGATTGAGATGGAGTACAATGATTGTAAAAGTTACAGAGTACAATGATGGTTACAGTGATGGAATACACGGATTGTAACAGTGACGGAGTACAAGGATTGAGATGGAGTACAATGGTTGTAACAGTGACAGAGTACAATGGTTGTAACAGTGACGGAGTACAATGGTTGTTACAGTGATGGAATACAAGGATTGTACAGTGATGGACTACAAGGATTGAGATGGAGTACAATGGTTGTAACAGTGACGGAGTACAATGGTTGTTACAGTGATGGAATACAAGGATTGTACAGTGATGGAGTACAAGGATTGAGATGGAGTACAATGGTTGTAACAGTGACGGAGTACAATGATTGTTACAGTGATGGAATACAAGGATTGAGATGGAGTACAATGGTTGTAACAGTGACGGAGTACAATGATTGTTACAGTGATGGACTACAAGGATTGAGATGGAGTACAATGGTTGTAACAGTGACGGAGTACAATGGTTGTTACAGTGATGGAATACAAGGATTGTACAGTGATGGAGTACAAGGATTGAGATGGAGTACAATGGTTGTAACAGTGACAGAGTACAATGATTGTTACAGTGATGGACTACAAGGATTGAGATGGAGTACAATGGTTGTAACAGTGACGGAGTACAATGGTTGTTACAGTGATGGAATACAAGGATTGTACAGTGATGGAGTACAAGGACTGAGATGGAGTACAATGGTTGTAACAGTGACGGAGTACAATGGTTGTTACAGTGATGGAATACAAGGATTGTACAGTGATGGAGTACAAGGATTGAGATGAGTACAATGGTTGTAACAGTGACGGAGTACAATGATTGTAACAGTGACGGAATACAATGGTTGTAAGAGTGACGGAGTACAATGGTTGTAACAGTGATGGAGTACTCACCATGAGAATTCTCCTGTAGCTGTCTCGGTCTATTCCCCATAGTTTCACATCACTCTTGGCCTGGAACAGAAGGTGATGAGAAACGTTTACTTCACTTTCAAAACAAATCTATATACACATTTCATGGCGCCTGATGTCAATAATTCCAGCATAAATGTTCAAGAAAACATAAATGGTAACTGACACTGACTCTTGGTTACATTTAACCCTTGAACAAAAATATGTGAAGCTAGGTAAACACAAACAATATGGTGGAAGATTGCAGTTTGTGAAAGACTTCTCCAGGCTCAGCTACAACCTACAGTGAATGGTGCTTTATGACAGTCAGCAATACTAAAGATCTATGTGTTTGGTCTACAAAGCAGTCAAGGCTCTAACAATCTAGTCAACAGCCAGTCAATATAAGAAGTGTACCCAAGGGGGAAATAAGGAGAGTAGCTGTAACAATGTTATAGGATGTTTCCTCACAACCAAGCGGTGGGCAGATTCAACATCTCCATGAAACAGGCTTGCCATTTATATAATCTTCTTCAATGTTTTGTAATGAATGGATCCAGGCAGAAGCCATAAGATGATCCAACGCACACATCTCATCTACTCTAAAAATATTGTAGCACTGTTTAGATACACAGCTATATCTTCTATCATCATTATTTTAAGTACAGATTGTTTTAAAGACATTCATATAGAAATCCAAGGACAAATATTTAATGATGTGAAAAACATTTTTCAAAGTAACCAAACAAACTCAAGGACAAATATATAATCATTTGAAACTATTTTGACAATGCTTTAAAAAAACAACTAACATCATATGACCACAAAACCCCACATTAATTTACCTAAATACCTGCACTGCAATCTTGCCAAGAGCAACAAACTATTCATTTCCATTCACGCAAGCACATCACCATCCATTATTACCTTTTTCAAAACCAATTACTTTTGACCTTAGGGGCATTTTAACATCTTACAGAACTGACAAAAAAACAGGTTTTGTCTCTTAGTTTACAAGGCAAGGAAAATTAAAGGACAGAAGAGTCCAACACCTTCTAGCCCATAGCAGCGACCACACTTAAGACGGCAATTGCAAAGTGTTTATGGAAACGCTCTTCGACTAGGCGATTAACTACGCAGTACTTCAAGAACCCAAGTAAGTTGACAACATCGTTCTGGCTGGCTCGTGGCAAGTTGACACAGCGCACTGTCCCATTACCCCCATCATTAGCACCCTGTCTTCAGCAACAGACTTGCACACCATGCCACAATTTATGTGACATTTGCTTAAGGACAAGGTGCTTCTAATCATGTAGCAATCTGGAAGTGCTTGGGCATGTTTGTCCACACTGGCCGTTTGCTCATACGCCCTTATCCTATCTGCCTATGTATCAATGTCCAGATGAAACATAATGAGAGCATATGCATCAATACTTTCGAGAAAATTGGGTATGGAATGTTTGTGTAACAGTATAAAAAACTGATCATGATTAGGTAATTGGTCTCAGACAGTATTAGAACAGAGCATTGGTAATTACTTTTTCTTAATATTTTCTCCTAATTAATGTATGCAGGTTCATTGTATGGCATTCCAATAGATTCATTAGCTAAGACTTTACGAGCAATGCAAAAGACACATATAAGTCTGACACCTTTTAAGAAAACTGTGGCCCCTTAGTTCTTGGATTTAATTAATTTTACTCAATAGTGCACTGATGACAACTTTCCAGCAATTACTGATTGTGGACATGATTCAATTCCACTGACAAACAATATCTTACAAAAGGCGAAAAAGGAAATGAGCATGAGCTTGAGAAGGTCAATAAGACCATCCAAGCCTAAAACAGGTAAACACGAACCTGAAGTATTTAGTGAGCCCGGTTGGAATGACAGTTCTGTATTGCCCCCAGCTAACGCTACCCTATGTCTTCAACAAGCCAGCAATTTGTTGTCAGCCTCTTGACTCTGCTCTGATCATAACTGAAGACATTATTGGTATCCTTCTGGAAGGACAATGACGCCAGAAGACCAAGACAAGGCTTCTTACTGTCAGAGAATCTCGGTCTGTACAAAGCCGGGAAACCTAACTACTATATGCCTTCAGTGTATTTTGGGCTGAACACAACCGGGTTACTTCACAGATAAGCTATTTTCTGGCTGCATGATGGCGTCTTCACAAAGTATAATGATAGCCTCTACAAAGGTTTCTCTTCAAAACACAATGGACCTAATTTGTAATTTCTATTATGTTTGTTGGGTTTCAAGTTATTTTCGACAGCATTATATATACCTCCTCAAAAGAAAAGCATTGATTTCACAGTTACAAGGTGTAGCAGATAATTGATTTTGGACTCTTCCATTGTACATGAAGTAATGTTGGTTCTCACTGCTTAACAATAACATATCTGATATTGTTGAATGGCTAATCCTAAGTCTTAAAACTTGTTATTCCATTTCACATGGCTTAAAAAAGTATTTCGTAGAGTTTGTAGTCCTCATTAGTTGCAGCCCAGGTGACTGCCACTGAGCTGAGCACAGTACTTCCTGTGTATTGGACCAAAGGTTATGAGAACTGTATGGAAACCTCAACCACATTAAGGGTAGATTAGTATGGGAAACCTGCAACTATGTTAGTGAGTGAGTACGGTTTTACACCGCTTTTAGCTATATTCCAGCAATATCATGGCGGGGGACACCAGAAATGGGCTACACACATTGTACCCATGTCGGGAATCGAACCCGGGTCTTCGGCGTGACAAGCGAACGCTTCAACCACTAGGCTACCCGACCGCCCCTGCAACTATGTTAAATAATAGAAAATAGATCAGTAAGAATATGTTATTTTCTTGCAATCAGATTTTCAGTAATAATTCAAACTGAAGCTGATAAAATCCCACAAATACTATCAACTTGCTTGTTTCAATGAAGATTATATTCCATCAATGTTCAAAGAGAAAGATTTACATCGGCAGTCGACAACAATAAACGTCGGGACTTCACAATAATTTACCTGATATTGATTATTGTCTTCTCCTAGCTCATACAACCACAGAATCGATGTCATTGCATCAGTATCACTACAATGGGCTTCAGGACATGAGAGAACTCTGAATTAACATCTTGAATTCAAAATCCCCCATTCTACAAAGTATAAGTCTCTCAAAGACCAAACGTATCCACTTACTTAGTCAATTTATAGGACTAGGCAGTTCTTCTGAGATGTGCCAATCAGTACTGTTGGCATCCTGCGGGCAAGACCCTAACAGTATCAGTACATTTACTCATACCACTGACACCAGTTACCCTACAAATTACAGATACTAGGTTGAGGTTACATCTTACCCAATCGTCTGTGGTAAGGGTATGAGGTGACTGGACTGACAATAGATACAAGATGTGTGTCACTAGGACAACACTCTAGAATAACTACTGTCACTTTGTACTAGAAATCCAGTCAAGGTAAATAGAATCTCAGACTGTAAGTTCTCTAGTTGTATTAATGTCTTTCTGATCACATCCTTAATGAAACTGTGACTCCACCTTGCCAACATACATTCTCATTCCCACAGACCTTCATCATGAATACCCATTACCACAAGCATAGTCGCCTTTTCCAGCAAGCATGGGTTGCTGAAGACCAATTCTGACCCAGATCATAACGGGTGCATAGAAACCTGAAAATAATTGAGTCGGGACCAGACAAACCGTGAAGGTATTACAAGCAATGTTCCCTGTTATCAGGGAATTATGAACTGCAATCAACCAAGTCACCAAGCATGACCATCCAATCGATTCACCCACCTGTTACAACAAGCATAGTTTGCTGTGGACCTATCCTCCACAGTGTTCTCCTGCTGAGACTCACCTTGACTGTAGCTGCTCTGGGGGTTCCATAGATGAGGGCCAGTTCACCGAAACTCCCACCCTCACCTATTGTTGTTACATGCTCGCTATTCACATAGATCTGAAACAAAAAACACACTGTAAGACAGCAGCAAACACAGATTATATTGGATTCCACAGACTGATTCAACTCATCCACTGAACGTATTGAATCCTTCCCAGTCTAATCATTGTCTTCCAGACCACTACTTTAGGATCAGAAATGAAAATTGCTGATTAGTGAGTGAGTGTATTGATTTTTGCTGCTTCTAGCAATATTCCTGAAATATCACGGCAGGGGACACCCACAATGGGCTTCACATATTGTACCCGTGTCGGGCCTTCGATGTGACAAGCAATACTTTAACCACTAAGCTACCTCACCACACCTCGACAAACAGAGATTCAAACCAATACCATACGTAAGTTTGCAACTAGGTTTCATAAGGGCACCTCTCCTGTACTGCACACATAACAGCCAAAAGATATCAGAGTGCTGCAACTTCATCAAGATTATGAGACGTCTCGTATATATACGTGTGAGTTCTGCTCTGTAAATAAATAACAAATAGGAATGCATGCATAATGGCACAAAGATATCTTGAATGGTTTCTGTGTGTAATCCGGAGTACTGATACACAGAGGATAAAGTTGACTTGTACTGAAGCTCTGTGAGTGAGTGAGTCAGTATGGTTTTACGCCGCTTTTAGCAATATTCCAGCAATATCACGGCAGGGGTCACCAGAAATGGACTTCACACATTGTACTCATGTCGGGAATAGAACCCGGGTCTTCGGCGTGACGAGCGAACGCTTTAACCACTAGGCTACCCGACCGCCCCTGGCGCTCTATGAAGATGGCAGGAAATGATAATAAGATCTGTGAGACACAAAACAGTTGACTGAACAGAAGGAAGTGGTTACAGGTTAGGACATGGAACAGCCCTGACAGCAATACAAAGACACTGTCAGGCAACAAGATTTAACTTCTTAAATCAACTTACAGGACAACTTACAGTTATAACTGAAGAACATCTATGGTTTCCCAAAGAAGGTTCCGGTAATTTTATGTCAAGGAGCTCCAATGACAGACTTTACAATTTCACACCAGACACAATCATTGCCATTGCTATGCAATGAACCCCAAATCTGGACAGAACACAGCCACTTCTTCCCTACCCCTATGGTACAAGTGCTGGTCAATGACACATATTTCACCCATTCAGAGCATTTATGTAGTTCCCAAGGGTAATCAAAACTAAACCTTGATGAAAATGAAGCAATTAGGGCAAAAAATTGGTATCTCGTGCCGGAGCAGATGCTGAAGAGAAGCTGATGAAGAAAGTACAGCTAGACGGGGTCGGACATCTTTATCTATCAGGGTCAAAGGAAGAGTGGTTAGTTCCAGTTAGGTACTTCATGAGAAACGCTCATTGCTCCAAATGACCTTTTTGATGGAGAATAGGTGAATTAGTCTGGCTGATAGACTAAATAGTATTCAAACATTTTTACTTTAGAAGCTGAATGAATGTTCATGTATCAAAGGAAATTGACTGACTAGTCTTTCTAGGGACGAGAGACAGTTGGATTTTAGCTGCTTTTAGCAATATCCCAGCAATATCATGGCAGGGGACAATGGAAATGGGCTTCACACGTTGTAACTACCTGCTTTCTAGGAATGAAACGCAACAATCCTCCTGTGATAATCTGGTACTGTCCTCTAGTCGGGTTAAATCTCATACGGGGATGTTGCAATATCCCAGGGATTTCATACATACAAGTTCCCCTGATACTGTAACATGTGAGTGTGCCTCACGAGACTTTTTTTTTGTATTTGACCACAATCTACATAAGGAAATGTGAGGAATGATGTAAACTATA
Organism: Haliotis rufescens; assembly: GCF_023055435.1. Lineage (NCBI taxonomy): Eukaryota > Metazoa > Mollusca > Gastropoda > Lepetellida > Haliotidae > Haliotis > Haliotis rufescens. Next base: position 790,245 of record NW_025963891.1, on the reverse strand, counting down.
ACCCAAAATGCCTTCCTTACATTTCAGTAGACTGAACTTGCAACCATTGTATATGTAGCCAAGAAAAACCAAAACGCTTCTAAGAATTTCAATTTCAAGTACATATACATATGCAAGAGATATTTTATACCTGTTTCCTGAGGTTCATGAAATTTAAAGTTGTTGATAAATGTTGTTTCAGTTCATAATAAGAAAAATCAAACCACTTCCTCTTTGCATTCTATGAGATTTAAAACCCTCGAACATGTTTTACCCTACAATCAAGTGTGAAAGAGTGTGTAAGAAAATGATTCCGGGTGTATCACTTAGTTTTATTGTAGCAACCAAGAAAGAGCGTTTGCAAAATTGTGAAACACTAATGTCACAAGGTCAGTTCATCACCTAACTCCCCCCAGCAGAAACGTAATCTTAAAATCTCCTATCTTGCAGCACCGTCAAACCCCAATGATTCGAAAGTCAATGACTTTCAAAAGAAATGCTTCCTAAAATCTGCCCTTCTCTTCAACCTGCAATTGCTGTTGCCTGAAGACACGGCTCTATGACCATCAGATGCATGTTAAGCTCTCACTGCCTGATGGCTGTAGGGCCCAGGGCAGGATGACTTCCTTCTCCACACTGTCAATTGTCCTGAGTGGTTGGTAAGAGTCTGTATGGCAGTACATAAAGGTTACACTTGATTCACACTCATGGGGCTACTTTGAGTCTGTCCACATATAGTAGTCAACATTTGCTGAGGACCAGAATAGTCGTCTTCAGTCAAAGGTGTGGTCCTTAGCAAATGTTGAGTAGTATCAATGTGCTGACTATCCTCAGTGTGAGCCTTCATGTTTTGGGAATCAGCAGACATTGATGTAGGTCACACAAATTTTTATCCGACTTACTATGACCTTTGACCACTAATTTCTACCCGACTTGCTTTAAAGCCACATTGAATTTGCGCAAAGCATTCTAAAAGGGTAAGAGATATTGGACTCAGTGGGAAATAGTAAGGATCTTGATGGCAGGTTATATCTGGAGCACTGAGAAGAATAATGTCAGGTGATACCAAATTTAACACACAATTTAGCAGGATTCTACAGACCAACATCACCAATTCACTTAATAACACTGACAAAAATTATAACAGTTACCAAAAACTTCTGAAAGTGCATCTTAATAAGAACACAATTTTGGATCACTTAAAACCTTCTCGACAGGACGATCTGTCAAATTGACTATTTTCTCAAGTGTCCTTCAAATCGAGTCCTTCATTCCTTACAACCACTCACAGCTACTCTCCTCATCTGCTTTTTCTAAAGTGGTCTTCAACAGGTGTGTACACGTTCTGATTACAAGCCACACAATGGCACCCTGCAACAACAGCTTCCATCAAGCTGCATGGACTTCTTCCAGTCTGTAACAGCCAATCTGGCAGGCAGCTCACTGACAGAAACAGCCAACCTCAACATCGTGTTTCCCTAACTCAAGCCTCTGCAGATTTGACAGCATCCCAGATGTAGCCTTCTGAAAGGAGGCTAATTCAAGTTTTCAGTGTCACCCTCTTGCATCCGCTCCGAAGGAAGGACATCCAAGGTAAGAACCATTAATGGTTTCTGGAAGAACCTCCATACCTTGAGGAAGTGCAATCACCTCAATAGTGAGTCCGCCATGAAATGTGAAGACATGACTAGCTGTCAGTGGTACTTACCAACAAATGGCATGGCGTAATGAAATGTGCAAAGTGAACTCAAGATGGAGGATTCAACTCTTCATGTCCTTTGAAAAAAACCTGTTTCGAGTCCATACATGTTACATTCATTTGTCTATTGTCAGTTTAGAATAAATATATATGTCAAAAGAAATGTAGTGAGTCTTGAAATGAACTAGTTATTTATCACCATGCTGAAGAGGAGTAGAAAGTTTCAGAAAAGTTTGGAGCAGAGTGACCCCTGGAGGAAGCTAGCAGCATTTCAAATGCTGGTGAGTGTACACAGTCGATGACTGCACACGTTGTGTGTCATACGCTGGTGGGTTTCATGCAGAGACTGTACTCGCCAGTAGTCCCTGATCTCATAACAGTTCCATGTGGCATGACAGATTAACTACGCTATATTCTTCCTACCATGTAATGCAATAACAAAGCTGTAAAGGAAACAGTCCATATACCGAAAAGTCATGACGCTCACCTTGTTCACTAGACCTCATCAATATATATTCATATTCAAAAGGTGGATATGAAAATTTATATCAACACTGACAAAGCTCATAAATGACAAATCGTAAATCAATCAGTTTTACTTTTTGGAATTAAAACAAAATTCAACCAATGAGATATCCTCATGAGTATCTATGTACAACCACTGGCAGCCTATCTACTTTTTTAACCATCTCTACAATAATCTAATATTTTTAAAAATCAAGAACTATCAAGTGGTTCTGTGACATATTTCAAATGTGAAAAAACTTGTTGGTGCTGGAAATCTTCAAAATCCTTTGCGGGTCAGCTATTTCTTAAAAACTCTGTGATCAAAGATTAACTGCATGTTCCACACTTTTCTTATTCACCTTTAGTCCTCAAATCAAATGGATTGACACTATGTCCATTGTCTCCTATTACAAGGGACTACCAAAGTGTCAATCACCTGCTGGCATTGAAATCAACAGCAACAGTCAACTCAGCATCTCGTAAAGTCACAGCTTAATTTCGGATGAAAATACCACATGACTGAAGAGAGAGAAAAACATTTCCCACAGAAATAAAACCTCCTGGGATCTGTTACAAAATTCACAAGTCTTATTCTGGCCTAAAACAGCCAGGAAGAGGGAACTAACTGAGTCCGATGCAATGATAAGCTCCTCAAATGTTTTTTCCTCAACCAAAATATTACAGATAAAGCCCCTGAAGAAGTGAAGCGCTAAGCTTCCATTTGAAGCATTTGCTGGGAAAAACGGCTGCAAACATCCCTGGAAATTGCCTCTTCAAAGTTATCACTATTTCATTACTGTAATCTTCCCTGAAGGCAGTTAAATAAAGCGGCCATGAATTCATTGCCATGATTTCTATCACTGTTCAGCTGCTGCAAATTAGTAATCGCATTTAAGAGCCAATCACACGTTTTGTTTCTCTTGCACAGAGGCTTGTTGCAGCGAAGTCTCAGAAGGGTATGACTTGTGGCAGCCCGTGCCACCACGCAGTGTGCGAAGACTTCCACGCCTTTGATGGGCATAGACCATTATGTGAAAGATGTCACAATCTCACATCTACTGACACTTCTGGGACTTTATAGCCATGTCAATAATAGGGAAGGCTTTGCCAGCTCCATCATTTCATCAGCCAATTAGCAGGAACCAGCTGAAAGGTTCCACAGCATGACAGATAGTAAAGTGTCCTTTAATTAGAAATTCTACCAAAGAAAATAATGAAAATTGATCATTTATTTAGTCATATAAAACATAAACTGTACAGTACATGGTCAAGCTCTTCTTATGCCTTCATGGAAGTTGTCGCTGTAATAAATAAACTGTACAGTCCATGGTCGAGCTCTTCTTATGCCTTCATGGAAGTAGTCGCTGTAATAAATAAACTGTACAGTCCATGGTCGAGCTCTTCTTATGCCTTCATGGAAGTAGTCGCTGTAATAAATAAACTGTACAGTCCATGGTCAAGCCCTCCAAATGCCTTCATGGAAGTTGTCGCTGTAATAAATAAACTGTACAGTCCATGGTCGAGCTCTTCTTATGCCTTCATGGAAGTAGTCGCTGTAATAAATAAACTGTACAGTCCATGGTCAAGCTCCCATATGCCTTCATGGAAGTAGTCGCTGTAATAAATAAACTGTACAGTCCATGGTCAAGCTCTTCTTATGCCTTCATGGAAGTAGTCGCTGTAATAAATAAACTGTACAGTCCATGGTCAAGCTCCCATATGCCTTCATGGAAGTTTTCGCTGTAATAAATAAACTGTACAGTCCATGGTCGAGCTCTTCTTATGCCTTCATGGAAGTTTTCGCTGTAATAAATAAACTGTACAGTCCATTGTCAAGCTCTTCTTATGCCTTCATGGAAGTAGTCGCTGTAATAAATAAACTGTACAGTCCATGGTCGAGCTCTTCTTATGCCTTCATGGAAGTAGTCGCTGTAATAAATAAACTGTACAGTCCATGGTCAAGCTCTTCTTATGCCTTCATGGAAGTAGTCGCTGTAATAAATAAACTGTACAGTCCATGGTCAAGCTCCCATATGCCTTCATGGAAGTTTTCGCTGTAATAAATAAACTGTACAGTCCATGGTCGAGCTCTTCTTATGCCTTCATGGAAGTAGTCGCTGTAATAAATAAACTGTACAGTCCATGGTCAAGCTCTTCTTATGCCTTCATGGAAGTAGTCGCTGTAATAAATAAACTGTACACTCCATGGTCAAGCTCTTCTTATGCCTTCATGGAAGTAGTCGCTGTAATAAATAAACTGTACAGTCCATGGTCAAGCTCTACTTATGCCTTCATGGGAGTAGTCGCTGTAATAAATAAACTGTACAGTCCATGGTCAAGCTCTTCTTATGCCTTCATGGGAGTAGTCGCTGTAATAAATAAACTGTACACTCCATGGTCAAGCTCTTCTTATGCCTTCATGGGAGTAGTCGCTGTAATAAATACAGGGATGAGAATGGAGATTTTCCTTTTCAGCTGAATCTTTTTTGTAATGGAGCCATCAGATTTTAACAAATTTGTGGTTACTAAAATTTGTGGATCTGCTGAAGATTCGACCCCTGCAAACGTTCACAGCCTTTCTTGCATTTCATTTAACACAAACCTCTTGCTTTCCATCTTTATTTCTTTAAATAAAAGTGTCAAAACCGTTCCCATAATAAAAAATCCCTGATAAAAGCAGAGGCCATTGTACAAATCTGACAATATCATAAGCATGTTTTATTGAATCACTATCAAATAGTGATAATACCAGGTTTTCATGAAAAGGTGAGTGAATTTTTCCACACTGGTGGCACAACCATAAACACATGCAAAGGCATGTCAATTTTCTCCTGAATAAGACACGGGTGGCAATTGATGGACATATAAAACTGAGAGAGAGAAAAATGTTTTAAAAGATCATTGCATGTCTTTGATAGGCATTCTGGTGTCATGTCATTATATATTCACATATTTCCCTGCAGCCACAAACAATTTCCTAGTAGCAACATACAGTAAGCCATGTGGACTTCATAAAGTCCACCCATCAACATTTATTCCACAGGGTGTGATGGATGGCTGCATGTGTCCTATAACTCTGTCAGTAATATCCTGTGGCTGGAAGGAAATAACAGCTTTCCTTTGGATAACTTGCAATGAGTAATACAATCAACATATATTACATGGCTTGGCAAGCTGTGACTTATGGATATTAATAATACAAAAGTATAATCACTTGTATTCCATCTTTCTCTCAGTCAATACTTCCCACCTCCCCATGGGTTTCTCTTGGTAAAGGATCCATCAGAGCATGGTCAACAGTTTCATATAATTTTCACCGCTATTTTGCCCCTTCCACCAAATGGAATCTGTTTTGGTGGATAATCTAGACTGGTTCTTCTCCTGCACAGACAAGCTATATTTACACTACCACCACCACACAGCAGGAAGTGAGCTAGGCCAGCCAGCATTGTCTAAACCATCAGTGCCGGTCATTAGTTAACCTTTGGGTAGAGTTTCATCCAAAAACTTTCTTTTGGGAAGTCCAAAATTAAGCAAAGGTTTAAAGACATTCATGTTATTCTTCTTTTGTCGCAATATTAAACATGACATCACTCACAAGTTACTTCTTTGTTAACTTTGATTAACAATCAAGTTATGCAGAGTTAATTTAGATTAGCACTTCACAAGAGAAGTGAGGAATACTAACTCACACTATGGTCAGAATTCAAGCAGGATTCTTCCGCGATATATCTGCCTATTTTCTAAACTTCTCTGATTTTTCCTGACCTGATAACTATGCACTTCCCGATTGGAAGGAAGCCATGACTGAACATCAAACATAGCCCTACTACCATCTTTCGTTTAAATCAATCTTCTGCAATTTCCTCTTATTCTCAGTTGTCAAACAATGAACATTTCAGATTCAAAACTCATTACAAAGTTAGTTTTAACAAAAACAAACAAATTTTCTTAAGGGTAAAAAATCCTAACAAACTATCAGAGATTCTTGTTTTCAATTACAAATTTTGAACTTCACCATCTTGGAAGCAAATGGTATGAAAAGGTCCAAGTAAACAGGTGATTGTTTAAAGGGGAGTCAGGGCCATAACTCACTTACCTCCTGACAAACACATTTACGACTTCATTTTGCAAAGCTCTTGCAGAACAAATTGATGAAACTGATGGTTGCAAAAAAGGTAGGTAATTACAGAGGATGCTATTTGTGCAGCAATCACCTTGACAAGATGGGCTAGTGGAGCGGTAATGGTGTCTTGCATCGCTCTCAGTCCATTTCAGGAGAGAGTGAGAGCAAGAGAGAATCTAATTTATATGAACTGAAATCATACAGTAAGATAACAATTTTTTTTCAATCCATTTTGTGAATGAATAGGAACCTTCCAGGAATGTATTCATCCAGGAGACTCACTCTGGGCAGGGAGACATAATCTTTACTCTGACATTTTCATGTCTCCAAGTCACCATGTCCTCTGAGAGCAAGTCAAGGGGGCCTGACAAGGAGAGTGTTGGTGTAGAGCTCTTAACCAATAGTGTTGATCAAGTCTCCTTCTAATGCAGTGATGGAAAATTAGGTCAGTTCTGTTCAAGAGGACCTCTCCACAAACTGATCCCAGCGCTGACTGCCCGAGCAAACTGATGACCACATGTTGATTACCTTTAAAATTACCCGGTAGGTGGTAAAACTGTTTTGGTAATATCCATATATCCATATGGGCCTGCAAGTGACCCAAACTAACACAGGGGTGCCTATAAATATTGGCAGGATACAGTCTGATGTGCACTCTGCAGCAACTTGTTCCATATTCTTTATTTGAAACACATAATGCTAATAATGGCATGGTTTTTAAAGAACTCCAGCTACATCGTTTCCAATGCCTCCACACAGTCAGATTGGAGACAACCCTCCCCCCCCCCACCCCCCCCCGAGATGTTTAATCCTACCAGTTTATCAGCCCAGACTCAGGTCTTTGTATGTCAATGTGGATAATCCTATCTCAGTCAGCTCGCCAGCACAGCTCCAGCAGTTCACAGCAGCTCACTGCTACACCTTACAATTGTCCTAAGCTCATGGTAAAGTAACTTGAGTTTCTAGAACGGAAGAAGTCCTGAACACTTTTTGATCATACCAAAACATTTCTTTGATATCTCACAAAATAAAATTCATCTTAATCTTCTCTGAAACATTTCTGAAAATATATAACTGATGAAAATAACACCTTTCCAATGTCAACGCAGATATAATTTTGTTAAGAATCAGTGGGTGAATGAACACCTCTTCAAACAGTATATGTCAGTTATTTTTTTTATTTTTTTTATTTAACGCTGCACTCATCAATATTCTGGCTATATGATTGCGGTCAGTAAATAATCGAGTCTGGACAAGACAATCCAGTGACTGACATCATGAGCAACGATCCACGCAATTGGACTACGATGACATGCATCAACCAAGTCAGCAAGCCTGACCCCCAATCCCGTTAGCAGCCTCTTGCGACAAGCATAGTCGCCTTTTACGGCAAGAATGGGTTGCTTAAGGCCTAATTAATCTACCCCAGATCTTCACCGCTCGTCAGTTATTTCACAATATGTCAGATCAATGAGTATAGAATTCCAAAAGGGACGCAGGTTGTGGATGTTCACAGCTTTGATCAAGCCCATGGTCACAGGTGTGGACAGACCAAAAGGAACAGGGGAATTCGGGATTCAAACCCAAGTCGAGCAGCTTGGTCATAGCATTGACAAACGAACACAACTCTAAAAAGCAAGTTGCGCTCCAAACCACTAAACCAACCATGACCACAAGACAAGACCCATCTCTGCTAAGTCAATACTAACTTGTCCCTGAGACAGAGTCTTGATGAAAACATACACTGCACAGTAGAAGACAAGCATTTCAGTTTGCTATTAACACATACCTGGGTATTCAGGCTTGGAACATCACCAGCAACCAGCACTCCAGATATGTTTACAAGCATATGAGGACAGTACTGGTCATGATCAGAATTGATGAGTACCAGACATAGTTTTTGCCAAACTAATGTAAACATAACTCTGACAAAAGATTTCGAGTGGGTATTATTAGCCAATGACAACGCAGGATTGGAAGGAAATCCATTTGCTGCTGACACAAAATTACCTGTTCCTGTTGAAGTGGAAGGTAATGTCCAATACAGTAAACGAAAGTTTCATGATGTTTTGAAGAACACTTTTGAGAATAAAATAGACAAGATATGGTAACAATTAATCATGAGAGCTTTTACTATTGTTTGCCCACATATTTGATATGGTTGTAATTTTCAATCCGTCTGTATTTTACTAGTTATCATCAAGGCATCTCTCTGGATCACTGAGCAACTGTGGATAGTGGGAGGAAATTATTACTCAATCTTCCTTCTTCCCCCATGAAGCTTTTCCATCATCTCACAAATCACTGAACAAAAGTTCAAAATTGATTTCAAATTTTCAACCACACACCATTTTATCATACTCTTAGATCTTTTGGCATTTGAAAACTTTTGTGCATTAAGTGACAATCCTTGAGCCAACATTAACACACATCCCTGGCAATCCCTGTACTTGGGGATTAAATGTACCACAGACAGACATACTTACATCCACCTCCCCTTGATCAAGCACATAGAAGTTGTCGCCTTCGTCACCTGGTGAGAGAGAAGACACATATTTCATACACTTGGAAAAAGCTCAGTGGTATTATTTAAAGTAGTCTACAGGCCAGAGGATCACAAGAAATCTTGAAAGACAATTGTAAGACAAGTAAAGCTCCTCCCTCATGGAGAGATTATACATCAGATTGTTTCTTCACATTACTCTTGAGATTCAGTACTCTAGCTTAGTTTCCTTTGGCAAAACAAGGCAAAGACTTTTCTCAAATTGTAGAGGATAGGCCTTTTTCTTTAATGTTCAAAAGCGTGGTTTTCAATTTGCAACTTTTTTAAAAAATAGGATGAGCCTACACTACTTTTGTAGACATCAAAATATAGGAATACACATTTTTTTTTATAAAAGTATGCATATTTCAAACACCTTTTTTTGGAGAAATCATGTGTCTGTGTACATATGTGCCAATCTACAGGCATCTTAAAAATGGTATCATGAATTTCCTTCCTATCAATGAATTTTTTGGTTTGGTTTGTTGTTTTACGCCGCACTCAGCAATATTCCAGCTATATGACGGCGGTCTGTAAATAATCGAGTCTGGACCCGACAATCCAGTGATTTACATCATGAACATCGATCCACGCAATTGGGATCGATGACATGCATCAACCAAGTCAGCGAGCCTGACCACCCGATCACGTTAGTCGCCTTTTACAACAAGCATAGTCGCCTTTTACGGCAAGCAAAAAAATGAGTCAGTTTGGTTTAATGCTGCTTTAAACAGTTACATCATGGTGTTATGAAGTGGGAGATGAAGTGATGCAGACTGTAGGGATTCTCACTTGGAGGATATCAGGAGCATGCATGGGTATGGTGCTGACAAACCAAGAAAAACATTCAGACCATTTTCCCCTGACTTGCCATACCAGTAGTTCACTAAAAATCTGTCCATAGTTTCAGCTATTTGTCAGTAGCCATTTTTACCATCATGTGGGCAGGTCTACCTGACACATTGCAGTGAACCAGTGACTGACCCCTCTCTGAGGGAGTACCACCCTGCCAGAACTCATGTATCTCTGTGTAGACTCTTAGCTGACATCAACTGACCTAGGTCATAAGCATTTCATTTGTCCATTCCAAGCATCTGCTCGATATTTACAACCCCTAATACAATAGGTCAAACTACCATCATGCACACCTGGTTCAAAGAGGGCGGTGCCCATGGTAAAACAACCAAATGAATGATTTATACCAATTACATTTTTTATTTAGATAAAGTTTTGTATTTATTTGTGCATAGATAGGTATCTACTGTATTTCGTTCCAAATTAGAAGTAATATTCCTTCATCAGCTAAGAACTTGATATGGTATTCTCAAATTCCATAATTTCTTTACTTGGATTCCTACTCTGTTTTTTTTGTTTTTTGAAATCTGTAGGAACTACGGAGTAATCGTAGGAGTAACAGGTCTGCATAATCAGGACGTGACCAATGACCACAGGTTTCTACAATGCCAATAGGTCACACCTCTGCACACGTCTCCCAGCTACTAAGACAGTGCCAGTCCTGGTAATGAGAGGACAGTACCCACCTTGCTGGATAATCACCTCTCCTGCATGCCGATGGACTGGAAACATGGCGTCAAAAATATCACTGAAAAGAAAAACATGATTGCCTTTGAATATTATCAACTTGACTGGATAACATCAGACATCATATTGTCAACGACACCTCCAATTCTGATTGCTGTTCCTTCTTTCTTGTCAACATGGCTCTTCCTTGACCGAACATTGTCCTATAGAACTGGATGCTGATAACACTCACACAGCACATGTTCTAACTTAAACACTTTAATGAATTTATAATATATATAACAAATTGGAGAAAGTATTATCATTATATATAAATATATTTATGTTTTAAGTTAAATTAGATGTACTACTCAAAACAAGTAAAAGAACACCCAATTCTTTCACACTATAGCTAATATGCCATGGCATGATAGATTACAAGTAGTAATATGAAAGATCTGTGTTCGTTAACTTCTTTTTAGCAGTATATAAGGCCTGTTAGGCATGACAGGACATGAGAGTTCTGTTGAGTGAGTGAGTTTGGTTTTACGCCGCTTTTAGCAATATTCCAGCAATATCATGGCGGGGGACACCAGAAATGGGCTTCACACATTGTACCCATGTCGGGATTCGAACCCGGGTCTTCGGCGTGACGAGTGAATGCTTTAACCACAAGGCTACCCGACCGCCCCAGTTCTGTTGAGCAAATGTAGGGATTGTGTATGCACTGGTGACGTGCTTCATTCCGATTTGCTTTATAGATGGGGTATATAAATTAGCATCGATTTTGAAGGCTTGTACAGGAGTGTTGCCTTATATGTGGGGTCACAAAACAGACGGCGATATACGGTATTAATTTCTATTTTGAGGGCAGTGCCAAACCTACAATATCCGACCAAGACATCACACTACTGACATAATGGACACTCTCAGTCGAGCTCTTCTTGACCACCATATAAGGACTGAATCTTTCTTTCAATCTTCACAATAACTATCTTGTAATTCTTGTAAAGTCCTTAGTTGAAAAGGTGAGGTTTAACGTCGCGTTCCATATTATTGCACTTAGATAGCGACTTGGTTAACTGTAGTGAAGTTCTAATTCAAATAAAAAGGTAAAATTTGTGTTCAGCAAAAACTGGATATTAAATGTTAACATTGGTTACCATTGCATTATATTTATTTATGTAGAGTTTCTATAAATCTGAAAACTAGTACAAAACAGTGTTTGTCATATAAAATGTCCGGAATGCTCTGACATTTTGTGTGTGAAACATGGTTGGTGCCCCAAATGTGCTTCAGTTGAACTACCGGGCTAGATGGACAGTAGACGTAATTACATCAGACATGCAGGAAAGCCTGCTATTTTCCCCTGGCCAACAACATGGCGGTTTAGTGTGCTGGTCAGTGTGCCAGGGAAATCCAGATATAGGACAGACAGTAATAGCTGCCTTCAGACTGTTCCGGTATTAATAAGGATAATTGTAACACAATTTGGGAAAAGAAACATTAATCTTTATAAAAATATAGTTGTTGATGTGAGTACACATATTTTTTCGAGTCAAGCTTGAAGCTCAGTCAAAAAGAACACTGTGACATCCATAAACCTCTGAGCTGAGATAACAGTTTTTTAAGGAAACCAAAATTATAAGCCCTTGGTTATCTTCAATGTTAAAAACAGTATTTAGTTTGGATGGTATATGATACTGTCTCTGCATCAGGGCAAAATATAATTAGTCTCTCTCTTCTATGATCTTATCTCAAACATAGCCTGGAGACAAACATCATAGATAAATGTTCGCCAAAGTTTACGATGACTGCTGAACAAATGGAGTATCTCTCATGGATTATCTATCCTAACAACCCTGTCTCCAAAATAACCAGCCAAGATTTCATGCAGTTCTCAAATTGGAGCAGCAAACCAATAGAACAAAATAACTGCTATTTTGGTGAGTGTTAATGCAGACCATCTGGATCTAATGATTTCAAAGAGCACATGTTATGAAGATCACCATGCATAGAAAAGAGCCATTTGCTGTACAAATCCTGCCATGGCAAATTCTACACCAATAATTGACAAGGAAACACCCAGGGCGGCATTCCATAGTCTGAAAGAATGTTTCGTATAGGTCTCAGATGAATAAAGACAACCATTTTGAGGATGTGTGGTAATGACACTACTCAGGCTGGGTTAGGAGCAAAAAGGTTCCGGATGCCCCTGGCATGAGCAGAATAGAGAACTTTCCAGTCATTATAACTATGGCCTTCATTATTGGGGTCACTTGAGGCTTCACAGCAGCCAGATCCTGCACCATGATCAAGACTAACATTCATAAAGGGCAACATGGAGGATGTCACAAGGACATCTTGGAGGAAAACCATACAGAACATGCATGGAGGACGACCATATAGACCAAGCATGGAGGACCACGATATACAACAAGCATGGAGAATGACCATATAAAACAAGCATGGAGGACAGCCATATAGAACAAGCATGGAGGACAACCATATAGAACAAGCATGGAAGACAGCCATATAGAACAAGCATGGAGGACAACCATATAGAACAAGCATGGAGGACAACCATATAGAACAAGCATGGAGGACAACCATATAGAACAAGCATGGAGGACAGCCATATAGAACAAGCATGGAGGACAACCATATAGAACAAGCATGGAGGATAACCATATAGAACAAGCATGGAGGATAACCATATAAAACAAGCATGGAGGACAGCCATATAGAACAAGCATGGAGGACAGCCATATAGAACAAGCATGGAGGACAGCCATATAGAACAAGCATGGAGGACAACCATATAGAACAAGCATGGAGGACAACCATATAGAACAAGCATGGAGGACAGCCATATAGAACAAGCATGGAGGACGACATATAGAACAAGCATGGAGGACAACCATCAGACCAAGTATGGAGGACAGCCATATAGAACAAGAATGGCGTACGACATATAGAACAAGCATAGAGGACAACAATACAGAACAAGCATGGAGGACAACCATATAGAACAAGCATGGAGGACAACCATATAGAACAAGCATGGAGGACAGCCATATAGAACAAGCATGGAGGACGACATATAGAACAAGCATGGAGGACAACCATATAGAACAAGCATGGAGGACAGCCATATAGAACAAGCATGGAGGACAACCATATAGAACAAGCATGGAGGACAACCATATAGAACAAGCATGGAGGATAACCATATAAAACAAGCATGGAGGACAGCCATATAGAACAAGCATGGAGGACAGCCATATAGAACAAGCATGGAGGACAGCCATATAGAACAAGCATGGAGGACAACCATATAGAACAAGCATGGAGGACAACCATATAGAACAAGCATGGAGGACAGCCATATAGAACAAGCATGGAGGACGACATATAGAACAAGCATGGAGGACAACCATACAGAACAAGCATGGAGGACAGCCATATAGAACAAGCATGGAGGACAACCATATAGAACAAGCATGGAGGACGACATATAGAACAAGCATGGAGGACAACCATATAGAACAAGCATGGAGGACAACCATATAGAACAAGCATGGAGGACGACATATAGAACAAGCATGGAGGACAACCATATAGAACAAGCATGGAGGACATCCATATAGAACAAGCATGGAGGACGACATATAGAACAAGCATGGAGGACAACTATATAGAACAAGCATGGAGGACAACCATATAGAACAAGCATGGAGGACGACATATAGAACAAGCATGGAGGACAACCGTATAGAACAAGCATGGAGGACGACATATAGAACACTATAGAATCATGGAGAACAATCATGACAGACAATTAACAGTAGAGATTTAAAGAGTTAATGAAGGACAACTCGAAGACAACCAGTGAAGGTAAAGAAAACATGAGGACAACAGTTACAGAGGAGAAACTTAAAGGACAGCATTTACGACAAGCTTGATGAACCTCCTAAGAGATCAACCACTGAAGGGTCAATAATTGCATGATGTGACGAGAAGCCATACAGCAAGCAGTTACTCAAATCGATGGACCGTTATACAGTAGCTTACTTCTCTTGCATCATTTTCAATGACACAAAGTATCCATGATCTCTAAACGCAGTTTTAAGTATCTGGATACAACCATTATATCCCATTTATGTGTCTGGGGGACAGAAACGTGGTTGTTAGAAAGAAATTAAACTAAACTAAGATTACAAAAATGTTCCTTGTATGTGTCTCTATGTCTGATAGTTCCACATATTAAAGGTCCCCATTTGTCTGAGAAAGAATACATTATGGATAAAAGGTATTGGATAATACAGTATAACAGCCAACAATACACATAGGCATGTAATCAGACTGTATGCTATAATCACATTATACTCCATCTTTGTGTCACAGTGTTGCATCAATGAGAACACTTGCAAACACTGCAGAACCAGAATACAGAGCATGGAACAAAGAAATCCATTCAGGGCTTTGATCACCAATACATCACATGCTTGCATGCAATCAGTTTGACTTTAACAATCCCCAGAAGTAAACAGTCACTGCTGTGCTGTGTGTAGGAATCGTTTGTGACTAAAGCGTTCCTTTGTCACACACATAAACAGGGCCCCTTCCCCACTACAATGTCCCATCGACATTCACAAAAGATTGTTTGATGTAAATGTTTAACTAAATGCCTATCACAGTTCAAAATACATTTTGTGATTTTATTACATTTTTCTAATAACTTCATATCAGAAGACAAAATTATAAAACCTCCATCAAACTGGCATGGTTCCTTATTGGCTTCTCAGTCTTGTACAGGAGTGGCCTTGTGGCCTCAGATTAATCCCTGGGCTGCACACAAGGTAAAAAGGGGTCTAGACAATGTCATGTCAACTAAAGGCTCTCATGTGTTACACACTAAAACAAAATTACTTCAGGATTGGCCATGATATTAAAAACTTGCCCGTAGGATGACAAGAAGCAGACTGGAATGTGTAGTCATCATCAAAACCATTATTCAAGCCATCATCAGCCAAGCCAACCAAACAGATCATCTCAATGATATCATTTTGTCCTAAACCCTCCAAGACCCAAGGGAACACACATGTTAACCATCCAAGTTTTAGTCAGATGCTTCAACTCTGAAATGGTCCCATGCCAGTAAACAATCTGTACTCTGTGGGCATCAAAGGGTTAATCTACCTTGAGTCCATAATACATGGATCTGTCCATTCAATCTTGATATTGGTTCTTACAGACCTGTCCCTCCAAGATGGTGACAAACATCAACATCCTGAAGGATGTTGATGAAGATTGAAAATAGTTGATTAATAGCTTCTTGACCAGTGGACTATAAGGCCTGCCCCTCCGGACTCCAATCTCAATAACAATGGAACACTTTATTGCTTTAAGGGGGAATTGAAAGAAATAGATCCGTTTGACCTTTAAGACTATTTCTTTCAGTTGAATTAAGTTAATATGAAACATGAATGATGAAACATCAGTCGGGTAACAATGAACCAGCTGAAAAGATGATGAAACATCAGATTCTAGTATGAGTTTACTCACGTATTATCAATATCAAGCAGCCACTCTATAACTGAGTTACCAATAAGCAAGTGTTTCCCCCCAAAAATGGTACACTTACAAAACATAATAATATCAGAAGTAGAAACTAACAGTGTTAGTCTACTAAGCCTTATAATGATAACACATAGCAAAACCCTTAAAAATGGCAAATTTCTACTAGTCCTTATTGGGCAGTTTGGCAAAGACTACAGGACTAGTGCCAATTTCTAATGCTGCCATTTCACTGAGCAACGAACTGTTAACAACTTCTACCTCTGATTCACAATGAAGTCATCTCACTAAGGAAGGCAAAGGTAACTTGTAGACTTATCAACTTCAAGTATCGCTGCTTTATTTGCTAAGACAATTAAGGTATAAACCCCGAGTCTTAATTAAACTTGCATCATTTTTGGAATCTATTTCTTGACATCCTAGTTTCTCTATTCCCTAAGAAATCGAAACGTATTGGTCCCTAATGCATTATAGACCACGGGGTCCACATGACCCCAGAAGCCAAGAAGTAACAGTATAAACACATAGAGAATCTCACCCTCATGTCTTTGATATCAAATATATCAACACGAGTTGATAAAAGTGGAAAAACTCTGAGGCTTGCTGTGGAGTTTTTCCACTTTTATCGAGTGTTGATATATTTGATATCAAAGACACAAGTGTGAGATTTTATTTATCATCCAAAATCATTCTCCTAACTTTTTCAGTTTGTAGACAGTAATTAGCAGTGTATTAAGTGTAAAAAGTACTGCTAACAGCTTCAGTAGCAGAGCCTGGATTAGTGATGTCATTTGAGTGTGACGTCATGGTAACCAATGACATCACAATGGTCTGCAAAACATTGTGATTCATTGCAGCGATATCTACAATGTAGATATCGCTTGATCTCACCCAAGCATATCTCCTGTGGGAGCCAGGTTTGGATGATAAATGCACATAAAATACAAAGAAGCCCAGCCCACCATTCTAGGTACACAGTCCACATATTCATCACACTTGACATATATTGTTCAAGTTGGCTTGGATATGTTGTCCTACACACAACTACTGTCCCTTCAAAATGGGTTTGAGAGGCTTTTGAGAGCTATATTCAGTGAAGAACTTGAACCAGCTGCAAGGTATGACACATTGTCTGTCACAAGCACATGAATGATGCATAGAGCGACACTTTAGTATTCATTCAAAAGAGACACATAACCTGCAATTCTGAAATGCCAGAATAACCTTCTCTAACGTCATTGTTCTGATGAGGTTACATTATAAAGATGCAAGACCAAACTGTTTTTCTCACAGGTATGCAGCGAAAATGCTGTTCTTTCAACTATCTATTCAGCATTGAAAATCTCTTAAATACGAATACGCAAACTATAGGACAGTTACTACACTTAATCTTTTACCCTCACCGAAAATATCCGATGACCTCACTCTTTCTGAAAATGTCAACTTTTAGGGTAAGGACAGAATGTCTTCTGTCAAAACTATCAGAGAGTGAATCTGAATGTATCGTTCACAAACTGTCATCTATCAAAACATTTAACCACACAAACTGACCTTGAAGACCTTGAAAAACAATTATCCCCATCAAAAAGGTTTTTCTTCTCCCCAATTTGGAAAACCAATTTTATAGAACAAGAAATAACGTGTGTAAATAGGTTTTGATGCCTGTTCCATCCAACCGTTACAACCGCTGGTTTGATAAAGCGAAACAGTTTTGAATGATTAGACATTTTCCCTGTGATTGTTTAGTGATTCAGACAGCAGACTGGAATGCCCATAACACTGCTACAGTTTCCCAACATTTTACAGAAAGTTACCTGAGCATGAATATGCCTTCTTTGTCAATGCAATTCCTGTTGCCATAGGAACAAGCATCAATCACAAATCACATGACAGGCTTGTGAGAGATGTGTTGAAAAAAATCAAATCAAACTCAAATCATAATGAATCATTGTCCAGGGAATAATTGAATCCAATATTGAATTAATCATAAAATGATGCAAGCTATTGTAGCTATGTAGCTATGTACTGTTTCATTTCTACTAACTGACACTTCCGATATAATACTAAAAATATTTCGCAGAAAATCCTCTTTTCGAAATCAAACTTTGCACAGCAACTCTCCTATTGGTACAGAAACTGTGCCCCCATTTGGTAAAGAATCCATGAAGTAGCTTTCAAGTTATATATCGCACAAATGTTGAAGTAAAGAACCTATTCTATGTTCAAAACATAAAAAACAACATATGTTTTCAGAAAAAACACTTATCAAAATCAAACTTGGCTATGCACCTCTTCTATTAGTATGGAAATTGTTCTCTAAATTTGAAATGAATCTGTAGTTTTCAAGTTATAGGTCACACATATGGTTAAGTAAAAATATTCTAAGTCAAAACATGAAAAATAGCTGTATTTCTTTAGAAAATTCAAATATTAAAATCAAACTTTGCACTGCACCTCTCCTATAGGTATAAAAAGCATGTACCAAGTTTGAAAAGAATCTATCTAGTAATTTATAGGTCACTCAAAAAAGTGTCATGGGAAGGATGGAAAGACGGAATTCTTTGGTTTTACCGCATACCCAGTCCTAATAGAGTAAGTCGGGCCTTGAGAAACTCGATCTAATAACATTTGTAAAAAATTCCTCTCTTCTCTCATATCCACCATAACATGTCTCTTCATTTCTGGAGAATCTGTTCCTAAATACTGTTTGCCAACTCTCCTTAACAACCTCCTTTACCAAGTTTCCAGCAATGAAAGTATGATCTAATCTCCAAACAAGGCTACCTCCATCATAAAATATTATCATTTGTGCTTTGGTATCCCGTTATCCAGCAAATCGGCCCTGATTCCACTAAACAAGCCATGTGATTTGCATTTCGGCTCAAGTGCGGCACATCAAGTTTGTAATTCTGATTTTATCATGCCAGGTCGCATTTCTCATTTTCCTCTAACATCAAATGCACTTATTTGGAAAGGTTCACAGCTGACTAATCATCACACAAATTGTCAATATCATAAAACATGGAGAAACTACCATGTCCAAGTTTTTACAGTTTCTGATGAACGTGATAAAAACAACGACAGAAGGAGCAATCAGTCAGCTTAGGCTAGCAAATAAAGAAAGTTTCGGTATATATCCCTTGTGCTTTTTTGACAAAGCTAAAGCAGTCACTAGTTAACGGTATGAGGTGAAACTAAACCAAGGATGATCTCTGGTGCAGCAAACCATGGTTTGAGACAGTGAGACAGTAAGTGACTTGTGAGTGAGTTGGGTTTAACACCACTTAGGACAGTATTCTGGTTATGTCACGACCAGCTTATGAGGGAAGAAATCTCAAAGTGATACAGGTCTCAAGACGTTTACCACTAGTGTAAGTGACTACAGCATAAGTGACTAGAGTACAAGTGACTAGAGTGCAAGTGACTAATGCATAAGTGACTAGAGCATAAGTGACTGAAGCATAAGTGACAAGAGAATAAGTGACTAGAGTACAAGTGACTAGAGCGCAATTGACTAATGCATAAGTGACTAATGCATAAGTGATTAATGCATAAGTGACTAGAGCATAAGTGACTGAAGCATAAGTGACTAGAGCATAAGTGACTGAAGCACAAGTGACTAGAGCACAAGTGACTGAAGCACAAGTGACTGAAGCACAAGTGACTAGAGCATAAGTGACTGAAGCACAAGTGACTAGAGCATAAGTGACTGAAGCACAAGTGACTAGAGCATAAGTGACTGAAGCACTAGTGACTAGAGCATAAGTGAATGAAGTATAAGGGACAAAAGCATAAGTGACAAGAGAATAAGTGACTAGAGCGTAAGTTACTAGAGCATAAGTGATTAGAGCGTAAGTTACTAGAGCATAAGTGACTAGAGCGTAAGTTACTAGAGCATAAGTGACTAGAGCATAAGTGACTGAAGCATAAGTGACAAGAGAATAAGTTACTAGAGCATAAGTGACAAGAGCGTAAGTGACTAAAGCATAAGTGACAAGAGCATAAGTGACTAGAGCATGTGCAGCATCATATGTGTATTCCATAGCATCATGGAATTTTCATGAATTAAGATCAGATTATTTTCAGCAATAATTTGAAAAATCATGGTTCAATCATTTGGGTTTAACAGTAGTTGTATAGCAAAATGGATGACAAATACCAGACCATTACATCAATGTAACTGGTGAAAGAAACGTATTTGCTTTCCACAGTCAGTAAATGGCCAATTTAGACCATTTGTCTTCCCATGCCTCCTTTCAAAAGAAACATTTCTTGTGACTGAGATCCAATCCAAACTATCAAGCCTTGTTTAGATTTCATATTTCAATATATGAACCTCGAGTGGTATTTCAATGACACTTTGAAAGAATATTGGAACATATAACTATATGGTATAGGTTTTCCTGTCTAGACAAGCACTTTATGGTGAAAGTAGGGCTAGCTCTGTTGTTGTGTTGTAGTAAGCCCCTGTCAGGGCTCCAACAAAGGCCCGCTGTTGGGTGTTACTTTACATATCATTGGGAAAAGGTCATTCCATGGTTAAACACCATGTGTAGATGGACCCCAATTACTGCCATTGTCATCACGGTGTGACATGGACTGATAATGGCGGACAATTTCATCCAATAAGCCAAGACGGCCTTGAACTGCTGCACTTGCAACGTGAGTGAGTGAGTGAGTGAGTGAGTGAGTGAGAGTGAGAGTGAGTGAGTGAGTGAGTGAGTGAGTGAGTGAGTGAGTGAGTGAGTGAGTGAGAGTGAGTGAGTGAGTGAGTGAGTGAGTGAGTGAGAGTGAGTGAGTGAGTGAGTGAGTGAGTGAGTGAGCGAGTTTAATGCTGGTTTGAACAATATTTCAGTTTTACCACAAAGCATCAGCATAGTGTGGGAGAACTTAATACATCTCAGAAGTGGCAAGGATTCTAGTTTTAGTTTTATTCTTTTATATATTTTCGAAATTAATGATTGGATAAACTGTAAAACATGAAATGCCAACTCCTGAGAAGAATCAGTCTTGATTACCTGCCGAAACTAATTCCACTGGGTGTAAAAAGCAAAATAGTGTTGAAAATTACATTAATGGATCACTGAAAATCAGTGATGACACCAGGTGTTCCCAAAAAGGGTAAGCATGTACTAGTCTACCAGTAGCAAAGCAGCAATACTACTTAATGCCCTGTAACTGTGACGAGACCAAGCAAACCAATGGTTGATAGTGTGAGCAACAATGCACAGTGCTGTGGTTGCTATGATAACCAATCCATCAGGTCATCCCTGAAGGGCATAAACCAAATGATATTTATATTCAGCAGCCATTGTGGCCACCAGATACCCAGTGTCATCTCGAAGTACAAGCACTATAAGTACTGGAAAAACCAGTCTGCCGTGACACCACAAGGAGACAAGCAACAGGGCTAACTCAGTACAAACACAGAACGAACATAATGAAGCGAATAATTTCAACAGGAAACAAGGACAAATCTATGGATATAATCTATTACATACACAAACAATTGCAACAATGACAATATTTGGTACCAACATAAAAATAGAATGTTCAAAACACCATTTTTTGAAAGTCTAGTCACGAATAAAGACGGTTTACATACATTTCTATTATAGATTTCTTGGAATTAGCTTTATGTAAACCAGGCATAAATTTCATTGGTCGAAATTGACCTTTGATGGAAACAGTGAACTCTTCTTCAAACACTAGAAAGAAGGTATTAACTCTTTCAACACCTTAGGCCGGTACACCGGCTAAGCCATAGTCACGTCAAAATAGAATATGATTTTATTAACCTACCTGTCATATCATTCATTTATTTAATCTATCATAATTCACAATGTCTGAAATACATATTCCATTTCAATTCATCATTTTGTATCGATAGATTTAAATATTATTTACTATTTCCCGCACTGTCATTGAAAATAAAATTCTCGGACACACACTTCGACAAAGGGTCCACATTGAACATGTCAAAGATCAAAATATAGACGTTTCAAGAAAATCTTTAATATATTATACAAAGTAATACATAAAATCAACAAAATTAAATGTAAAAGTTGTCAAACTTTCTTCTAAGTTATTATTTCCATCTTTTCCTGCGATCGTGTGTAATGTAAGTCAAATGACATCTCGGCTTTCAACACCTCGATTTCTCGGCTTGGACACAATGTTTAATGTCAAAATATATGCATGAAAAATCTTTGTCACAGCTCATTACCTAGCACAATACATCCACGATGTTCCATATTTTTAATATAGATCGCGATTTCCTGCTTAAAATGTTCAGAATAACACGATTTAACAAAAATCTTTCGTCAGAATCTGAAATTCATCATACACAAGGTCGGTACCATAGTTGTCATTTGATTGGCTGCCTTAGGTCACGTGCTCAAATTTGACCAATCACGAACGTGTAGCAGATTTCGGCAAGAAAGCCCCATTAGAAACCAATAAAATTGCATGTTACAGCTACAAAAAGACTCTCAAGGCGATGTTACGACCATGTAGATGAAAAAAACAAGCTTTCTAGGGATGTGTCATATGGCAGTCTTCGACGAACGTGTTATTCACACGAAGCAAAACGGAAGAATTTCTTCATGTTACTGAGCGGACAGCCGCTGTTATCAGGAAATGGACAATGACAAATACTATTTATAATTCTTTTTAAAATATATTTCCAATTACGAAAACAATGAAAAGAAAAAAGAAAATGAGTAAGTGGATTTAATGAAATCTTATAATTGCCAAAAACCGTCAAATTTTCGCTTCATGGTCCTCAATCTGGACATTATGAATATGTTAGGTTACAGTTTTTATTTACACCAAACTTAATTAAGTTGCAAATGCATTACTTAAATGATGTGATAAACATAACTTTCATATTTATAAACAATAGGATTAGACCTTTCAAATGGTGTATAACATGTAGTAGCAAAGATGTTTTACAAGCAGATATTTTCTTATAAATGTTGGCTTCATCTATCACATAAGAGTCTCTGGGAACTCGGTGTCACAGCAATAAACGCTTTTGGTTGACTGGTGTTAAAAGAGTTAATGGGTCATGAATTCAAGCGGTGAATTCAATGGTGAGCACATGTTTGTCATACACTAAGTTTACTATAGTGACAATAGGATAGTGACTGTTTCACAGCTGTCACTGATTGATCTTGACAAGATATTTGGTTCTCCTATTGTTTTCTTTCAGCTGGCTGTAGCAGTTACTTTGTTGTACAGAAACTGTTAGTTGTATGAATGATATGATAGTAACGCTGCTGAGTCAGGGCCATAATCTTTAGTATGTGATATGCATGTTTGGTATAACAATGTTCTATTTTATTTCCATAAATTCTTAAAATACTTGTTTAAACCTGTGCCAAAAGCTTTGCAGTCTATTACCCCAAACCTGTCCTATAAATCATTACCATTTTCAGCAGATTCTTATCTAAATATTTATTATGAACTATTATCAGCTATGCTTACTGGACTGGAATAACTCATCATAACCATGTGCTTTGGGCCACTAGCGACAGTAGTTGACTGTTTTTACTTACATTTAAATAGGCTATTCTTCTAGTATTGTTTGATCACACAATGCATAGACTTCATGTTTGTTTGTTTGTTTGTTTGTTTGTTGTTGCCGCACTCAAATTCCAGCTATATAACAGCTGTGTGTAAATAATGGAATCCTGACCAGACAATCCAGTGAATAATATCATGAACATTGATCCACACAATAGCAATCTGATGACACGCATCAATCAAGTCAGCGAGCCTGACCACCTGCCCCACTCACTAGTCACCTCCTATGAACAACAAACATGAGTT
Source organism: Haliotis rufescens (assembly GCF_023055435.1). NCBI lineage: Eukaryota > Metazoa > Mollusca > Gastropoda > Lepetellida > Haliotidae > Haliotis > Haliotis rufescens. The sequence continues at coordinate 766,458 of NW_025963891.1, read as the reverse complement.
GCTGAAGACCCATTCTAACACATAAATTCACGGGGGAGATTTCCTATGCAAATATTTGTGAAATTTCCATGAAACATGAAATCAAGTTTGCTATTTTATACTCTAGTTTTTTTTGCCTTGTGGATGATATTCACCAAAAAAAATATCACTGATTAATACAACATCATTTAATGAAAGACCCTTGATGAGAATTCATTCACATAGTCGATATACTCATTGCCTTGAAGTATTACAAGGCAATGGAAGATCAGTACAAGGCACAGGGATCATAACCATCCCTTAAATCTCTTAAATTCCTTAAATGTTTACAACTTAAAAAAAGATTGGCTTACCTTCGTTCATTATCATCCAGATGACAGAACAGGACGTTTTTTGAGATGGCTTTAGACAGAGCCGCCATTGTTTTGTAGTCTTTTGGTACAACCTGAAAATAACAGAATAATTATAAACACTTGAATGAAAAGACTAACACAAAGCTTTCAGAAATAAAGGTATTGTCTTCTACCGGCACCACTATATATAGCCTCAATATTGCCTGATACAACTTTAGACTGACAACAGTTCAACTTGAAACTGGAACGATAGTCAAACATTCAAATGTACACAAATAACATTTCATATAAAAATAATTCAGACAACTTTGAAAATATTTTTCACCAATTTTAACAAACATAAATGTTAATATCAGAGCAACAGACCTCTCTCGCCATTGCAGTATTGGAACTTGGCACAAATTATGTCTTGGTGACAAGGGAAAATGCCAAAGGATCTGTAGGCGCTATCAGAGAGTTACAGCTTGTTAGTGACCAAGTGGGGTATAAATGCCTTATATACCCCCAGATCTCATGAATATATAGAGGCAGCGTCTTGGACAAGACGCAGTGTCGTTGGGCAGAGAATGAAAGCGAGGTAGAGATTTTCTCTATGATGGTTGACAGTTGATATTGGACTAACAAAAATCAATGTGGTAAGGAAATGGCTGGTGACAGAGAACACCGGAAAGGAAGGACACAGGAACAAACTGGAACTGGTAAGCTGGGAGAGGTGGTGGTTTGGTTCGTAATGAAGCACTACCTATGATCATCTTGTCAACACCTATATAAAAATAACATCCAACTTGTTCAATATTCTTTACAACCAATCAGTCATACACAGATGACCCAATGTCCGGGTTAAAGCAACTGGACATGGGACAAGTGCTTAAATGATTTCTGTTGTCTACAAAGGAGTGATTGAACATTGAACAAATTTGATATCAAGCTGTAGTTTTCTCAAAAATACATGAGGTTGATCATGGACACTTACAATGAATCATATTATTGGGAAATCTATCAATCATCTATTATAGCCTATCATCAGAACCTCACCTACTACAGCTACAACATCTTATCATCAGGCCTTGGCTATTGCAATATGTCTTCTTACATGAGTTACTTACACGGATGGGTGTGTTTGAGTGAGTGAGTGAGTGAGTGAGTTAGGGTTGGTGGGTTTGGGCAGATGAGTGAGTGAGTGAGTGAGTCTTCAGGTAAGTGAGTGAGTGAGGGTAGGTTAAGGTGAGAGAGTGAGTGAGGGTGGGTTTGGGCAGGTGGTGAGTGAGTGAGTGAGTGAGTGATCTAAGCCACGCAAACCAGTGTTTAATAGCATGAGTGAGTGAGTATGGTTTTATACACCGCTTTATGCAATATTCTAGCAATATCACAGCGGGGGACACCAGAAATGGGTGGGTTTAGGTGAGTGAGTGAGTGAGTGAGTGAGTGGGGTGAGTGAGTGAGTGAGTGAGTGAGTGAGTGAGTGAGAGTGATCTAAGCCAGGCAAATCAGTGTGAGTGAGTGGGTATGGTTTTACGCCGCTTTTAGCAATAATCGAGCAATATCACGGCAGGGGACACCAGAAATGGGCTTTACACTTTGTACCCATGTCGAGAAACGAACCCAGGTCTTCAGCATGACGAGCGAACGCTTTAACCACTAGGCTACCCAACCGCCCCTTTTGATAGCATGAGTAACGATCTACACTGTTGGGATATGAAGCCACACTGCAACCATCCAATCATCAGTTAATGCTTAAGACAAACATGGGGTTCCCCTGGCATTTTCATCTCTGGAATTCCCACAAGGTGTGTATTGAGTCTGATTACTTGTGTTCCTGGCAAACAGTAGAGAGATACCAGTATTTTTACACTTGAGGGGATCTCCAGTTAGGACTGAATAGAACAGATTGAGCATCTTTACAGTCTGCAGCCTTAGCCACTAGTCTGAAGTAAAATTGTTAGATCAAGTAAGCTCAGCTAATAATAAATAATCTGGTTTTCTTATTACACATCTGGCCTCAAAGTTACGACTAAAATGGTCGCCAATGCGACCTAAATTTCAATTTGTCTACTGTCTTAAATTCAAAGGTAGCCAAATGACTACCTTGAAAAATATCTTATGGAGACTAACTTCTATTGCTACACATATGTTACTAACTGTACTCGCAAATAATTCATCCTAAAGTCAACAATGAACCAAAATACATAAATATTAATGCAATTAGTATTTTATTTTAGTTGATAGTTTATTGGATAAGCAAGGATATACCTATATAATCTAGTAACATAAACTGCATCATTGTTCGAGTCACAAATAACGAAACTCAAGTACTGTTTCCACTAATATACAATTCCAAGACTAGTGCTATGACTTGTACATGTAATAGTTATTTGATAAAAGATAATTTCAAATGCTTTTGGCCACCTACACTATTGGCTTGACTTCTTGATTTTACCACTGGCTACCTGGAAAAAAATACTTGTAGCCATATGGCTACTCGGTAAAAATTTAAACTTTGAGGCCTGAACATTAAAAGGTTAATTTGTACAAAAATCCATCCTCCTCAATCCCAGTTTGAAGCAGGTTCACTACATAGTGCTGTACTGTATGTTAATATCAATGCACTGAAAATGGTGTACAGAGCCTTGATCGGGCTCGTACACTCACACATTTTGGCACAGACTGACAGAGCTATTAAGGATTCTTGTACATAAGTTCCAATTTAAAAGACAAAGACAGCATTTTATTTCAAAAAACTATTACTGCATGAAATCTGATGACATTGGCAGTAACTAATTGTATGGGCACTCTACCAATGTAACAGTCATGTTACTTGTCTTCTTTCATGAATTATCTCCCTTGCTATGGATTTCTTTCTCTATCTGTAAGTCGAAGAAACGCCAGTAAAATGTCTTTGAGTGGCCACAACATGGTATGTTTCAAGCCACCTTTGCTCATTGAGTATTTACATCAATGTTTTTAATTTTACAATCCATCAAACTTAATTTAATACAATGTTACTTTGGTTTTGTGGTTGCTGTAAACATTAAAAAAGGTTTTTTTTCTGAATTTGGCACAAAAAAATACAATACACAACTAAAAAATGTTCTTGTGACTAGCTAAACAAAGACTTGATTCTTCACTGGTACAAATTACACTTTGTCATCACTTAGCTGTTTTGTCAGGCTACTGTCATTGGTATAATGAGAAACGTCTCATGTAATCTTCTCACGCAATCCCGTGACAGCAAGTGTAAGTGTAACGTGACAATCTGATGCCATACCTCAGGTATGCTGCCTTGATTACTGGTAAAGCTAGGATGAAAAAGGATTTATGTGAATTCCGCAGTTACAATGTTGATGCTGTACTGATTGGGGTGATTATTGATCCCCGCTTATCAGGCCTGAGTGAGGTACACTAATCTGTAAGAAAAATGTGTATTGTGGGGAGCGAACTGGGTCTAATTGTATTCAGCAACATCACATTTTACTTCTGCAGGTGAGGTGAAAAGGGGTTTAATGTCACGTTCAAGATTATTGCACTTATAGAGGTGAGGTGAAATGGGGTTTAAGATTATTACACTTATATAGCGACATGCATGCATGTGTATGTGTGTGTGTGGCTGCTTGTCCTAGTCTGGACTGATGCCGATTTATAGTGCTAGCTCACTGAGATACCATGCCGCAGTTTAACATGAATACCCCACTCAGACACAGTATACTGACTCTGAGCCGACCAGTCCTTGTTTTAGCCCCTTAATGCCAAGCCCCAGACAGGGTAACAACAAGGACCATCTTTTAACGTCTTTTGGTATGACGTGGCCGGGGATCGAATCCCGGACCTACGCTCTCCGGGCGGAAGCTCTACCACTAGACCACGGAGGCGGTCTGCACTTATAGAGTGACATGCATGTGTACATGTGTGCATGAGTGTGTGCACATGTGTTTGCTTGTCTTGTCCGGACTAGTGCCGGCTTTATTGTGTTAGCCCACTGAGGCACCATGCTGCAGTTTAACATGGGTACCTCAGACACAGTACACTGACTGTGACCCGACCAGTCCAGTCCTTGTTCCATCCCCTTAATGCTGATTGCCAGGGCATGACAAATTAACTATGGTATTATGAAACAATTGGGTGGTCCTTAACATCTTTTGAGTAATATATGTTACTCATGTGCGTGCATGTTGATTGTATGTAAAACACTCTGTCACTGTAGTCACATACTAAAGTTGAAAATAGATCAGTTGTATCCTGTCACGAGACGTCATGTGACAGGATGTTATCTTCTTAGCTTATGGGAATTTTATTATATATTGTGTTTTTATATGTACATTATATGTCTCTTGTCAGATAGTGTTGATGGTGGGAATGTACAGGGTAAAGATGTAGGCAATACAGCGATATAAATTGGCACTAGTCCGGTAGTTCTTGCCAAAGTGCCCAATAGTTAAGGTATCATAAGGACAAGTAGAAATTTGTCACTTTTGAGGGTTTTGCTATGTGTTTTTATTACAAGGACTAGAGGACTAATTACACAAAATTTGTTACTTGTGTCAATTTTATATCATATTAGTTTTAACTGTTTCCTCCTATTGCAGGGACAAAACTTTAATGCTTTAAACAACATTGAGTCCCTGAAACAACATCCACAAGGAATCAGCTCAATTCATCAATCAGTTGTGGAGAAGTTAAGATGAAGTCGTATTAAGCCCTTTAATTTTGAATCTACGGAACCCCGAATCTTTCATGCTTAACATAAGGGTTATGACAAGGACACACCATGCTTAATTGTGATCACTGGGCATCACAAGGGTCTGTAGAACTTTAGGCCTGTTAGGGAGTGTCCACGTATGTTATCACCAGTCCTGCCAATAAACGTTTTAGATGCATCCCTGGAAGTTCAACGATCGAAGTCCCACCTTTTTGACATACTGAGCAGCATCTTCTTCTTTGTAGACCTCGGCACTGACGGCGCCACGTCTCGCCCGCTTCGTCATGGCGGGATGTGGGGGTGTGCTAGACATGTCATCTTCCTTCTCATCACTAGGGGGCGTGGCCGACTTCTGCTTCTCTTTCACCTGTTCCTGAAACACGAGAGGCACCATTTAGACATATGTTTAGAACAGACATATATATTCAAAATGTTGGAGTTAAACCGATACCCGCAAACAAGGAAGGGTACAGTTAATAACTAAAGAGTGAGTGAGTGAGTGATTATTGATTTGCAACGCTTTAATCAATAATGCTGCACTATAGAGATGGGCTTCAAACACTAAAGAAACCAAGGGTAACAGTTGGGGCAAATCTGGGATTCAAACCAAGAACCATCAGATCCTGGCAGGAAGGAAAGAAAACTCTGCACAGCAAGATACAGGCGTGTAGACCACTGGCCCAACTCCTCAAATGCACATAACCGAGTGACTGTATTCATTACATATCCAAACATTCAGCAAGATGGACACAAGGTCTCATGCAACAACCCAATGTGCCAGCATCAGTCTCGATCTTCTGAGACTGATGACATTCTCAACAAGGACCCAGCTGAGATGAATGTCAGGATTCAAAGTTCATGTACTGTTCTCCAGGTGATTCTCCAGGAACAAGGTAGTAGTGGACACATGACAGGTAGAAGAAGAACAAAATAAAAACTTTCCATCATTCAATAACACAAGTTTAACATCATGTGATGTCAAGGCAGTTAGTGACAAGCAACAAAACCCAGAGTTGATAGAAGCACTGGAGCAGGAGCATGGAACTTGCGAAAACACCCAGTAATGTTTTTGTTGCATTGAGATTTCCAGTAACGATTAATGCTAAATAAATGGTCTAGGCCAACTACAGATCCATACCAAATACTGCCCAGCCAACTCAGCCAACAAGACCTCAATACACAAGAAATCCAACACTGTTTAATACAAATACTTGCGGTCATCACATCCATTTCTCACAGATCCTCCTCCTCACAACAGACACAGAGGACATTCTGTCCAGGAGTGACAAACACCTCCACAGAAACAATCACATTCCCTTATATAACTGACCCATCTCGACAACCCCTGAATGGAGAGCATGTTTATCAACACAGTACACCTCCACACTGACCAGACCTGCAGGCGATGCAGCTTCAGGTACACACTCCCTCAACTGATCTCCACCCATCTTACCATGTGAGTCGGCTCCCTGTGTGTGTACCTGTCAGTTGGGGCAGCGGTCACTGATTACACCTTGATTAATGTGTGGGTGGGTGGATGTCTGACATGCTGGTTGCATTACCTGTGACAGGAGCCCTTAATCAGACCGGTGATCAACAGCTGATATGTCAGCCTCGCTGATAGGAACACCTCCGTTACAGGTCACACTTGATCCAGGGCATTGTATAGCTCCTGGGGATGTGATCTGATGGGAGAAGACATGAAGTAACACTGGCGGCCCTTGCACTAATTGTCCACGTCAGACATCATGGCTCCCATCATTGTGGTCAGTAAAGCCTATTTACTTAATCAAATTCAATGTGATATTATTGATATAATGTAAGTTTTATCAGACTTTCATACAACTCTTCAAAATAAGCTAAGACCCTGCAGTATTGTCTGTGTTGCAAACAAAACTGTATTGTGTGTGCTGACTGCCCCTGGCTATGCCCCTTGAACCACGACCTGACTAATCTCCATCCTATTGTGAGTTGTTGATCTCCATCCAGACAGTGCCGCAAATCTTCAGTGAATGTTTATTACTCATGTGTAATAATTTTCTGTGTTATTCTTTACTTCTAATCAAAGAACTGTCCTTTGTTGCCCATGACAACTGTGTAATGGCCAGCCATCAGCATAGGGAGTGTAACACTTTTTGTACAAGAAGCGAAACAGCTTCCATGGAGGAGATTGTCTGAGGTGCTGCCTACTCCACCCCTACACCCCCCCCCCCCCCCCCCCCCCCATTTGCTGTATTTGACTGATCCTGCCAACTTGGACAACAAATTATGGCCATTTTAAAATTAATTGTCATCATTTTCATTTAATAATTTAATAATTTTTACATCACTCTTTACTATTGATGAAAGAGTACCTACTCCGAAATGTTGTATTCCTCATAATTAAGAAGTTGCCATACTTAAATTCTCTTCCTTATTCCTCACTATTGCCTAACAAATCATTTTCTAATGAAATGGAAATAAAATGTGGATTTTGCTTACCTATAACCTATTGCTAACGTAATGCCATGTGATCAAATACAAATTATTCTCTCACCTACTTTCTCTTGAAAAAAACAAACCACACTCACAACATACAAGGGAAGTAACTCTTACACCACTACAGCCCTTTTTCACCACTCAGTAGCCATGATGTTAACTTTACATTAATCAATCCAACACAAACTGATCAAATATGCAAAATATGATCTTTGAGTGGCACGTAGAACCTGGATTTACTGTGAAAGATTTAATATTTCAAAGTTACAATATGTACTAACCTTAAACCCCTATCTCTTTCAACATTCATGATACGTTTCTCAGAGAAGCACTGGGGGAGACCTAACCACTGAACATTGAGAACATCAGACTTTCTACATTCATATTATAATATCCTACTACGTTAACCTACCTCCATCTTGAAATGTCTCAGAAACAAGCAACATTCAACACTAGACTTTTTACATTCATATCATATCCTACTGCGTTAGCCTACCTCCATCTTGAATAGTCTCAGAAACAAGCAACATTCAATACTAGACTTTTTACATTCATATCATATCCTACTACGTTAGCCTACCGCCATCTTGAATAGTCTCAGAAACAAGCAACATTCAATACTAGACTTTTTACATTCATATCATATCCTACTACGTTAGCCTACCTCCATCCTGAATAGTCTCAGAAACAAGCAACATTCAATATTAGACTTTTTACATTCATATCATATCCTACTGCGTTAGCCTACCTCCATCTTGAATAGTCTCAGAAACAAGCAACATTCAATACTAGACTTTTTACATTCATATCATATCCTACTACGTTAGCCTACCTCCATCTTGAATAGTCTCAGAAACAAGCAACATTCAATACTAAACTTTCAGAAGTCAGGAGACAGGTTCGTCACCTCAATGTTTCCATGTCCTGACAAAACCCCATCATAGCCTTGCTTCAACGCTCTACTGAAAGGTGAGTCCATTGGTGTATAGTAATAATAGGCAAGTCTAGATAAGTGGACAGTATAAGGGCAAGTCTAAGGACGCAAGTCTCTTATAGGGACAACTTGTTCTTATTATTTATATAATCTAGAAATTATGATTTAAACTAATAATTATTGCCTTAGAGACTTGTGCAAGTCTACCCCATCATATTAGAGAAACAAGGTACCACAACACCGCCAACACTCTTGGCTGAAGTTTCAGGAATACAGGAACCCTTCAGTTACAGCTGGTAATCTGTGTATATTACACGACAAATATGTGTTTCACATATCTTTATATTTGAATTTAAAATATTAGAACTGAAAGACTGAAGCGACAATATTGACCATGTTATCACTGGTCTTGCTTTGTCAAAGGTTCATTCAAGTGCCTCTGGGTTCATGAATCAAGAGTAGAAAACATGAAACAGACTGCCAGTCAGACTACAAGTTGATCATGTTCTCAAGATGTTGTGTCGTTTTTAGTACAGAGATGATTATCCTGCATCCTGCTGATCTTCAGGAAGTTTGCACTCCTTGATATGTTGATTGTGTTCCTTCTTGTTCTTTCAATGCATGATCATGCTACACTGAAATATAAACCACTCAAAACAAGTAAAAGAACACACGCTTGTTTCATAGTACTGTAGTTAATCGTATGGCACACCATGTTCTTTAACTTCTTTGAGCTGCATACATCCTGCTACACATATCCCCATCAACAACACAGTGCATTCATTACAATATATGCCTGTAGCCAGCTGGACATGTGACTGTGATGAAGGTAATGGCCGTGCCACAACAGCTGGAACTATTACTGATTCATCAACTGCAATATTACCACTTCATATCAAACTTACCCTAATAGATTTCTAAACATGCAAATAATAAACGTTTCACACAATCAAACCATGAAATCAGCAAATTCATGCCAAAAAATATTAACAGATCATTTTTGCCAATACATACCATATGTGCTTGTAGATAGTTGTAAACAGAGAATATCAGAATGTTTCTATTCTATTAGCAGCTTCAGGTGTAGAATTCATCATCAGATTCAAACTACCACAGGTCTAAAATCTCATCACAAATAAGATCAAAACTGTTTCATTAAGGATTCATTCTGACGAAGAACAATCCTGTTGAAATAAAATCACTAAACTTAAAACTGGTATCAAAACAGCGCTGTTTGTCTGTTGTTTCACACTCAGCAATATCCCAGCTATATGACGGCGGTCTGTAAATAATCGTGTCTGGACCAGACAATCCAATGGTTAGTCACCTTTTACAACAAGCATAGTCGCCTTTTACGGCAAGCATGGGTTGCTGAAGACCTATTCTACCCCGGATCTTCACAGGTCCAAAACAGCTCTGACAAGCCAAGGCAACACCATAGACGTCAGGAGCATCCATCAGTGGGTGTCCTATCCCAGTTACATCTAAGTGTACCTTCATTGTGAACTGGAGAGAGTACTCCCTTTACACACATCGGGACATGGCTGCGGCTGCTGCTGCTTCAATGAAGGCCTTTCTCCCACTCACAAGTTTAAAACATAGACTCGCTCACAGTCACCACTAAACAAAAAGCTCATACACAATACTTTTGTTACTATGTATAACACAATCTCCAATGACCCTCCAGCTATTTAATATATGTACCAGTTCTACATACTGTCCTAAGCTGTAAATACCATACCGTTTGTTTTCAAATATCACAAAATCAATATTCTTAAATATACTGAGTTTCTTTTGCAAGTCTATACACCAATATACACACTGCTACTACTCAAGTTGTAGCATCTTTTTAACCTTGTAGCACCCATAGTGATCTACAAAACATGCCAGGCGGTAATAGGGTGTTGTGTTGGTGTTTGTATTTTTACCATAGAGCTTACATTACCGACCTCCACTTCTCCCTTCCCATGGCTACTCCTGAATTGTTCAGGTAATCCCACAAATAGACTCTCAACTTCATTGTTTCCTTGTGTTGTGCAATGTAGTTTTTTTCAAACAATCAAACAAAAATAAAGGGAGCCAAAACATCCATCACATTTTAAGGTGAAATGTTAAGTAAAGATGAGGTGAGGTGAGGTGAAATGGGGTTTAACTTTGCGTCCAAGATTATTGCACTTATATAGCGACGTGCATGCACGTGTGTGTGTGTGTGGCTGCTTGTACTAGCCTGGACTGATGCCGATTTATAGTGCTAGCTCACTGAGATACCATGCCGCAGTTTAACATGTATACCCCACTCAGACACAGTATACTGACTCCGAGCCGACCAGTCCTTGTTTTAGCCCCTTAATGCCGAGCGCCAGACAGGGTAACAACAAGTACCATCTTTTAACGTCTTTTGGTATGACGCGGTCGGGGATTGAACCCCGGGCCTTCCGCTCTCCGGGCAGACGCTCTACCACTAGACCACGGAGACGGCCTAAGTAAAGATGATAGAAGGCACTCTTGGCAGTGAAATAGTGTACAAGTGACATTAGTATTTTCCCTTTAACCAAATATCCGATTCCAGTCGTTCAATTATCAGTTAGTCCAGATGACTTAACAACACTGTTTTAATGTCAGTCTGGTAGTATTATTAAGGGCACAGACAGATTGGGAGAATTAGATGCCATATAATATTACATGTTATTAAATTTCAACACATTTGACATTTTATGTTTTCTGCAATTATAGTTCTTGAAATATGACACCCATAACATTAACAGCAATTACCAAGATAAGCCTACTTAGGTAAAAGAAGACAGCTCATAAGATCAGATAGTGAAAACCTGTTAACAAAAATGTCAGTACACACAAACCATCATTACCGATTCAACACATTATCATGACACTGTAACACATTTTCGTATCTCCTCCTTAACAGAAATGATTGCTTGAGAATGTCAAAAGCATATTGTTAGTAACTGATGTCCTGTGAGGACATCCATGGAACTTGCTGCTGTCTGAGCACAGGAACATACTCCAGCCATCACAGTACAGCACCAGATGTTCTTACAGTACTTGAAATGGTGACCATTTTTTGTATCCAGGGTTAGAACTTAACACTAGCCTGCTAGCCCGAGGCTAGTAAAATTCTTGTGGGCTAGTACAAATTTCTCAATTTCCCCATTGTTGTAATACTACATGGGCATTTTATGTTTACACGGGCTAGTAAAGCTTTTGAGTTTAGTTCTAAGCCTGGTATCACAGACTTGCACAGACTTATGATGGTCATGAGGTATTCAGTGTGTCATTACTGATAGGGGAGAATGCGTAATATCCTGCTGAATTAGCATGGTTATACTACATATCCTGCTGAATCAGCATAGTTGTAAGAAATATCCTGCTAAATTAGCATAGTTGTATTACATATCCTGCTGAATCAGCATAGTTGTATTACATATCCTGCTGAATCAGCATAGTTGTAAGAAATATCCTGCTAAATAAGCATAGTTGTATTACATATCCTGCTGAATAAGCATAGTTGTATTACATATCCTGCTGAATCAGCATAGTTGTATTACATATCCTGCTGAATCAGCATAGTTGTATTACATATCCTGCTGCATCAGCATAGTTGTAAGAAATATCCTGCTAAATAAGCATAGTTGTATTACATATCCTGCTGAATCAGCATAGTTGTATTACATATCCTGCTGAATCAGCAGAGTTGTATTACATATCCCGCTGAATCAGCATAGTTGTATTACATATCCTGCTGAATCAGCATAGTTGTATTACATATCCCGCTGAATCAGCATAGTTGTATTACATATCCCGCTGAATCAGCATGGTTGTATTACATATCCCGCTGAATCAGCATAGTTGTATTACATATCCCGCTGAATCAGCATGGTTGTATTACATATCCTGCTGAATCAGCATAGTTGTATTACATATCCCGCTGAATCAGCATGGTTGTATTACATATCCCGCTGAATCAGCAGAGTTGTATTACATATTCCGCTGAATCAGCATAGTTGTATTACATATCCCGCTGAATCAGTATGGTTGTATTACATATCCTGCTGAATCAGCATAGTTGTATTACATATCCCGCTGAATCAGCATGGTTGTATTACATATCCCGCTGAATCAGCATGGTTGTATTAAATATCCCGCTGAATCAGCATGGTTGTATTAAATATCCCGCTGAATCAGCAGAGTTGTATTACATATTCCGCTGAATCAGCATAGTTGTATTACATATCCCGCTGAATCAGCATAGTTGTATTACATATCCTGCTGAATAAGTATGGTTGTATTACATATCCCGCTGAATCAGTATGGTTGTATTACATATCCCGCTGAATCAGCATAGTTGTATTACATATCCCGCTGAATCAGCATAGTTGTATTACATATCCCGCTGAATCAGTATGGTTGTATTACATATCCCGCTGAATCAGCATAGTTGTATTACATATCCTGCTGAATCAGCATAGTTGTATTACATATCCTGCTGAATCAGCATGGTTGTATTACATATCCTGCTGAATCAGCATAGTTGTATTACATATCCTGCTGAATCAGCATGGTTGTATTACATATCCTGCTGAATCAGCAGAGTTGTACTACATATCCCGCTGAATCAGTATGGTTGTATTACATATCCTGCTGAATCAGCATAGTTGTATTACATATCCTGCTGAATCAGTATGGTTGTATTACATATCCTGCTGAATCAGCATAGTTGTATTACATATCCTGCTGAATCAGCATAGTTGTATTACATATCCTGCTGAATCAGCATAGTTGTATTACATATCCTGCTGAATCAGTATGGTTGTATTACATATCCTGCTGAATCAGCATAGTTGTATAACATATCCCGCTGAATCAGCATAGTTGTATTACATATCCCGCTGAATCAGTATGGTTGTATTACATATCCCGCTGAATCAGCATGGTAGTATTACATATCCCGCTGAATCAGCAGAGTTGTATTACATATCCTGCTGAATCAGCATGGTTGTATCAAATATCCTGCTGAATCAGCATAGTTGTATTACATATCCCGCTGAATCAGCATGGTAGTATTACATATCCCGCTGAATCAGCAGAGTTGTATTACATATCCTGCTGAATCAGCATAGTTGTATTACATATCCCGCTGAATCAGCATGGTTGTATTACATATCCCGCTGAATCAGCATAGTTGTATTACATATCCCGCTGAATCAGCAGAGTTGTATTACATATCCTGCTGAATCAGCATGGTTGTATTACATATCCTGCTGAATCAGCATGGTTGTATTACATATCCCGCTGAATCAGCATAGTTGTATTACATATCCCGCTGAATCAGCAAAGTTGTATAACATAAAATATAATCTCTATTGTCAAAGAACCAGGTAAAGCATAGAATATGTTTCACCAGTGTCATTATGTCAGAACAAAAACCTTGCAAAATCAGACCATTCCATCACTGGGAACAATTGACAATTTTGTTAAGTGCTGAGGTAGGGCTGTGGGAGTATTTTTGCCAGGTGAAAATGTCATATTCATGATTTCACAATCATCAAAACATTCTGATAGATAGCAGATGCTTAACTCATACCAGACAAATCAGGTACAAATTTATCCCCAAAAACCCCACAAAATATATCCCAGATCAGACATTAAAGGACAGTAAGCCACTACAAGAACATACCATGTCCATGGCGAGAACGTCCAGACCACCACCATCCCAGCTTCATGTATCCCATATAACAGTAGCAAGCATATTCTGTAGTTGGTGAAATGTACATTTACATCTCATAAATCAGGAGTCACAGCACAGTGACATCTTGATCAGTTTCTTGACATGTCATTGACATTTCTCCCTATCAGCCCTGCGAGGGCTGCAAACACGGACAGACTCTGGTGGAGAGAAGCACCTTGACAGACTCAACAAGGACTCTTCTGGCCCAGATCAGTCAGGGAGCTTCATGTCTCTACACTCATTTCAATGGATGACCAGGATACCACTGTGGATCATTTCTCCATTTGTAAAACATCAGGAGCTACATCTGTAATCTGCTGTACGGATGTCCATCAATCAGAATCAATTCTGATGCTCACATTGTGCAGATTACATGCTAAGAATTTCCTATCGATGTAACAAACAGCTGAGTAAGGTTGGAATGTTCTTTAAGTTCTTTGTCCGCATCTGGTATTCAAGTGAAGACCACAGTACTTGTAGTATTACCCCTAGTACCCCTAGTTCTGCGCCATGACTGTGGAAATTAACACACTAACACTCACGCACGCACGCAGGCACAAATGCACGAACGAACGAATGCACGCACACACACACATATAAAGCCTAGGCAAGTGTAGATCAAACTAAACCAAGCCTTGTTTTCCTTGATTCCACAACACAGCAGAAGAGAAAGGGGTTCTTTGGAAGAAAAGAAATATTGTTGGAATGCTTTTTTGAAAGATAAAATTGTATCTATTGACACAGTGACCGAAACTATACTCAGGTTCTTACAAACATCCCAACCCTCCCCTCCCTAACTGCTACCCCACCCATAGCTGTAGAGAAGAATTAGGACGGCTCAGCAATTGTACAGTAACAGTACACACCCGCTGGTAATGGTACCAGTCTACATATCCAGCCAGCATTGATGGCCTGCCATGCAGCCAACCACCATGACTCAACTGTCAGCAGCATACCACCCATCACAACCCCTTCCCTCTGTGTGATGCATGCCCTCTAGGTACAGCAACAGAGTCAGTATTATGCTCATATTTTATTCTTGAGTAAATGTGATCAAAATTGCACATCAAACTCATTTGTTAACCTTACCAAAGACTCTATTTATGAGAATACTTCCCATAATGCCTAATTAGGCGTGGATAAGAACGACATTAACCTATGAAGTTTTCGCTGGTCGAAGAAAGTTTTCTGTGAGGCGAATTGACAAGAAAGCATCAAACATACTGCACTTGTAACAGGTGCTTGAACTTCAATGACAGGTGAAATTCATTGTGGGGTTCTATTAACACTGACACAGTATAGCCAAGTCATACATGAGACGAGCCATGATCAATTGCTCAGCGCACATCAGCAGGCGTTGTTTCGCTCTCCCATCCAGTGCGGGAATCAATACAAGTGCTGTGAAGAGTGTTGAGCTATGAATAGGCAATGACGCTAGCCATCTACTCCTGGAGAAAGTGCCACCATAGGTGACCACAGAATCATAAAAAATAATTACTCTCTCATCAGCACAACTGTGTCAATGGTTACTGATTAGACATAAAAACTCTATGTAATAGGTTCAAACAAACACACTTCACTTCCATTTTCTTAACCATGTCATAGACTTACTAATTACGTTCAGTGTTCACTGTCCTGTTGTCCAATATTTCGTTGTTATACGAGTCAAAGTGTGGGGGGCAGTTGGGTAGCCTAGTGGTTAAAGTGTTCGCTTGTCATGCCAAAGACCCAGGTTCGATTTCCAACATGGGTACAATGTGTGAAGCCTATTTCAGGTGACCCTCGCCGAGATATTGCTGGAATATTGCTCAAAGCGGTGTAAAATCAAACTCACTCACTCACCCAAGGGTGGACTTTTAACCGTTTACCATCACCAGACCTTGTTACCAAATGTCTCATGTTGACATAGAGGCTTAATTCAAATACAGACATCTGTGGATTAGACCTGCCTCAGTATGGTCCACCTGACACTGACTTGTGAATGTTTATACTGGAAACAGACATGAAATGTCACAACATCAGTCATCGGTCTGAATACGGCCAAATAGTCTCCAAGGGAGGCAACTCTGCTAGTCTTAACGCAACCTCCAAAACGGGTACAAAAGTAGGCTCCACATACAAAATTAGAATTTGATGTGTTGCCAGAGATGGATTGTGAAGTGAAGAAGTTAGCAGCTACGATTGGATATTGTATAAGATTTTGACGACTTTAAAAATCTAAATTGACCAGTGATGAAACATGGCCATGTTTTGCAATACTTTGTAATACTTTGTAACATCATTACTTGTGCTGAATGTGTCAACAGATATTTTCAACTAAGTGACATTTGGTGCAGAACTGGGGTTGGGGTGTACTCGGAATTAGAGCTGGGGAACCTAGCCAAATGTCATGATTTTATTGCAGCTTTAAGACCAGGCTGTGCACACATAAACTACAACCCTATACATTTCAGCCATTGTACTATATCCCGTTATGTAGAAGAACAAGAAGCAGAATATTTATTGTACATAAACACCCACAGGGGGCAGGGTACAAAACATGAACATGACTAATTAAACATTGATATACACAATAGAATACAAATATTGCTATGATTATATTGCTAGAGAGGAGATGCAGATTTTCTTTGCCTGAACATTTTGTTTATGAAATTGGAGATAATTTTTGCAAAAGGCTCTGGGAGAATTAATAGTATTTTTATTGATACTGTATTAGGTGCATAGCTAAGGCGGGTAATGAATTTAGTTCCTGTCTCAGATCTTTGTAGTGTTATATGTAGATGTTTGTTATGAAAGCAGTATCCAATAATTCCAAACCATGAGTGAACTCATATTTATATTCCATTATGTCTGATTTATCAATATGCAATGTTGTTTGAAAATCAATCTCCAAACCAAACTCAAAAAGATATAATTGCAAAAGCCAGCTTAACTTATCATTGTCATTAAAACAAGTCTACTACAAATCAATTAAGCTCGTTAAAGCATATATATTGATTATTTGTTTGTTGAAGTAGATTCATTGTGCCTGTCTTGTGCAAATTCTCAGCTTGAGCAGATTACAGTGGAATTCCATCTCGGAATAATTCAAGCTGAAAGACGACCCCTGGGGTAGGCTTCATGTCAGATGTAATTATCACTGGGCTGGACACCAGTAGTAGCTAGCTCACCTGGACACTATAACATGACAGTAGCTAGCTCAAGTGAAACTGTAACATGACAACTGTCACAGCAACTAACACCGACAGTAGCCAGCTCAACTGGAGGCTATAACAAGTGAAACTGTAACATGACAACTGTCACAGCAGCTAACACCGACAGTAGCCAGCTCAACTGGACGCTATAACAAGTGAAACTGTAACATGACAACTGTCACAGCAACTAACACCGACAGTAGCCAGCTCAACTGGACGCTATAACAAGTGAAACTGTAACATGACAATTGTCACAGCAGCTAACACCGACAGTCGCCAGCTCAACTGGAGGCTATAACAAGTGAAACTGTAACATGACAATTGTCACAGCAGCTAACACCGACAGTAGCCAGCTCAACTGGACGCTATAACAAGTGAAACTGTAACATGACAACTGTCACAGCAACTAACACCGACAGTAGCCAGCTCAACTGGACGCTATAACAAGTGAAACTGTAACATGACAATTGTCACAGCAGCTAACACCGACAGTCGCCAGCTCAACTGGAGGCTATAACAAGTGAAACTGTAACATGACAATTGTCACAGCAGCTAACACCTACAGTAGCCAGCTCAACTGGACGCTATAACAAGTGAAACTGTAACATGACAACTGTCACAGCAACTAACACCGACAGTAGCCAGCTCAACTGGACGCTATAACAAGTGAAACTGTAACATGACAATTGTCACAGCAGCTAACACCGACAGTAGCCAGCTCAACTGGACGCTATAACAAGTGAAACTGTAACATGACAATTGTCACAGCAGCTAACACCGACAGTGGCCAGCTCAACTGGACGCTATAACAAGTGAAACTGTAACATGACAATTGTCACAGCAGCTAACACCGACAGTAGCCAGCTCAACTGGACGCTATAACAAGTGAAACTGTAACATGACAATTGTCACAGCAGCTAACACCGACAGTAGCCAGCTCAACTGGACGCTATAACAAGTGAAACTGTAACATGACAATTGTCACAGCAGCTAACACCGACAGTGGCCAGCTCAACTGGACGCTATAACAAGTGAAACTGTAACATGACAATTGTCACAGCAGCTAACACCGACAGTAGCCAGCTCAACTGGACGCTATAACAAGTGAAACTGTAACATGACAATTGTCACAGCAACTAACACCGACAGTAGCCAGCTCAACTGGACGCTATAACAAGTGAAACTGTAACATGACAATTGTCACAGCAGCTAACACCGACAGTAGCCAGCTCAACTGGAGGCTATAACAAGTGAAACTGTAACATGACAATTGTCACAGCAGCTAACACCTACAGTAGCCAGCTCAACTGGACGCTATAACAAGTGAAACTGTAACATTACAATTGTCACAGCAGCTAACACCAACAGTAGCCAGCTCAACTGGACGCTATAACAAGTGAAACTGTAACATGACAATTGTCACAGCAGCTAACACCGACAGTAGCCAGCTACGCTGGACGCTATAACAAGTGAAACTGTAACTTGACAATTGTTACAGCAGCTAACACCGACAGTAGCCAGCTCAACTGGACACTCAAACCTCTATAAATGTCACATGACACTGAGATTACAGGTAACTGACACTGAGCGAGAAATGTTGTGATGTGCATGCTGATCACCCGTCTTCTAAGTCACTAAGTCGTCAGAACACAAAAGGGGAAGAACTATAAATGCATGTCTGACCATCATACAGAGCCACATCAGTCCCATATCAGCAACAGCCCTGGTCTTGTCTGAACTAGTTCCTCCAGTTAATAGATCTAACTGGTGCCCTAAGGCATCAGTATCTAAGCACTGATCAGGATGCATTGAGATCATAACTGTTATTTCAAAAACGGGAACAAAGGCACTTTGTATTGTTGATGTTATAGGATGCTAGGTGGTGCTAGGTGATGTTATAGGATGCTAGGTGATGTTATAGGATGTTATAGGATGCTAAGGGATGCCAGGTGATGCCAGGTGATGTTATAGGATGCTAGGTGATGTTATAGGATGCTAGGTGATGCCAGGTGATGTTATAGAATGCTAGGTGATGTTATAGGATGCTAGGTGACGCCAGGTGATGTTATAGAATGCCAGGTGATGTTAAAGGATGCTAGGGGATGCCAGGTAATGTTATAGGATGCCAGGTGATGTTATAGGATGCCAGGTGATGTTATAGAATGCCAGGGGATGCCAGGTGATGTTATAGGATGCCAGGGGATGCTAGGTGATGTTATAGGATGCCAGGGGATGCCAGGTGATGTTATAGGATGCTAGGTGATGCCAGGTGATGTTATAGGATGCCAGGTGATGTGATAGGATGCCAGGGGTTGCCAGGGGATGCCCGGGGATGCTATGGTTTGTTTGTTGTTTAAAGCCGCAATCAGCAATAATCAAGCTATATGATGACTATCTGTAAATAATCGAGTCTGAGATTCTATGGGATGCTAGGTGATGCCAGGTGATGTTATGTCTTGTTATGTATTGCCATGTCATGCTAAGTGATGTTATGTGATGCTTGGTGGTGCTATATCATGCTATGGCATTCTATATCTTGCTAGGTGATGCTGTCATGCCAGGTGATGCTATATCATTCTATGCCAAGTTATGTCATGCTATCATGCTATGTCATGCTAGATGATCCACAAGTACTGATGTATCATGGGTCAATCATCAGTCCTTGACCTTTACTAAAAAAATAAGTCACGATTATTTCAGTGATTCTCAACACTAGTTTACAAAAATACCAAAACATTTTGTTGATAGTGATACCTTTGTTCCCGATAGGCATGAAGTCTATGATTTATCAGCAGTTTATTCCATCCAAGTGAATGAGTAAGTGAGTGAGTGAGTGAGTGAGCGTGGATGAGTGAGTGAGCGAGCATGAGCGAGCATGAGTGAGTCTGTTTAACATAGTATATGAGTTGAGCATCAAACCCTCACTCATGAAAGGCAAACACATTAACCACAGGGCTGAGCACACCCAAAAGGAAGAACACAATTTGGAAAATCTATTCCTCAATGAGTGAAGGAACTCAAACATAATGACGAGTAAATCATTTTTTTCCCCAGGTAGGGAGATCAGGTGAGCTAACAACTCCACTCCACATTTAAATCCTATGTTGCACAGCGACTATCTCAGGCCTATATTACTTGTGCTAGTGGCAACAATACTCTTACTTCCTGTGTGGAGAGACTGTGGGCTGGCTGGTTGCTGTGGCCGATATAACTGCATAGAACTTCATAAAGCATAAACTATTGATTGCGATATGGTATTATTGTCCGACCAAGTCTTCCATCTACCTGGCTCGTATGTACACAGACATTTAGCATTGGCTGGGGAAATGGAAAGGCCCAGTGTAAAAAGCAGAGTCAAGTATTTTTAGCAGAGTTATTACAACAGCATACAAAGCCAAGGATGTTGGCCTTCTCGTGTGATGAATGGGCCATGCTTGTTATTCTGCATGATCTTATGGATCTAGGCAAAAATACTTGTGACATACTGGATAGGAATGGTTGGTCTCAGTTGTCAGACGAAAGGAAATAAAGTCATCTTCAGGGCCATATATTTCTGCCAAAATGGCCATACAGCAATAGTTATTCCCCATAAGGAATAATTTCGGTGATCAAGTATGAGTCAAAGGAGATATTGACCTAATATGTGTTTCTTTGTGTTATCAATTATCTGTGTTAGAATGTATGTTTAGAAAAAGATGCTGTGACAACTGAACCATGCTATTATACACAGTATCACAAGTTCACATGAGGAGTGAGTGAGTGAGTGAGTGAATCTCACAGGTTCGAGTGAGTGAGTGAGTGAGTGAGTGAGTGAGTGAGTGAGTGAGTGAGTGAGTGAGTCCTAACCAATCATGTCATCCAAGTGTGGGCACTGTTTACTGCTTGGGAATTTGACCCCTATACCAGCCGATTCTGTCAAGGCATGTAACACTGCAGCACCTTTCACCACTGGGCTGGACATGATTTATTTAATAGGTACTCCCTTCTAGATTCAGAGAAGAAACAGTTTTCAGCTTTCATTTTCAAGTCAACAATTTAGTCATAGAGAGAGTGCAGAGAGTGAGAAGGACAAATCAAATAAATATTCTGCAGACACTGACACTTCTTTTCGTCCACAACGTCAATATCCCTTAAACATTTCAAACTTCTCCTTCAAATGGTCTGTAAACATATATATCAACAGCACCATATTCAACAAACAAGGTTAAGTATTGATTTTGAAGAAGAAAAAACTGTTACTTAAACATTGACGACATTTAGAAAAATATACGTCCCTCTTGACTCCAGTAATGTCTTTCTAATTGTTACGAAACAAAGCCCCGTCACAGAGAACCATCTAAAAACTCCCAGCAGCCCATCGGGATCCCGCCACGTCCATTCCAAAGGTTTAATGCAGAAATCCAAACGTTCAAGTCCGTTCAACACAATCTAATCACGTCCAATTTCATCAGCATCTCCAAACTCTAATGTGTTTTTCTCCTGAAATGTGATCAGGACATAAGTAGGAAACTAGTCCCAAGATCCCCCAGATTCTCCAAGCCCGGCAAGCTTCCATCGCAGTGGGGGGATGACTGAACGCATGCTAGAAAGTAACAGCATTCACCTCGGGGGGCTGCTTATCATGCAAAACAGTCACTGAGTAGTGAAGGCGCAGTATTGATAATGGCCAGTTAATAACCACTTGGTTGACAAGGTAATTCGTACAGAATGTCAAATCTATATATAACACCTTTAGTTCGTTTTTAAAGGTTATTAGTTTCAGTGGAAGAAGTGACGTCACCTTAAAATGGAACCCATTACAGACCTATTTCAACTTCCTGGCCAAAATATCATATGACGTAGAAATGAAAAGCAGTGCATTTAACTGTAAATAATGTTACATTTGTTCCCAAGACTCATCACATGAATCAATACCCAGAAACGCAAGAATTCCAATCTCCGCGTGTTCCAATCATCCAAAGAAATGTTACATAAGTGTAAGAAAGTTTTTTCCCATTTTTTTGCATGTGGCTTGACCGAAAATAGCAACAAGATGTGTGTTGACTTGACAGGAGTAAGATACAGCTCCATCACTGGACAAATGAGCCCAGCATGCATCGAAACAGGAGTTTCACATGGTGCAGCCTTCATGCAACATGATTAGAAAAGATTGGAAGACGTTTTCCCTTTCTTCTGCCCTTCTGCCCACTCTCCTTTACAAATGTAAAACCATCTCATCATCTTCATCTCATTGCATACATCCTCTGCTGAGCACACCACTCAGCCTACCAGAAGTTGGGATAACGACTGCTGAAGCAAGTTCTAACTTTAATCTGACTGTATCAGAGCCATCAGGAAGAACTCAATGTGGCTGAATTCCAGCCCTGACCGACCAAGCCTATCCTGGACTAGAGAGAGTGGGAAGTTTGTGGTCCCAAGAAAGCAATGAGTCCGAATGAGTCCAAACAAAACAAACAAGGGGTTGTTTGCATAAGCAGTGAGTGAGTGAGTGAGTGAGTGAGTGAGTGAGTGAGTGAGTGAGTGAGTGAGTGAGTGAGTGAGTGTTTTACACAGCTTTTAGCAATATTCCAGCAAGATCACGTCTGGGGGAAATCGAACCCGGGTCTTGGGCGTGTCAAGCTAACGCTTTAAACACTAGGCTACCCCACTGCCCCAAGCAGAGAGGAATCCCATCCTTAGTGTGATCACACACAATCCAGCAAGGTCACGTACAGGTTCTTGCCACCCAATTACCACTTGTCTCATTCAATGACAAACAAGAGGTATCATGGAACTGTGACCTCTCAGACAAGAATTATTTGTCATTATATTCCCATACATCATACTTAAGCAATGGCACACAAACAGAAAAATGAAAGGTCCACTCCGAGATGCTTTCATGAGAGATCAATATGGACTGTAGAAAATACATCAAATTGCATGTTCTGTCACACCTGTCCTTCAATCCCACAACACCGACTGCCAATGAGCTGAAACATGCTTCTCCAGAGCTATTGTCTGAACAATCACTTCGCCCTATGTCAGCTGGGAGCAATCCCTTTGTAAGGTTGCGCCATCGAGGTTAATTGGGCTGTAAGCCACGACCATTAATCACTTCAATCCTTTTGATCCCGACATACATTCTAACTGCTAACGACTTCTGGTCACAGAAAGTTTTTTAACACATGATAAATAATGTTAAAGGTTAATATTCCTGCTGGGCATAGGGTAACATTTCCAAAGGGCTCGATCAGTTGGTCTGAAAGTGATGCCAGCCAATCAGAGAGCTGTGTACAAGATTACAACCAATCAGTTGTGACAGAACCCAATACATGATGACAATATACCAGTTCCTTTCAAGGTTGAATAGTGTGCGAATAACATCAAAACAAATGCTTGTTAGATGCAAACGGGCCGCAGTAAGTCATTTTGCCGACTTCAGAGGCAACTGAAATAGAATTAAGGATGAATTCAACAAAGAAAAATGACACGTTTGTACTCCTGATTGATGTTGAGCAACACTGCATTTTAATTGGAAATCCTAACACTCCTGTCAACAGAGTTAGGGTTTTATATTGAATATATTTAGATGGGGAACATTTACATTTGGAGTGTTCGCATCAGGTTGATCTAAAAATCAGCTTCGGAAGACAAAACAAAAACATGGCCTCAACAAGGTTGGCCTCAAACCATGGTAAGATGAACTCCATGCATACCAACTAAAGACTTAAAGACAGAGACTGTTAGCAATACATACAGAGTCCAAAGTCTCAAATGTGAAGTTGAAACAGAATAAATTACTCACTTCATACAGCCACCAGCAAAACATATTTTAATTTAAAAATCTTCCTAGTTTCACTTCAAATGAAATTTTCTTAGATGATTCCTTTTTGCCAAGGAACTCATATATCAAAGATATCAATCTGTTCATTTCTTCATCCCAAAACAACATGTGAGTGAGTGAATTAAGTTTCACACTGCAGCCATCAATATTTCAGCTTCATCAAGCAGACCGCTGATGTGAAAGATGGTATTCACCATCAATCTCAATAATGCGATACCACAATTTTCAAGTCAGCGTACAGCCTAGAGTTTCCAAGGTGATCGAAGTGCCAAATATCAACTGTATTATAACAGCAACCATTGTGGCCTTCATATCCTTGGGGCATTTTGAGTTGCTTCTTTGACAAGCACAGAGTACAGGGAGAGAATGTCACTGTACTCTGTTCTCTCCCTGTACTGCCCACAATCTGTAACAGGGGTGACAAGCGTAGAGTACAGTGACCTACTCTCCCTGTACTGCCCACAATCTGTAACAGGGGTGACAAGCACAGAGTACAGTGACCTTCTCTCCCTGTACTGCCCACAATCTGTAACAGGGGTGACAAGCGTAGAGTACAGTGACCTACTCTCCCTGTACTGCCCACAATCTGTAACAGGGGTGACAAGCACAGAGTACAGTGACCTACTCTCCCTGTACTGCCCACAATCTGTAACAGGGGTGACAAGCACAGAGTACAGTGACCTTCTCCCCCTGTACTGCCCACAATCTGTAACAGGGGTGAGAAGCACAGAGTACAGTGACCTTCTCCCCCTGTACTGCCCACAATCTGTAACAGGGGTGACAAGCGTAGAGTACAGTGACCTTCTCCCCCTGTACTGCCCACAATCTGTAACAGGGGTGACAAGCACAGAGTACAGTGACCTACTCTCCCTGTACTGCCCACAATCTGTAACAGGGGTGACAAGCACAGAGTACAGTGACCTTCTCTCCCTGTACTGCCCACAATCTGTAACAGGGGTGACAAGCACAGAGTACAGTGACCTTCTCTCCCTGTACTGCCCACAATCTGTAACAGGGGTGACAAGCGTAGAGTACAGTGACCTTCTCTCCCTGTACTGCCCACAATCTGTAACAGGGGTGACAAGCACAGAGTACAGTGACCTACTCTCCCTGTACTGCCCACAATCTGTAACAGGGGTGACAAGCACAGAGTACAGTGACCTTCTCCCCCTGTACTGCCCACAATCTGTAACAGGGGTGATAAGCACAGAGTACAGTGACCTACTCTCCCTGTACTGCCCACAATCTGTAACAGGGGTGACAAGCACAGAGTACAGTGACCTTCTCCCCCTGTACTGCCCACAATCTGTAACAGGGGTGACAAGCACAGAGTACAGTGACCTTCTCTCCCTGTACTGCCCACAATCTGTAAAAGGGGTGACAAGCACAGAGTACAGTGACCTACTCTCCCTGTACTGCCCACAATCTGTAACAGGGGTGACAAGCACAGAGTACAGTGACCTACTCTCCCTGTACTGCCCACAATCTGTAACAGGGGTGACAAGCACAGAGTACAGTGACCTACTCTCCCTGTACTGCCCACAATCTGTAACAGGGGTGACAAGCGTAGAGTACAGTGACCTACTCTCCCTGTACTGCCCACAATCTGTAACAGGGGTGACAAGCACAGAGTACAGTGACCTTCTCCCCCTGTACTGCCCACAATCTGTAACAGGGGTGACAAGCACAGAGTGCAGCGACCTACTCTCCCTGTACTGCCCACAATCTGTAACAGGGGTGACAAGCACAGAGTGCAGCGACCTACTCTCCCTGTACTGCCCACAATCTGTAACAGGGGTGACAAGCACAGAGTGCAGCGACCTACTCTCCCTGTACTGCCAACAATCTGTAACAGGGGTGACAAGCACAGAGTGCAGCGACCTACTCTCCCTGTACTGCCCACAATCTGTAACAGGGGTGACAAGCGTAGAGTACAGTGACCTTCTCTCCCTGTACTGCCCACAATCTGTAACAGGGGTGACAAGCACAGAGTACAGTGACCTTCTCCCCCTGTACTGCCCACAATCTGTAACAGGGGTGACAAGCACAGAGTGCAGCGACCTACTCTCCCTGTACTGCCCACAATCTGTAAAAGGGGTGACAAGCACAGAGTGCAGCGACCTACTCTCCCTGTACTGCCCACAATCTGTAACAGGGGTGACAAGCGTAGAGTACAGTGACCTTCTCTCCCTGTACTGCCCACAATCTGTAACAGGGGTGACAAGCGTAGAGTACAGTGACCTACTCTCCCTGTACTGCCCACAATCTGTAAAAGGGGTGACAAGCGTAGAGTACAGTGACCTACTCTCCCTGTACTGCCCACAATCTGTAAAAGGGGTGACAAGCGTAGAGTACAGTGACCTTCTCTCCCTGTACTGCCCACAATCTGTAACAGGGGTGACAAGCGTAGAGTACAGTGACCTTCTCTCCCTGTACTGCCCACAATCTGTAACAGGGGTGACAAGCACAGAGTACAGTGACCTACTCTCCCTGTACTGCCCACAATCTGTAACAGGGGTGACAAGCACAGAGTACAGTGACCTTCTCTCCCTGTACTGCCCACAATCTGTAACAGGGGTGACAAGCGTAGAGTACAGTGACCTTCTCCCCCTGTACTGCCCACAATCTGTAACAGGGGTGACAAGCGTAGAGTACAGTGACCTACTCTCCCTGTACTGCCCACAATCTGTAACAGGGGTGACAAGCGTAGAGTACAGTGACCTACTCTCCCTGTACTGCCCACAATCTGTAACAGGGGTGACAAGCGTAGAGTACAGTGACCTACTCTCCCTGTACTGCCCACAATCTGTAACAGGGGTGACAAGCGTAGAGTACAGTGACCTTCTCTCCCTGTACTGCCCACAATCTGTAACAGGGGTGACAAGCACAGAGTACAGTGACCTTCTCCCCCTGTACTGCCCACAATCTGTAACAGGGGTGACAAGCACAGAGTGCAGCGACCTACTCTCCCTGTACTGCCCACAATCTGTAAAAGGGGTGACAAGCACAGAGTGCAGCGACCTACTCTCCCTGTACTGCCCACAATCTGTAACAGGGGTGACAAGCGTAGAGTACAGTGACCTTCTCTCCCTGTACTGCCCACAATCTGTAACAGGGGTGACAAGCGTAGAGTACAGTGACCTACTCTCCCTGTACTGCCCACAATCTGTAAAAGGGGTGACAAGCGTAGAGTACAGTGACCTACTCTCCCTGTACTGCCCACAATCTGTAAAAGGGGTGACAAGCGTAGAGTACAGTGACCTTCTCTCCCTGTACTGCCCACAATCTGTAACAGGGGTGACAAGCGTAGAGTACAGTGACCTTCTCTCCCTGTACTGCCCACAATCTGTAACAGGGGTGACAAGCACAGAGTACAGTGACCTACTCTCCCTGTACTGCCCACAATCTGTAACAGGGGTGACAAGCACAGAGTACAGTGACCTTCTCTCCCTGTACTGCCCACAATCTGTAACAGGGGTGACAAGCGTAGAGTACAGTGACCTTCTCCCCCTGTACTGCCCACAATCTGTAACAGGGGTGACAAGCGTAGAGTACAGTGACCTACTCTCCCTGTACTGCCCACAATCTGTAACAGGGGTGACAAGCGTAGAGTACAGTGACCTACTCTCCCTGTACTGCCCACAATCTGTAACAGGGGTGACAAGCGTAGAGTACAGTGACCTACTCTCCCTGTACTGCCCACAATCTGTAACAGGGGTGACAAGCGTAGAGTACAGTGACCTACTCTCCCTGTACTGCCCACAATCTGTAACAG
This sequence comes from Haliotis rufescens, assembly GCF_023055435.1. NCBI lineage: Eukaryota > Metazoa > Mollusca > Gastropoda > Lepetellida > Haliotidae > Haliotis > Haliotis rufescens. The sequence goes on along the minus strand of NW_025963891.1, from coordinate 738,486 downwards.
GGGTGACAAGCACAGAGTACAGTGACCTTCTCTCCCTGTACTGCCCACAATCTGTAACAGGGGTGACAAGCACAGAGTACAGTGACCTTCTCACCCTGTACTGCCCACAATCTGTAACATCTATTAATGGCCAAATGTGCTTTGAGCACGATTGATCTTGTCAAAGTCTCTCTTGAAGAGACAGGTCTTGAGTGAGTTTTAAAGTTTGTCAGACTTTCTGCTTCTCACATTTCTTGTGGCAGATTGTTCCATAGCAATGGGTGATATGAAATGTTTTGGAACATGATCGGAGAGACTATGCTGGCTTGTATGGTACTGTCAGTTCCTGTAAGTATGCAGGAGCCAAACCATACAATGCCTTGTAAACCAGAGTGAGCTGTTTCAATGTATTCTTTGTTGGGTTGGCAGCCAGACTTAAACGGTTCACAGAACAAACCAAAGTAGATTTCAAACCGAGGAATTCCACAGAAGGTGTCTTCCCTCCTTAATGAGATGGACACAAACTGCTTCCTGGTGCTGGGGATGACCTTACCTGACATGCCATCACTTCCCGACTCACATCCGAACCAACTTGTTGGCACTCCGAGACATGGAATTGGTCCAGGCTTCTCCCATCTACCCCTGACCAACACAGCGAGTGGCACCAGTCATCTCCACCTCTCATTCCACACACTATCATATACATCTCCTCTGCATGCATGCACTAAGTCATGAATGTCACAGGATGTCTTTTATCTTTTATATTTAATCAGAATAATTCACAAACTCCTGGAAATGACGGCCATTCACTAGCTTATTTACAGAGCACAATAAACTGCACAGGATGTCATGACCATCTAGATTTTCCTGTCAGGAAGAACTACTCGGGTGTGTTTACAGAAATCCTGGCTCGTTCATTTTCTATGGATTAACTGAATCTGTATCATAAACATTGATTTCCAATTTAAACATTGAGTTAATTAGTGAAGAGGCGATCGGGTAACTGAGCTCAGATTGTGACAATACAGAGTACATAGAGTGGGTGGGTGGGTGAGTGAGTGAGTAAAAGTGAGTGAGTGAGTGAGTGAGTGAGTGAGTGAGTGAGTGAGTGAGCCACTTGTATTCCAGTTATATCATGGCATGTCAGCTTAAGGCAGGAGGAAATCCTGAATTGATGCAGGTCAGGTATAATCAGGGCAAACCGTGATTTGAACCCACAAATGTATGTTTCTGGCATGCCCAAGGAATGCAGATCTGCACAGCGAATTGCAGCACCTTAGACAGCAAGGTCACCCATGTCCCCAGCAAGCGCTTGACCTAAACTCAGGGTCCTCCAGAATCTTGACCCATCAAGTAAACTGGAACACTGAAGCATCCAACCAGGGCTCATACTCTTCTATAACACACATAGCAACCATGGTCTAATTGGCAATCAGTACTCTAAATCAGTTCCTTACCTAATTACCATGACAACTGCCCCTACCACTTGGACAAGCATGACAATGGCAGGAAGTACTTTACACCCCCAGAGGAAAGGTCTCAGGGGGGATTTAGTTCAATCCAATATATCTTTCCCCTATGACTTGAGAGAGTGCATAGATTTTCAGGATTTGGGAGGTAGTTTTGTATGATGGAGTTGGCTTTATAGTATTAGAGAATAAAACATTAACTTGAATCTATCCAAATATTTTGTCTAACAGCAATCTCCATCTTAATGCTATTTGTATCGTTGTAACTCCTGTATGGTTTCGTCCTTGGATTAAGCATACATCTGTGTCTGAAAGGTTACACCAGCCTACTGGCACTGGTGTGCTGCTGATGACAGCTGTAGCAGGTGCCCCGGCCACACATTGCACAATTAATAGATGGGGGTGGGCGCTACAGTGCCCATATCAACACAAGGCCATTGTCTTCTGGAAAAAACTGTCACACTTTTTATTTCTTGATGTTTGATGTGTCCCTGAGTGCTAGAGGCCATAGGACTTTCTGCCATAATGAGGACGTCATATCTGGAAGGCAACGAGCCTGGAGGTGAAGGGACATCAACTCTAAGGTCCTCCCACTCAGCATTACTCGAGGGACCCGGGTAAAGACTGATGGATTCTCAATGCTCACAGAATCAGATCTTGTGTATTTTGAAAGAGTGAGTCTCATGCCACTAACATTGTTAGTTTAATTTTGTAGGAGAGCCAAAAGAGATTTCATGCTGATTTCAGCACTAATCCAGCACTATCATGGTGAAGACACCATAAACAGGTTGCACACATTGTACTCATGGAGAACTAAACCTAGGCCTTCAGAATGCAGAAGGATGCTTTAACCACTAGGCTACCCCATTGCCCAGAAAGTCATGAGTGATAACGCTTCTGAGACACTCCAGAGAGCAAAACTGGGATTTGAACACATGACCAGTGGACCCTGGAACAGTTTTGACAAACAAAACCCTGAACAGCACATGCATCAACCTACACCGCTGGGCCAAAAGGGGTGTAAAGTGGGATCTCAAATTCCTGACTTCATTACTACAAGGACAAGTAGAAGCATCACTGACTCATGTGGACAAAATTATACACATTTAGGCAGAGGGACTATTTATTTTACTTAGTTTACAAAAATTGTACAATAAATAAAACAAAACAATTTGTGTCATTACGAAACAGGAAAAGCCGTATGGGATGCCCCAGGTAATGGAAGTGTGGAGTCGACCTACAAAAAGGCCCCTCGTGATCATTACAGCCCCTACTTCCTGCTGATGGCTAGTGTCAGTACAGCACTGGGAATAATAACAAATCCCAAAGAAACCATTATTTTAAAAGGACAAAGTTGCCCAGTGGCTTGTGTTTTCCATGTTCTGTAATTTGACCGCCATTGTTCATTCTTCCTCCCACTTAGATACAAATGCTGTGATGACAAGATGTCTCCAAGCCGACTCAGCTACTCATTATGATAATATTATTGACACTGTTATAAAAGCTTGACAAATATGTCAGTGCAAGTTCATGAAGAGCTGAATTGGAAGCAACATAATTACATGATTACTTGTAATATGTATGCATTGTTCCATAGGCAACAACATTTTTTATATCAAGTTTCACACAAATTAAATTGTGAAACATACACATCTGTCCCTGATGTCAATACCACAAGGAGACAGAACAAATCAGGCACATTTTAGAATATTTATAAATGCAACTCCTGAAATGTGCATTATCATTTTAAATGAAACCCTGGAACCTATACAAACTACATCTCATGGGAATACGCTTTTCTTTATTTCTTTTGAGTTGTGGCTTGCTGTCAATGTCGGAAGATCAATCTCCCTTAACCCAAGAGATTCCCAGACACGCTGTACAATCCAACTGAATTAAATATTGAACACTGAATATAACATGACCAGTGGTAAGAATTCTTGGAGTCTTTTGAGGGATGTACAATTTTGAACAATTCTTGCTCTAACGTTGAGAAGAAGAAAAACTATATTATACAGTCAATATTATTGTCAATGACTTATCCAGCAGTATGAGTTTGTGAAGGATCATCTAAAACAATACTCATCATAAAGTCCTTGCCAGTCATGAACTTGTAAAAACCTACACAAGTCACAACCTACACATCATTATGTCAATGTTTTATGCATTGTAATTCGTCATCATGTCACGACCCTCTTTGCACTTTGAGAGTAAATTAGTAATCTGAGATTCTGTGGTTGACCACAAGAGGAATCTATTTGTCAAAAAAAGCCATTTCACCCAAAAAGGTCTTTGTTAGCTTAGGAACGTGTCATGATAAACTTGTTCATGTAACGTGTCAACAGATGTACATTTGTAAGTATCTAGTGAGTGTACACGCGGCACCCCTCCTCCGGCCTCTTCAGCTCATGCATTCCTGCACACCCACTACACCACGTCCAATCCCTGGCTGCCATGACATAACACAAAACACGCTTGGAGAAGGTATTATTGTTAAGCCTTCAAGCAGTAATACTCGACCACATCAAAATTGTTTTAAAAATATTACCAGCTTTCATCTGATATTACTTTTTACAATCAATTATTGAAAATATTTTTACTGAAATGAACTCATTGGTTTCGAAAGGACTCTGATTGCTTCTTTGAACGCATGTTTCCGCAACAGATGATGAAGTGGGGTGATTCGATCATTACGGCACATCAGCTTCCTCGTACATCGTCCTCTTTCTCATGGACGGAAATAATGGCTGGGCCTATGACTTGAAACATATTTGCATTGTCTGAATTACGTCTCAAACGCAGATCATTCACAGATCCATGACAGACACTTCAAAGTCTTCCTCACAAACTTTACACACAGAGATGCTATCTGTCTCAAAACAAATTAAAGCTAAATACAGGGACTATTTCTGTCAAAGAACTGAGAGGCCAAGCCAATCACAGGGATATGCAGGAGGGCAAAAACATCATAACCCACTGTATTGATGTACTTGTTGACTCAAGAAAAACTAACCTGCTTTAGAAATTCATAGTTTTATCGATTAGTATTGCCTGGTCTCAGCATATGTTGAAATACAGTACTTGCTGGAATATAACCATTCACTGTTCTAATAAAATTATAGCTAACCAAATGCACGGCCTCGGTGATGCCTTTTCAAGGCAATCATCACACAACACATTGAGGCTTCTTACAACGGAAGTGTTCTTTGAAATTAGGACATTCTTACTTTGTTTCATTGTCCGAATGGCTTCATTTGTACATCCAAATACACTATGAAAGTCATCAACTTAAAGCAATGCTATTTTCAAGGAGGTTTCAAGGAATATTATCAAATGGTAATGGTTTTCCAAGCTTTCAAGGCCTTTTCAAGCACAAAATTCTGAATTCAAGGCCTTGTTATAGTCCTGTGTGAACCAAACCTCAATGCCACATAAATTCCTGAATCATAATTCAGAAACAGAGAAGTGATGCCTTCACAAAATTCTAATGTCTTAATATGCTTTAATACCCTTACCAACTAGTTTTCAATTTGGTTTAATGATGTTTTACAGCGAGCACAGATCCTGAAAGAGACCAGCCGAGCACAAACAACACATCCTCATTTACAGCTAAAAATTCCATTATCAGCTGAAAGATTGATTTCTGTTCCAGAATGGGAATTAATAAATCCTGTTCATTAAGGAAGAGGAGATTTCAGGGTCATCCAAGTTTACAATTCAATCAACCACACTGTAAAAAATCTTAAAACTTCATGAGCGAGAAGACCTCAAATCCACACATACACGCCACCGTGAAATATTGATGCGTGTATATGAACGTGGCCTGAAGTGAAATGGAATGGTGCATAGGAAAGCAAGGGAATTAATGTCATGGGCAATCAGGGCATGGAATAAGTGAGGAACAGGAAATTGATACGTAAGCAGCACTCTCCGCAAAATGGAATGAAGAACTTAATTAGGAGCCAGCAAAAAATGCTTGCATAAGCACTTGCCATGTTTTCTCTGACATTCACACTACTGATGTTCAATAATGCCATGAAAAGTAAAGAACATTTCTGAAATAGATTGATGATGATGATGATGATGAAGATGATGGGGATGATGATGATGATGATGATGGTGATGGTGATGATGGTGGTGCGGGTGGTGGTGGTGGTCAGAGTAGTAGTAGTAGTAGTAGTAGTAGTAGTAGTAGTAGTAGTAGTACCATCCTATTTGATAGTAATTCATAAACATTTGCTCATGACATAGCTGGAATCAAACAGTCGACTGTTTTTGACTGAGATTTATAATGAATATGGAAAGAGTTATGTCCCTTTTAGTTTTGAATGTGTCCAGTGTATAAGTACCTTTAACAGTACCTTACTTCCATCACGTCATGTCAGCTTCATGGGGGAGGAAAGCCTGAAGTGAGGCAGGTCTTAGACGTTTACCACTAAGCTGAAACCCACGAGCATGGGCATGGCGCAGACAAACCAAGGAACATGGCATATAAAGGGTTTCAAATTCACTACCATTGGTCTTAGATGTTTACCACTAAGCTGAAACGCACAAGCACAGGCATGGTGCAGACAAACCAAGGAACATGCTACACATGGGTTTCAAATTCACTACCATTGGTGTCTGGTATGCCAAAAGGATGCAACTTTGCACAGTGAATTGCAGTGCCTTAAATGACTGGGACATCCTTAACTACTTTGCCTTGAATCTACGACTGACATGAGTTTATGAAAAATTTGACAAACTTGGTCAGGTACATGAAACTGCACAGCAAGATGTGGTGACGTTAAATGCCTGACACTATGTTTCGTATCCATATGATATGAATGTAGAAACATCAAGCATCATGTCATCTGATAAAGAAACACTTCCAAGCCTGGTTACATCAATAGGCCCATGAAAGGAAATAATTACAGTGTGTAACATTACTGCATGTGCCAAGTCATGAAAAAAACAGTTTATACTGATGGAAGTAACTGTTTTAATGCTTTTGACATTTATTTAGGATTTTTTGTAATTGTACTCGTTCATGATGACCCTTATACTTGTTTAGTCATTTATGCAGCACTGCTATCATAAAGTGTGAACTGTCTTTCAGACTCACTCACTCACTCACTCGATACAAAAGCAGGTTAAGGTCTTAACCAATTCCCTCGTTACTACATGTAGACATGAAGATTTGAATGTTCTTACTTTGGGACCGGCACTGTGACCGGCACTGGGACCGGCATTGTGAATCCTCCAGTAATCTGATTAGAACAATACCATGAAGAAATCAATACTTTCCTGGCAATCCTGATTAAATCTACACCTCCAGCAGTTGCCATTGCCTTCAGCAACTTGAGAGAATCACCTAAATAACACAATTTCTTCCTGTTAGGTAATCGGACATTTCTGGTTTTCCAAAACATGGGGGTTTAATTTTTGTGGACAGAAAGTCAGACGAAATGTCAACATGGACTAACAAAATTAACTGACAGCAACATTTACACTTACACTTTTATATCATCCAGAATTTTAGTCTCATATTTCAAACATTTTCACAAGCATAGAATATTGTATTCTAGACATTTCTCTAAAAAAATATAAGGTTATATTAAAAAGGATTCACAGATCCATTACAAAGTAAACATGACACATGGATAACCACTTCGTTATTTCACTGTCATGGCAACATTTCGGTATAGATCCTTAAACCATTGTTACTTCAACGACTCAAAACCAGCTGGGTTTTCTCAGAATTTTAACATATGAACTTTTACCATACATTTACAGTTCTATTCTTGTATTGTATCGGAGAAATACATGGTGATATTCTAAAGCTCTAGCAACAACTACAAGGGAATATTCTAAAGCTCTTACGGAAAGATACAAGCGTATATTCTATAGCTCTTCCCAACAAATACAAGGTCATATTCCGTAGCTTTATGCTGCTTTGTAGTGGCACTTGGTCCTGTGCACAGAGTACAGGTCACAAATCAGGTGAAGTTGAGCATCATGGGTGTCTGAGAGTAGTTGGATGGGTGATCGTGTGCAGCAGAGTGACTCCTGAGAGTTTCTAGGGCCTCGGTCTTGCCCCACACTGAAGCACATGTACCATAGGTGGTGTCTCCTTTGGCAAGTGACTTTGTTTGAAATATGCCTTTGTTCTCCCAGCAGTGAATGGGTACCTGGTAGAATGGGATGGTAATGTCGCTGTTAGCCTTCTAGTGCCTTAAGGGTTGTATACTCCCCAGGGAGTTGAGAATGAAAATCGAGTGCACACTGATCCATTGACCGGGGAAAAATAGTGTCAGTGTTGGTGATAATGATGGCGATGGTGATGGCACTGAGCCTAGCAGGTGTTCAATCTCCACAACTTAACATACATGTCAATATATACATAAGAATACGAAACACGTAAATGTCACCACAAGAAAAGTGTAACTTCATCTACAGATCCCCTGAAGCAAATTAAGATATAGAGATCTGATCATATACCGCAGAGATCAAAGCAAGAGAAGTAGATAGCTAAAATATGATCCTTGTCTATGCTTGTATTGATCGCCGTCATCTATCACATGACGTTCTGGTGTCTTTGAGGCAGCAGTTTCAACAGCCAAAAGATCCTGATCTGCTTTAAAGGGCCAATGTCAGAAGTGTATTGCAGTTAACCCCATAAAGCCTACTCAAGCATAAGACCTTCTTTCAATGTGGATCGATGACTGGAACGAAGGCTGCCAATGTATACTCCACACAGCCCAGGAGTAATGGCAGAATTACTCATCTAATTTTCATGATACAATATTCCAGCTAGTCTGTTCAAATCCAGTTACTTAAGTATAAAATGTCAAACGCCACTAATCAGATTCCATTGGGAGCAAAAGGTAAAAAAGGGGTGAAAATCATATTAAATGAACACTGACAACACCAGGTGTTCACAAAAGGGTACACATGTCCTGCCCTATGGTAACACCTGCAACTCACATGATTTGCAGATCATTTGGGGGCCATTTCTAACCAGGACTCTCCACAGGAGTGATAACAACAGACATCTGCTCCAAATAACATTAACTAGACCTATATCTATTATAGGACAAACCCACCAATGAAGATCCCGGGTAGAAAAGGTCTTCAGCAACCCATGCTTGCCATAAAAGGCGACTACGCTTCTTGTAAGAGGCGACTAACGGGATTGGGGGTCAGGCTTGCTGACTTGGTTGATGCATGTCATTGTATCCCAATTGCGTGGATCGATGCTCATGATGTCAATCACTGGATTGTCTGGTTCAGACTTGATTATTTACAGACCACCGTCATATAGCTGAAATATTGCTGAGTGCAGCGTTAAACAACAAACAAACAAACCAACCACTTTCATAATAAAATATGATAAATGCTTTCAAAATCATAAACCATAACTATGTCATTTTAACCTTTAATTTACAAAATTAAATCAACATTGTTATAATCCACTTCTAGGTCTTCAAACAATTAACCTTTACTCACTGAATACTATGTTAACTTTCCAAATGAGTTAAGTATGGGGTAAATTACTTCACATTGTTTTCATTCAAGGCCACCCTAGCTGGTGTGTACTCTCTCTCTCTCTCTCTCTCTCTCTCTCTCTCTCTCTCTCTCTCTCTCTCTCTCTCTCTCTCTCCGAGAAAAAATATGCCAAATGAGCTGGTGGGGAGTGGAGTGTTTGTGATGGAGGAGTTGCAGGCGGGATGGAGCAGCCGTTGTCCCTGCTCGGTGTGCCCATGGGAACGCAGCCACAACAGCCATCAATTAACCTATCACGTTATTCTGCAGTCCACTTGTAGTTGCATGTCTGACAACACACACCTATACACGACATGTTTTTATGCTCAGGTCTTGCACTACATACTACATTTAAATGCCCACTAAATGTTCAAAAATAACTGTTATTCCTACAGATTCAAACCTAAAGAGGTAAAACTGCCAATTACCGTATATGTCCGCAGATAAACCAAATTTTGAGGACCAGAAAAAAGATTCTGAAGAAAGGGGTCGGCCTATCCGCGGGATACACTTTCAGGATTGTATTTTTCAAATCATGATCTGTCAGAAACATTGCCTGAATGATGGTCCGATAGGTTACAACTGTTATGCATGTTACTACTTCCGATAATAAGTTTTCAATTGAATGTTCAAAGTTATCGTTCTTCATAAACTCCACAATTTTTAATGTAACAATATATGTAATCCACAGCTATAATATATAATCCACAGAAATCGCCAATAGCTATTATGTACGTTTTGCAAAGTTCATAAATTGATAGTGAACAAATATCTACCTTTATTGAAAGAGGCAAATAAACAACTGTAACGGCGAGTTTTTCCGTTCGCCATTTGCAAAAACGTGATCAGCTGTTTCCTGTGACATCACAAACGGTGACCACTGTGATTGCTTCCTGTTGTTTAAAAAGCAACACGGTACACAAGGAAATGAGCACTGATAATAACAGGTGCTTAGCGATCGTGTTGGGAGTAGGGGCTTAATTCCTTTGTTTTCGAGAGATTAGTTTAATAAACTGGAGAAGCCTGTGAGTAAGTGATGGTCATTCAATGTGTTCATAGTTTATTAATTCAATTAGATTAACATACAATAGTGGTATAAAAGTTGGTATATTTTTACTGACTGACATATCTCATGAATGAGATACGAAAACGCCATGCTTACGATGCTGCATTCAAACTGCGAGTCTTCGCTCTAGCTGATATATTTCTCACGGGTTCATAATTCTATATACACCGATTCACAAAATGGCGCTTCGTTGTTGATGGCAACATATAACGATCATTATGAGATTAAAAAAAGACAAGAGAAACAGCTTCCCACATTATGAAAGTGGATGACTGGTTTGTTAAATCTTTATTAGAAATAATAATGACTTTTTTCAATATAATTACAACGTTTTTCATCTTATATTATTGAATATCTGCGAGTACCGGCACATGTCTTGCAGTCCGACTTCGCCGTGTTTTTTGCCTTTCACTTCCTGGTTCGGCTTATCTGCGGGTCATATCATTTTCTTTCGTATTTCAATGGTCAAGTTAATACCTCGGCTTATCTACGGCGTCGGCTTATCTGCGGTCATATACGGTAAGAAAAAAAACCAAGGATTAAGGCATAACTTTTTTTAAATGCTTTGTATGCTCTGTCATGACCGGCATGACAAATGTGAAGAAACTGTGAATCTCAGATAAAATAATCCAAGGTTCAACCAGCCTTCTCCATCTGTGAAACACGTTCCAAAAACCTGTTGCTTGAATAATGCAGGCCCCTTAGCTACAGACAGTTAACCAGAGAAAAGCATGGGCCCAGAGGAAAGTGATGAAAACCTCAGTTACAAATGACATCCTTCAAAGGAATTCAATATGAGAAAATGAGAAAACTTAATGATCAATAAAAAATGATTAAGTCTTAAAGGGTTCATCTGTACAGCTTTTCACAGTTTTCAATGTTGCAACTTTCAACAACAAAATCAATTACCTTATTTTATTCAATAAGCTTCCTGTTGCTACAGTAAGTTACAAATCAAAGAGGACACTTGGAAACCAACAAGGGCAAGAGTTCACTTCAGTACCATGTTTTGTGGTGTTCAAATGGAAAACTCGGGTGAGCTGCAGGATGCATATAGCGTCATTTATAGTCTTTCACAGACAAAAAACAATTACATAACTTAATGGGTTAGTAAAGTGAGTGGGTGGTGGGAATATATCATGAGCACAAAAGAATAGATATTGAACTGAGTGAGTGAGTGGGCGAGTGAGTGAGTGAGTGAGTAGATCGGTGGGTTTGAGTGAGTGAGTGAGTAGTTGGGTGGGTTTGAGTGAGTGAGTGAGTAGTTGGGTGGGTTTGAGTGAGAGTGAGTGAGTGAGTGAGTGAGTGAGTGAGTGAGTAGTTGGGTGGGTTTGAGTGAGTGAGTGAGTAGTTGGGTGGGTTTGAGTGAGTGAGTGAGTGAGTGAGTAGTTGGGCGAGTTTGAGTGAGTGAGTGAGTGAGTGAGTGAGTGAGTGAGTGAGTGAGAGTGAATGAGTGAGAGAGTGGGCGAGTGGTTGGGTTGGTTGGAGTGAGTGAGTGAGTGAGTGAGTGGGTGGGTGGGTGAGTGGTTGGGCAGGTTTGAGTGAGAGTGAGTGAGTGAATCAGTGGGCGAGTGGTTGGATGGGTGGTTGGGCAGGTTTGAGTGAGTGAGTGAGTGAGTGAGTGAGTGAGTGAGTGAGTGAGTGAGTGAGTGAGTGAGTGAGTGAGTGAATGAGATACAATATCACCAGGATACCAATCATTGAGTGGGGAATCAGCTCTGAAAGTTGGGCATGATGTTTCTTACTCCTAGGTTAACCCTACAACCCTACATCCCCACACACAGGTTCACCAATACTTAAAGGTTCACAACACTATCCTACACTATACACAGCTTGTTTATTAATATCATACAGACTTCAAGTATTTACAATATCACTTAATATCCTCAGAAACAAATCCATGACAAACTATGGTTTGAAATACAAACAATACTTCCATCTATATGTACTGCATGCATGATGTGATTATTTCACTGCTGAACTTTCACTTCAATGACTCACAAAGTGAGTTTCATTCAGAGGCAACAGATTTATGATCTGACAGCTGTTGTTCAAATATCAATACAAATAAAGCCAGCTTATTAACCACTGAAGACTTCATTCACCCTTGCAGTGCTGTGGCCAAAGCCAGCTTATTAACCACTGAAGACCTCATTCACCCTTGCAGCGCTGTGGCCAAAGCCAGCTTATTAACCACTGAAGACCTCCTTCACCCTTGCAGTGCTGTGGCCAAAGCCAGCTTATTAACCACTGAAGACTTCATTCACCCTTGCAGTGCTGTGGCCAAAGCCAACTTATTAACAACTGAAGACTTCATTCACCCTTGCAGTGCTCTGGCCAAATCCAACTCTGCCGTTATACCTTACCTCTTGTAGAAAAATAGTAGATCAGACCTTAAGAACATAGCTACAGGTCAACACAGACTTCCCACTTATTCCCACGAGGAAAAGCTAAAGCAAAGCTCCTCAGGTTAATAATTTAGTTTTCAGGTGGTAGTTATGTGTTTACGTTTGTTTGTTGTTTTACGTGGCACTCAGCAATTTTCCAGTTATATAATGTCAGTCTGTAAATGAACAGTTTTGGACCAGACATTATGAGCATCAATCTACACAATTGGTGACATGCATCAGCCAAGTCAGCGAGCCTGACCACCTGATCCCGTTAGTCGCCTCTTACGTCAAGCAACGTCGCCTTTTACGGCAAGAATGGGTTGCTCAAGACCTATTCTAACCCTGGTCAGACAGCTCCATGAAACAGCTAAGGAAAGCTCTACCAAAAATGAACGGACTATATAAACTTGTGGGAAAGGTGTTTCAGCAATAATAAAGCGTTGTTCCTGCTTTTAGCAACATTTTAGCAGGACAACACTTCAAGGTTCCTTCAGCCCTGACCTGCTTATGATTGTTTGTTGGTATAATGCCGCACTCAGCAACTTTCCAGCTATATGACAGCGGTCTGTAAATAATCGAGTCTGGACCAGACAATCCAGTGATTGACATCATGAGCATTGATACACACAATTGGAATACGATGACATGCATCAACCAAGTCAGCAAACCTGACCACTCAATTCCATTAGTTGCCTCTTACAACAAGCATAGTCACCTTTTACGGCAAGCATGGGTTGCTGAAGACCTACTCTACCACGGATCTTCACAAGTCACTTATGATTGAGTGAGTGATCACCTGCTGCTTCAACTCCACACTGTTCATCCCATAGGGATGCTGGGAATCTCCAATTAACCAGTGAGGAAAATGGGGATCAGGTGATAATAATGAATGAATACTATTAAAATAAAAACCAACAAGTATTATGAGGTGATTTCCAAACTGAAATGCAAAGGTTAACCCAAAAATTGACACATGCATAAATAAATTGTGAAATCAGTACATGACCACATAAAAGCCATGAAGATTCAAACACACAGGTTGACAATCAAAAAGGCAATACAGTGGGACAAATAAGAGCTGGCAGCACTAAGTAAAAGAAGTAGCAGGCCCTAGACTTGTGTACATGCACTCATGATTGTCCAGAGTTTTGTCACTGTCAAAATGTCTTCAAACTGTCCTGTTGTGCTTCATGAATATGGTTGGTTGGTTGGTTGGTTTGTTGTTTAACGCCGCACTCAGCAATATTCCAGCTATATGACGGCGGTCTGTAAATAATCGAGTCTTGACCAGACAATCCAGTGATCAATATCATGAGCATCGATCCACGCAATTGGGATTGATGACATGCATCAACCAAATCAGCGAGCCTGACCACCCGATCCCATTAATCGCCTTTACGGCAAGCATGGGTTGCTGAAGACATATTCTACCCCGGAATCTTCACGGGTCTCATGAATATGGAATAGTGTTAGAAGCTCGCAAGAATCCCATCCGCATTTGGCAAGTAGTGAGACAAGTCAGGATGCAAAAGGCCTCAAATCACCCCTGTGTTTCTCTTATATCGATACAGCCAGCTTTCTAGAAAAGGTCTCATCCCAAAAATTCTCGAATGATCAAACTTTCCATGTTTGTTTACAAGAACCTGGGGAAGTTAGTTCCAATCAAACTTCCAGTAAACTCGGGCAAGTCCAGCACCAAACGTTTTACTAGAGTTTGATTCATTTCCTACCACTAACAACTAACATAAATAAATCTACAATCTCTTCTGACAGATGACACAAGAAAAATGTTGTGACCTTGATGTTTGTGTCATCATAACTGTTCGGATATGTCCTTTTCATCATGTTCATGCTTAGCATGAACCATGTCAAACACCTGTGCAGGGTTTTACCTTGACTCACAGTGGGGGTCCAGGGGATCCCATTATTTAACATTAAGAGTCCTTGCAGGCAATATGAGGGTCCAGTATCGTTTTGATAATTACCTTTGAGCCTGGAATGAATCAATGGTTATGTGGACAGTGGTCATGTTGATGGATGACATGACAGACACTACCTGCACTTGATGCACAGTTGGTACAATGAATATCATTCTGCGACCCTCGGGACCTTCTGCATCCAATCTCAAAATCTGTGCGTACTGGACGCACATTTGTCCCATTTAACCCTGCCTGTGTCACAGACAGACTTAAAAGCTTTTGTTTTATTACCCTCTGAAACCTCACTTGAATCACTGACTCACCAATTCACCGACTCCTATCCCCACAACAACATCCACTACTCACCTTCCTACTTCTATACATCGTGACCTAACCTCAGTTCATTGTGACCTGGAAGGAAGAACTACATGCACCCTGGGTGTCCCCAGTCCAGTCTGGTAGGACAGTCCTGAACAGCCAGACAACCTGGATAGGACTGGCAACTGTGAGGTATCAGAATGACCCACCGTATTGACCAAGACCTTTACCATAGCCACTCCAAATGTCCTAACATTCTTGAAAAGGAAAGAAAGAACACAATACCTCAGCCTGAATGCAATTGAATTAAGGTAATGAAAACTCACCATTAATTATTCAAAATGTGCCAATTCAACCTCGGTTCTCATAATGACGAACGGATCTGATGCAGGTGCCTATTTTTCAGAGCAGGTGAATGGGAATCGGAACCGATTGCACCATTTGCACAGGGTTGGTTTATAATACTTGTATAGATTGGGCTCAGTGTTGATTATTGCTGTATGGATTGGACTGAAATGCAGAAACTTCTCGTTGGAAATAGAGCCATGAGACAAGTGACAGAAGCGATAAATCAATTAGCTATAATGGGGGAATCCATTAGGTAAATAGTGTAATGTCAGTGATGGAAGTTCACTGGGAGTATTCTACAATGATGGCGCAACATGAATGAAGAGTATGACGCAAAAGGCTAATGATGTGTCTGGCCATATCTTGCTCTGTTAACTGGAAACAACATTAAATTGCTCTTTTATTGGAACTCTTTACACAAAGCTCATCAACATACTGGCTGAATATTACTGATAGTTCCAAGCACAAAATGGCAAGCCCTGAAGCATGATAAACTTATTGGACCTCACTGAAACTACTTGTACCGCCTCAGCATTCATCAGTCGATATCTGTTTATGGGAGTGAGTGATGTTTACCATGTGTGACACAAAACTCAGAACTTTGGTGTGACAAGCAAACACTTGGCCACCCTAATTCCCCTGATTCAACCCTATATGGACTTCACCCAGGTGGTGATTCAACCCTATATGGACTTCACCCATGTGGTGATTTCTACCCTATGGACTTCACCCATGTGGTTATTCCACCCTATGGACTTCACCCATGTGGTTATTCCACCCTATGGACTTCACCCATGAGGTTATTCCACCCTATGGACTTCACCTATGTGGTTATTCCACCCTATGGACTTCACCTATGTGGTTATTCCACCCTATGGACTTCACCCATGAGGTTATTCCACCCTATGGACTTCACCCATGTGGTTATTCCACCCTATGGACTTCACCCATGAGGTTATTCCACCCTATGGACTTCACCTATGTGGTTATTCCACCCTATGGACTTCACCTATGTGGTTATTCCACCCTATGGACTTCACCCATGAGGTTATTCCACCCTATGGACTTCACCTATGTGGTTATTCAAATCTATGGACTTCACCAATGTGGTTATTTAAATCTATGGACTTCACCCATGTGGTTATTCCACCCTATGGATTTCACCCAGGTGGTGATTCAAATCTATGGACTTCACACATGTGGTTATTTAAATCTATGGACTTCACCCATGTGGTTATTCCACCCTATGGACTTCACCTATGTGGTTATTCCACCCTATGGACTTCACCCAGGTGGTGATTGAACCCATATGGACTTTACCCAGGTGGTGATTCAACCCTATGGACTTCACACTAGTGATGATTCGAACCCTTTGGACTTCACACATTGTACCCAGATGGTGATTTGAAGCAAGGTCTTCTGCGTTGTAAGCCAACACTTCCTGTACTAAGCTACCCTCAGGCCCCTAGTCCCCTGAGAACCAGCTACAGCCGTTCAATTCCAGGATAACATTTGACATTCATTGGGTACTGTTGAGTGTTTCAGAGTTTAATCAGATCGATGATATAAAGATTATCCATAAAACTTGTAACAATTTTTCCCTGGGTTTCCAGGGACAATCAGTACAAGATGCAAACAAGAAAGTCGTCTTCGGTTCATTCCGCGCAGCATGCAATCCATAAATTGATAAACATTTGCTGATGTCAAACTTTGTTTCCATAACTTTGTAGCTTAATGACTGCAACATCCGTCCAAAGGAAAAATCTATACCACTAAAAAAAAGTTTTCTTTCAAATTATGATAGCTAATCTGTCATGCCTTGTATGACTATAGTTATGCAACAGAATTGAATGGTCTTTAACTTTACTGAGTATATATGCAATGTCCTTCAGTGAGGGGATTTTTTACCAAGCTCTAGAGGTAGTTTAATATAATGACAAACTTCAAGAATGTCAAATGCTTAACAAAATCATTGGGTTTGCTTTGACTGCTTTTTTAAAATAAAATCACTGTTGTTCAGATGAAGATCCCAGTCTTAGGTATCATGCCAATCTAATAACATAGAATCTTTGGTCAACATGTAAGGTTTGTTATTGATCTTCACATGACATGCATGGATATCTTCAGGGCCCAACTGTTAACTCCCTTAAGCAATATGGATGTTCCAGTTTTTCTCAAATAGTATCTGATATATATCTTGTTGACGTACCAACACAATCAATCTCAAGAGAGATTTGGGCTGGTTGTCCATATCACACAAACAACCAAGGTACACAAACCATTGTTCATAGCTATGATATTGATGATTTCTCGTTTTATATACTAACCAAAAGAGTGAGTGAGTATGGTTTAACGCCGCTTTTAGCAATATTCTTGCAATATCATAGGAGAAAGAGAGAGAGAGTGAGAGAGAGACACCAGAATTGGGCTTCACACATTATACCCATGTGGGGTATTAGACGAACCCAGGTCATCGGCGTAACAAGTGAATACTTTGACCATGAAAATTAACTGAAGCCATCTGAGAAAATCGGGTGTTCTTCAATTTCTTGGAGCAGTATTTTCTTCCTATTTTTCCATTAGAAGGGTACAAGTGTTTATCAAAGATGATTGTACATGAACCTAGATACACCACAAATCAATGCAGGGATGACTGTTGCCATCAGTTTTAAGCTATTGCCCCAAAGCAGCAAAGATTGAAAGGTCTGAGAAACTTTCCGATATCCTTGGAAAATTGCTTTATTCATAAGACGCAGGACCTGTACCACATCGCCTCTCTAAATCTGAGGGAAATTGCTCTTTCTGATTTATTAAGGAATATATGGTTAAAAAGACGGCATATCAGGAAAACCAGACACCGCCTGATCCTCACCAGGCAACCATCCTGAAGTGTCGGTGAAGAGCACAATAAATGTGGCATGCACAAACCAAGCATCTACACACATTGATCGGGGAATCGGACTCGGGGAGCGCTACCTATGCAGCATGATTCCTCTCAGGGAGGACTCAGTCCCCATTGATCTGCAGGTACTTGATTCTAACAAGATTTATTTTGGGTGGTTCTAGCAGGCTGATGCAGCTGAATCATGTTCCAGTCCTGATTTGCATATAGTCACTGAAACAACACCAAGACCTCGCAACCTTTATTAGGGAACAAATTGTGTTTCTGGATATGTGAACCTTTTGGTTACAACCATCAGGAACAGTAGAAGTTTCTATGAGTGAGGGAATGTTGTATTGCCGCAGTCAGCAACATTGAAGCCATTACATGGCAGTCTGTAAATCATCAGGTCACCAGACCTCCAATATTTTCTCCTGTTTTATCAACGACGTCAATGACAGCATGGTCATTCACAGCCATTTTGTAGTCATGGACATAAGGAAGATAACATGAGAGAAATCACTTCTGCATTGCCGCTGTTTAGTCAATCAATTCTGAAGGGAAATATCATTTGTGAATGCATTTCTGTGTAGGTTTTGAGGTAAAACAATACAAATAATAACCAACTGGTTATAATTTTCTTAACCAAATACACTGGCACAGTAAAAATACTGCAATATGTATCGTTTGAAAAGCGTTTTATGGTATTCCGGTCACAGGAGACAATACCGTGACTGATGCATCAGGGGATGATGATTTTTTAGTTCTGGATACAAGTTGCCCACGAGGTAATAAATATCAATTCATAACTAAATTGGTTGTTTTAATAACTGTAACACCACATACTAACTAGAAGTGAAAATGTAAATATGTTCATCCTTTGCACCATACTTGACAGTGTTGACTATAAATTGTCAGTGTGCCAGGTATTTGGCAGTCTGGTCCACCATGCAGTCCTGGTTGTTGCAGTGCAATAACATTAACATAAACTACTGTCAGGGTAGGACACATAGACAGGTCACACACACTTGGAACCAAATCATCGTCTTCATCCAGTCTTGCAACTACCACAAGGTGCTGGGGCCACAAAACCCCATCAGGTAGTCCTCCACCATGAATGTGGAATTTATATTTTTGGGGTATTTTTGTTGTTGCTATAAGCCTAGGCAAGTCTAGATCAAACTAACCAAGTCTAGTTTGCTTGATACATATGAAATCCGCAGAAGAGGAAAGATTCATTCGAAAAAATATTTTTATTATTTTAAAGACATGTTTTCATTGGCTAAGTGTTAGTCTACCCATGAGGCAGTCTTGCATGTTATCAGATTGAGCTGTCTAGATGCAACCATAAGCTGTATTAGTTATTCTACTTGTCCTACGGCTGTCCGGCTGTCACATCTGGAACCAGTTAGTAAATCCATGGGCTAATACATGTGAAGACACGCCCTGACAGTGATAGATATGATTAAATGTACCATCTTGTGTGAAGGACTTGTGTCACAGTGTATCAGGTTCCTCACCTTCAACAGCCATGGCATGTGTTACATTTGATTGAAACAAGGACCAAGTCTTGTATCTTTACATTCAAATTATTGATGTTAACCGAGAAAACCAACCTGACCTGTCATGCTATTCAACTGTAGAATTATCACTAATAACGGGACAAACGAGTGGTCAGCTACTCAGGTTCAAAATGTGTTGCCTTGATGAAGACTGCTGTCACTAACCACTGCTGTCACTGACCACTGCTGTCACTAACCACTGCTGTCACTAACCACTGCTGTCACTGACCACTGCTGTCACTGACCCTGACCACTGTCACTGGCCACTGCTGTCACTAACCACTGCTGTCACTAACCACTGCTGTTACTGACCACTGCTGTTACTGACCACTGCTGTCACTGACCACTGCTGTCACTGACACTGACCACTGCTGTCACTGACCACTGCTGTCACTAACCACTGCTGTCACTGACCACTGCTGTCACTGACACTGACCACTGCTGTCACTGACCACTGCTGTCACTGACCACTGCTGTCACTAACCACTGCTGTCACTAACCACTGCTGTCACTGACACTGACCACTGTCACTGGCCACTGACCACTGCTGTCACTAATTACTGCTGTCACTGACACTGACCACTGTCACTGGCCACTGCTGTCACTAACCACTGCTGTCACTAACCACTGCTGTCACTGACACTGACCACTGTCACTGGCACTGGCCACTGCTGTCACTGACCACTGCTGTCACTAACCACTGCTGTCACTAACCACTGTTGTCACTGACCACTGCTGTCACTAACCGCTGCTGTCACTAACCACTGCTGTCACTGACCACTGCTGTCACTGACCCTGACCACTGTCACTGGCACTGGCCACTGCTGTCACTAACCACTGCTGTCACTGACCACTGCTGTCACTGACCACTGCTGTCACTGACCACTGCTGTCACTGACACTGACCACTGCTGTCACTGACCACTGCTGTCACTGACCACTGCTGTGACTGACACTGACCACTGCTGTCACTAACCACTGCTGTCACTGACCACTGCTGTCACTGACCACTGCTATCACTAATCACTGCTATCACTAATCACTGCAAGTGTGGATCAGTCGTGGGAAACGAAACATTGAAGAAATCCCGAAATCATCGCACGTACTGAGGACAAGAACTGCAACAGTTTTCAATATGGCCAATTTCCTGACATGGCATGTTGACCTTACCACTGAGCTTGAGGAATAAAAGCAGTCAAAGCTTGTGAACGAATAATTGATGGTAAGTTCTGATGTGCGCTTGCATACTAAATTAAATTTCAAGCATATTGTGTTTCATACGTGAAGACCTCCAGACAGAAGGCCTGACAAATCCATAATGCAGAGATATACTTTCAGCAGCAGATTCTCAAAGCTACAGTTAACCACAAGCAATTGACTGTCTCACAGCAAGATTTATGTCTGTCATTAAAGAGGAAATAGCATCCACCTAAGGGGGATAAGTGCTGAAGGCGTGAAATATGGCGCAGCGCTGCACATTGGAGTGACATGCAGTGAGGAGGAGAGTGCAGTCATTGTTTCTAACAACCAGGTGTTACAACCTGCTACCTACTGCGCCGCCAGAACCAGCTTCATGTTCGGGAGATGTGTTACGTTGCAGGAAGGGGCCAGATAAAACACTACACAGCGGAAGCAAAACAGGAACAAGCAGAAACATGTGTTCAAAAGATTTGGGGACCAGAATATACAGAATCTGTTTAAATAGGATCTATTATTATTGTTCACATGTTTAAAGAAGGTTTAACGGAAGATTTATGTAACATATCTGAACCTGTTTTTGCACACTTCAAACTTGAAAGTAGTTAAAAAATACTGGCTTATATTACAGCCGATGAAGTGAATGAGCAGTGATTTTACCCCCATCTTAAGCAATACTGCAAGAACATAAAGTGAGGCACTTTAAGGCTAGAGTGAGTGAGTGAGTGAGTGAGTGAGTGAGTGAGTGAGTGAGTGAGTGAGTGAGTGAGTGAGTGAGTGAGTTTGAGATGGGTTTTAAGCATGTCAGCTAAATGTGGCTTAAAGCCCAAACTGATGCAGGTCATGGATGTTTACCATTCTGTGAAATTGACAAGCTGACGAATCAGTATGAATCTGCAACTCGAAAACACAGAGGATCCTGACACACCAAAGGGATGCAACTTTCTGCCTTGGAAATTTCAGCCCCATGACAACTGACCAACACTACCCAGGAATAACTGGAGTGCACACAAAAGTCACCATCGAGCTCTACGTTTAGCAGATAAGTACCGTAAATCCTTGAATAGAGACGCCTGCCTTAAATACACTTTGGGTCAGACAGACTTGCAAAGTGAATAAATGTCTGCCTTAAATAAAACTTGAGACAAGCAAATGGATTGTGAAACATCTTTAGGCATTCAATAAAGGGATACTGAAATGAAAGCTGTCATACAAAATGCAAGCAAATGCAATTACACATCCCATTTTTATGGAAATTAAAAGTGTTTACTGAAATATAAAAAAAAGAAATGCCTGTCTTAAAAAGATGCCGAGTGTAAGACACAGGGTGTCTATTCAAGGATTTATTGTTCTTCCCTCAGCCTCCATAGCCTTGTCCTTTCCTAACCAGAGTGAGTGAGTGAGTGAGTGAGTGAGTGAGTGAGTGAGTGAGTGAGTGAGTGAGAGAGTGAGTGAGAGAGTGAGCGAGCATGATCGATCCATCAGCCACTACAATTCGTAAAACAAAACATACACAATGTAAACTGTTCCATACAAAATGTGAAGCCCATTTCTGGTGTCCCCGTCGAGATATTGCTGGAATATTGCTAAAAGCTGCATAAAACTAAACTGACTCACTCACTCCATACAAAACATTGCCAATTATACAGCCTCTTCGTGTGTTCCCTTCTCTAACATCCATTCCAAAAATAAGGCAAACCAACATTTATCTACGAAGACCTTAACCTGTTTCTCAATTTATGGATGTTATAAAAAGAGTATCACGGCAACCATCTGCTGAATGGGCAGAGACTTGTCAAAAGGGATGCTCCTTGTAGTTGACTTTCTATCATCTGAGCAGCAGGACCATTCAGAGGCACAATGTTCACTGATCCAATTAGCGATCTGACAAGTATATTCATAACATGTCAATCTTCCTGATATTTCTAAAGAGAGATGTGTGTATCTTATCATTAACTCACATAGCACAGCATGAACCTAATATTTGATAAAGAGCAGCCTTCGGTTTCAGAAGCCGAATGGTAAAGCCCACTGAATATTGAATCATGGTTTGATGTAAAAACCTCAAAGTGCGGATGAGATTCCCAGTGAACAGTTCGCCCCAAAGAACTTACGATATGCTCCCACAGGATTGAAATTTGGTCACAGTTATGAATCATTTCTCCAGCTGAGAAAATAGGTCATCTATTTAATAAATTGGTACAAGAAAATCAATGAGTGAGAGAGTATGATTTTAAGCCGCTTTTTGCAATATCATGTCGGGAATCGAACCTGTCTCTTCGGCGTGACGAGCGAACGCTTTAACCACTAGGCTACCCGACTGCCCCAGAAATTCAATGAAATGTCACAAACGTAATGTCAGAAATGCTAGAAAAGTGCTTTCTGGCTTCATTTAATAAATACGAATCATAGGGCTATGAACATAGCAATGTGTCAAAACAAGGCAAATCTACCAAATTTGGTAAAAAGGTACATTTACAGGTAAAATGATGATAAACTTACAAAATATTCATATACTGTCATGCCTGTATGAAAT
This sequence comes from Haliotis rufescens, assembly GCF_023055435.1. NCBI lineage: Eukaryota > Metazoa > Mollusca > Gastropoda > Lepetellida > Haliotidae > Haliotis > Haliotis rufescens. The sequence goes on along the minus strand of NW_025963891.1, from coordinate 715,298 downwards.
GGCTGTATTTTCTTGAGATATGCGTTGACAGTATGATAGCAAGTAAGATGCGTACTACCCAATATTTGCTTGGAAAAGTGATGGAATAGTTAAAAGCTATAGAATGGGATGAGTACTGGAAGCTTGTTTTTTTTAATCAAAATGTATTTGTTGTTGTACAGATGATTTCTTTAGCCAGCACCTGACTCAGCTGATGATGTATCTGAATCTGTACTATCATGCAAAAGTATGTTAACTGGGGCAATAAGGCTGACATCTATGCCATCACGGTGACGATGCTGACGTTCTACTTCCAGAACATGATCTTCAGCCTTTTAACACCATACCTCTGGCGTGATTCTAGCAAAGGCTGTGTTGATCAACCCTTTGACATGTGGGAGTTGGAATGTTTTGTTGTTTTACCAGAAACCCTTTACAGTCAGCCCAGATAAGCTCCACAGGGTTGAGCTCGCAATGTCTGACTGGCGTACATACGGCAACGTGACCGTGTTGTGCCGCCAGGACATCTGTCTTGTACTTGACTGGTTTCTTATTCAGGCCTATTTTCTCCACGAGATGAACTTTCGTTTCAGATGGCCTGAAGTCGACATTGCAAGATGTCAGATATTCCTGCCTTCAGACTACTCGTGGTTGGTGTGACAGTATCTGGGTCCCGGGCGATAGGATAACTGAGTTATCCATGACAATGACACTGGGGTTGTTTAGACTGGGCAGTAGCTGATGTTCCACTCGGCCTATGGACACACCATTATTTCTTTATGATAATCACCAGTTTTCTTTTTCGCCTCAAAAACTAGCTCACATCCATCAAGAAGCCTCAGATGACCAGTTGGGGCAGGCAAAACAATGACTCCTTCACCTGATGGTTGCTTGGGTGATTTCGTCCATCTGACGGTAGCCACGTGTGGTCCTCTTCACCCAGGTTTCATCCAGGTAAATAATCTGGAAGCCCTGACTGTGATTGTCATGAATGGTGCTGAGATAATGTGACCTCATGGACAGGATGGAATATTTTTCCCTGAAAACTGCTTGGTCTTCTTCATGTGCAGTGTATCGAAATCACATTTCATGGAGAACAATAATTAATGTGGTCCAGGAAACATTAAATGTGTCTTTACTTTCTTCCTGAATTTTACTACAAGTCAGGGGTACTCCTGCTCATATAGCTTGTACACTGTACGCCTAATCACCCTGTAGCAAAGCTGTCTAATACCATTTAAGGTCCTGCAGCATGGGAGCATGGGAGCAGTGTTGACAAAACAAATGCAGCAGCATTTTGTTATTTTCGAAAATGCACATCAAGAGTTTTCTCCAGTTGACTTGGGTTTTTTTTTTTTCCGGATTAGATGTTTTATGAAGACTTTATTATTATAACGGAGTTGCATGTACACATTTCTATAGTCCATTTCAGACTTCCTCAGTGAATCAGTGACTTGCTGTTTTTGTTCGAATGTTTCTCCTGTAAACTTGTCGATAGGAGTCTCCTTGTGGCTGACATATGTCAAACCACAGGTTGGTAGAGTGGTAGTTACTTGCCATTTTATGTGCAACAGTCAGTGAAACATTCTTGTTTTAACGGGCAAAAACGATTTTTCTAGCATTTCCGACAGTATTTCATTACAGTAAATGCAATAGGAGTTTGTTCTTCTTACTATGCAAGGGTTTTTATGCCACGAGACCTGCTTCCTGTTTCCCACTAAGTAAGACCATCTGTTGAAGCAATCACAGTTCCTTCATGAATCTGCCACCAGGCAATCAAACCAGGGCAAATCCACCAAGCAAGCTGGGATATTAATACACATATTTAGGAGGTCACATCAGATACTTTATTGCCAGAGCCTCCCATATGAAGACCTCAGACTTTGAAGTGGTCCCCTGGGAATGAAGGCTATCAACAGCAGCAGCAGCAGCCGGTCAGTCAGACCAAGCACTGCAGAGCCTAGCCTTGAACCTCTCCATCACTCACTCAGCCACCTGACCACTGATCATAAGGTTCATGCACACTCTTGTCCCCACTATGATAAGATAATGTTCCAAGGGCCTTGCTCAAAAGGCGATCATAGCGCAACGACAGTCACAAGCCTATGTTAAAGTAAGGGAGTTACGATAACTTAGTGGCACGATAGCTTTGCGAACAGAGCCCTGGTACAAGTGAATGAATGAGTGAGTTGAGTTTAAAGCCGCTTTGAACAGTATACCAGTTATATTACATATTATTATATTACGTGTCAGCTTGCAGCATCAGGTTAATTGAGTATTGTTTTCATGATGCAAGAATAATATAGGTAGAGACTTAGATCTATAACAGACCGTCTATTCTGTGTCATTTTTCCCATCCATGGTACATCTTAAGAGACTTAATGAATAATAATAAACTTAAATCTTGTTTAATAGAAACTAACAACTGCAAATAATACTACCATACAAATGTGGGAGGAAAGCCCAAAATGATGCAGGTCACAGACGTTTGAAACACACAAGCATGGGTATGGTGCTGACGAACCTAGAAACATAATTGGAGCAAACTGGGATTCGAACCCACGATCTTAGGTTCCTGGTCTGCCCAAGGGATGCAACTCTGCTCAGCGAACACAGCACCTTAGACAGTAAGGCAAGCCTTGCAACAAGACCAGGTACAAACAGTAAAGACAATATTAACAACAGCATGTACAGTGCTATGAAGGAAATGTTGACCATCCAATCTACAGCACTGACAATTAATAATAGCCAGCTACAAGACTCAACTCCTTTTTTGACCCAGGTCTCCTGCTTCCCTTGTGACCCTCCAGTTCCCAGTGTTGACGGATGATTAGACTTGCACAAGTCTCTAAGCCAATAATTATTAGTTAAAATCATCATTTCTACATAATGCAAATAATAGGAACAAGTTGTCCCTATACGAGACTGGAGTCCTAAAGACATATCTAGACTTGCCTATTAGGAGGATAGAATTACTACACTTCCATGGACTTTTCTTTCAGTACAGCCTTGAAGCAAGGCTACCTGATGATGTGAACTTGTTCTACTGCTGCCACCTGCCACTGATCCCACACTGGCTAGACGCAGACCTTTCAATGAATACTAACAGGCACGTTTCCTGAATGAAGCCAACTTTATTGGTGGTAACCTTCAACGTGAGGCAAGCCATGGTAGTTCTGGAATTTAATTCCAGATGACAAGAAAAACTTTTATACATTCATTTCTTATGTATAGCCATCGGCCCATGTACAAATATTTGTGTACCCGGTACATATAATTTTTCATATATGCCTGTATTTTACATGTGAGTAGCAACACGTTTTCACATCAAAGCATACATTAAAAAATATTTAGATCTATGATATCGACCATTTCTAGAATATAACGTTTATCACATACAAACTTATAACATTATTTCTCTACAGTGAATATTGCTTCATGACATGTCATCATATTTGCAGGTAAAAATGTTATGCAAAATATTCAACCAACCACCCAACCAACCTAAAGCACCCAATGACCCACATACCTGACCAATCAACCTGGCTGTCTGAAGTTGGTCCATTAACAAAATGCCCAAAACTGATAACTGTATCATTACTGTCAATCACACATGGGACCAACCCTGTCATTTCTGCAGTGACAGACAACAAGCACCTGCTTGTCATGCAATAAACTTCATCATGGCCATTCTGTCTTTGGATGTACCAGCAATAATTAGAACACCACGTAACAGTAGTCCAAATTGGGTAAAAATGAAACAGTTGATGCGGTCGGTGTTTGAAACTGGAGCATCACTCTGACATAAGAAAAAGATTACTCTTAATGGTTCGTGATTATTGTTCTGAAAATTAAACCGGAAATTAATCTCTGGTGCAAGATGTGTATCATGAATGTCAGCCAATGGAAGTGCTCGTTCAGAGGCACAGAAATATTGCACTACTGGTGTTGATTCGAATCTGGATTGGCATGGTTTCCATGACTACTTCTGAAATAAGTCTCCACTTCACCACGGCAAAAGGAAGAATTGATCATGATTTAAGTTTAAGTTCAAATTTCAGTCTGGGGTAAACAGTATATTGCTACTTAATGATGAGCTGAAATGAACGCACCTAAGGAACTTCGCCAACAAGTGGGAAGGAGCTGATATTCGCCACATTACAGTTCCACTGTTAGAGTTTCCTTTGCAGATCATATTCCCAGGGCTTCTCGGTCTGTCAGGCCCTTCATCTAGTTTACAGAATCAATTCTTATCCAATCTCCAAGTCTAATGACAAAATCATTATCTCAATTATACATCAGCTAACTTACAATGGTCCGACAGATAATACTTCAATACCTTCCCTACTTCCCTCCATGTTCATGCCTAAGACAGCCTAGGAGTTTGTGTTCAGGAACCTAATTTGTAGGAGTCTCAAAGTTGCTAGAACAAACACAGTTTGTGGAATGTTTCAGATCGTTGTCTGTCCACTACAGACGATGTGGATCAACCATCTTGCCCTGTGTGTACTGCAGCACCATGAATCTGAATGTCTGCAGGAGACATAACATGCCAGGCCCATACAGACTGGGTTCATAATGATGCCCCACCCTGCCTGGCAGATAAAACAAAGACTAGACGGGTCATAGTCAGTATGCTGTGTCTGAGTGGGGTATCCATGTTAAACTGGTCAGCTGGGAGTCAGTATGCTGTGTCTGAGTGGGGTATCCATGTTAAACTGGTCGGCTCGGAGTCAGTATACTGTGTCTGAGTGGGGTATCCATGTTAAACTGGTCGGGTCACAGTCAGTATGCTGTGTCTGAGTGAGGTATCCATGTTAAACTGGTCGGGTCACAGTCAGTATGCTGTGTCTGATTTGGGTATCCATGTTAAACTGGTCAGCTGGGAGTCAGTATGCTGTGTCTGAGTGGGGTATCCATGTTAAACCGGTCGGCTCGGAGTCAGTATACTGTGTCTGAGTGGGGTATCCATGTTAAACTGGTCGGGTCACAGTCAGTATGCTGTGTCTGAGAGGGGTATCCATGTTAAACTGGTCTGATCAGAGTCAGTCTACTGTGTCTGAGTGGGGTATCCATGTTAAACTGCAGCATGGTACCTCAGTGGCTAGCACTATAAAATTGGTGGACTACTACATGCACTCACGTCTCAATATAAGTGCATTAATCGCAGCTAGGATAGTTGTTCAAGCTATCAATCACTGATTTGCCTAAGCGTGCAGACTCAGGTAACTCTGATACAACTGCAGCACCATGAATCTGAATGTCTGCAGGAGACATAACATGCCAGGCCCATACAGACTCGGTTCATAATGATGCCCCACCCTGCCTGGCAGATAAAACAAAGATTAAACGGGTCATAGTCAGTATGCTGTGTCTGAGTGGGGTATCCATGTTAAACTGGTCAGCTGGGAGTCAGTATGATGTGTCTGAGTGGGGTATCCATGTTAAACTGGTCGGCTGGGAGTCTGTATGATGTGTCTGAGTGCGGTATCCATGTTAAACTGGTCGGGTCACAGTCAGTATGCTGTGTCTGAGTGGGGTATCCATGTTAAACTGGTCGGCTCAGGGTCAGTATGCTGTGTCTGAGAGGGGTATCCATGTTAAACTGGTCGGCTCAGGGTCAGTATGCTGTGTCTGAGTGGGGTATCCATGTTAAACTGGTCGGGTCACAGTCAGTATGCTGTGTCTGAGTGGGGTATCCATGTTAAACTGGTCGGCTCAGGGTCAGTATGCTGTGTCTGAGAGGGGTATCCATGTTAAACTGGTCGGCTCAGGGTCAGTATGCTGTGTCTGAGAGGGGTATCCATGTTAACTGGTCGGGTCACAGTCAGTATGCTGTGTCTGAGTGGGGTATCCATGTTAAACTGGTCGGCTCAGGGTCAGTATGCTGTGTCTGAGTGGGGTATCCATGTTAAACTGGTCGGCTCGGAGTCAGTACACTGTGTCTGAGTAGGGTATCCATGTTAAACTGCTGCATGGTACCTCAGTGGCTAGCACTATCAAATTGGCATTAGTCCGGACTACTACTACAGGCACACACGTCTCAATATAAGTGCAATAATCGCGGCTAGGATGGTTGCTCATGCTATCAATCACTGATTTGCCTAAGCGTGCAGACTCAGGTAACTCTGATACAACTGATTTTATTGCTGAGTAGGCATAACACAACATTCACAAACACATGCTATCAACATGAGGATTAATTACCACTGCCACACCACAAACGTTTAATCACTGAACAAGAAACAATTTTGCACAGGTCAAGGTGGACATCACGCACATGCGAACGGACAAACACACATGCACGCTTGACCTTCACATCAAGATGAACTGCCACTCAATGCAATTCACCTCGTGTCTCCTCAATGTCTATGTCACAATCAAAGAACACCATGGCATCATGTTGAGAATGCTTCCGCCTGTACTGGATTCCATGACAATTTCTTGCTGATTAACACAGAACACCAACACTCTTCTTCAACACTAAAGCTTCCACATCCATGGGGGACAAGTCCTTTGAAGTAATTTATAGCTGTGGCTATAATTTGGTGTGGACACTTCCGCTGCCATAGAGGATTGATGGCCTCTGAGCGTGTTCAGTTACATACAGTCCTTGCATCCACATGTTTACATACACAATGCATGTGTAGCAGACACAACTTTACACACATGAATATGGAGATTAGTAACATGTTTGGGGAATGTTTGAATTTTTTTAGGTAAACCTTTTTTTAGGTATACATAAACCAACTAGAGGAAAATGCATTACATTCAAAACATTTTGTTCCAAATTAAAACATTTTGTTTAAGTGATGTCTACAAGGCATAAACAAGGTGAGCCATTTCATTTTTTTCTTAAAACAAAAAGGGCTAAATGTGACAGAATAAATCACAATATTCAGCTTCAAAATTTGCTCAAGAAGCCAAAAGCAGTTGCAGACAATGGACAGTAATATTCATTGGTAATTTCTCATTTCAGTTTGCGACATCAAGTACAACATACATTGGCATAAACCAGAAGACAATTTGACTTTCAATTTCTTGAAAGAATTTATTTGTCAAATAAACAACAAAATTCAACATTGACTTTTATTCTAAAACTGAAGGGGAAAAAATAATTTATTCTTGCCAGATATTCTTACATGCCTGCCGTGAACATATGAGTATGAAAGCAGCATTGAACAATTCAAGGAAAAAGCGCTCAAATATATCAAACACGACAGGAGGTCAAAATTCCCCAAATGAAATTTATCTAAAACTGGGCTGCAAATCTAATTGTGGACATAAATGACAATCTCTATTCAGGAAAGCGTTCCAAGCCTACCACTTAGGAATCAGTAATAGAATTGGTGATAGACATAAGAAGATTACTGGTTAAAGCCTCTTTACCCAGTGGGTATACACACCATCTCCTGCTGGGGATGACGCTATAGGCTTCACACAGCGCTGTCAGAGATACAATGTCCTACTCGTCACTTTCAGGAAATGAAACATACACAGAACTTGATGAGACAGTGAGCGGGGCCTGGCACTGCTGTTCTTCAGTTATCTATAGCGTGTCAGCTTAATGTGAAAGCTAAAGTGATGCAGGTTTGGATGTTTTTGGTGAAACCCATGAGGATGGCGATGGGGACAAACTTAGAATCATAATCATTGTGATTCTGGGATCTAAACTAACAATCAGGGGATCCTAGAATATGTCTGGCCAGCAACTCGGCACTGAGAGTCATGGTGCCCTGGACCACCTGTCACCCATACCACAAGGACATGTTGAAATTGTTGGTACCGTATTCGACGTAATAAGCGCCCAGGGCGCTCTCAAAATTAGAAACAGGGGGCTGTTATTAGTATATTATTTTGGTGGAAAAAACAGAGTTGAAAGATAAATTTCGTGGTTTATGCTGACGGTCTGAACTGTTTATATACGACAGATATATTTTTCCAGAATTTTATTGCCCATAATTAAGGGTGCATATAACACACGCGTGCGTATGATACACGAATATGTAAGTCTTGTGTTTATTGATCAATCGGAAGGGGTGCTAATTGGGATTGTTCACTTATATATATTATCAAATATCACCGTGGGCGCTTATTACGTCGAATACGGTATATCAGTGGTATTTCTATATCCAATTTCCATCAATGAAACTACTAGAAAGCATAATATGACATGCATTTGTCTGACTGGAAAATCAATTACAATATCACACCAATGATTTTTCATGACAGTGTCATGCTATGGAAATATAATCACAGTCATCTTCATTGAAATAGAAATCTACTATCAGAAAAGGTTTATCATGTACAAAGCTAGAGCTGGTATCGATCCTGTGAATAGACATTTTTTAATCCAAAGTGACATTGAAGTGGCAATGTCCACAAGAAGCAGAGTTATTTGTACATGTTAAAGAAAATGTGAGTGTATCCTGCCCCACACTGACACAAATCACAAACACATGCAAAGGCAAGTCAACTGTTCACCTGAAAAAAACATATGGTACAAGCCAAAATAGGAATTGATTGGACATAATTTTGGTCACTGATGCAACCTTTTAAATTTAATAATTTGATAAAATATTTTTTAAACAATAAAATGAAATTGACTGACAACACCAGGTAGAAATATGAGCTTGTGTTTCCCTGTTTAAACTGCAACATCTGTTTTCCAAGTGGTACTTTTGCAATCAAGCAATATACATCGCCGTACACCTAATGTCTTATGCCAACTACAGCCAATATTTACCATGAATATTCCATCAGACTAACCTTATTCAAAATGACTGATAAATTAAAAATCAATACCAAGAATACTCTCGACACAATGTACATTATGAATTATTAATAAATCTATCGTGTTTATTAAATGTCATGATGATGATGTCAATGACGATGGGCTAACACACAATACAAAAATAGAACTAACGAACCCATATATCACTGTACCCTTGAAAGGAAAGACATATTTGTCCGAATGATATGCTAATGTAATTAATAGGAACGGCAAATGAAATAGATACTGACCACTTGGATATCATATTCATCATCCAGTTATGGTTGTATACTGTAGGTTCCACATTACTGATTACATTCAAACATTTATTAATCATCTGTATCGTATGACATGATCAAGTGCTGCCACCGACAGAGGATAATGGCAGCTCATAAAAGCACAATCAAATAGGAAGTGGATGGAAGTGATTAATCTCCAGAGTGAGTGAGTATGGTTTTACACCGCTTTTAGTAATATTCCAGCAATATCACGTCGGGGGACACCAGAAATGGGCCTCACACATTGTACCCATGTTGGGAATCGAACCCGTGTCTTCGGCATGACAAGTGAACGCTTTAACCACTAGGCTACCTGACCACACCCTCACTCTCCAGAACTAGCTCCTTAAACAGTATAGCAGACAAAGGCTACATTATCAGTTGTTTGTTATTTAACTCTTTCAACACCAGTCAACCAGAAGTGTTTACTGCTGGGACACCGAGTTCCCAGAGGCTCTTGTGTGATAGATGAAGCCAACATTTATCAAAGAAAATACCTGCTTGTAAAATATATTTGCTACTACATGTTATACACCATTTGAAAGGTCTGATCCTATGGTTTATAAATATGAAAGTTATGTTTTTCACATTATTTAAAATAATGCATTTACAACTTAATTAAATTCGTTGTAAATAAAAATTGTACGCTAACACGTTGTTAACATCCAGATTAAGGACCAAGGAAGCGAAAACTTGACGATTTTCTGCAAATATATGATTTCATAATATCCACGTACCTATTTCTATTTTATTTTCATTGTTTACGTTATTGGAAAATCATTTTAAAAAGAATTATAAATAGTCTCTGTCATCACCAATTTCCCGATATCAGCGACTGTCCGCTCAGTAAAATGAAAAAATACCCCCGTTTTCGAGGTTTCGTATGAATAACACGTTCGTCGAAGAATGGCATATGACACATCGCTGGAAAGCTTATTCCTTCATCTACACGCTCGTAACATCGACTGGGTTTTTTCCGTAGTTATAACAAGCGATTTCATTGGATTAAAATTGGTTTCTAATGACGCTTTCTTGCTGAAATCTGCTACAAGTTTCGTGATTGGTCAATTTTGAGCACGTGACCTAAGGCAGCCAATCAAATTACAGCTGTGATACCAAGCTCGTGTTCGATAAATTACAGAAGTTTGTGAAAGAATTTTGTTAAATCGCGTTATTCTGAACGTTTTGAGCAGGAAATCACGATATATATTAAAAATATGGAACTTCGTGAATGTATCGTGCTAGGTTACGAGCTGTGACAAAGATTTTTCATGCATATATTTGTGCATTAAACATCGTGTCCGAGCCGAGAATTCAAGCCGACGAAAGCCAAGATGTCATTTGACTTACATTACACGCGATCGCACGAAAAGATGAAAATAATAACTTAGATGTAAGTTTGATTACTTTTAGATATATTTTTGTTGATTTTATATATTACTTTGTATAATATATTTAAAGATTTGTTTAAAACGTCTTTATTTTCCTCTTTGACGTGTTCGATGTGGACCCGTTGTCGAAATGTGTGTCCGAGAATTTTATTTTCAATAAAATCGCGGGAAATAGTGAATAATTTTTTAATTTAACGATAAAAAATGTTAAATTGAAATGGAATATGTATTTAAGACATTGTGAAATGTGATAGATTTAATAAATGAATGATATTACAGGTAGGTCCATAAAAATATAGTACTATTTTGACGTGACTACGGCTTGGCCGGATAACCGGCCTGCGGTGTCTGGGGACTCGATGCTTCTTGGCCGGATAACCGGCCTACGGTGTTGAAAGAGTTAACATCTCACAGCCATATGACAGCAACCAGTAAATAATCAAATCTGGACCAGACAATCCAGTGAGTGATATTATGAACAATGATCCACACTGGGGATAACAATGATAACTTACCCCATCTAAAATAAACAAGCCTGACAACCAGATGAATTTGGTTATGACCAGCAGAGACTGCTTGGGACCTATTCCAACCCGGAGTCCCCACAGAGAGTATATTAACAGTAGCATCATCTATGCTGTAGTAACTTACAAGGATGAAACAATTCAGTGCAACATCCACGTATACCTTTTGTTTGTTTGTTGTTTAATGCCGCACTCAGCAAAATTCCAGCTATAAGACAGCGGTCTGTAAATAATCGAGTCTGGACTAGACAAACCAGTGATTGACATCATGAGCATCAATCCACGTAATTGGGATACAGTGACATGCATCAACTAAGTCAGACGGTCTGACCACCCGATCCCTTTAGTCGCCTCTTACGACAAGCAAAGTGGCCTTTTACAGCAAGCATGGGTTGCTGAAGACCTAGCCCGGATCTTTACGGGTCCAACGAATACCTGCACATTAGGTGTACAAACTAGCACTGATCAATGTGGCTGTGTTGGAATAAGGCCATTATCCAGTGGGAATATGTACTGGCGTTGTCTGAAGATGATAGGAAGATGATCAGTTATTGTTTAGCAATTTTGTTTCAACATTATTCCCACAATTTTATTCCTGTCATAAGCATCATGTTGATACAAATGTATCATAGACCTGGTCTATATCTTCTGAGCAAGCACCTTGTCCGTTACATTGCTGCAAGAACACCCTCCGAGATCTCCCCAATTGCAATACAGTGTGTGACTGCAACATCTGAATCAGAGTTCCTCCGAGAACAAGGACAAGGCGCAGCTGCACATCAGGCAATAAAATCCACATCACTTCTGAAAGATTCCATGAGATCTATCTGGACAAACAAAACATTTGAACCCCAAAGATGCCACAACTTTGCCCTAGTAATCCACTTCATTGATCAAGGAACTAACTATTGCACTGGCAATGCCAAGTCGAGAAGGTCAATCGATGATCAGGCGTGCAAAGTCAATCAAAATTATCCTTGTAAGTCTTAGAAGCTTGTCACACTACAGGTAATGACCACTTCATGCTCATCAAAAATATCAAGAGTCAAAATCAGATTCTCCTCACAGGACTCTGGCCCTGTGCACGTCCACTATAGGATGAATAAGCATTATCAACAGCCATTAAAAGTATTCAGGTCGAAGATGGCCATGAATAATTCACACTATGCAACCAGTGATTTTGGCTTAATCAAAAAGGGTTATTTGTTCCGTGGTGATTGCTCTGCTGGTACTTCAAACAACAACAAGGACCTATATATCCCTATCACTATTGAAACATCTTGGTGGGCGAGTTTGATGTATAACGCCACACTCCGCAAGATTCAAGCTATATGACAGCAGTGTGTAAATAATTTAGTCTGGACCGAAAATCCAGTGACTGACATCATGAGTATCCATCTACGCAGCTGGGATGCGATGACATGCATCAACCAAGTCAGCAAGTCACAGATGGCAAATCTGACCACCCGATCCCATCGCTTCTTTCGTCAAGCAAGGGTTCTTATCTCCCCAATTCACAAACTTGGAATCACAGACCCAGAAGAATCATATCTCACTGAATAATGAAAAAGGACGTTATTTTGGTCCTCTTGCTCATCAGCGTGGAGAATATCCAGAAATGCTACCAAGCATTCTCACCTGTTTCATCTTTCTTCACAAAGTACCTTCTTCCGAGAGAGCCATTACAAGAAGTCATCCACAGCGGATATCACGGTTCCCACTTCCATAATTATCACAAGATCGCAAGCCATTTTCACATCAGAGTTATGGATTATTCATTCTGATGCTGAGATCAACCTTCACCAAACTTTGTCCACAGTCATGAAATGGAGATGTGATGAAGCCCTAGAAAGACAAGAACTGTTGTTGTTTTCCACCTGGCAGGCTCCACATGTTGGTCCAATCATTAGTCAAAGCTGTCTAGCTTGGAGTAAATGGCGACTAAACTTGTTGCCAGAGGCGACTAATGGTCAGTGGTCAGGCTTGCTGACTTGGTTGATGCATGCCATCGTATCCGAATTGGGTGGATCGATGCTCATGATGTCAATCACTGGATTATCTGGTCCTGACTCGATGATTTACAGACCGCTGTCATATAGTTGGAATATTGCTGAGTGTGGCATGAAACAACAAACAAAGTCAAAGCTGTCACCATGCCTTCTGTGAAGTATCCCATGCTCCATCAATGGACAGCTAAATGCAACATAATAGTGCCACAGCACAACTTATCTTCACTCTCTGGGACAAAAACAATTTAAATTGCTTAAAAAAACTAAGCTTACAGTTTTGATATCTTAGGAAATTAAAACACTGGCTGTTTCAGGGTAAATGATCATATACAGGGCCGACTGTCCATGACATGACACTTTGACGTGTTCAATCTAGAGCTTGGCATCATGGCATTGCCACGATGACAACAATGACAACAATGTCATATTAAATAATAAGAGTTATCACCCACATGCAGCATGGTTGCATGGTTTCTAATACGAAAGAATATCATAAAATCCCAACGTGCATTGTCTTATGACATAAATATTGCCGACATGCTTCTTTTGCCAGCGTTTATACTGAAGTGTCCAGCCTTGCTTGACAACGGTATGACGAACTATACCGAAAAGTCGCCTACACAGTAATTAAAGAAGTGACATTATCCATAAATTGTGTCTGCTTTGTGAAGTGAGCAGTGTGCAATATTACAAAGCAGGCTCCATCACAGTGTGATACCTTTATTACACTCTCACATCATACACAGGGAATGATGTGGAGCTGTAAGGAGCTTTGTTGCACTATCTGCCACATGGAACTTGCTGTTTGACTGGCTCTTGTCATTTATAAACAAATTTACAATTCGCAATAGCGTTTTTTCAAATTCTTTGACAACATAAATTGTAACTATTTCTAAACAAGCACCCTGACATGTCATGCTGTGTGAGAGCAAAGAGTATCCAGTCATTAGTGGCTCCACTATTAAAAATGACCCACTTTCTCGTTTTAATCTTTATCAGCTTGAATGAACACTGCTTGGACATTAAAGTTCTGTATCAGCACAAGACATGACTCACTTGGACTTTCAAAGTTTTTATCGACTAGCTTAGAGCACTGGGTTCCTATCCTGCTATACACTCAATATGAATGAAAAGCAAATACAAAATTACATAAACCTGCATAAAATAACCCACAAGACCAGTGATAATGGCTATCTGCCATTACAGTAATGGTGAACATCAAACAATCGATATCAGCCACATCGTCCATGCAGCCACAATAAGTCAAAGTTAATTTTGAAAGTAAACATACAACAATAAGGTGGGATAGTATGCTCCAATTGACCTCAAAATTATCTTTCCACTCAAATCCATCACATCAATGGCCGAACACATCAATTCTAGAAGGAGACTCAAATCAATTTGAGATCATTCCGAGCTATCAGACAACACAGTTCAATGCATCTCTCGTAGTTGGCAATGGACGAGGGATTGATTCCAGGCAATCAACATCTGGTATAGATCCACCTTCAACATCAAGTTCGGAGTGGAGGCTGACCGAAACAGAAGCAAATGTATTGAAACATGCACACAACTGGGGACGTATAACACAAGTTCAATAACAAAGTAACGAAGCTAAATATATACAAGCCCTACACATGTCACTCAATGACTGACCCTTATGGCAGACAGTGAGAAGTTCTGCGTTTCAGTCAGCAATGTTCCGCCTCATGGATAATGGATGTGAGGGTCTGGAGCAGACAACTACAAGTGAACACAGAATCCACTTGGAATTAAACCCTGGAAATAGTCACACACGGTGTTGTAGACATGCCAGTATCTAGCACAACAACAGTGGCATATTTGTTAAAGTAATACACTGTTTGGACAAAACAGAGTGTCTATTTGTACTTTCTGTGAATGAGTATGGTTTTAAGTCGCTTATATTCCAGCAATATCACGGCGGGGGACACCAGCAATGGGCTTCACACATCGAACCCATGTGGGGGATCAAACCTGTGTCTTCGGCGCAACGAGTGAATGCTTTAGCCACTAGGCTACCCCACAACTCCACTTTCTGTGACAACAGCATGGGGTCTACAGATGTAGTTTGACCAAGAAGGTGGTGTGCTTCACACACAACCAGGTCCTACTGCCATAGACCACCTCCTCCTGCGGGAAGGGCTCATGTAATACTGTTAAAGCTACTTCCTGCATCAACCTCGAACTCAGATCTAATATATTCCAAGAAGTTCCATGTAAACTCTTCATTGATAACCTGGTAAAATGTTGCATGCTATAGTTCCAGATACCCCTGAGTAAACTGTTATATTCCATAGTTCCAGACACTCATGGTTACTGTTATATTCGATAGTTCCAGACACTCCTGGTTACTGTTATATTCCATAGTTCCAGACACCCCTGGTTACTGTTATATTCCATAGTTCCAGACACCCCTGGTTACTGTTATATTCCATAGTTCCAGATACCCCTGGTTACTGTTATACTCCATAGTTCCAGATACCCCTGGTTACTGTTATATTCCATAGTTCCAGATACCCCTGGTTACTGTTATACTCCATAGTTCCAGATACCCCTGGTTACTGTTATATTCCATAGTTCCAGATACCCCTGGTTACTGTTATACTCCATAGTTCCAGATACCCCTGGTTACTGTTATATTCCATAGTTCCAGATACCCCTGGTTACTGTTATACTCCTGGTTACTGTTATACCCCACAGTTCCAGATCCCCAGAGTCAACTGTGAAACCATACATATCATTGCAGACTCAACCCAGTACACTGCAGTCACCTAAAAATCAATATTCTAATACATAAATTGCAAAAGGCCAGTGTACTGAACATACTAGAGAACTTTCCATAACCTAAACCACCTAATCCATATATCATAGCAAAGCAAAGGTGCATGAGTCTGTCAACAACGACATGAATGTTATATATGTTTGGAGTGTGACAAGGTTGTGTATAACACCCTTCCTATTAACAGTGAAAGGTGCTCCACCTGCAAACTGATCGATGTCAAGTTCAACACAACCCTATGGCTCAAACAGACACTACGTATATGAGGATCAAGCTAGTTCTTGTTGTGAAACCAATCCAATAATACAAACATTAGTTCCACTAGCCATTACATGACTCTACACCATTTTGAAAGACTAGAGCATAGTGTGCTATTATTAACATTTATTTAGGGACCATTTAAGGGACAGAAAGGTTAATATTGTTATCCATGTTATTGAATAGTTAAATAGTGTGTGTCACAAGGCTAATTATTGCCTAGTCTATGTATAATTAGAGTTACGTTGTGGCGATTTGATACCTCTAACAGACCAATCAGAATATAGTTGAGCTTGGGTCAAATGCCATGGCGCTTTGTTGGGTCTCTCTGAAATCTCTGGTTAATATTGTTATCCATGTTATTGAATAGTTAAATAGTGTGTGTCACAAGGCTAATTATTGCCTAGTCTATGTATAATTAGAGTTATGTTGTGGCGATTTGATACCTCTAACAGACTAATCAGAATATAGTTGAGCTTGGGTCAAATGCCATGGCGCTTTGTTGGGTCTCTCTGAAATTTATAATACATTTTGAAGCTACCCCACCACCCCTCACCCTACAGTAGACATTAGCATCTACAAGCAAGGAACATGTCTGCAATCTGGACAATGTTCCTCACTGCCAAGGACACACAAACCAGTACAGCGGTTTGATTGGGAAACAATAACATCAGTACATTTCTGCCATATTTACCTGAAGTGCTACAAGCTACAAAAATATTTCTGGTTTCTTTTCTCCATGTGTCTGGGAGTAAATTGTGTTAAGCATCCCACCAGCTGCTGGTGAGTACAAATAATTCAGTGTAAGGCTGAAGAAGCAACACCATAATTCCTCTCACAAACAGAGAAATATCCTGTTCCCGAAGCTGGAAGGAGGAGGCTACATTAGCCCTGTTACTGGCTGGACTGACTATCTGGTGGAGTCCACGGGGATACAACACACACTGACACAGGGAGGAATGGTGTGAAGGAGCCACTGATGATGGGCTCATTAACCATTGATGGCTCCCACTGCTGCATCTAGCATGGATGGACATCACTGTTGCCACCATCAGGGAAGATAACGAGAGGAACATTGTACAGGTGAAGGAACTGGCTTACTTTCACCAACATAAGTCTCCCATGAACTGACGAAAAAAGCTTCTACTATAAGAAATTTTGTTCAGTCAAAGTGTTCATTGTCCTAATAATAAGTATAAAGATTATAAATAATTGAATTACATCCTTAAAACATAACAAATATTTTTATATCACTATTGGGGCACATGAGAACAATTTCCAGCTCAGCACAAGATGCAAATTCTATGCATCTTCAACCTCAATACTTATTCATAATGGCTACTCAAATCCAACTACTCTCATTTTCAAACTAAAGGATTAGAAGATAGTAAACTCACCATCAAGACAACAAACCAATTTGCATTAAAACCTCCTTAACTAAGCAATCCGTTATCATACGGATATGCCATCTTGCAGGCATAGCGGGATACCTCAATACTACGACACTTTGTCCCCACCATATTAATGTTTAATCAATGTTGTCAATACTTGTGCGTTATTCTGCATATAACATTGATTCTAAATGATGAGCATTTGTTGAAACGGTTAAGATGTTGGCAAGCAACATGCCTAATCCATTACAGGTCCTGTGTCAAGTGCTGGCAGCTACGCTAAGACAAACACTTATTTAACGTCACATGCTTACACCACACTTCAGGTAATTACAAATGCATGTATCTCCAGATGTTCTCTCAACAGGCATTTTGAAACCTTGAACATAGAAATATAAGCCTTCATTTTGTCATGTATAAAGCAAAGAAAAACTTTATTAAATTGCACAGCCACCTTTGGCAGTTGTTTTTCTGGGTTGGTGCCATATTCCTGATCTTTGTTCAATTAGAGCTCAGTTATTGAAATGACATTACGGATTTGGAATCACAAAATTGGAAAAACAACCTCTCATCAATCACTACAAATTGCATAGACTAACATCTAGCCCAGAGACTCTCTTCATTCCTGATACTGCAGTAATCTAGACTTGGCAAACATTATAGACTTGCATGGGCTTTATTTGATACATTTCTATCAGGGTCTGTAAGACAGTCTACATACTGCAGTAACTTAGCCCTTAACAAACTGAAGGCCATGTGACCAATAAAATGATCCCCTTGTCTCATACAACCTGTTGTCTAATAGACCCATGAAGATCCGGGGTAGAATAAGTCTTCAGCATCCCATGCTTGCCTAGAAGGCAACAATCCTTGTCGCAAGAGGCGACTAATTGGATTGGGTGGTCAGGCTCACTGACTTGGTAGATGCATGACAACAAACAAACAAACAAACATAAGGTTAATCAGTAAATCAACATGTGTCCAAAGCAGATTCAGTAATGCTGACTGAGTGAATTATTTTAGTTGAAATGCTTTGATCATTATATGAGCAGCATCCCAGTATATGAAGGAAGGCTTGAATGACCTAGGTCGTTTGCAACCTCAATGAAATACCAACACCAAGCACTGACAAAGATTCAGAATCACGCCATATCTAGGATTCAACCCATGCCCAGCAAATCCTGGCATGGCTAAGGGATGTAACTCTGCACTGCACCAGTAGGCACCACTGTGCCCAGTTACCTTGCTTAATAATATATTTGAAAAATATCACAAGATGTAATACAAACTTCCGTATATTCTTGATGTTTCCTAAGGTTATCATTTGCACTCGACTAACACTATGTCAGTGAAAACATATCTTTAAGATATTTTTTCTTTCTTTGAAAGAATCTTTCCTCTTCAGCTGTTTTCATATGTGGAATCAAGCAAACTAGACTTGGTTAGTTTGATCTAGACTTGCCTAGGCTTTTAGTAAAATAAAGTACCTTAAATATATATATTCCACAGTCATGGTGCAGGACTACATTTGAACTAGCAGACACCTAACAGTGTTCTCACTCGCACATAAATAGAAGTGAAGTTAAATCCTTCAAACTGATCACCAATCATTTTGGTCTGACAAGGGAATTGTTAATGTAAGATTCAATGAACACATTGTCTCCTGCTACACTAAGGTGGGCACATATGCCCAGGAGACCAGTGGACCATTAGCTGCACAAGTAACTGGTTTGTCATGACCTCCATGTTAATAGGGAAGGACAGTGTGCTGGGCTGATCATCTAAGATGTGCCTATCATTCGGGACATGTGTCTCCAGGGAACTGATTGAAGCTATTTGATTAAGGTATTCAGTAACTAGCAGAGATAGGCTCTGTCAGACACACTGCTGGGAGCAAACAGCCTGGGTAAGAGATTCCATATCAGTCTTTCAAGATTTGAATCTACATTCATGTTACTGTTGTCTTGTGATTATTGTGATTAAGATAAAACTAAAACCCTAACTGAGGTGGTAAATAACGGAACCAAAAACCATTTCCACTGTCATTAATATAAAACATCAATGCCAGAGAATATCCGATTAGCAGCTGAAACAGACTTCATTGGGTGCAAAAGGCAAAACAGCAGTGAAAGGTATAAGAACTGATCACCAAAGAACACTACTATAAGCAGATTCCATTGTACCATTCCGACTATATCATGAGCATGTGTTCATGAATCACTATCAAATAGTGATGATACCAGGTGTTCATGAAATGATGGGCACATCACATCACAAACACATGCAAAGGCAAGTCATGTGCACCCAAGAAAAAACGCAGGAACATATGGTACAAGTCAAAATAGGGAATTGCATCAGACATGTTTATGAATAACTATCTAATAGTGATGAGAACAGGTATTAGCGAAAAGGTGAGTGTATCCTGGGCCCACTTGCACAAAGCGATCTTAGCGCCACAACTATTGTAAGCCTATGTTAAAGTATGGGAGTTACGATCATCTTAGTGCTAACATCGCTTTGTGCAAGTGGGCCCTGATCAATTTCTCAAAGTTTTTTAAAACATGTCTATTCAATTCTCTTTTCACAAACATCTTCAAACACTTGGAACCCATTTCTCCTTCGTGCTTTCTTTGTGAACACTGCACATCATAAACATGCTGAAGTTCTGTCACCACAAACCAGGAAAAAACAGAAATTTACAACTAGTCAACAATTTGCCTTTAAGGAAAAGTTGATAGAGTGACATCTGCCCTTGTTTTTTCCCTCTAAAAACTATTCCAGCAACAATGTTTCCATCAAGTTCTTCCAAAAGGATGAATCACCAACTCCTCTGGGACGAACAAGCTTACAACCTTGTCGGCAAGTCTCAGAAGTCTTGCACTGTATATCACAGACTTGACAGACATGCAAGATCATAATGGAATATATATTGATTGTCCACAGATCAGGCACTGAAGTGTACCTCGTCACCACATCAATACACATCACATCACATCACATTAAGACAGCGTTGTAACATACATAAATAAGAAATATTTAGACATGATATAATTCCTCCTCAAATTTACAGGTCACTTTTAAAACTGTTTTCATGTGGACTAAACAACTTTCAGACTAATTTAAACACTGATTGATTGAGGGTTCGAAACCCCCTTTGCCCTGATTACGTTTTAAGATATTCAGCACCACATTCGTGCACGTGGGTTTCACCTTATTGGAAAACGTCTGAGACCTGCATCACTTGGGGCTTTCCTCCAACATCAAGCTGATCAGTGTCATAAAACTGGAATAATGTTCAATGCTGTGTTGAATGCAACTCACTCACTCACTCACTTTGACATATGTGAGTGAGTGAGTGAGTATGGTTTTACGCCGCTTTTAGCAATATTCCAGCAATATCACGGCGGGGGACACCAGAAATGGGCTTCACACATTGTACCCATGTCGGGAATCGAACCCGGGTCTTCGGCGTGACGAGCGAACGCTTTAACCACTAGGCTACCCGACCGCCCCTTTGACATATGTAAATAAGGACAATCCGGAAAGGACCTACCCTGACAAGACATTGTAACTTAACATACAAAACCATGTGTTTGTAAGTTCCATGGCAATTCTCAAGAACAAATTGAGGAAAGCTGTCAGTACTCTTATTATTAATGAAGCAGTTCTACATAATCAGTACTTTCTGTTGGTGCATTTGCATGTCAAACACAGCTTACCTCATACATTTTTTAGGCTGTGGGTGTAAAACATGCAAGTCCTTGCACGTTCAATACAAACTCAAAGCACCACCAAGCATGTTTTACTTTTTCAAAGCATTTCCTCGACAGTGATTCATTAAGAATTCTACTTGATCCTGTGGGGAAGGGTTTCGCTTGAGGGACATATGATTCAAAACAACCATACTTGTTACCGAAAACATTTTCAAAGGTTCTCCACGGCCAATGGTACATTTATGAAATGCCAAAGATACATAGTAAGGAGATGGTGGAAAATCAAACAAACAAAATCTTATTTTTATATCTGTTTCAGAAGAAATTACTTTCGTTAATCTCTTAATGATGTCCTTCTTGAAAACTAAAACCATCACAAGGACCACATCCAGAGAAACACAAAGTCAACTATCTTTGACAAATGATGCAATATCCTTGCAGAACTGTCATTGCTTTGATGTACTTTGATGTGTGTGGATGATAACAGTATACGTCATGCAGAAAATTGCATAATCAATACTAATCTTGGTTTTCGGACAGAGCATAAATGTTTTCCGAATTTGTCTCCTACCAAATAAGGCTTGCAAGGGGAATTATTCCTACACACTACATGCTGAGTGCTGGACACGATCCAATATCGTGCAATTTGGAGCCACAGTTGGGATGACAGCTACACATTCTCGTCTCATAATGTTTGAAATAACCCCTTAAGTCACACCCATATCTTGTACTGTATTCAAGCAGTCAGCATCACATAAAAATACTGTTATTGCTAATTCTGTGAAGACAAAGTGAATGAGTGTTATATTACTGCAATATATATCCGCCATTACGACATCATAAGAAGCCACAATGAATGCTTTATATGGATTTATGTCATTACTATCATATAATTTGTTTCATACAGAGTTTACCGATGTCACAAAAGAGAAACATTCGGGAAGCAATAGCACATCAATATAATTCTTTGTCTCCATGACAATCAGTGTACGAATATCTAATTATTGACAAGAGTAGGCGCCTGGTAGGGGGCCCAGAAACACAGCAGGCGTGGAAAGTCCACATTGAGCAGACGTCAACTTCAGCTGACTTAATAATTTGTAGATTACTAAACTATAGATAGGGATACTGAAATAGTCAATGCTGTTGAACTCAAAGCATCACGCACTATTGATATCATCTCCATATCAAGTGTTCAAAATCTCCATTCTATTACGCTAAATACCCAAAACCCATTTGCCATCTAGGATGGAGGTATTATACACTGGGGAATCAAGACTGAAGTCTACATGAACAATCAGATAATAATTTCAACATTCTAAATGTCATGAAAAAACAACCAACTTATTGAAAGTAAGACAGAGTACTTCTGGCAGGAAGCACTAATCCCTCTCAAACCTAGGAATGTTTGGAACCACTGAAAAGGCTTCCCTAACAACTAAGTGCACTTATCTGATCACTTTGTAACAAGCTTGTGATTGATTTTCTAGGCATCAAGACCTGCAACTTAAGGCAAGAACCTGGGGTTACTTTTTTTTGTTTTGCAAAAGTTGATTTTCCCTCAGGTTTGTTTGAAATGACAGGCTGTTTTTTCCATGGGTGTTTCAAGGAGATCCTGTTACCACCAGCCTCAAATACATTCTTCCCCAGCAAACCCAGACCACCAGTCTCCCGAATCAATACCACCTCCTCCCACTGTTGTGATACAGGAGAGAGAAATACAACTTCTTGTCTGTGAAACTCCTTTCACGGCTTCCCCTGTTCCGACGCCAATTACAAGTGGACAGCTACTTCATTTTCTTTTGATTTCTGACTTGTATTCATGACACACACAATGTTATCGATACAATGACTTTATGAACAATGATAGTGTTTTTCTGTCAATCTTTTACCATTTTTAAGCCAAACAGTGATGGTAGAATCACTACTGGAATAATCCTCCAGAACGAAGATGGATCAACCATCTCATGTGTCAACTAGAATATAAACCCTCGTGAAAGTTAAAACCGTTTGATATGTTTGATATTCCTCATAGCCATAACCTTCTAAATCCATTCAAGAACATTAGCTGGGATTGCCTATTGATAAATGATGCAACTTTGATCGTCTTCGACTCTGGCAATAAAAGACAATGAGTAAACCAGTGGTTGACAGCATGAGCCATAACACATTATGTACAGGTACATTATACACAATCAGCCAAGTTACACATTGTAACCATGCCATCTTCATTCTGCCATAGTTCTGACCCATTCAGGATCTGTTGTTCTCTCATATGTAATATTTTCAAGGGATTTGCCACTACCACTTGTTCTGCCTCACAAAAAATGGTCTTCACACACTACACCAATGTTTGAAATCAAACCCACGTCCTTAGCATGACAAACAAATGCTTTAACCACTAGGCTACCCCACATACGGTACACCATTTTGTTTGGAATCTTCATCTTGTAACACTGAAGAAATTATGAATCTCCAAAGGAAGTTAATCATGTTAATTTAATTCATTCATATCAGCATGTCCACATTAATACCACTGGTTACACAAGGACTTTAGGACAAAGCAGTCTTTGATTACTAACTCAGGAAATATTTCAGCTCATCTCATAAATTTACGCAAAACAATTCATATCATGGAGAAAAATTTGTCAGAAACTGTCAAGGCTCACAAAAAAATATATGTGAAAATAATCAAATCTATAATCTGATGAATTATCCCAACTATCCATTTCAAACTGAGGACAACTGCTTGGCAGCATATGGAATATAAAACGTACAGACAACAATTTGGCCCTTTTCTGTCAATTTTTATACTCTAATGGCTGAGCCAATCATTTCTTCATTTTACGTGTACGAAAAAATCTTTACCGAAGACAGGAAGTATTGATTGCACTCGATCTTCCCCCTCAAAATGGATCTGCAATTTTCTACAAACCATTCCTGTAGCACTGGCATTTATCAAGAAATGCAATTAGACATCCACCAACAGTTTTCGCTCATCTCAAACTTCAGCTCCTTGTATTAATATTAGTGCAGATGAGCCATCATCAATAACAGAGATGACCCTCCAGGGTCTGGGGGAAAAAAGCACAGACTAAGTGTTTCCCCTTAAAGACAGTCTGGCCCAAAGGTTTCAAGTTCACAGGGAGAATCTCCCCCGGGGGTAATTCTTAACAATGCGTCAAATCTTCAACATTAGGCATCATGAAAAGAAAAATATTGTCAAATCACTGTGAAGTGAACATTTGCACATCAATATCATTTCTGATTTTTTTTTACAGATATTAGATCTTACGTTTTTACGGATTACATTTACAGTTATTAACATTGTTATCTGGTCTTGAGGGGAAAGAGATATTGTCTGAGACTGAGTGGTGGAGCGACTAGCAAGGAACCCCGAGAGGGTTGATGTTGGTGGAGCGAAACACTCCTCACCAAACATACCACTGTTCAGTAAAAGCAGGCACGGCATGTATGTAACATCTGGACAAGTGACACTATTGTTGAACTGAAGATTGAACCTACATACAGCCCGAGGCAGTGATGACTCATCTAGTCTATGTTTGCAGTTTTTTCCACAATGTGACAATTTCTCCATACTGTTCTTTCACAGCACAAGAGCATACACAACAAGCAATCGAAACTATTCCCAAACATGCTTCAGTCTGAATAAATCCTTGCATCTGTGTGGAGAACAAAGGCCTTGAGACAGTCAAGGAGCATGCTTGAGTGGCAGAACCTCATCATTTGTTTCCTATTATAGAAAAAACCCATGCAAACTTGCCTAGCTACAGGCAGTGAGATATTAACTCTTTCAGAGTCAAGTTACGCCATCATGGAACTACATAACACACAATCTTATGACATCAAAGGAAAGACTCTACCACTACAAGGTCTTGTATGGTACAAATTAAAGTGCCAATTAATGTAATTTTATTACATGTATGCTACGTGTTGTTTTAATCATGCCACATTATTACCCATGGTTAGGAAAGAGTTAATGTTGAGGACTCATGCATACATTCTCAAGAAGTCCATGAACATCGCCTAGAGCTGCATGAACATTCTCAGTGGATTGAGAGCTTTGAATTTTTTTCGTTCCCTAATCAAGTTAAAAGTGGATCTTTAACTATCAGACAGAATCCATACGTTTGGAATTGACCTGTCAGGAGCACCATCGAACTTTGGGCTTATCTGATGAAACAATCTCATCCTTTGAGGTGTGCTTGCAGGGCCAATAATGGCTCCATTGCAGGTTATCCCTACCTCTCTTTGACAACAATTTGTTCAATCTCTTGTCACCGAACATGGAAGGGGCATTTCTATAGAGAACGGATGAGAACTTACGTTTAATATGTGTGGGCACAACCGACCGCGATACGACACAGATCTATGCCAATGGATCTCAAGCAAAAACACGAATATTAATAGAGCTGGTCCATCAGAACAGAAAGCCCTCCAAGGCACACTGTCATCGAAGGGCTTCTTCAGGTGCTTGAACCTTGATGCACAATCTACTGCACCCATTGAGTCCTATTTATGTTTCAGCCCCACATAAGATGACTGTCTTCAAGCTGGCGCCATTAAATCTGATACCAGAAGCTGATGAACATTCTCCTCATTTAATTGTAAACTTATTGGTTAAAATGTTCATATTTAACTTTGTGATTTCCATTCGGACACAAATGAATGACCTTGGAGAATGGCCTTGGCAATGGGAAAACCATTAGATCTGAAAATACATTTCTGAAGGACATTAATGCAATGAAATACAGAAAGAAGTGTCAGAAATACCTGTTGACCTTCACTCATGATGCTGTTGGATCTCAGAAAGGCATTGATGGAGCGACTGCTGCTGCTGCTGCAGTGAATCAACTATTGTGTCACGACTCCACTGCCTAAATCTTGCTATATTCCAGGGTTATTTACAGTACCTGTCTAATATCCTTTACATCATATGCCTATACATTGAGTGTGGAAACTCTCAACCTCATTATGGTGTATTCAGCCAATTCAATAAGGCCCATCTATCTGTGTCTGCCTCAGAAAGACATTTGGCGGACTTGTCCGTCATCACCCCTCAACATGCCCAGCAAATCGTACAGGTAGGTGTGGAAGCTCAAAGCCCAGGAAACAGCCATGGAGTAGATATTATCAGGCACTGACAAGACTTACAAACCAGTGGACAATGAAGGCTGATCAGACTGACAAGCACACAGATAACAAAATGGAGGATACCGTCACCAAGTGACACAAACAAGGTTGCTAGGTGTCCAGGGGTTTTTCATACCCTGTCAAGTTCATTCTGACTTAGTAAATATAAGGTTTGCTACCATACTACCACAGGACAGCCTCCCATTAAGACATGTTCTCATTCTGTGCATCTCTTTCTTCAAGTTAATGTTGTGTGTCATAGGTGCACAAGCCCATGGTCAAGCACTAGCCAAGCCTCACCAGTTTGCCTACGGTTCCAAATAAACAATTTCATCAATGACTGATTAAAGTCTTTGAAAGGCATTTAGAAGTGATACAGTGCAAGGAAGAGAATTTATGGATGTGAACACAACATTTCGGGGTACATACTTACTCCTTTCCATAAATTCTCTTCCCTAGTGATCGAATCGTCTCACATTCAAACCATTTTGACCACGAAATCTGTTATTAATTATTTTCAAATCATATTTATCCATTGTAATGAAAATTGGTGATATCGGTGATAATTCAATTTAGAACAATATGAATAGAATATAATAAAATTTGACAAAAGTTAAAGTTTAAAAGCCTGTTGCTGCATCTGCTACAGTCAGGTGAATTATAGCCTGTAAGTATCCAGTGAGGTACAGGTGTCTGTATTGTACCTTAACATGCCATGGCGGGATTACTGTACTGTGCTCTTAAACAAACTACTTCACGTTCTTGCTAGTCACTCATATATATTCATCTCATATCAACACACAATTCCATTAGAAATAGTGTTACCTTACAACAATCAATATAAACCATTTACTATTTATCTCGGTAAGCCATCTCATATATGTCTTGGCTTTTGTCTGTCACCATAATCATTTATTGAGTGCAATATATATTGAATGGTCTTTCATATATATCACAGAGTCAAAGAGACATAATAATCTTGGTAATGTAGGTCTTGTCAAAAGGTTTGTCGAAATGAAAATACTGCCCTTTCATAAATGTCATAGAGATGGGGTTTTTTTCATTTAATGTGTTTATCTCATGATGCCTCAAATACATCAACAGACTGAAATCAGATCTTTTCAGGAAATTTGATCCATAAAGTGCTATTGGTACAAAACTGAGTTCAGTGACTGCTGTGTA
This sequence comes from Haliotis rufescens, assembly GCF_023055435.1. Taxonomy (NCBI): domain Eukaryota; kingdom Metazoa; phylum Mollusca; class Gastropoda; order Lepetellida; family Haliotidae; genus Haliotis; species Haliotis rufescens. Next base: position 687,846 of record NW_025963891.1, on the reverse strand, counting down.
AATTTGTCATCAGAAGAAGTAGACAAAATTCATCAGCTCTTTGCAACAGATATTTGGTAACACTGGGAAACCATCATCCAACTGACAACAGCTGTCCGAACTGACCTTGCTTCATCAAGTCACGGCTTAATCCACAACTTCCAGCATAAACTACACACCCTTTAATCAATAATGGAGACTAGCACTCAATGGAGTCGACCAATGAAGATACTGACCAGAGGAATGTCAGGAAGCCGTTCAAAGAGGGCTCATCGCCACCCTGAACACTGGACTTCCCTATCTGTGTTGTAATGCTGGGTCTTAACAACTATAGCCCCACTTCAGACAAACAAAATTAGACCTAAGCTCTTTTGGCTCTGTAAAACCTCAATGTAAGGAGATAATTTCCTGGGGATCCCCATTTGTAGACTGATGTCTAAACGATGTGACACCACTTGGAGGGGAATACATAAGAATTACTCTGTCTTGGACCACCACGAAGATGGTAAGTCCATTCCATGAATAACATCTCACACCCAAATCAGCCTGTTCTGGAATAATGATCAATACCAAAATCAATATTTCTGATTGGTCAGTGTCAGGAATCAATACATTTGATTGGTTGGCTGCAAGAACATGCCAATGACAGCACACGTGAGTTCATAACCTGAACAAATTATTAGCAGGAACTGGACACTAATTGCAAGGTTGAACTGGCAGCAACATCCTCCTGATTTAATCATGGAATCGCAAGACAGAAAGATGAATTCTGTCATGAGATGGACATAATTGGACAGTGGTGCACATGTCCACAGCGGCAGTCAAATGGTAACTTATGACCGATTAGATGCAATCGTGCCACCACTCTGGAGGTCAAACCCACCATGCTGCTGAGGGGAATTGTACACATTAGTTCTACAAGTAGGATGGATATGAGAAACGAGGAAATATTCAAATGGTAGTTTTATTGACTCTCCCATGACCAAACCACACGATTCTTGAGGTTAGAGATACATTTCAGCATGTCTGACACCCTCCCCTACATCTATGATGGCCATAAAGATAAGAAAATCAGTTCCATTAAACATACCCAAACAGATTTGAATTCAGACAAACCATGTTCAATCAGGATATAGGGTTTCTACTACTGTACATCTATGAACAATTATTCTCCCAAACCAGAAAGTGTGTGGCCTGAACATAAAAAAAGTAATTAATTCAGATCAAATTTCCCTACTCAACATCTCACATGTTATTTTGAGTCGGTTCAGATCGTACAGATTGTCATATGAAGCTAATCACAGTCTCAGATGCATGCAAGATTCCAAGACTAACTGCCGCATCCACAACTTCACTTTCTTCTAGAACCATGCACCAACCTACGTTATGTACCTGAACCAGCTCAAAGAATACATTCCACATCTGGACACAATTAAGAAATTATCTCTGGGTTGATTTCCTTGGAAGCATCTTTGCTGGCTTCTTGATGAGAGATGGCAAAACTAAACAGTGTGTTAGACAAGCTAATTTTGATAATGGACCTGGGGTAAATAGGAGTATGTCTACAAATGTACATAGATAAAGTGATGAAACTAAAATAATTTCAACATAGAAGAGAACAGATGAAGACAAATGGTCAACTATACTCCCGAGGATTAAAACAAATCTTTCATTTCCCTGATCTCCATCAGGAACCTTAGTCAAGTAAGAAAGGGCATTAGAAAAACACAAAGAAAGGTTTGTGTTCCATCCAGGCAAATTGGATCTAATCAGGACCCAAACTGCGGAGAGTAAGTACTACAGGCAGCCTGACAACAGAAGCTTCAGCTCTGGTACAATGTGTAATGAAACTGGTAAGCAAGTTAAATCCCATCTCTGGGGAAGGACAGATAAATTGTCTAGACACATTGCCTTCTAGTTCTCATAGACAAATCCAATCCCTTAACTTCCCAGCATCTCCTTCAATAAATGTCCGCTCATACGTGAACCATGCTATGAAACAACAAGCACCTGCTCACAGCAACCTCTCCATCACTCCATCACAACTTAGTCCTATTCCTCCGCCCACATGTTCCCAAAGTGCTCTCCACTTCCTTTGATGGTTGCATGCCTATTGCAGCATTGTTCTGACCCAGAAATAACCAATGTAAGGAATAATCAAAGTAATGAGGAACTTACAACTTGCAATCGAATCTCTTTTAATCAAACTTGATATCTTACTATCATGATGTGCATCCACAGTCTACACATACCTTTACACCAACACCTGGTGTCATCAATGATTTTCAGTGATCCATTCATAAAATTTTCACCCTTTTGCCTTTTACGAGACTTGCACAAGTCTCTAAGGCAATAATAATTGTTTAGATCATAATTTCTAGATGATATAGAAAATAAGAACAAGATGTCCCTATAAAAGACTCAGGTGTCCAGGCTGTGAACATGGTGTTGAATGCCATGATGGTGTTAAGCGATGTAATGGTCTTGAATGCTGTTATGTGTTGAGTTTTGTGATCACCTTAAACTGAAAGTTGTCATTTCAAAACATCTCTCAATATCTCATCTGTTCTAATTCAACCGTGTTATTTCTTGCGGTGAAGTTCAGCTATTCTGAGGCTCCACCTTTTTTAATGTCATCAGCTTCTCCAACAGATATCCTCTAAATGATCCATCTAACTATGTTGAAACATGTAAACAATGTTTAATTAGATAAACAAGCACAGATGTCAGTACACGAAAAACAAATACTTGAACTGACACCCTTGTCATGTTACAACTGACTGCCAACAGGAACCACAAGGATGAAAGCTACTATTTTCAGACTTCAGATCTTAGAATCTAATTTACAATCAAAGCATCAAATTTCTAAGGACAGCAAGATTCAATATTAATTGAACTCTTCCTTCCTCAAACATATGATACAGTTGAACTGTACTCAGATTTCCCTGCATCCCTCAAAGATTGACTTACAATTCCTCACATATAAGCTTACATTTCCCACAGATTCAGGCTTACCATTCCCACAAACATTGACCTAGCATTACCTTAGATTCTCATAGACACATGCTCACCATTCCCACAGATTCAGGCTTACCATTCCCACAAACATTGACCTAGCATTACCTTAGATTCTCATAGACACATGCTCACCATTCCCACAGATTCAGGCTTACCATTCCCACAAACATTGACCTACCATTACCTTAGATTCTCATAGACACATGCACCCCATTCCCTCAGATACAGGCTTACCATTCCTACAAATATAGCCTAGGCCTACCATTCACACAGTCATAGGCTTACTTTTTTAGTCTCCAAAGAGCTAGGCTTACCATCAGCTTACCATCACTATAGATACAGACTTACCATTCCTACAAATATAGGCTTACCATTCCTACAAATATAGGCTTACTATTCACACAAATATAGGCTTAGCATTCATACAGTCATAGGCTTACATTAGTTTCCAAAGAGATAAGGCTTACCACCAGCTTACCATCACAGTGATAGAAACAAACAGTTTTTGTCCACTAGTCCTAATAATGATAACATATAGCAAAACCATTAAAAAGTGAAAAATTCTACTAGTCCTTATGATACCTTAACTATTGTGCAGTTTGGCAAGGAATCTAGGGCTAGTGCGAATTTCTAAGACTGCATCACTATAGATACAGGCTAACCATCCCTACAAATACAGGCTTACCATTCACACAGTCATAGGATTAGATTAGTCTCCAAAGAGATAGGCTTACCACCAGCTTACTACCACTATAGATACAGGCTTTCCATTCCTACAAATATAGGCTTACCATTCACACAGTCATAGGCTTACATTAGTCTCCTTACTACCAGCTTACCATCACTATAGATACAGGCTTACTTACCATTCCTACAAATATAGGCCTACCATTCACACAGTCATAGGCTTACATTAGTCTCCAAAGAGACAGGCTTACCACCAGCTTACCACACTATAGATACAGGCTTACCATCAACACAACTGATCCAAAGTGAATTCACATCTGCAGTACACACATACAGCTTTGTGTTCATACATAATGGCCACGCGATGATGCTACCAGATGACATAGCATCCTGTAGTCTCCTGGATCTCGGTGCACGATGAAACCCTACTTCTCCAGTCCATTACTTTTCCAGTAGGGCTGAATTTGAGTCCTATCTGTGGTCATCATTAATACTAAACGTTAATACTTGAGGAAACCACCCACAAGAGTCAGGAGCAAATGCGATGAAATATTATTCCCTAGAAGGATATATACTCATATTCCCGCATACCTTCCAAGGAGCATCCATAAAGTTGACAAACTTCTCTGCTGTGATGAATTCTCCGGTTGCCTTCACTAATTCCATTACTCTGCCTTCTCAAAGATTGATCTACGATTTGCATTAAGGTTTTTATCAATTTCGATCACAGCTAAATTACTACCAGATCATTGTAGGCATGATGTATTGTGCAATTTTGTAATTGCCTTTTGACATTTCATTGCACTACAATACCATAACATCAGCATTCAAGTCTTCATTTTCCACACAATTCTTCATTTTCTGTCATATATCTAAATATAGGGTAACAATTTGGTATTTATTTTAAATCATACCGCTACCTCCAAGACATACATACCTTATTACCTATCTTGTCTTGTCAAAAGAAAAGTAGCGAATTACATGTCCATTCAAGCACCTAAACTGAATAATAACATTTGGTTTGCACTTGCCTCTTGCAAACCTTGTGTTACCTTCTTGTTTCAAAATCAGCAATAAAACATCTTCATGTTATGAAACCCATGAAGTTGATTTACTTAATGGATCTCTTTTCATTTTCATCATGTAAACAACATCTTGTTATTCTGCGATCATGCGGAGCTCAATCAATACATCCGCCAGTCAAATTCTTCACCATGTAATTGCTTTTCTCTCAGGGTATGAAATATCTTAGTTTCGGAGACCAGTGTTTCTTTAGGGTATGATCAATCACATGAAAGTTACTCAAGGAACAGCAAATACCTATATGAAAAATAACAAAAATGTGACAGTTTACAAACAATATGGTGATATGAAAATACTTGATAACAGAAATTCATCTATGGAGATAGACTTGAGCACTTAAGCATATCAACATGGAAATTTGTCTACAACCAAGTCACAAAGAAAACATTTATCTACCACTCATACCTCTATCTCTCGTATTGCCTGGAATAAGAAATAACCAATGTGTCTATTGCTTGCCATCCTTTCACAGACCATACCTTTGTGAACACAACTATTCACTGTGACCATTGTATGACTATGTAATGTTTCAGGATGATCAATGGAATTTGGCCCATTAAAGAAGGGGTGGAGTGGGTTAGGCTTTACACAGCATTGGACAGGATTTCAGTTATATCACAGCATGTCTGCACCATGTGGGAGGAAGTCCCCAAGTGATGCAGGCTATGGACTACTTTGGTGACGCCCATGAGTACGGGTATTCTGCAGAATCACAGTCAGGAACCATGAGTATGGGTATTCTGCAGAATCACAGTCAGGACCCATGAGTATGGGTATTCTGCAGAATCACAGTCAGGACCCATGAGTATGGGTATTCTGCAGAATCACAGTCAGGACCCATGAGTATGGGTATTCTGCAGAATCACAGTCAGGACCCATGAGTACAGGTATTCTGCAGAATCACAGTCAGGACCCATGTGTATGGGTATTCTGCAGAATCACAGTCAGGACTTTTTAGTACGGGCATTCTGCAGAATCTCAGTCAGGACCCATAAGTATGGGTATTCTGCAGAATCACAGTCAGGATCCATGAGTACGGGTATTCTGCAGAATCACAGTCAGGACCCATGAGTATGGGTATTCTGCAGAATCACAGTCAGGACCCATGAGTACGGGTATTCTGCAGAATCACAGTCAGGACCCATGAGTATGGGTATTCTGCAGAATCACAGAGTAAATCTGAGGTTCGAACCCATGACATCGGATGCTGGCACAAGAAAGATATGTGACCCTGCACAGTGAATTGTGGAACCTTGTAAGACTGGTCCAGCTTTGCCCCCAATTAAGGTGGGATGGACAGGAGAGAAGACTGCAATGATCAGAAAAAGGATTGGGACAACAGAGAGCATGGAATAAACAGTGAACGAATCATGGGGGTAGAGAAATGTGCCTTTGTACAGTCGTTCAGATCAATCATTGTCTGGAAGGCAGGTTTCCGAACTCCGGTCTCCAGACTAGGATCCCAAGGTTACACAGGTATTAAACATTTCCTAAGCAGTTTCTTGACAACCATCTCCCCAGTGTTCCAATCCGAGACTCCTCCCACCATGACCCCCTCCTTCTAGAACTTCTTGCACACAATCCTAGCCTACAGGACGCAATCAATGCCAACCAGTAAATCTAAACACAAGAATTAGCTCTTGAAACCAATGATTTCCAATATGTAACGACTATTAGGACTTGTAAAGTTTCATTACTATGTCGTTATCCTGACATAAATGTCACTTTGTTTGAAATAGCTCTGGAATATTGCATTCAGGCACAATACAGTGTCACATTTCGTTGTGTCTCAGTCAAAGCTTAAACGCAAACTCACCATAGCTGCTTCGCATGCTCTCAACACATTTCAACATTCAAGTGGTCAGGGCCTTCCACCTTCCCCAGTGGATCTGTCCTTTTTAAGTCATATGAAATGTATCTACAAATAAACACCTGCACTGCTGATATCACAAAGTCCAGTGAATCTGCCTTGTAGCATTTGTTTAGAGACACTTGTTTGTTAGGCCAAATAAACCAGCCTTCTTGTCGATAAATATTTGTATGGGATCCCATCAGGAGTACTTGCAAACCAGGAGAAAATACATTGACAACAAACCCAAACGTTTTGTTACAAATTGAATTATGAGATATATTCCCTAATATCCTGCTGATACCACTACAATCTAAACACAGTGACTGGAGAAAGCAAATGGATGCACACGTAACGGTGTCATGGAATGTCATTTTTAAGCAGCCATCAGAAAAGACAAATTGTCAAAAAAATAAAAAGATAATTTAGAACATTCTCAGAGAAAAAAATAGAAATTGAATGTTTTTTAATACCAAGTTGATATTTTTTTCCCCCATCATCTCTCAATTAAATATTCTTTTACCGAAAGAGGACGTAATTGCTGAGCCAGACTGACAAGATGCCCTCATTATTGAAAAGCATAAAAGGCAAGTACCTTGGAGCAAGGCAGGTTTTATGAGGGTTTCTTACTGAACATTTTCGGAGCCATGGTTAATCAACTAAGCTGAATTCTCTTTTCTTTCTCATCGTTTCTTTTGAGGAACGAAATGATCATGATTAAATGATAATAGGCTGAATATTGATACATTCAAAGACCATTAAAATTGGTACAAAAAATAAATTTGAGTCAAATTACCCATCATAGAGATATTTAACTTTAGAAGCCCTACTGAAACTGTCATTGAAAGAATTTTGAGAATATAGATAATGAATAGTGAAGAGGTGGTTTCACAGAATGGTGACAGTCAGTCTTGTGCAATGCCTCAACCTGGCTGAAACTATCAGAATGTGGCATGCTTAATTTATTGCATGCGTATATACCTCAGCACAGATTGGACAAACTTAATTACAATTCCAGACCCACGATGGCGACACGGTCAACATGCCGAAAATAATTTGTGTCTGAATCAATAGCCAATGTCGGATGAAGAATGTGCACAATGTATTTTGTTTTCACTAGATTGTTGTTTACAATGTCATGTGAGTGAGTGTGAGTGAGTTGGGTTTAACGCCGATTTTAACATTATTCCAGTTATATCACGGTGTGTCAGCTTAATGTGGGAGGAAAGCCCGAAGTGATGCAGGTCTAAGACATTTACCACTTTGGTGAAACCCACGAGTACGGGTATGGTGCTGACAAACCTAGAAACATAATCAGGGCGAACCGGGATTCGAACCCACAATCATAGATTTCTGGCGTGCCCAAGGGACGCAACTCTGCACAGCGAATCGCGGCGCCTTAGACGACTGGGCCACCCGTGCACCATTTACAATGTCATGTGAAACACACTGGAGTGTGTGAAACATGACAAGGACATATTAAACAGCAATCAAAGACAAAAAGCTTGAAAACAAAGCAGTGTGTCATTTGGCAAGCAGTAAACAAAAGTGAGTATGTTCTGTAAACTATTTCAATTAAAGCAAAACAAAGAAAAACTAAAAATATTCCTCAAGCAACAATTTTACCCTTTAAAAGTAAAGGAAGTCAGGTAGATTGTCATGGGAAGTTGATGGATTTAGTTATCGTGTGATTTGAGAGTGAGAATTCTGTAGCGAGATTAAGTTCTCACATCCCGTCTCTGATTCAGCGTGAGATACAAGTTGCGGTACAAGATTACAGGAGATACGCTACTTCCTCTAATCTGGTGTACAGCCAACAATACACGTGGCTATATTGATTCTCATGCTGGCCGCCATGACTGATGCACTTTAACGAACCTATAATTATTGAAGGATTAGCATACTGTAAAATCTACTATTCCTAAATCAATGAATTTCTGTTGAAAATGAAATTAACATGGCTTGGACAGAACAGTACAAAGTGTCTGAGTGGGGTGGGGTGGGGTGGTGCGGCATGCAGCGTGAGTGCACTGTATCCACTAGGCCATAGGGGTCTATGCTGTACGTGTTTGCATGCCTGTGCTTTATCAACTAGGCTACGACTGCGGTCAGTAGATCATGAGGTACTGGGGATCTATGCTGTACATGTTTGCATGCCTGTGCTTTATCAACTAGGCTACGACTGCGGTCAGTAGATCATGAGGTACTGGGGATCTATGCTGTACGTGTTTGCATGCCTGTGCTTTATCAACTAGGCTACGACTGCGGTCAGTAGATCATGAGGTACTGGGGATCTATGCTGTACGTGTTTGCATGCCTGTGCTTTATCAACTAGGCTACGACTGCGGTCAGTAGATCATGAGGTACTGGGGATCTATGCTGTACGTGTTTGCATGCCTGTGCTTTATCAACTAGGCTACGACTGCGGTCAGTAGATCATGAGGTACTGGGGATCTATGCTGTACGTGTTTGCATGCCTGTGCTTTATCCACTAGGCTACGAAAGCGGTCAGTAGATCAAGAGGTACTGGGGATCTATGCTGTACGTGTTCGCATGCCTGTGCTTTATCAACTAGGCTACGACTGCGGTCAGTAGATCATGAGGTACTGGGGATCTATGCTGTATGTGTTCGCATGCCTGTGCTTTATCAACTAGGCTACGACTGCGGTCAGTTGATCATGAGGTACTGGGGATCTATGCTGTACATGTTTGCATGCCTGTGCTTTATCCACTAGGCTATGAAAGCGGTCAGTAGATCATGAGGTACTGGGGATCTATGCTGTATGTGACTGCATGCCTGTGCTTTATCAACTAGGCTACGACTGCAGTCAGTAGATCATGAGGTACTGGGGATCTATGCTGTACGTGTCCGCATGCCTGTGCTTTATCAACTAGGCTACGACTGCGGTCAGTTGATCATGAGGTACTGGGGATCTATGCTGTACATGTTTGCATGCCTGTGCTTTATCCACTAGGCTATGAAAGCGGTCAGTAGATCATGAGGTACTGGGGATCTATGCTGTATGTGACTGCATGCCTGTGCTTTATCAACTAGGCTACGACTGCAGTCAGTAGATCATGAGGTACTGGGGATCTATGCTGTACGTGTCCGCATGCCTGTGCTTTATCAACTAGGCTACGACTGCGGTCAGTTGATCATGAGGTACTGGGGATCTATGCTGTACGTGTTCGCATGCCTGTGCTTTATCAACTAGGCTACGACTGCAGTCAGTAGATCATGAGGTACTGGGGATCTATGCTGTACGTGTTTGCATGCCCTTTATCAACTAGGCTACGAAAGCGGTCAGTAGATCATGAGGTACTGGGGATCTATGCCAACCTGGAATCACCACAGGTTAACAACTTCTCAGCCTGAATGGTCACCCGTTTTTAGCATTGCTCTTTTCAGAGATATAGATCAAAGTAGTCGGTTTCAGGGCTATCTGCATTCCAGTTTCTCCATTAACTCCATAACAGCAATTTTGCAGCTTTCTTCGGGGACCAAGTTCCTCGAGGAAATAATAGTTTAGCCATATATTCCGGAATCCATTCCAACACCCTGTCATTTATCAGTAATGGTGCTAAAACTAGTCGGCTAGACATAGGCAATCATTGTGCCAGACATATGTTCCTGGGATTGTGCAAACCTCTTGTTTTTTTCATGAGCTTATTTCCTTTAGCCAGTAAGTATATGCTTACAAAGTTTCTTGCAATAACACAGTCCCATTACAGTTGGGGAAAACAAGAGTCTGTGACCTAATAAAGAAATGACCCCAGACCTATTGAAGTCCAGGACCCACTTGCACAAAATGATCTTAGCACTAAGACTATTGTAAGTCTATGTTAAAGTATGGGAGTTAAGATCATCTTAGCGCTAAGACTGCTTTGTGCAAGTGGGTCCAGATGAGCAAACACTCCAGGGACCATCAAACGCGACATATGGCTCTATCTTCAAGGATTTATCTAGGGAGGTAAACTGAGCGAAATAAAGCTTCAAACTTGCTATTTTTAAATATTCATTTAAAATAATTAACATCGCATGCCATGTTGTGCAATGCATAAAAAATTCTCCTTATCTATTGGGCCTTTTATCAGTGAAATACAAGTCAACCAAGTCAATCACACAGTTTTAACCATAACATGAATCGGGAAGTATGAGTGACATTTGCTGTAGATTGGGGGCCAAATATCAGCCTATTAGTAGGGATAGATAAATCTCTGATCTCATCACCAGCCATCTTCCTGAGGCAAGGGAGTAAACTGTCTACAAAAATCCAGTTTCCACCCTTGCCACAACTTGGCTGGAATTATGGAGTTATATTTTGGCTGGACTAACGAGTTTGACATCCGGTTCATAAACTGCCATGTAGTTTTCGGTTGATTGCAGGATTTGCCAAACATATGTACCGTCAACTTAGCGTCAACAGATATTTTCCAAATCTTTCCATGTTTTGAATCAAGGTGCTCACGTGATTTGATGCACTTCACGAAACAAGCCCTGTTTATTACTATATGGATCTTGATTATCGGTCATATCGTCTTGACTGGGTGCTGCCATTTTGGTTGAACCAAATGCAAGTGATATGAGAGGTGGAATCTGATTGGTCAAAAGAAGGCACATAGAAGGGACGTATCTCGTTTTAACCACTGGCGGCGCTACAATCGAGCCCAAAGATTCCAGTCTAGTTCGGAGTGGACTTTTACAGCCAGTTAACTCCCTTGCCACAGGAAGATGATCACCTGGGGGATTGCAGAGTTATCATGGTGGTCCTGAGGTCCTGGAAGTGAGCTGCCTTCGTGTTGGAATACAAGAACCCAACTCAATAGTAACTATCAGTGGAAGTTTGGTGACATGCTTAGTTTTAAACACTTGATGGGGATGTTGCAATGTGAAGTCTACAATACATTCAGCAAGGTCATGCCACAATTTTTTAATTAATATCTCAACCAATACTCACATACGAGACAGAAAATGACAATGATAACATATTGAGATCCAATAACAGAAAAAGACTGGTTTAATGAAGTTCCCCATGCAGCTTATGCAGGGTTGCCATGGCAATGCTGTTTCTCATGAAAACATCTTGTACTTGAATGGACATGAAGATCTACTACGAACTGTATTGCTGGCATGTTCAGTTTTGAAATATTCACATCAAGAGCAGATTTCACTTCAGAGTCGTGGAAATCAATCCACTCAACCTTATAAGAACCTAAAACAGTTAAGACTCCAGCGGAATTTCTCAAATCCTTTTTCTTCTGGAGTATACTAGCACATTGAATTCTTCTGAGAAAGTCATTAAATCAATCCAGACAGGTGTCAGGACGCCAGTGTCATCGCGGCATAAAGTTATGAGACAATCATGACAGCTATGATTTAAATCCTGTATTCAAGCAGTAACAATTAGCCTGACAATCTCATAATGGAGGTTGGGGTTGCGATAAATCCATAACTTGTCCCATTTGACAAATCAATAGCCCATTTTAGCCGCTGTGATGCACATGTATATCTATAGATCACTATATACTTTTATTTTGGACTCGTAAGTGTTGAATTTTGAACTTTTCAATACTTTCAAACTCAAAATCTTGATTGATCTCCAATGTTTATTGAACATGCTGGCATTAGGTTCAATAGCCATTTTCAGCACACCACTCAAACTTCTTAAAACCAAACTGATGTTGACACATTTGCGAAGCAGTGCTTGATGAAGAAGCTCATGCTTTGTCGACAGTGCACTGTGTACATCCACACCATGACACAACACAGCTTACACAATATCACAGAGGGTAGATTCAAGTGACAATCTCAGAGTTACACAATATCACAGAGGGTAGACTCAAGTGACAATCTCAGAGTTACACAATATCACAGAGGGTAGATTCAAGTGACAATCCCAGAGTTACACAAAATCACAGAGGGTAGATTCAAGTGACAATCTCAGAGTTACACAATATCACAGAGGGTAGATTCAAGTGACAATCTCAGAGTTACACAATATCACAGAGGGTAGATTCAAGTGACAATCCCAGAGTTACACAAAATCACAGAGGGTAGATTCAAGTGACAATCCCAGAGAAGAGTCGATAAGAACGATCGGGCTCTGCACCTGATTGGATGTAGACGTGCCCCAAGTGGTGTGGATCATTGCGCCTAGTTTCACTCGTTGGTTTGCCTGGTCCAGACTTCAATAATTACAGGCTACCCTGATATAACGAAATTATTACTGAGAGTGGCATTAAATAACATTCACTCACTCACTTGGTTACTTCTCAAACAAAACCTGCGACACTGAGTGAATGAGTGAGTGAGTCGGGTTAACACCGCAATATCCCTCTTATGTCATGGCCTGTGACACCAGAAATGGGCTTCACACCTATCTGGGAATTCGAACCTGGTTCATCGATGTGATGAGCAAACACTTTAACCAATGGGCTATCCAACTACACTTCTGACCACGGAACTCTACCATGAGCCCCAAACAAGCCAAGTAGGATACTAATGTATCACACTCAGTGGTCCCATTTCTCTTATAATATAAAAATCAAAATAATTGGATTTTTAGCAATATTCACTAAATTATCTCTCAATCAAAATCTATATAGCAATACTTCCAAATACACGGCCATTTTATTGTTTGATGGATATCCTTATTTGATTTCAGTACAAAAGAATGACACTCACAAAGTTTGCAGCGTGTTAATATCGTGTCCTGAGTTGTTTGTCTCCATTACACTGCAAGGTTTTTCAGAGCAACAGAAGGCTCAAGTAACTCCATTTGTCAAGAGAAAAACAAACAACGAAATACACTTGGAAACAAAACATAGTAGAGTAAACTCTCTCCCTTTCAAAGGATCTGAGCCCACATGAAACATTCCATATTAACTCTTGATATGTGTTATTGAATGGGCAAAAGATTTCGGGTGAAAACACAGACTTGTGGTTTTACTTCACCTTGTGGAAAACATGACACAGCCAGACCATTTTCAGTAGCTATTAGTTTTAATGGAGGGACTTCTATTAGCAGAGCTTACTAGACTGAAAGAAATTTTAGAAGATTCGGGCAATGGACTTGTGGCTAAAATCACAGACTGGTCTCTAACTCTCTCAGGATGCTTTTACCCATGCAAAGTTAAAACCCTGCATCCGCCTCGAACACTGACACAGTGACCTTTAACTGCATCAAGAGTTTCTGTTCTGTACAAATGTCTACAGCCATCATTACCTTCATAGCATGGAAGTAAACACTGCATGTGTGTATATGGTTGTCATAGAAACAATGGTTTATCAATATCTACATGACAATTTTAAAGACCCCAACAAAACACATAGAACTGCCTTTCTGGACAAAACCTGGTATGACTGGTAGCCAGATAGTATGACTAAAGTTTAAAAGACAAAGAGAAATGTGGGATAATTCACTAGATAAAAACCTGGTGAGAGTGCACTTCAATCCCATCTACTCCGTGCCAATGACACTTTAGACAAATTAACTCCAAACATTCCAACACTCCACCCACAACTATACATTAAGAGAACAAGAATTTTGTAGAACTTTCAGGTTAAGCCAATCATACAGACCTTGCAGGACACAGACATCAAGCAGCAGGCTAGAAAATAGTTCCTTGCCTAACACGTCTCAATGCTTTGTCAAATTGTATCAATTTTCTATGAAAATAGGACACAGATATGCCAGTATTTTGCAATGGCCAGATGGGCTTCAGCAACAGATGTTAGCTGTGCTGGTTTATACGACAGTTGCCTCTCAATGCTAGCAAACCTGGCATGGGTGTTCAGTGACCGGTGCTGCTTTCACCACGTGGAGATCTTCCCCAGAACAAATATACACAGCACTCCACCTGAACTTACTCTCACCTACAGAGGGAGCAATGTAGTGTGATGGAACCAGGGCTCATGGCCCTCACACAGGCGCTCTGTCAATACACAGACAAATTGTCAGGCAAAGATTTTTTTAATTCATAATCTTGGCTAACCTTCCGTAATGCATGATCTCTGCACGGAAATAGCATTGTTTGAGACTTATGTCAATACGTACATCGGAGCTATGATAAGACATATTTGCTTCAATCTTCAGGGACCTCTAACCCCAGTGTCCATCTCTACCCTAACCCTGTCGATTTCAAACATATTCATGTTCACATAGAGGATGACACAGGCATAGTCGACCAAGGTCCATGCATTAGAGACTTGTATTGTGACATGCAAATAAAGATTGTAAACGATGAAACAGGTCTGTACAGATCATTATCTTAAATCACTCCTCAAAATAGAGCTATCTGATTGGCCAGGTGCTGTTGTGGAAATCGTATAAATGTCAGCTGTCAGGCACTGTATAATGTCACAATGGCATGTCACATAATAATTAATTCATAATCATGTTTGTTTGTTGTATAACACTGCACTCAATAATATTCCAGCTATATGGCGGCGGTCTGTAAATATTCAAGTCTGGACCAGACAATCCAATGATTGACATCGTGAGCATCGATCCATACAATTGGGATACGATGACATGATTCAACCAAGTCAGCGAGCCTGACCAGCCAATCCCGTTAGTCGCCTCTTACAACAAGCAGAGTCGCCTATTACGGCAAGCATGGGTTGCTAGAGACCTATTCTACCACGGATCTTCACGGGTCAACTAGCTTATGAAAATTCAAGTCCATGAAGTCAGCATCAGGAAAACAATTCTGTGGAGGAAAGAAATGGATTGTGTAATAAAAGAGTTCATTGACAATATGTTGTAGTCTCCCCAATGCTGTGCTTTGAACTATGTATCTCATGTGCGTGACAGTGAAAATATCACATGAATACCTTGGAAACTATTTGCCATTTCAACATATCTTATTGTACGATGTATACACACACTCATGAGTCATGTTTATACACTCTATACCAGCTACACAGACCACTGGTAGTGGCTCTTTTGTACAGTTGTACTGACATCTGATCAAATACATGACAGTACAAGGTCACCATGTTTTTCTCCTGGATTTGCTTTTTTAAGATTTACAAACAATATCACTATGAGCTACCAACTGACAATATGTTTTCCAATCCCGGTACTTGGAACCATCAAATTTGTTGTTTTCTGTCAAAATGTTTCCTAACTTCTGACATCAAAAGGGGAAAGTAAATAGTTTTAGTTCCTCGTTTTCATCTTCATTATTGTCTAAACTTTATGAGAAGTCCATCGTGACTATATTTGTGTCAAGGGCGGGTAACTCTTAACTTGGTGGCATGGCAACTGGACCTTTGCTTTTTTTGTACCAGATTAAGAAATTGTGTTGTCATCATTCTTTTCAAATTTGAGTTTTTGGGGTTGTCATCACCTGGTCTTCTTTGTGCAAATGCTACAGTTGTAAGGCCACCCTGATGTCCTCTAGTACTCTTTGATTGGAGCAATTAGGAGTGTGTCATTAGTGGGGAGTATTCTATTTAAGAGCTGTATGGTCCTGTACAGAAACATTTAGCTCATAAAATCCTGTAAGTCCCACTAATGTTCATTGTGGTGGCACATGGTTCGAACACAGCGCAATGGCCACAAAGCAGCGTCAGTAGCCATGAACGGTGAGTCCTTGGAAGGGTGACTGGGTTTTGGCATCTTGGCTTCGGAGAGTTTCTAGGGCTTCGGTCCTGCCCCACACTGCAGCACATGTAACACATGTGGTGTATCCTTGAGCAAGTGATTTTATTCGAAATGTGCCTCTGTTCCCCCAGCAGTGATTGGGTACCCGGTAGGATGTGATGGCAATGTGATTGTTAACCTTCTAGCGCCCAACACGCAGCTTAGGTTGTAATCTTGTTTATTTACAAACCACCATCATATAGCTGGAATACTGTGGAGTGTGGCGTTAAACAACTAACAAACAAACAAACATAAGCTAGATTGGTAGAGCTTTCATAAAATACATATATTCCAAAGTCATGATGCAGGACTACAGCGACTTCTACAGGATAACATAGTGCATACTTTTGTCAGTTGACTTCTACAGGATAACATAGTGCATACTTTTGTCAGTTGACTTCTACAGGATAACATAGTGCATACTTTTGTCAGTTGACTTCTACAGGATAACATAGTGCATACTTTTGTCAGTTGACTTCTACAGGATAACAAAGTGCATAAATTTGTCAGTTGACTTCTACAGGATAACATAGTGCATACTTTTGTCAGTTGACTTCTACAGGATAACAAAGTGCATACATTTGTCAGTTGACTTCTACAGGATAACAAAGTGCACACTTTTGTCAGTTGACCAAAAGAATACCACACTATTTGAATCAAAGAACAACTAAGTCAACTCAGATAATACCATGTGTAACATTTAAACTTCAAAGAGACAAAAAAAACTTGATTCAGTTTTCATAATGGGATTTTATGCATTAAAAATCATGAAACAGCAATTAAGCAGGCTGTGTTCAATAATTAACTACAGATGACAGATAATGATGGCCAACCCATAATAATGATCTAACATTCAGATAAATACTCAGCATTACGACAAACAGACCATCAATGCGAACAGGTCATCAAATGATTAGCAATGAAAAATAGCACTCATTGACAGATAGCTATCTGACATGTGACACCTCTCCAGAAACCATAGTCACCACAGGAATGTAGTGATGGCAACAAAAGTTCAATAATTAACGGCTGGCAGATATGGAATGTATTCTAAGACATTGCAATGTAAACTGATATGGAATTCTTTTCTGAGATGTCACTGTGACTTTAAGTCAAACAGAACCAGACACTGATGTTGCATTCAACAATTCTTCAACAATATTCTCAGGAGGGAGTCCTTCACAGCATCAGATTTCATTGTGTTTCTCATCTGTAAATTTAGTCGAAATGTCACCTGGGAAGTGTAACTAGAAAGACACAGGAATGATACCATCTCAAGCTTACTATCAAAGGCGCCTACTCTCTGTCAAAAGAACATAAACTTCAATTTAAATTGGGCCATCAAATCGTTGAGGTAGTGGACTCCTACTCCTATCTTGGAGTAGTACTAATGAGGACTGGATCTTTTAAGGCCGCTGTCAATACACTGAGAGGAAAGGCCATGCGAGCATGGTATAAGATCAAAAGTTCACTGAAATCAACTTCTCATCTCCCAGCAGACATTCTCATTCGCTTGTATAATGTCTTAATTGTACCCATTGCGTCATATGGAGCCGAGGTATGGGGCTGCAGCCTTCTAAGACCCTCACATGAAATGTATCATAACTGGTCAAAACAACTATGTAATGAGATCACTATCAAAATAGCAAAACAGATTCTAGGAGTACCAAAAAAGTCGAGTAATATTGGATGCCTCAGTGAATTAGGAATGTACCCTCTTACTTTACAAATATATATGTCCATGTTTAGATATTACCAGCGCCTGAGAGGCTTGGAAGGTGACAGGCTCTTATTCGATGCATACCAGGAGGATATTCTCTTGGCCTCACAAAAAATATCCTGGACATCCTCGATCAAATATATGATGGCACACCTACTTCCCAAATCCAACAGTGAAAATGCCCCTTGCTCAAAATTCTATGAAGCTCTTCAAACAAAATTTAGAAATATATTTCTCATTGAAAGTGACCAAGTAAACACTGATAACTCCCACAAACTTAGGCATCTAGGACTTATTAAAGATAAATTTGAACTTAAGAAGTATGTTTCAGCTGTAAAATGTAAAGATCATAGATTAGCTTTAACCAAATTAAGACTCAGTTGCCATAATCTGGAGATTGAAAGAGGCCGATACACTAACACGCCTGTCGACCAGAGAATATGTAAATTATGTAACCTAAATAAGATAGAAGATGAGAAACACTTCCTTTTGTACTGTCCAAATTATCAGAACGAAAGGCAGATACTTCTTCGAACACTAGACCTCCAAACCTGCAAAAATGATAATAAAATCCTAGCAAATATCCTGAACCCCTGTCCTGAAAGTGCAAAATATGTTTCACAAACTATCTCCGACATGTTTATTAAAAGAACCTCTCTTATAGACAACATCAAGATATGACCTTATGACTATTATTATGTCTTATCTGTACAGTATCAGCATCATTAAAGTACACGCTGCCAGCCACCTCATGATATATATATATATAAATGTTTATACACTATGAATGAAATAATATGTAATATTTATATATATAATGTACATTATGTATATATACCTCTCATGTTGATAGTTATATTGATTCCATATGTAGTTAGTTTGTACCCTGCCCCAAGAGGGTGTTCCGTACAATAAAAATTCTTGATTCTTGATTCTTGATTCTAGCAGTACATTACAAGGTACATTAATCTCCAGGGAGACAAATTAACTCTTTTGTAAAGTAGCAATGTTTTCCTATCAATTTCGCAAACAGGTATTGTTTTCTTCTCTGTGTTGGAAACGTGCAAAAGCCAGCTTTTTAAAATCAAGCTATTGATTAATTTAACATTTCATGTTATCTAATCATTACAAGAGAACCTCTTGATGCCGACGGAATATTAGGTGCATTTCTGCTACTTGATACCACCAATTTAGGGTGTGATTAACATTTACTACAATTAGCTGACTATTTGGATGAAGACGAAATAATTGATGCATTTTAATGTCAGCCCTTTTACAATACTAGAAAAATAACAACAATACAGCCACATAGCTCTGTAGCTCACCAGGCTCATGAACTAAAACACTGAAGATACTTCCGTCTCATTTCGCTACAAACATTTATAGAGTTATTGAAATATTTGTGCCAAAAGTGGGGTTCATTCATCAATGTCAGTTCCAAAATAAACCTTCCAAATAATATTATGGTAAAATGGCTATTTAAAGTCTGTTTCAAAATCAAATATCTACAAGACCATTATATAGCCCAGCCACACTATAACACAAGAGCCTTTCACATGAACCCAATTCGGACCCAGATGGAACATTTTAAGTCAATTCTACTTACATCGTGATCAAGAATTCTCCCTGATCCTGAGCAAACATAATCCTATAATCTCTGATTTACTGAGTTCAAGAAAGGATTATACTAACACATACAAGGAGTTTACCATTAGCTTTAGCAATGTTATACCACACAATAAACAGATGGCTCATTTCGTTGCATGGAATCAGGTGCTGATCAATATTCCTTGTTGTCCAGTGTAACAAAAGACCATAGTAATTTATTTTGTTATCTATTGTTCTGAAGTTCCATTGTTAGATTCCCTGGGTTCTCAGCAGAAAGGACTTCCCCGTGTTTGTTCTAAATGTTTGTTGATTGATTCAAGCAGGAAGTGCTGACATTCTTACACTGATGGTAATTGTAACCCAATGTAATTTTAACAGCAAAATATATCGATTAAACATTACTTTTTGTCAACCAAACTGTCCTTTCAAAAGTTGATGGTTCTGAAACTCTTCTAAATTCATTTGACACTAGAAAAATCAGTGACTGTCAGTAAGTGACTGATTGTTGAATACTGTTGTTCTGTAACACAGATGAGGTGGTTGATAGCAGGAGCAACACTCACATGTTGGTAACATGCAACAGGCAGACACAAATATGGTTTTACGCCACTATCAGCAATATTCCAGCAATAACACGACGGAGGACACCAGCAATGGGCTTCATAAATTGTACCTAATCTCATTAAAATCATATCTTAGTTCTCGCTATCGCGAAACAAAGATCTGAGGACATCCCATTAGGGGTCACGTCAGAACGACCTTTCATCCAACCAATCAGAGCATCGCTTACCAGATCATGAAAGTGACAGTCGGAATGTGCTTTCTAATCATGCAACCACAATATATTTAACACAGGGTATTCCGAACGACAGTTACAGGTTTTATGATTATATCCATATATATTTGCCATCTACATGATCTATAAGCCATTCCTGAATGTTCTTCTTATCTGTTTCAAAAATTTTAATCGAGAATACGTCAAAATATGCTTCGAAGCGTAGTCGCCAGTTTGAAACTAGTGTCGTAAAGCTCGAGCAAGCTGCCTTCTGATTGGCCAATGTCGATTTCTTGTCAGTCTTTTCATTGGTCGGTTAAAATTCGTGAAAGGTCGTTTTGACGTGACCCGTAATGGGATGTCCTCAGATCTTTGTTTAGCAATAACGAGAACTAAGATCTGATTTTAATGAGATTGAAATTGTACCCATATGGGGAATCGAACTCGGACCTTTGGCATGATGAGCAAACGCTTTAACCACAAGGCTACCCCACCGGCCCCACACAAATAATGATTGAGTGAGTTTGGTTGAAGATCACTTTGAACAGTCATATCTTGCTGTGTCAGCCTAATGTAAGAGTAAAGCCCAAAATGACGCAACTATTAGACATTTACGGCTTTGGTGTAACCCATGACAGCAGGTATGGTGATGATACATAAAACCAAGAAACCAAGAAACATAATCAGGGCTACCACAGATTTCAACCCACGATCGTAGTGTCCAGCATGTCCATGGAAAACAAGTCTATGGAGTGAACTGTGTCACTGTGGACGACCTGGCCCCATCTACCCCCAGCAATCATGATAAAACACTGGCAAACTGATGGAAACAAGAACGTTCTACTAGTCTGAAAGATACCTAGATTGTTGTTCACGCTATCAACCACAGTCTTGTCTGTCCAAGATTTGATTATTTACTGTGTGTACTGCTGTAATGAAGTTGGAATAGCATTGATTCGCAAAACATATCTCGATACATACTGAACAAAAGAGTTAGGGACCATGAATATTTTGAGGGATATCAAAAAACATTCATGATCCCGAACTTATTTTGTTCAGTATACATAATATTACTTGTGAGACATTTCTTGTTTTTTGTCAAATGCTTTAATCAACCTAATTCACTGATGAACATATGTCAGCAGATATACACATCAGCATTCTGGAGTAATTGAGTTCCTATTAGCAAAGGTTAGTCACACTAAATGTTCTTCATAAATTGTCATTATCTGACAAGAAAACCATTGACCTTGCCCTTATGGAGAACTAGGCGACAGTCTACCACACCTTGTTATATTTTTTATTTCATAATCATCCAAAATATGGTCAACTTTCACAAAAAGGATTTGGTTGACTGTTTGATGCCGCTATATGACGGCGGTGTGTAATAATTTAGTCTGGACCAGACAAACGAGTGATTGAAATCATTCGCATCAATCCATGGTATTGGGAAACGATGACATGCATCGACCAGGAGGGAGCCTAACTATCACGACAGTTGATTCTGACAACAAGCATGGGTTGCTGACAACTAATTCTAACCCGGATCTTCATGGGACAAAAGTATTTGGGCAGGGAGTCAATGACTACAATAATCTTTAAATAAATGCGGCTGAAACACAACCACAGAAGATGATAACATTCACAACAAGTGCACTATTACAATCTGTTTTCCTCACAGGAAAATACATTTCCACAACAACCACCATCTGTCTGCTTGATCAATACAATGCTTACGATAATTCAATTGCTTGGTTTTGAGTAGAAAAAAAAACATAAAATGATCTCAGGCCATGTTTGATAAAGGAATCATTACAACCAGTGTCCCCAGACTTGTGTACTGACTGTTTACACAGTGAGGCCCTTAAACCCACCTGACACAGATCTGACAATTACACAGCATATGTACAACCGCAGACGTTGCATCCACCTTCCAGTCAAAGACAAATATTGTGTGTATTTGTATCTTTGCCTTTTACATTACTATGGTTTGGTTTCAAGACAGATCTGCCACTACACCTAAGAAATCCAAACTTTTTATACAAGCGCCAAATCAAACATTTACATGTTGTGTTTGTCCATCGGGTGCACAGGCCCTGTTGTCCGTCTGGACATCAATGGTGTTTAGGTTCCTCCATGGAAATGTAATTATACGAAACATAACGTCTACGTTTAGCTAACACACAGAACACTGCAACAGCAGCAAATATACATGTATTCATACGGAGGCAAAGGAAAACAGGGGGCTGAATGTTGGACACTACATTTCCACCATTTTTTTTATATTTCGCTCCTCAGTAAAATATTCATTGAAAAATAAATTATACAATTTATTTTGTTGTTGAATGAAACTGGTGAATGATGAACATGGAAACAAGATGAACAACAAACTGGCATTTCAGAAACAATTAGCATGCTCATCTCAGAACCTACTCTTGCTTCTTGAAATACTTCAACAGCTAATTGTGCTGAAGACTGGCCTCATTAGCCTCATTAGCTTTCATAGAAATTACATTTTTCCAAAAATTAAATTTAACTGATTCAAATTTTCACATGCAACATAGTACTGTTGGCATTCTGTACACATCTATTAACAAATTTTCAGGTTATTTGCAATTCCCATAAATATTATACAAAATCTTGAAAGATGAATCAGGTGTGAGACTTCCTTTTCTTCAGTTTTCCCAAACATGCCTCAGAGGAACCACAACTATTTAGACAGCTGATTTCTGCATACACAGGTGCCATAGATCTTTCTGCCGTATAGTCCACATCATCAAAAGTATTGTTTGGATTTTCAGCTGGGGAATTTGTATGACGATTAGTTTTTTTCTGCTAGTATAAAGTATACACAACGGTTACTCTCTCAGATAATATGATCATAAATTAGTTTAGCCAACAGTCCACCTCTGTATGTTAACTCATTGTTATTGCTAACTAAAATGGTGCTTCATGGTCAAAAATATCTAAGTGCAGACCATTCTTCAAACGGTTCATCATGACAGCTCACCTCTCAGGTCTGAATTAGCTTATCATCACATACATAAGTTAATTAATTTTGTCATACCTATATCCATTACAGCTCCAAAGATAATTTCACACACCGCGAGTAGGTGCCAAGTTGTTGAAACATTGCTACATGAGAGTACAGTCCCATTTACTACATCATTAGTTAACAGGCTAAATCCTCTCACCATTATCGTCAAACACCATACCTGGTGAGTCTACGGCTAAGATAACAAACAGCAATATAGTGATGGGGTTTGGAAGTGTGTGTGGAACACAACAATCATGGGTTCCGTGTCACATCAAAGACTTTCCCGACTCCACTGTTTACTTAGTGTGATGCGTCTATCTAGTGTGATGAACAACAATCTATAATTCATGGAGGCATTGAATAAATTCCAAAAGTGTCGACGACCATGTTGATGTCCTGACTAAAATGTGATAATCTCGGCATTGGACTTAAAAGCATTGAAAACAAGTTGATTTTAAGCAGGAGCAATGATAACATCAACACCACGATTGTCTTTATCATGTTTATATGCAATAGATTTTGTCATTCCTTTTCACTTTTTTTTTAATTTCCCAATGGTGATATATTACAAAAAATGCACTCATTTTAACTTTTAATTAAAATGGATAACAAACACAAAGTGGTTTTCATGAAAGGTTCGATTGAACCATCTGAAAAAAATCAAATCCTGCCACAAACAGTTTTACTTTAATCATTCAACCATGGCAAAAGATAGCCTAGCTATCTCACAGATCACGGATTTTGACAAGCATGATACCTCAGCAAAAGCTACCCAATCCCAACATCTAACAGTTTCACAACTCATCCATAACAACTGTGACAGAACATTGCTAACCTGCCGGCACCCAAAAAGGCATCACTCAGGGGTGACATCAAGCATGACCAAGGTAACTACTTCACCTTGACATGGTGAACCCCTACCAAGGTCAGCCGGTAAAAACATGTCAGTTTGGATGTTATGATGTATCATCTGTGTCGGAGAACAACATTAAACTGAAGCCTGGATTCACCTGCCGCAAGCCCTCAGATCAATTAATAGCATGCATATTGACCCGACCTCGCCACAAATTACATGCAGTGAGCTGCACACAATGCTGGACAAATCTGACACGCTGATATCAAATATCAAAACAGTCACAGGGAAATAGTATTCAACATTATGTAAAGCATGAGCCGCTGTTTACTGCTTGCGGAGGCAGTTGTATTCATGCAGTACCTACCATACGCTTGAAGTCAGTGGGTATGACTCCCTGCTCATGCTAGTATAACGGTGTCAGAGGCCACATATTCTCCACATCTGTCACTTAGATACTCCTCCAACTGCAGGCATACTTCTCTGTCCTAAATCAAAAGGGAAGCCGCCCCCAAGCTAATACCACAATATTTACTAAGTCTGCGGATGGCATGGTTTTGACAAAAGGGTCTTTGGTAAGCCTGTGGGCCGAGCGAGCGGATTGTTTGGAAGCAAGGAGTGAGAATGTTCACAATTCCCCCTCTCAGGTGAGCAGAGCAGTGCAGATGTGAGCATGAGTCTGCTGCCTGTTGGTTCTCTCCACCCCCCACTCCCCCACCCCAACCCATGAACATCCAGTAGGGACCCTATCAGTTGAAGGCTGATCCTTCCATAAAGTGGTTAAGCCCTTCAAAGCTGGCGCTGGCAATCTCAACTGACATAGCTCTCAATAATATTGCTCCCCAACCTAATACATTTGTCAGAAAGTAGAAAAGTGTTAAGAGAAAATTGATACCTTTGGATCCTGGGCTGACACTTTAGCCTGCACATGTCCTGGACTCTCGACAGTTTCATTAACAGTTTGAGTTGGTGCGGGAGTTGGGGCAGGAGTTGTTGTTGATGTCGTAGTTGGTGTTGCAGTTGGTGCGGGAGTTGGTGCGGGAGTTGGTGAAGGTTTTTCTGAGGATGTGTCAACAGGCTCAACAACTGTTGAAGATTTAGTTTCAGAGATAGCATTTTCAGGAGCTTCACTTTTATTCTCCGCTGTCCCAGTGGTCCCCGAGGCAGCAGGTGAAGCACCAGAGGTCTCCGAACTCGGCCTGAAGTTGTTGCCGTCTGCTTCCGGCTCATCCCCTCCCACCAACTCATTCTTCAGCTTGCGTAATTTGTTCCCCATTGCACAATTTGGAAGATAGGATAAATAATCCCTCCTAGGAATGCACAAAAACACACAAACACATGCACTAACTAGCTACAGAACAGTACATCCCAAACTATATCTCAGATGAATGTTATCCACATGTCGACATCTGCTATGAAATCCAATTGTCCATAAGGGCTATGACAAGAGAGAGTAATGCCGAACTGGACCTCGCAGGGGACAGTGCCAGATCAGACCAGAGGAATACTGGAGTCCGCGATAAGGTAATGGCCTGAATAATTAATGAAGCGGGCGGTCTCTCCGACTCTCACAAATATGACAGTGGTTATCCAAGTAAGGACCACTACTCTGTGCCGCAGTAACACGCTGGAGTCCACGGAAATCAATAGCTACCCGTCAAGTTGCAGATTTGGATGTTAACAGGAATTACATGCAATTAAATTCGACTGCTTCAGCTTGTTGAGGTAGGTGTGCTCACAGAGAGGGCATTGAATCAGTGTCGATCAGGCCTCACTTTCCGATCCTCCACCACAACAACCAAGCCACAGCGAGCGCGATGAGAGAGTGAGACAGAAACTTTCGCAGTATATTGGATCACGAGTTGACAACACTGTCTCATGCATCAGCGACTCCACTGTACAGAGGTCGCATGGCGTGATGACAGCATCGCTACAAGCTGTTGAACATAACTAGGGGTGGGGAGGGAATATGATTCATCAGATCTTGTACGATTCTGCTAATTATGACAGCCAATCAAATCTGAAATATGCAATTATAAAACGTACGCATTAGCCTGGGGTATTCAAGCTGTTTTGCTAAGAAGCATTATATTGTTATTATAGGGGCTGTGAGGAGTACTAGCGGGCAGTAAGAAGCAGGGGATTTAATGCCTCAGCAAACTTGAATTGAAGACCTGTAAGAATACTGGAGCTATTTAGTCCAGTTTCCTGTGTAATAAATTCCATCTGAAAAAACAGCTTTGTAGATTTATTCATTCACTGGATCTCAACTACAAAAGCCTCTGAAATGAATATAGTTCTGGGATTTTGCACAAACAAAAGTCCTTTTAGTTCAATTCAGTTAATCATAATCACAATACTTTTCTCACCTATCAAAACATAGTGACTGAATTAACATAAAAAAAATAAACTGAGTTTATTTTTAGAAATTGTTTGATAGGCTTTTCTTAGAAGTTGACAAAAGACAAATGGCAACATTTCAGTATAGGCCCTTTCTTGACAACGGCATAAGGATCCGAAACCGAAATGCGCTATAACAGAATAATAAAGAAGGTTTTTTGTCTACTTCACTATTCCAGCTTTAAGCATCTATTTATTAACAGCTACCAGACAACAAAACCAAGCAATTTATATAATTGCATTTACAAAATTAAATAACATTCTTAAAAGGTCACAAACAACAGTCCCCCTTGACAATGGGTACCTCATTGCTGACAATCATACCTAAGTACATGACACACAATCATGAAGCTTTGTGGATTTCTTGAGAGAGAAACAAGTTGATGAGTTTGCTCAGCTAGACGATCGAAGCCTTATAATTACATTTTCCTAACAGCGACTTGTTTTAAACTTTCATGCTTGAAGCTCCTGCTTGAACAACACTGTTTTGAAGTTTTTTTGTTATGTTTTTCATATTTTCTTCTTAAGCAACTTCAGCTCCAACACATTCTACACATTAGAATACACATTATATATATATTTATATATATTACCTAACAGTGTGGACAGGGGGGGGACCAACAGATAGTCCATATGAACTAGCTATTAGCTCAAATTGCTGAGGGGCGGTCAGGTAGCCCAATGGTTAAAGCTTTCACTTGTCACCCCGAAGACCACGGTTCGATTCCCCACATGGGTACAATCTGTGAAGCCCATTTCTGGTGTCCCCCACTGTGATATTGCTGGAATATTGCTAAAAGTGGTGTAAACCCATACTCAATCACTCACTCAAAATGCTGAGCTGTTCAAAATGACATTGATGGTAAAACCCAGGAGAAATGAGCTATTGACGTCTTGCAATTATCTCGACAATAAAAGTTAAATGCAATAATGGTATAACTGACACATCCTAATGGTCCACTTTGTCACAGAGAAAGCACCACATACACAGTGCAGCATCCAGTTGTCTATTCCCAGATGGCGGCATGTAACAAATCCAGGTCTAAGGCCCAGGCTCATGTTTCTGACATATAGATTGATGCACACTACAGTCAACCAAAATAATGGCAAATAAAGGCAAAAGAAGACTCACAGTCCTCTTATTAGACGAACATTTAGTGTAACCTTCTCCACTCTAAATTTAAATCAATAATTTTCCCAGATGCTGATTTAACCTGGCGCTGGCTAGACTTGCTGTTGTATACATATCTAGTTGTTTTGTTTTTCATAAAAAAAATATGTTCCACAGTCATGGTGCAGGACTATCCTTTCATAAAAGGTTATGGAAGTATCTTTTTTCACCTTCCAAGTCAGAGCTATTTTGTTTCATATTTTATGGGTGAGTTGGGCCCTAATTTCATAAAAATACAACAAAAAATACTAAAACCTAATGCTGTGTTGTACTGATGTTAGACACATCTGGAAAACACTTCTGTTTGTATTTTGTTATGTTTGGTTTTAAATGTTTGTTAAGCATATTCACTTCCTGTAAATACCCTGAAAACATCTTATACCAGTATACCTCTGCATCCTAACATATCTACCACGAGACTCATGAAACAATACAAACTGAAAGACCATGATTGACCTCTGGGGTGAATCTGTGCATGAAGCCAGACATAATAATCTCAATGCCAAATCATATGTCCTATGCTTCTCCACACAATTGGAAACCAAATCTGTGTTTTGTTGATACACATAACTGTAACACGATATGCATACTGTTACTGTTGAAAGGATGACCGGAGGTTTACATAAAGTATTCTGTTGAAGACTAGCAGAAGGTTTGGTGTCTATTCCCAGACCACTGTTACAGACCATACGATAATTGTAATTTGAACCAACCCAATCAGACTACGTCTGATACTGATGAAGAAGGTCTATACAAGCTGTAAATATGCAAATCGTCCTTTGTGGTCATTCCCATAGGGGAACTGAAATAAATACATAAATATAAGTAATCTCAACCTTTTGGCCTCCCGGCCTTCAACGGGAACACTCTTTTGGTTTAGAATGATGGACAGACGGACGGACGGACAGACAGAAAGACAGATTTATTTGTATAAAGGCCATTTGACCCATTGTACAAAATACATTTACATCATATTTATCTGAGTTCCCTAATTGATACTTTTTTGTGTTGAGAACACATACATTAGAAATTTTGCAAAATTTATCATCGTATCCTTTCTGGATAATTGACAGAGTTTCTAAACAAAAATAATGATGATTAACTGTCTTTGGGATATACATTTCCCACTGACTTGCATAAAGAGGACAATTGTTTGGTTTATAACATGAAGTTCATCTTCAATTTAGAATGATGTCATTACTCACATTATCATAGCTTAATTCCGTTACAGCAGTGGTTGAACAAATATTACATAATCTAGCAATGTAAGCCACACTAAAAGAGTGTACCGGATGAAGGCTGGGAGGTCGAAAGCTTAAGATTGCGTATATTTATGTAAATATGAGGCCAATTTCACCATATTCAGCAGTAAATACCAGGAAACATGTTAATTTCATACAAACTGCCACTTTTGCAGCAGCCAAATTGAGGAAGAAAGTCAAGAGGTCCATGTCATAACCCTAATGTTAAAGTTAGATTTAGTTGTTCCCAAAAGTCCAACACTAAGGAGTGAGTGGTTGTACGCTGCTTTTAGCAATATTCCAGCAACATCACAGCGGGGGACACCAGAAAGGGGCGTCACACAATGTATCCATGTGGGGAATCGAACTCGGGTCTTCGGCATGACGACTGAACAGTTCAACCACCAGGCTACCTGACCGACCCCCAACACTAAGGAAGCAGAACCATTAAAATAAAAGCGACTATAATCCTATAACTGAAACTGTCGTAAGATCGGAAACGGCGAAAACGGCTGCCAAAAGATAACTAAGTGAAACGAAGCCCTTAAGGTTTGCTCCTACAGTATTGGAGTCTTAGGACCCCCGAAATCTAAGGACCCCCCCTTAATTTCGAACACTGCTTCGTCTCAACATTTCAGGCTAGCTCCAGCATGTGGGAGTCTGCAGTTCCCTCATAACACACCCATGATGGAGTTCGCTTCATAGAAAGGAGTTTTAACCAATGGAAACAAAGCAAACCTATTAACAATAAACTTCCCAAGAATAATACTATCTCCCTAACACATGCAAACATGCTATTCCCCTTGAGAGGAAAGGGAATATTCATTGTGTGCAGGGCTCTCAGGTCGCAAACAGCACACGGATTTGAATGCAAAACTGTTCCCCCAAGTTCTACGCCCTATACAGTGTGATTAATAACCGTTATCGCTGGCAACAAGGGTTGACATTTTAGCATAATGAACATATTAAGCGTGCTACTAAACCACATCCTTTATCTAAACTACCTACAGGCATCACTTCTAATAATGACTTATCACCATCACGATTATTTTTGTCCTTAAGCAAAAGAATCAAAACTTAACGTTTTGCTGGGATCAACAGAACATGGTTGGTCACTTGTCAATCATCTAATATTTTATGAAAGGAATTCTAAAGACATAATCCTAGCTGTAAAATGTGACGCATTAACTGAATCCTGATCCTATAGAAGCTGTATGTACAGAGAATCAACAAAAGCATAGTATTATACTTTCAGGTGTGTGGGATATACGTTGATTCAAATGTTTAGCATATTGATATTTCATGTGTGTTCAAGTATACTGACTCACAATGTAAGCTTGTTGATACAACCGGTAAGGCCTTGCCTGTTATTTGCTGAGAGCTCCAACTGGATTTCGAGTTTCTCTGCATCCTATGCTTCACACATTTTCATGATTTCCATCCCCCATGGGCATTCTGGGGTAGAATACGTCCCCAGTAACCCCCAGGGGGTAGAATACATCCCCAGTACCCCCCAGGGGTAGGATATGTCCCCAGTACCCCCAATGGGTAGAATACGTCCCCAGTAACCCCCAAGGGGTAGAATACGTCCCCAGTACCCCCAAGGGGTAGAATACATCCCCACTACCCCAAAGGAGTAGAATACGTCCCAGTACCCCCATGCTTATCGTAAGAGCTATCTATTCCATCTGAATGAGGACAGGGTGGTTATTGTGCGAGACCTGGCTGATTGTGTGTCATCAAACCCCAGTGGAGTGGGCCATTGCAATAAACCACTAGCATGCCAACTCAACTATTTGAAGGTTACCAGTGAGGGAAATTGGCACTAGTCCTGAAGTCCTTGCCAAACTGCCCAATAGTTAAGGTATCATAAGGACTAGTATAAATTTGCCATTTTTAAGGGATTTGCTATATGTTATCATTATAAGGACTAGTAGACTAAAACTATTAGTTTCTACCACTGGTTACCATGATAAAGCAGGAATTACTGAATAATGAATATGGTATAAAACAATATGCACTCACGCTTTTTCTTCTATCATTCACTCACTCTTTCTATCACTCACTCAGCAGACAGTTGTGCCAGTCTGTCAATCTGACATGCAAGTCATGTTGTAACTTCATAACAAGCCAACCCGTGAAGATCCGGGTTAGAACAGGTCTTCAGCAGCACATGCTTGTTGTAACAGGCGCCTAACGGGATCTGATGGTCAGGCTCGCTGACTTGGTTTATGCATGTCATTGTATCCCAATTGTGTGGATCGATTCTCATGATATCAATCACTGGATTGTCTGGTCCAGACTTGATTATTTACAGACTGTCATAAAGCTGGAATACTGAGTGCAGGGTTAAACAAAAACAAACAAATCATAACAAGCTTAAAAAAATCAGTATTTGTAAGAATGATTGAGTACATTCACAGGTGACTGACCAAGGGCACGTAACTGGTTCTAACAAGTCTGTCATTATCTATTTAGTTACAGATCTGATTTGTTTAAGACACATGCTTCACTTCACTAACATGTACCTAAGTAATTTACTTAACAGTCTAAACGAGATTATGGAGCCTGACACATATGGTGAATAACCCAGGCCTTGCCATGGTATAAAACCAGTATTCCATGGATACCAGACAATGCTTATGAGGTAATGCAAATGTGGTCACTGTCTGCTGACCACAGCGACCATTTACAGCTGGCTTCCGGCATTAAGAAGAAGGAATACACAATGCCATTTAGAAAGCAGTCAAATGTAATAAATGTTAAATGTTATCCCAAATATAACATTCGTTACATTTGACCGCTTTCTAAATGAAATTATGTATTCATAGCTTTCGGCCATGGGAGCCGTGCCAATTTACACTTGTCAGAGGGGTACGCACATGAAGTACTTGATCTAGACTACCAGTTGTCAGACTTTCATTTTTGTAGAAGCCTCAGTGATTTTGTGTGCTGGTGATTAGGTGCCTCACTCTGGCAGTGTGGGTTTGAATCCTGGAAGTGATTCAACCCAAAAAGTACCAGAATCTGTACTTTAATGAAGAAGAAGAAGATTTATTGTACATAAACACCCACAGGGGGCAGGGTACAAAACATGAACATGACTAGTTATAATGAAAAATTATAAACATCGATATACAAATATTGCTATGATTATTGTCTAGAGAGGAGAGGCACATTTTCTTTGCATGAACATTTTGTAAATGAAATAGGAGATAACTTTTGCAGAAGGCGCTGGAAGATGCAGTAGTATTGTCAGTGATATTGGGTGCAAAGCGAAGGCGGATGATGAATTTAATTCCAGTCTCAGATCTTTGTAGAGAGAGCATTGCACAGGAAGTGTTCCTCATCTTCTATTTCATTGATATTACATAAGTTACATATTCTTTCTGCTGATGGAGTGTTCGAGTATTTTCCTCTCTCAATTTGAAAGTTGTGAGCACAGAGTCTTAGGCTTGTAACTGCTTTGCAGTGTTCTAATGAGACTGTATCATTACTTACTTCCTATTGGAGATAAACATGCGCTTTGTGACATTATGCGTATTTCGCACACAGGGACTGTATCACATCTGATCACATTACACATCAACCTGCCACAAGCGCTGTCCTTGAAAACAATATATACTCCTCAAAACAAATTAAAGAACTCCCACAATTGGAAGGCTGTGTGTTGCAATACTAACCAGCCATGACAGATTAAATATTATCACCTGAAACAATTGGGGGTTCTTTAACCTTTTTGAGTTGCACATATAAATAAAAAAAATTGTTCTGGGAAGTTTCACATAAACAAAATTATTTACTATTCAACGATGATTAAGTCCAAGCCAATTGTCAGATAGGTCTTGGTGGGCGTTTTTCCATACGGTTATTTTCAGAAAGAACTGTCTCAGGCATGCTATAAACACTTATGCTGCTGCAGCAGGGTGGTTCAAAATAAGAACAGCTAAACATTCAGGATTTATGGGGGTCCCTGGACTAAAATTACAGAAAATAACAGAAAATCCCAAGCAACCCCCATTACTTTGAACACACTTTATGAGCGAGTGAATATTTTCAAATACAAGACAGATATGTGGTTGCTCTTTACATGGTTGCCATGATTACACAAGCTTCATGGGATAGGAAGGGTCCACTTTATTCACTGAAGGATTCAGTCATAGCATTTCATTTCTATATTTACACATTGTGTACCATATGTATAAATGTGCTGTATGCATCAAACATAGGATGTGCACTCCTGCACACGGTTAGGTCCCATTGTGTCTATAGAAAGTAGTGTAGGCACAATGGGATATGAATTTCTCCCCTCTTAGAATAATGGAACGTCCCTGATTGCTGTAAGTATCATCAAATACATGACGTGGCAGACATCATATCTCCGAATAATGGTAACTCCCTGATATGTATCATGTAATTACATGAAGTGGAAGACTTATATTCAAACACATTCTAAAATGATAGAGGGGTTTTATAATGAATAAGATCCTTATCTTGAGTAGATACATCAACACAATTATATATGTCTCTACTGAACATGAGTATAATCATGAGGGTGGCCCAGTTGTCTAAGGCGCCGCGATTCACTGTGCAGAGTTGTGCCCCTTGGGCACGCCAGAAACCTATGATTGTGGGTCCGAATCCCGGTTCGACCCGATTATGTTTCTAGGTTTGTCAGCACCATACCCGTCCTTGTGGGTTTCACCAAAGTGATAAACGTCTGAGACCTGCATCACTTCGGGCTTTCCTCCCACATTAAGCTGACATGGTGCGATATAACTGGAATACTGTTAAAAGCGACTTACACCCATCTCACTCACTCACTCCTATAAATATGTGATTATTTTTTTTGCTGCTTGTTGTTTAACAATATTCCAGCTACATGATGGCGGTCTGTAAATAATCAAGTCTGGACCAGACAATCTAGTGATTGACATCATGAGCATCAATCCACGCAATTGGGATACAATGACTTGCATCAACCAAGTCAGCGAGCCTGACCACCCAATCCCGTTG
Source organism: Haliotis rufescens (assembly GCF_023055435.1). Lineage (NCBI taxonomy): Eukaryota > Metazoa > Mollusca > Gastropoda > Lepetellida > Haliotidae > Haliotis > Haliotis rufescens. Next base: position 653,759 of record NW_025963891.1, on the reverse strand, counting down.
GTCGCCAAGCATAGTTGCTTTTTACAGCAAGCATGGGTAGTTGAAGACCTATTCTACCCCGGATCTTCACAGGTGGATTGCTGAAGATCTGTTCTACCCCTGGTCTTCACAGGTCCATAATCATGAGAAGGTGCTGGAGCCTGTACATCTTGTCTTTAAGTTCATTTATTTTGGGTAAATTAGCTGCAAAATTTCATACATCCTAACCATCAGAAATGTCACATTGTTTAAAACTGAAGTCAGGGAAGCTGCCCTTCACACAGCCCTCTTGATCCACATGTTACACATATTCATAAAAACAATTCCCTAACAACTGCTACAAGTTAATATTCATTGTGTGATTTGAAATTCCATCTCTTGGTATCAAGATACTAGATACGTTTCATTGATAATATCACTGCTGATGAAATATGCAATCTAAATGCCTGACTTGGGAAGGGTTTAATTTAGGTCTCCACATACGTTGGTTATTCCAATTACTGATGGTATAGGCATGATGGGATACGATGACATGATGGAGGGTAATAGAAACTACAGCTTGGAGAAATAAACCATCATAAACTTCTGCTGATAAATATTATATTACAACAGTGAACAAGACTATAGTTATTTCTGAAACACATAAGTGCTCTGAGTCCCGATCCATCCAATCAATCAGCAGAGAATGAAATGGCCTACTAGAGGTGACATCGGGAGTAGCCTGGGCTATACAGTTGAACAATGTCATAGGGTCGTGTTTACATCATATGTTTACATCTTACGTAGGCTCCAAAGAGGAGCTGACATGCTTGCTTGTGCATATGTTATACCTGGACACAGCTGGTTAAGACCCGTGAAGATTCCGGGGTAGAATAGGTCTTCAGCAACCCATGCTTGCCAGAAAAGGCGACTATGCTTGTCGTAAAAGGCGACTAACGGGATCCGGTTGTCAGGCTCGCTGACTTGGTTGAGGCATGTCATCGATTCCAATTGCGTGGATCGATGTTCATGATGTAAATCACTGGATTGTCTGGTCCAGACTCGATTATTTACAGACCGCCGTCATATAGCTGGAATATGCTGAGTGCGGCGTAAAACAACAAACCAAACCAAACCAAACCACAGCTGGTTAAACATGAATCTGGTCTTGATCTAGGAAGCAAGTCCTGGAGTGGGTGTTAATCTGTCTCACAGCTTACTCAAGATGCTGTGAAGACGCTGATTTACCTGAAACTTAACACACTTATGCAACTAATTATCACCAGTATAACAGCAGCCATAATAAAATGTCAACTGAGACACTTTCTTAGATTAAGCCATCAATGATGGGCACCAACAACTTGATTGTAGAGCGCTCTATTGGGATACATATTGGAATACGTATTGGGGCCCAAATGATATATATTTGCAAAACGGGAAGTATGAATAAACAAGACTTACTAGTTGTGTCATCAATATGGAAAGTTAGTGTAAACAGTGTGAAGCTTGTGCTGTTTACATGGCTTAGACAGGGTTACCCTGTCCATGCCACAAGATAGTAGATAATTTACATAATTATAAATTACTTCTTCTGTGATTGTATTGGAGAATATCAATACTAAAGGGTCCTATTGCATTACGTGTACTGTTGACGGCTGTATTGCAATATACCGGTATACCAGTTATATATAGCTAGTCTCATGCATCTCATGCTGTACGAACACAGCCCATGGATCATGCCATTTTCTGTGCCCTCATCTCCTTGACTGAACTCAGCAGCATCCGTAACCAGAGGACCAGAGAGCCAGGTGTGTTTAAAACCAGCCACATTCCACTGTAAGACAAGTTTCATGAGGAGGAACAGTGTGAAGAAACAGCTTCGTGTCTAAAAGTGTTTGAAATTAATTCCAAGACAGGTAACTGCTGGCGACCTCATACCTATCCAAATGACAGAATGGAGTACACCATCTGATATATAGCGGGAGGCTTCCGATTCATCCTGCTGAGGGAAGCAAGGTTTAGTTTATGCAGGTGGCTGTAAGTGTGTGCATTACTCACCTGCATCGGGCTCCATGAGGCCGCCCAGTCATTCATGTAGAAGTATGAATGAGAACTGCACTTAAAGTCACTGACAAGGTGAAATTGAGATGCACTACATCAATAACTTTTTTTATGTTTCTGGAGAAGATAACATAAATGAGATTTTATTCATTTATTATACATGAAACATGCTAAGTGACAAGAGGGAAGTAGAAAATCATGAAGCGTAGACATGTTAATATATATTCTACATCCTGTGTTAAGCTGACACAGACAAAATACCTTACTATTCCTGTCAGCTCCCAGTTTCCAATATTTATCCTCAACAATAACTGCTCCTGCCAAAATAACAAGAATCCCTAGTGATGTCTCAAGTCTAGACAAAGTCACACTGCAACTCCCGGGCTTCCCACTATATTATTCTATCAAGTATAACTAAGGAAGCCATACATGCTTACTTCTCTGCAATATCTCCACACACACAATGGCAAACTGGCTCTGTAATCCAATCTACAAGCCATTTATGCATCTATCAGAAGTTAGCCCTGCCCTAAATCAAATCATTTCCTATGAATTGGTAGCAACAGGCATGTAATCAAGCCTTTGGGACCTCAAACATTGGTGTCACCAAGCAAGAAATCAAGCTTTTGGGACCTCAAACATTGGTGTCACCAGGCAAGCAATCAAGCTTTTGGGACCTCAAACATTGGTGTCACCAGGCAAGAAATCAAGCTTTTGGGATCTTAAACATTGGTGTCACCAGGCAAGAAATCAAGCTTTTGGGATCTCAAACATTGGTGTCACCAGGCAAGAAATCAAGCTTTTGGGATCTTAAACAGTGGTGTCACCAAGCAAGAAATCAAGCTTTTGGGATCTTAAACATTGGTGTCACCAGGCAAGAAATCAAGCTTTTGGGATCTCAAACATTGGTGTCACCAGGCAAGCAATCAAGCTTTTGGGACCTTAAACAGTGGTGTCACCAGGCAAGCAATCAAGCTTTTGGGACCTTAAACAGTTGTGTCACCAGGCAAGCAATCAAGCTTTTGGGATCTTAAACAGTGGTGTCACCAGGCAAGAAATCAAGCTTTTGGGATCTCAAACATTGGTGTCACCAGGCAAGAAATCAAGCTTTTGGGATCTTAAACAGTGGTGTCACCAAGCAAGAAATCAAGCTTTTGGGATCTTAAACATTGGTGTCACCAGGCAAGAAATCAAGCTTTTGGGATCTCAAACATTGGTGTCACCAGGCAAGCAATCAAGCTTTTGGGACCTTAAACAGTGGTGTCACCAGGCAAGCAATCAAGCTTTTGGGATCTTAAACATTGGTGTCACCAGGCAAGAAATCAAGCTTTTGGGATCTTAAACCATTGGTGTCACCAGGCAAGAAATCAAGCTTTTGGGATCTTAAACAGTGGTGTCACCAAGCAAGAAATCAAGCTTTTGGGACCTCAAACATTGGTGTCACCAGGCAAGAAATCAAGCTTTTGGGATCTCAAACATTGGTGTCACCAGGCAAGAAATCAAGCCTTTGGGATCTTAAACAGTGGTGTCACCAAGCAAGAAATCAAGCTTTTGGGACCTCAAACATTGGTGTCACCAGGCAAGAAATCAAGCTTTTGGGATCTTAAACAGTGGTGTCACCAGGCAAGAAATCAAGCTTTTGGGATCTTAAACATTGGTGTCACCAGGCAAGCAATCAAGCCTTTAGGATCTTAAACATTGGCGGCACTAGGCAAGGAATCAAGCCCTTTGGATACTCCAGAAAATCAAATAAGATAACGCCTAATCTCTGTGCTGTGCAGCATGTGTCCATATTTAGAAAGGAATGATGATTTGAACAGGTTAGGAATAACTTGCTATCAATCAGATTTCAAATTGTGTCCATTATGTCTGAGAACAATGATCGAGTGTCTCTGTAATACCGCCAATTGGGGATTAATTGACATTAAGTGAAATCTTGGCCACTGAAACTGAGTAGAAAGACAACTCATTTCTATAAACAGCTGCATCGTAAATCATACAGCATCTCCATGGAGACAAAGGACAAAAACTAGAAAATTAGAAAATCCATGATATGAACCTTACTCTTATTGGTGTCTAGGTCTATTCCAGTCAGAATATACCACAGTGAAACAAGCGTATATACTTCTATATTTCCCAAACCAAATCTGCATTGTCACTTACTCTGTAGGACAATATAAAACAAGCATAAAATACTCTTTATACCAATATGACATGTCATTTTTCAAAAATCCAAAACTATCAAAAGGCACCAGTTTACCACTAGACCTATCTATGTGCCAAGATTGGTGAAGAAATATTGTGCGGTTTTCAAGATCAGCTCCGGAAAGGAGCACTACTGCCATTTTCAGTCTAAGTCAACATCATTGCCATAGAAACTCAAAAAATATATTCTTAAAAAACTCAAAGCATCAAAGGGCACCAGTTCACCACTAGACCTGTCTATGTGCCAAGTTTTGAGTTCTGCTCTGGAAACAAAACGTGATGGACGGACAGCACCCATTCCTATATCCCCCTTCCACTTCGTGGCGGGGGATAATAAAATATATACAACTTCATAGGGCTTATCCATCTTGTTCAAACCCAAGAACAAATAATGGATTGCCAGTTGAGCAGCATGCCAGTTCTATAACAATAAATATACTATTCCCCTATGTGTAATAATAACACTGCTGTCAGTCAGGCCTCGATAACCATGATAATCCCCAGCATAGAACCGCATGTGACACGCCTACACTGACAGTAACTATACATTTGGAAACATGTTCATGTTGACTTCCTGAAAATCATTCAACTGACAGGCAATGTTTTCTTACATTTTTAAACAAATTGATCGTCTGAGAGGAAAGACATGTTTCAGGTTTAGATGCACATTATTTTTGTTTCAGTGGAAAATCCTTGAATGAGAAAACGAAAATTATAGCCTCATGTCTGATGTATTCCACAGAAAACAGGAAAGCCAAATCATACCGGCTGGTTTGGAAGGATAATTTCACGTGGACCGTTCAATTCAGTTATTGATTGGCTCATGTAAAAAGCATTAACTTCAGACACACTGGGATAAGTGTCTGTCTTGAGAGGCGCAATACATGCAATAAAACTTGTTTGATTTATTCCCTATTTTTTCAGAAAATGTTGATATTCTGAGTATTGGTAAACATTTTATAGCTGGTTTTCTGTTAAAAAACACTTTTAAACATATGCATCCAAGAGACTTGAAAAATGTCAATAATTCAAAACATCAGGGGAAAAATATTTGTAAAGGCAAAGCCATTCATTTCCATGGCAACAATGTGAGTTTATATGACACTTAAGGGGAAACATTGTTTTTCTGCTGTCATTTAAGAAAATTCCTTTAGACCAAATTGTGACAAAAATAAATTACTTTCTTTAAAACTACATCATATTTGTACTGTTAAAATCATTTGTTGCTTTTATAACTGTTTTAAACAGAGATTGAAACAAGGACCACTTGGAAAAGAAAATATTTGTTTTAACAAATGGAAAACTTAAAATGTCATGCTTTTTTTCTTCAAATATTGACGTCAGAGTTGTTGTTTTTATGCACCTTTTTCAACAAGACTTAAGCATGTTAAGTGGAAAACTCCAACAAAAGATCTGGAAGCACGGCTGTTGCAGATGGTCCATTAACTATCCATGGTCATTGTTGGAGTGAGCGAGTGAGTTGGGTTTCAAACACAGCTTTGAACAGTATTCCAGTCACATCATGTCGTGTCAGCTAAATGTGGGAGGAAAACCCGAAGTAGTCCTTATTAGAAGGGCTGTCCCTCACAACTGACACATTTATCACACTCGCAGAACATAACACCCAGAGCAAAACTCTGAGAGATACTTTGGCACATCATTACATGCTGTAGAATGATAGGTGCCTCTACTGGAATTGCAAATCCAATTTCCATGCCCAGTGTTGCAATTTACAGAACCAATTTCAACAATAAAAATATCGTCTTGATGCAGTTTAACAAATTTGATTGCACTTCAATGAACTGTCTCATTACATAGTAGTGCACAATGAGTGAGTGGGTGGGAGAGTATTGGTTTACACCGCTTTTAGCAATATTCCAGCAATATCACGGCTGGGGGCCACCAGAAATGGGCTTCACACAACCCGGGTCTTCGGCGTGACGAGAAAAGCAAATAGAAGGCAATAAGTTATAACATTCATAATGTCTACTGGAGAAATAATCAAATGATTTATTTCAACACATCAACACAAACCAAACACAACGTCAGGGCCAGATGAGGTGATTTTACTGCACCAAGAAATAAGCTTGAATCGCTGGATTAACTGAAGGGAGACAACTCTACACCAGCCAATGACCACATCACAGCTTATAATTCAATTCCCACATTCACAAAACACTTTCCTGACTGCTGAACAGAATTAAACAAATCATAGATCAAAGTATTAGTTTGAATTCTATGTTGTTTCAGTCTGTTGTGTTTCTTTCTTCAACCAACCATGACATCAACGAAGCATGACATCAACCAAGCATGACATCAACCAACCATGACATCAACCAAGCATGTTCCTCCCTGCTTTACCAGGAACACAGCCAGTGATGAAAACCAAACACAAAAGTTTTTAGACAAAAGAATTTTCAATTAGGTATTGATAAATACACTCAAAATCAATCAAACACAATATATCTAAATATTTTTTTGTAGATATATTGTGTTTGATTGATTTTGAGTGTAATTATCAATAGTAAATGTATATCTACTATTTTTTTTATTTGTGAAGATCCAGGGTAGAATAGGTCTTCAGCAACCCATGCTTGTCATAAGAAACAACGATGCTTGTCGTAACAGGCGACTAACAGTATCTGGTGGTCAGACTCGCTGACTTGGTTGATGCAGGTCATTGTATCCCAATTGCGTGGATCGATATTCATGATATTAATCACTGGATTGTTTGGTCCAGACTCAATGATTTACAGGCCGCCATCATATAGCTGGAATATTGCTGAGTATGGTGGTAAACAACAAACAAACAAACAAACCATATTTTTTGCTATTAAAGCAGGAACCAAGTTTTGAAACATTAACAACAGGACAAAATATGCTTCCAGCATCCCGCTCTGCAATGTGCCCCTACTATGTTTTACTGAAGCAGGTGGACAAGCATGAGTTTGTCACATGATGGAGAATGAGTGCTGTAGTTTTTCTCTCCAGTTGATTGAAGGGCCATAAAATCCTGCTATCAAGGCTACAAAATATCTAGCCTGATGTTCTCAGACATTAGCAGAGCTTCAGTTTTGTTTTAACAGAAAACCCCTTCACCTGGTGAGTTTCTCTATTGACATTGATTTTTATTCATAGATTTATTCTTTGAAAGGATGGTCATGACAAAAATTACAATAATCATACATGATTTTCCTTTTTGCAGTTCAAGACTTCAGAACTATATGAGTGATAGTTTTATATTGTTTGTTTGTTGTTTAACGCCACACTCAGCAAATATTTCAGCTATATGAAGGCGGTCTGTGAATAATCAAATCTGGTCCAGACAATCTAATGATGGACATCGTCAGCATTGATCCACTCAATTTAGTTGGTACAGTGCGATAGGGAAATTGGTTTGAAATAGAAACTTAATTTTTCAAATTCACTGAACTTTATTACATAAATGTTAGAAAAAAACTTTGTAAAATATACATATTAACTTGATCATGTTGATAGTAAGCATAGACCTTTCAAAAACATCAAATTCAACCAAAAACAATTTCAAAGAAAGCCAACATTTCAAGTATCTCAAAACATGTCAACACAACCATAAAACCTGCATAAACCAAGAACAAACAAATTAAAATTCAACACTTCACAGCCTTGGAAACAACACCTTCCAACAAAAGGTCAAATGTCACTTTTTTAAACATGAATGACTGTTACAGGTCTCCCTGACCTGGTAGTATATCACAGCATCACTGCCACAGCTCCAAGACCACTCCACAACTCCGGGCCAACAAGGGCTTCAACTATGAAATGTTTCCTGACAAATCTGACTCCTCCAGGACAAAGGGCCCTGACGAGGGCTTCAACCTCGACCTGTTCCCTGAAACCATAGCCTGCCAAGTGGCTTCAACCTCGACCTGTTCCCTGATACCATAGCCTGCCAAGGGCTTCAACCTCGACCTGTTCCCTGATACCATAGCCTGTAAAGTGGCTTCAACCTCGACCTGTTCCCTGATACCATAGCCTGCCAAGAGCTTCAACCTCGACCTGTTCCCTGATACCATAGCCTGCCAAGTGGCTTCAACCTCGACCTGTTCCCTGAAACCATAGCCTGCCAAGTGGCTTCAACCTCGACCTGTTCCCTGATACCATAGCCTGCCAAGAGCTTCAACCTCGACCTGTTCCCTGATACCATAGCCTGCCAAGAGCTTCAACCTCGACCTGTTCCCTGATACCATAGCCTGCCAAGTGGCTTCAACCTCGACCTGTTCCCTGATACCATAGCCTGCCAAGAGCTTCAACCTCGACCTGTTCCCTGATACCATAGCCTGCCAAGAGCTTCAACCTCGACCTGTTCCCTGATACCATAGCCTGCCAAGAGCTTCAACCTCGACCTGTTCCCTGATACCATAGCCTGCCAAGTGGCTTCAACCTCGACCTGTTCCCTGATACCATAGCCTGCCAAGAGCTTCAACCTCGACCTGTTCCCTGATACCATAGCCTGCCAAGAGCTTCAACCTCGACCTGTTCCCTGATACCATAGCCTGCCAAGAGCTTCAACCTCGACCTGTTCCCTGATACCATAGCCTGCCAAGAGCTTCAACCTCGACCTGTTCCCTGATACCATAGCCTGCCAAGAGCTTCAACCTCTACCTGTTCCCTGATACCATAGCCTGCCAAGAGCTTCAACCTCTACCTGTTCCCTGATACCATAGCCTGTAAAGTGGCTTCAACCTTGACCTGTTCCCTGATACCATAGCCTGTAAAGTGGCTTCAACCTCGACCTGTTCCCTGATACCATAGCCTGTAAAGTGGCTTCAACCTCGACCTGTTCCCTGATACCATAGCCTGCCAAGTGGCTTCAACCTCGACCTGTTCCCTGAAACCATAGCCTGCCAAGTGGCTTCAACCTCGACCTGTTCCCTGATACCATAGCCTGCCAAGAGCTTCAACCTTGACCTGTTCCCTGATACCATAGCCTGCCAAGGGCTTCAACCTCGACCTGTTCCCTGATACCATAGCCTGTAAAGTGGCTTCAACCTCGACCTGTTCCCTGATACCATAGCCTGCCAAGTGGCTTCAACCTCGACCTGTTCCCTGAAACCATAGCCTGCCAAGTGGCTTCAACCTCAACCTGTTCCCTGATACCATAGCCTGCCAAGAGCTTCAACCTTGACCTGTTCCATGATACCATAGCCTGCCAAGGGCTTCAACCTCGACCTGTTCCCTGATACCATAGCCTGTAAAGTGGCTTCAACCTCGACCTGTTCCCTGATACCATAGCCTGTAAAGTGGCTTCAACCTCTACCTGTTCCCTGATACCATAGCCTGCCAAGGGCTTCAACCTCGACCTGTTCCCTGATACCATAGCCAGCCAAGGGCTTCAACCTCGACCTTTTCCCTGATATAATAGCCTGCCAAGTGGTTTCAACCATAACCTGTTTTCAGGTAAACATTAGCCTGTAAACCTTGCATTTTTTTAAAATATTGCCCAGAATATTCCTGAAAAACAAAATTTGTTTCTGACTGTTGGGAAAAAAATTGTCTGCCACAAAATAACATTGTTGCAAGGTGTTTTTTCTACAGATTTAGACTAATACCAGCTGCATTAACAAAAATTATAATCTGTAGCTGAAAAAAATAGCTAGTCTCCAAACAAAATCCCATGATTCAAGAGGAATATCTAAATGTAAATACAGAACATGATACCACAATAATATTGTCATACCTAGTGACTAATTATATATTAAAGCAGAGCATGACACGTTTCAAGGGATGTTTAGGGATGGAACAATACTTTTAAAACATAATCATTAACTACACTTACTCATATAAACTTCAATACCATGAATACTCAACATGGCTAAAGCTGATAGTTCTTTTTAGGTTAAACACATTTTATTCTCATGAAAATGACAGGGCAAAAGTTAGATCCTTAGATTTACATGCAGGCTTATTTACAATTAATATAAGAAAAGACAGAAAGGAAAGAAGAGAAATAGAGTTTATGTACATTTACAGTACATTGTCCAGTAAAACCTTTTTGTGTATAAATGTATGTACATTCCTCAAAATGTTTTCATTTACATGATTAGGTAAAGCTGCATTGCCAACTTGCATAAAGTCAATCAACCTCATGTTTATCAGTAATGCTGTAGTTATAACGTTTATTTTTCTAAACCATCAAATCTCACAGACAAATGAAAAGAAATTCAAATAAGTATTTTTGGGGATTACTCTTGAATCTCAATACATTAAGGCAGTAATAAAAAACAGCACTTAAATCCTCAGTTACCACGTAATATGAGATATGTACCTAATTGGCAGCTCAGTATTCTGAGCCACAGATATCTGTGAATCTCCGAACACCTGTCATGGCAGCCCTAAGCGCCAGACATGATGAATCCACTTTGTTTCAAGTTCAAGTAGATGACGTTATACAACATGGGAATACAAACAAATTCTTCCAAGACATGCATCCTTAATTCAATCCAGTCTGAATTGATCATTATGTAATAAGATAAAATGCATCAACCAGCATGGTAAGCTAAACACATGTCACTCCTTGACAAATGTCATACGTCTCTGGAGGACTACAGGATGCAGATGGAGACCTGAGATTTGCAGGTGAAAGAGTCTGTCAAACAGTAACAGCTTCATTTGTACAGACACTTTAGTTCACATCAATCAATTAGCCCCTGACTTGCCACACACTAAACATGTTAGGGTCTTGTTGACTTCACTAAGAGGGCACTTGTAATACTGGATCCACAATCATAATTCATTATAAGCTATCACTTTGGGAAAGCTAAGAGTGTACACATAATTTAGATTTAAGTTTAACATAAACAGCTCAAAGCAATGCTACAGTTCTGATTATATAAATTTCCAAAAGAAATCTTATTATTTTAAACCAATACATTTAAGATATTTAACTCGCCAAATTGAAAGCAGTGTACGAAACTAAGCTTGAAAGAGGTCTTTGCCACAACCAGACCGCCTCCATGGTCGAGAGCGGAAGGTCCGGGTTCTATCCTCGGCCGCGTCATACCAAAAGACATTAAAAGATGGTACTTGTTGTTACTCTGTCTGGCGCTTGGCATTAAGGGGCTAAAACAAGGACTGGTCCACTTGGAGTTAGTATACTGTGTCTGAGTGGGGTATTCATGTTAAACTGCAGCATGGTATCTCAGTGAGCTAGCACTATAAATCGGCATCAGTCCGAACACGCACACACACACGCACGCATGCGTCGCTCTATAAGTGCAATAATCTTGAGCGCAACGTTTAACCCCGATTTCACCTCACCTTTGCAACAACCCTTAACAAGAGTCAACCGTCTCCCCCACAGGCACACACATCTGGTGCTACTCGGAAATGTAGTTAGGCTCCCTATACCCAACTTTTGGTTCATTGCCTCTGGATACCTACAGTTCAGACACGGACGGCGGAAGGACGGACATGCAGACTGCTGCATATTACATGCTGATAAAGTATTCAAATACCATAGCAGAAAACCCCACACCCCTCACCTCTCCTTTAATTTGAATACTGGTCAAGTCACATTTAGGTCTAATTGAGACAGGCATGAATGTTACATGACTTACAATTACAAACACATCTTATCAAAATATTGTTCAGTCAGTCGACAATGATTTATGATACTTCAGCATAACCTGAATCATCAGCTTCTATATTCAGCAATTCGTCTGCTGTTTTAATGTTCCACGAAGCTTCCATTGATCCACCTTCCATCTGACTGTGAAATTGTGAATGGCCAGCATTCATACAGTCCAGATGTCCCAATCATCCTCCATGTTGCTACACCAATAATGAGCTAATTCAATTTGTAACACAGCAAAACAAATTTGTTCTCACTAAGTCAAGCTCACTACCTGTGTTTTCCATTAGCGGTAAGTTGGAGCAGCAGCATTCAGCTCAACCATGTTGCCGTGTATTAAAGGGACATTCATAGCCCTGGAGGCGAGGTGAAGTAGGGTTTAACGTTGCGTTCAATATTATTGCAATTATATAGCAACATGCATGCATGTGTGTGTGTCTGCCTGTACTAGCCTGGAATCACGTCCGTGTCTTAATGCTGCACCCCCTACCACAGTTTAACATGGATACCCCACTCAGAAGAAACATCATACTGACTCTAAACCAACCAGTCCTTGTTTTTGGCCTTGATGCCGAATGCCAGGCAGGGTAACAACAAGTACCATCTTTTAATGGGTTTTTTTCTATAACACACGGCCAGGGAATCGAACCACCAACCTTTAGTCAGTCGCGTGCACTCTATCCACAGGACCACAAAGAAGGTTCATAACTATGGAACACATTACAACTGGCACAGCCTAGGTGTGTGACATGATAGAGTGGTTCTCTGGGAAATACCTATGGAGTACTGCTCGTCAGCTACACATTGAACGAAAGCTTACCACTCTAGTGAAAACCTTCAGTGTTCCCAAACCAGGGAATCAGGATCAGGGATATCCTGGGATTTGAACACAGAATCACAGTATCCTGGTCACTGAGGGGATTTGGTGACCTGTGCCCTGGGAAAGGCAAGTGCTTGAAATGAGGACCTCAGCAGTATTTCAGCGTTTACATGAGGGACACCCGTAGGTCTTCACACTGGAGGAAGGATAAAGGATACAACCCGCTCCCGAGGGGCTGGTTGAAAATGTCAACATGAGGGAGAGGGACAAACCCGACAGACAAAGTCCCGGGTTTCATTCCAAATCCCAATAACAATTTTTAACCAAACCTTATAAACTGTAAGAAAATCTAAAACAACATTCATCAACAATTATGTTTCCACCACACTAACCATGAACTTCAGGAAACAGACATAACATATTTCTTGCTGATAAACGTGTACTGAAATTCATAAACATGATAAAAGCGTCATGGTTTATCAGTGCCATTGTAGCCTTGTTGTTCACTCACTAGGCAACAAACATAAGGGTTGGCAGTTCAACCCCTATGAAAAAAACCTTCTGATCCCCCGGAAGTATTTCCTAAAGTTAGCATTAGAATGTGCGTTATTTGGACTGTGTTCAATGGGAGGAGGTCTTTATTTAGACTATCCCTGGATAGAGGTATATTCTGAACAAACTCCCAACTGAGAGGTTATTTTACATACAAAAAGTACTGTAGAAACAAAAGTGTAATGTCACTGGAGGTTCATAAAGTTTGGACAGGTCAACAAACACCACTGTACAAGTGCAAGTCCATACATTAAACTCTCAAATGGGATGGTTAGGGTCATGGCTGAAAGACTAATGCATTGTTATTGCCAAACACCAGGAAGAATCCTCATGTGCAAGTCAAATTGTGACCACGGGAACACAACTGAGGAAATCCTGTGTCAGTGAGTTGATTTGATAAATGTATTGTAAACATGTCTTACGTTCCTGCACAAGGATGAGAATCAGAAAGAAGTGATGCCAAGTGTTCAGTTCACAAAGCCATCTTAGTGCTAAGATGACCACAACCCACACGGCCATACGACAGTCATATACTAAGATAATTTTGTAGGAACTGGGCCCTGGTTTGGCTGTAAAAAAAATCTCATCTTAGTATTTCTGTGATGTGCTAACTCACCTCTGATAAAGAACTGTGCCATTTGTAATCAAATACTAGTACTGTAAATCGTGAAATTAACGTGAGCGTGAATTAAATGCAAAGAATGTGAGTGGTTTTTGCTCACAGTAATTAACTTTGCAATTATGTCTCCAAATGACTAGCAACAATAAGACAGCCTCACTGCACACTTTGGATAGTGGAAATACCAACTTGAATATAAACACTAACACAGTTTATTGAGCAGCAGTTGTAATAAGTATATGCCAATGTCATTAAAAGAATAGGAATTACACAATAGGCATCCGTTGAGTTATCACTGCTGGCATCAAGAGTTCTCCCCACTCGTGTCAAGCTTGTTGACACCTTCTCCTCATACCAATCAGTGAACAGTTGTTGGTTCAATTATTTTATTGATTGGATTAAGGTAAGGATATACATCATTCCACTGGGGACGGGGTGGGGGGGGGACGGGGTGGGGGGAGTCGCACCGACATTGAGTCACATTTTTGGTTTGGGGTCAGCAGTAGGGCTGTTACAATTCACTCGCGTATTCGGTGAATCTAACTCTATCCATTCACGAATTGAATTCGTTATTTGTTGCCACTAGAGTCGAATATTTAGCGGTATCGCGATATTTTACTTCACGCTACAAGCATTGATCACAGTTGCACACTAAGTAAAAAATATTGATTCATACCTTAAATGTTTACTTTAATGCCTGTTACACCAAACACTAATTAGTAGTGAAAAAGTATCAGTGAAAAAGTAAATATTTTCACACATTGCCCCATACTTGACACTGCCAACTGTAAATCGTCAGTGTGCCAGGTATTCGACTATCCTGTCTATGAAAAAGATGGCTTACACCACTGGTAAGAGCACATAAAAGTATCGTAATATGTATCGGATCGTGAACAAGGTATCGGGATATGTATCGGATCGCACAGTTGGTGTATCGTCCCAGTCCTAGACTCTACATGCTCCTGATTGTGACGCCTATCAAGTCTATTCGACATATCATTAGTCAACTCGAATTCTAAACCACCATCTTTCAATTACGTATAATAGAATTAAAAAATGCATTAGTGACAGAAGAGAATTCCAGTTGATACAGAGCTGCTTGGCCTGACTTGTCTGAACAAGGTCACACAAACAAATGGCATAATCATCTCATTCATGAAAAAAGGCCGACCTAGTGCATGAGCTCTGTGGACAAGCATCAGATGAATCAACCTTTTCTCATTGTGGAAGACATCCTGTTACATGGTCTTCTCTAAACAAACACATCTCACCATATCTTGTGTCAGAGTGATTTACACATCTGCTTCAGCACTGAGAACCTAACCACAATGTACAATTAGTTGTATGTCGAGCAGTGTCCTGCAGAGCTTCACGCTTAGCATGAAAGTCGAGGTGCCCTTCCTAACCCTAATGTTGAATATTTGAAATTAATGTGGTCCCTCCATTCAAATAAACAGCAGCAAGCCTAAAGGACCCAAGGACCCCCCTCCCCCTCCCCACCCCCTTAATTCCTAACACTGACACTTGATGAAAATGGTTTGAGATACCATGAAACCATCATCTGTGAAATGACCATGTTTTTTTACTGGTGTGGCTGTTAGGATCGTTGTTGGCACAAGTACTACAGAAAAGTATACAAAAAATACCCAAACCAAAATACAAAGTACATACTGCACTACAGAGTGACTGAACATGCAGCACACACAACAAAGTTTACGCAGCAGCTAAATTAATTGAGAAAATAGACTCCTCCTGACACTTTTGCCAAGCTAGGGTGTATTCGTGTACACAGGAGTGAGTGAGTGAGTACGGTTTTACGCCACTTTTAGCAATATTCCAACAATATCACGGCGGGGAACACCAGAAATGGGCTTCACACTTTGTACCCATGTCGGGAATCAAACCCAGGTCTTCGGCGTGACGAGCAAACGCTTAAACCACTAGGCTACCCGACCGCCCCGTGTACACAGGAAGGTGCTAGGGGTGCATTTAGGTATAGAATAAGGTACTGACAATACCCATCAGCCATAGCACTAAAGTAACAAGGGTCATTTGGACCTTTTTCACATTCGATTGGACCCCCCACACACACACCTCTGCTGTGTGAGTCAGTGCTTAACACTGACCAAACTTTGTTAGTGGTCCAAAGGACCAGCACCAAAGCAAATCTACTGATCTTGTTAGATCTCTACTAGACACAATGGTGCTTAGAGTTTAGCCCATGTAGACTCGATCTATTACTGATTTCACAGCCATACAAACTTAAATTACCGTATTCGACGCAATAAGCGCCCCGCTCTAATAAGCGCCCACGGTGACATTTGCTAAGATATTGGCTAATGAACAATCCCAATTAGCACCCCTTCCGATTGATCAATGTACACATGACTTATTTATTCGCGTATAATACGCAATCGTGTGTTATATGCACCCTTAATTATGGGCATTTAATTCTGGAAAAATATATCTGTCGTACATAAACATTTCAGACTGTCAGCATAATTCACGAAAGTTATCTTTCAACTCTGTATTTTTCACCAAAATAACATTCTAATAAGAGCCCCCTATTTCTAATTTTGAGAGCGCCCGTGGCGCTTATTACGTCGAATACGGTACTTTGTTGTCTAGACCATACCACCATTTATTTAATTTTACTGGTCCTTAAGAAAATATACAAGACTCAGATCAGCAGACCAGTGTTAGTGTAGAGCACTGTGAGTGAGTGAGTGAGTTGAGTTTTACACCACTTTTAGCATTATTCCATCCATATCATGGCTGTCATTTTGAAGCACTGAGCAGTCCCCCACAAGACATCAATATGTGGACAAAACGTCCATGGTTATATTTACAGTTGGAGCCTGTTAAATTCTCGTGTTTAGCACCTTTCATAACTCAAGACAGAAGCATGATGGAATGGAAATGATTATTGTGTAACTGTAGTGTCACTTTTAAGTGGGTACAGTGTTACGCCACTTTGGGCAATATTCCATCAGTATTGCACCATCAATATCACATCATCAATATCAATGTGCTTCACACATTTTACCCATGTCACTTTTAAGTAATACAATAATGACAATCAATGACAAATGACAATTGAACCAAAACGGTATCCATATCGATCCACCACCTTTTCCGAAGCATCAACAAAAAGCTCCGAATGGCTGTCTGCACCCACTGCAATGTATCTGTAGCACTGGCACAAGTATGCCAGCCGAGGTCCCATATACAACTTGTCTCCATGACATAACTACACAACTAAACTATTGATCGGACTCACCATTCTGCCCAGGGAAGGACTGTCATAATCATCAACTGCTGCTGCTGCTGCTGCTGCTGATGTGAGTCACTATATGTCGGCTCTGACACATAGGAAAACCAACCACTGTGTTAATTATAGGTGATAAATATTCACAATACAGTTCAGCTACATAGATCCAAGACACCTCACGGACTGAGAACAGTCAGAAGTGTTTGTCCATCACTGCCACCATGCCAACATTAAATACACGCTATCAGTAAAATCACCAAGAGCACAATGACCACGTGGGCATGTGACTGAAGTTGTTCTTATTTAAACATCAGCTGTGCAGATACCTGAACTTTCCAACTGACATATTTTTCCTACATTAGTCATTTATTTGCCTCTTAATGCAACTGAACCAAATAATTGAAATGTTTCCTATCCTGAATTGTTGACTCACTAGAAAAACATGGAGCTGTAATTTCAGTTTACATTATCATATTCCCACTACTATTGTCAATTTCTCTTGATCAACATGATCAATATGCCATCAATGAATTTGATAACATCATTGCAAAATTGTGAGGTAGAAATAGACAAATAGAGTATTCACACACAAATAATCCAAATTGAAATGAAACGTCACACCTATTTGCCATTCTACATGTTCTATTTGCACAGATCAATGTACAGCCATACTGGGATAAAAATATCAACTTTGTACCATCCGTGATGCGATCCAAGATCTGTTAACTTTGAAGGGGAGTTTTGAATGCATCTCCACATGTATCTGTGACAAGGAGATGCTAAATCAGAGGGCCTAACAGTGCAGACCTAACCTGAGGAACATACCTTGTGGATGTCTAACTGAAGCATTTTGAAAGGGAGGGACTTATCACATTGGAACATGCAGTGACCAATCAGATTGACAGCTCTTCAATTCAATAAAACACAGACCAATCAGAAGTGGCCATTCTCTTGTTATTGCATTACCGACTTCTTTTAAATAATAATGCAGTCAACACATGGCATCTTTATCAAATTAAAATAATTGGTGTAATGATTAACATGGTTAACGTGGTTATATTTTCATAATGGAGAAAGGATGAGAAACATGGGAGTTTTTGCAATGTGGACAACCCCACATAATTGTTTTTCACACATCCGGGATATATTGATTATTACCTCCTTAGCTGGTCACTAATAAAAGCACCACAGAGATCAAGGCTTTTAGCATCATTTTCAGTAGATTTTTGCGTTACTTTTTAGACTATTATTAGCTGTGCTTACAAGAACAAACAGAACGTTACGAGACTCATGCTTCGGACTAGTGGCTGAAGTCACGGACTGGAACAATTATGTAATATTAGTCCACATCAGCATGACCAGTGGGTCTGCACACCTTTAGTTGTATTTCTCCAAGCATGGGCTTCACATTTTGGTTGTACCCACGGGGGGAATTAAACCCATTCTTCAGGGTGATCATGTAAGCAATGAACACATCAAGCTCTGTTGTGTTTATTTCGCAGCATCCTAAAGTACCATGTGGTCAGACATGACAGGGAAGGCTCTCTTGATTCTCGTGGACCGACTATCTCGATCTCCAATGATGAAGGTTGTAAACTCTTCCTACATCAACACAGTTTTCCCCCGACAGTGTGTTAATAGACCATCTGCACAAACACCCTGATCTGGTGATGTTAGACTATTCTAGGTTATCACAGAATCTAGTTGTAGTGTCATGGTCTAAACAAACATTATTGTGAACTACCAACACATATATTCCATCAATCATTTTCGTCATCCATAAATACTAATAATTATTATCCTCCTCTCGTTCCCTCTCCCTTGACATCAGCATGGTCACATCGACAAAAGGATCACTGACTGCCATCATAGGGATACACAAGAAAATTCAGGTTTACTTTCTCGAAATCTAACTCCAAAGTGGAATGAGAGAGTGAGTGAGTTTTGAATAGTGTCTCTAAACAGAAATACTGTACAAAGTGGCGGGTATCCAAACTAATCATCATCGTTTTCATCATTCTGCTTTCAAGTTAGATTTCGAACATAAAAGGTCTGTAAACGATTTAAAAAGAAATTATGAACCCTACCAGCAGTAAGAAAACAGATGAAGGTCATTAAATAACAAGAGATGCTTAATTCTTCTCTTTCAGATTCAAAAGAATGCTTTGGCTTCATTTTGACCACATGAAATATCCTCAGCTAAAGTCCTCGAATGACATTTAGACACTTGTGGACAGAGTCAGTAAGGGTAAACATTCATGAAACATGGTGCAATACATCTATACACAAGACTAAGCTGTGTCACCCACACCAGTGATTTGACATCATTATACTTTATCCAATGCATCATCTCCACAAGACACCAAGTTATGAACATAATGCTGAAGGTACCAGTGAAAGGAGACTCTAACATGGAGTGAAACGACGACAGTAGCCTCCAATGTAGGACCACTATTGCAGATACTCACCAGAGTGATCAGCCAGTAAAACACGTTACAAATTGATCTGGTACGGAACCTTCACTGACGGTACAGCAGTTGATAATTGGCTAATTCTCACTGTTGTTACGCCATTCAGCATGTACAGACCAAACTGGATACCACCTAATAGCCACCCTGTCTTGATACAGTGAGAGCCAAAATACAAGAGTTCACCCTCAAACTATGTGTTTGTCCAACACGAACTGGGAAATGTGACCATGCAGAAACGGCTTATTGACCAGGCTGTTTCAATCCATAGAAATACAGCCATGCGATCTGATTTCACAAACTTGGAATTGGCAAGAGTAGTCCTTCATTAGAGGAGAGTGATCTCGCCAATTGGCCAGCCCATACATATCCATGCCTTGCGAACTTGTATAATATAAATCAGCTGATTGTAATTGCCACTGTTTTAAGTGAGAGGGAAGCCATTGCACCACTGGTGTTTTTTTCACTGTCAAGATCGCTTGGTTCTTCTGAGGTATTGATCCCTGCCTTGAAAGGTTTGATATCATTTCAGGAAACCGGCTCCATCAGAAGATATCTAATTAGGAATGGGATAACCAACGTGAGCCATCTTTCACATCCTTCCACCAAGTTCTTCACAGTTCCGCAGCAGAATTAACATTCAGACAGGTTACATTTGATGTCAGAACCGTATTATCATTAAAGATATTTTCTCTGGCAACTTAGCCTCGGTAGACAAGATCAAGAGGCACAACATATCATGTGTACAAACAATTCCCTGCAGGGAGCTAATTCCAAATGTCTAAAAAAGAAAATTTGGTTAGATTACACGAGAATCGTCTCTGAAACCATCACTTGCTGGGGTTACGTATATTTTGATACCTATCTTTGTGTTTTTCTTAAACTGATCCACACCAGATTCTTTAAACATGTTAAAATAATTATGGCATACTTCAAAAGATAAACTACCACAGTGGTTACAAAACTCAAAGTTTCTTTTTGACTTGAAAAAAATAGTTAAACAACTATTAAATACTACCAAGCAGAAGGAACCAATACATTACTTTTTCCACAAACTCTTACTTCTTTGATGTCTGAAATCGTGCTTCTATTCTTGTCAAATGAAGTTAAGGAACACTCAAATCTTTCCTTTTACTATACATGCTATAGTTAATCTGTCATGGTAGATGCGTTAATTTGATATTTGAACCTTCCCAAGAACCTACACTGTTAAGGCTGACTCAGCACATTCAGTGTATGTCAGAACAATTAAGACTGCCTATCTCAGCAATGATTATACAGAGCTGGTAGGGTGTTAACCATTTACTGATTTATTATGGTAAGTACTTGATTACCCAAGGATTCGCTTAATGAATGGCTCAGCCCTGCTAACCATTACACACTATACTTTCCAGGGTAAAGTTTCCTCTTCTGAATATTATTAGATAAATGTATTTACAGAGGGGCTGACATTTTGAACCAAAACCATTCCATATCATCACCTTTATTCCACAGTCTGTAACACTTTCCTACTGTAGCCATTGAACCATATTCAAATACACTAGCAGTGAACACTAATCAGCTCTCATCCCAATAATGACAACAGGAAAACTGCTGAGGAGGAGTTAGGATACGAGCCAATGAGAAGGAGGAGTTAGGATACGAGCCAATGAGGAGGAGTTAGGATAAGAGCCAATGAGAAGGAGGAGTTAGGATACGAGCCAATGAGAAGGAGGAGTTGGATATGAGCCAATGAGGAGGAGGAGTAGAATAAGGGCCAATGAGGAGGAGGAGTTGAATAAGGGCCAATGAGGAGGAGGAGAATAAGGGCC
The DNA here is from genome assembly GCF_023055435.1 of Haliotis rufescens. Taxonomy (NCBI): domain Eukaryota; kingdom Metazoa; phylum Mollusca; class Gastropoda; order Lepetellida; family Haliotidae; genus Haliotis; species Haliotis rufescens. The sequence continues at coordinate 632,382 of NW_025963891.1, read as the reverse complement.
AATGAGGAGGAGGTAGAATAAGGGCCAATGAGGAGGAGGAGTAGAATAAGGGCCAATGAGGAGGAGGAGTAGAATAAGGGCCAATGAGGAGGAGGAGTAGATTAAGGGCCAGTGAGGAGGAGGAGGAGGAGGAGGTAGAATAAGGGCCAATGAGGAGGAGGAGGTAGAATAAGGGCCAATGAGGATGAGGAGAGGTAGAATAAGGGCCTGTGAGGAGGAGTAAAATAAGGGCCAATGAGGAGGAGGTAGAATAAGGGCCAATGAGGAGGAGGAGGAGGAGGAGGTAGAATAAGGGCCAATGAGGAGGAGGTATAATAAGGGCCAATGAGGTGGAGGAGGAGGAGGTAGAATAAGGGCCAATGAGGTGTGCGCTTAATGTGGGAGGAAAGCCCGAAGTGATGCAGGTCTCAGACATTTACCACTTCGGTGAAACCCACGAGCATAGGCATGTGCTGACAAACCTAGAAACATAATTAGGGCAAACTGGGATTTGAACCCACAATCATAGGTTTCTGACGTGCCAAAGGAATGCAACCCTGCACAGCGAATCGCGGCGCCTTAGACAACTGGGCCACCCATGACCCTCCAATGAGGAGGTAGAATAAGGATCAATAAGGAGGTAGAATAAGGGCCAATGAGAAGAAGGAGGTAGAATAAGGGCCAATGAGAAAGAGGTAGGGTAAGGGCCAATGAGGAGTAGGAGTTAGAATAAGGGCTAATGAGAAGGAAGGGGTAGGATAAGGGTCAATGAGAAGGAGAAGGTAGGGTAAGGGTCAATGAGAAGGAGAAGGTAGGGTTAGGGTCAATGAGAAGAAGGTAGGGTAAGGGTCAATGAGAAGGAGAAGGTAGGGTAAGGATCAATGAGAAGGAGAAGGTAAGGTAAGGGTCAATGAGAAGAAGGTAGGGTAAGGGTCAATGAGAAGGAGAAGGTAGGGTAAGGGTCAATGAGAAGAAGATAGGGTAAGGGTCAATGAGAAGAAGGTAGGGTAAGGGTCAATGAGAAGAAGGTAGGGTAAGGGTCAATGAGAAGGAGAAGGTAGGGTAAGGGTCATTGAGAAGGAGAAGGTAGGGTAAGGGTCAATGAGAAGGAGAAGGTAGGGTAAGGGTCAATGAGAAGAAGGTAGGGTAAGGGTCAATGAGAAGGAGAAGGTAGGGTAAGGGTCAATGAGAAGAAGAAGGTAGGGTAAGGGTCATTGAGAAGGAGAAGGTAGGGTAAGGGTCAATGAGAAGGAGAAGGTAGGGTTAGGGTCAATGAGAAGAAGGTAGGGTAAGGGTCAATGAGAAGGAGAAGGTAGGGTAAGGGTCAATGAGAAGAAGGTAGGGTAAGGGTCATTGAGAAGGAGAAGGTAGGGTAAGGGTCAATGAGAAGAAGGTAGGGTAAGGGTCAATGAGAAGGAGAAGGTAGCGTAAGGGTCAATGAGAAGGAGAAGGTAGGGTAAGGGTCAATGAGAAGAAGGTAGGGTAAGGGTCAATGAGAAGGAGAAGGTAGGGTAAGGGTCAATGAGAAGGAGAAGGTAGGGTAAGGGTCATTGAGAAGGAGAAGGTAGGGTAAGGGTCAATGAGAAGGAGAAGGAAGGGTAAGGGTCAATGAGAAGAAGGTAGGGTAAGGGTCAATGAGAAGGAGAAGGTAGGGTAAGGGTCAATGAGAAGGAGAAGGTAGGGTTAGGGTCAATGAGAAGAAGGTAGGGTAAGGGTCAATGAGAAGGAGAAGGTAGGGTAAGGGTCAATGAGAAGAAGGTAGGGTAAGGGTCAATGAGAAGGGAGTGAGGAGGGAGGCTGAACGCCTTTTTGGGTTAATTTGAAAGGTCAATATTAAAGTTATGAAATAACCAGACATGTTCAAATGGCTAACAACTATCCTTTTTTTCTTACACTTTCAGATGAAGTTCCAACCATGTGTTTATAATGTTCTTCTGTACATCTCCAATGAAGATCACCTTGGTCACAGACTTGCTTAAATTCAAATATTTGCACAAGCCTTGTGTAATCATCCTACCCATACTGATAGGATCATCCTGCAAAATTCCATGACTATATTGCTTTAAATCTCAGTAAAAACTGAAGCAGCCACAAAACCCTGAACGCATAACCTTTGTTCTCCAGAAGAAACAGGGATCAGTCCTCTGAGGTGCTTTGTGCCCTGCAGACAGAATCTTTAAGTATGAGGCCCAGCTTGAAGTAAAGGCAGAAATACAGGTAGATTTGAGCCACCTGAGACTCAGCTGCTGAGCGGTAATGTAAACACACTAAAACAGCCAACACTAATGTACACTGATGAACGAGGCTCACTCTCCATGTAAGATATCACTACATGACCTTGGGCTTCCTATTACAAACACCGGGATCAATATAAAGACCAACACAAGGAGGGAAAGAGGTCTTCATACTGCCTCTCTAAACATACACAACAAATATTCCATCTGCACTTATGTTGTTTATTGTGCCGAACACGTTGAGGATTTTGATATTGCCTGCAAAAGCAATTAAAATAACTGCATTATGTGGTAATATCGACAGCACTCGATACTTTGGTTCACGAGTCAACAACCCTACTGAGCAGCACATCAGAACACATTGTGTAGTTCACGGAAAGTTACACTTTTAAAAGAAACACTATTTCTAATCGTTTTGAGCCAATTCATGAGACAAATATATATCCTCAGAAAGATTCTTAACTTTTCCCTGGTTTATTGATTGATTGAGTATGGTTTTACACCGCTTTTAGCAATATTCCAGCAACTTCACGGCAGGGGACACCAGAAAGGGACATCACACATTGTACCCATGTGGGGGATCAAACTCGGGCCTTAGGCGTGACGAGCGAATGCTTTAACTACTAGGCTACCCCAACGCCTGGGTTCTGAGACTTAGCTTACAGAGGGCCTTGGGCGACAGGTTAACTTCTAGTCTATCATGTGTCCAGCAAGTCTTGATGTCAACAGTTGAAAATATTAGGTTTAAGTGGCATTTAGAAGCAGTTGTTTCAACATTGAGATTGTTGACAGAAGGATATTCATGCCTTAGTAAGATCTACAAAGATTGGGAAAATGCCAATCCTACCTCAAACCTGGTTCTTACAAATATAACAATAGTAAACATGATAAATAACTAAACAAAGAAAAACAAAATGTGTTTATAAATATCTACAAACATGAGAGGCAGACATGTAAACTTATTCTCAATTGTAACTAAATTACACAGTTATTATTAATAACATGAAGTTATTATAAAGAAAACTTCTAATATAAGTGTCGTCGTTTTTTATATTAAGCTGAATGTGAAAGAGGTGAACCACACATAAGCATGTTTAACCATATCAGTTCCACCAAACCCATACATGTAAATCTTTCAAGGTATAACACTCCGGCAAAACATATTCCAGACAAACGGTAGAAAAATGTGTTTAAAGTATACATGCATTCTGAACACATAACGAAAGTCTGTGCCAAATATAGCTACTGATGATCGGCAGAGGAGAGAAAAATGTGTGGAAGAGGCGGATTGATAACAACTACCAGAAACTGCTGGCGGGGATGAAACACTATCTACTGTGTTGTAGCAGGCTCACATGGACTTGTACTACACCATGGAAACTCCACACAACTACTTCCCAGCGTTAGTATCAGGTGACAACCTCCACACAACTGCTTCCTAGTGTCAGATGACAGAGTTCGGTAAAGCAGCAGAAATTAACGCAACACATTTAGCAATCAGTCCTTATCCCATTTCTGGCAAGCAAATAACAATACATTCTTCTCTTTGTAGCAAAGCGAATAAAAATTCACATATTTACACAAAAATCCACAAATAATGCGAAACTACTCTGGGTGTTGTCATTGAGTGGCTAGAATCATTTACTAGCCCTGTGATGAACTTTCCTAATTTCTCTGTTGTTTAACGCTGCACTCATCAATATTCCAGCAATATGATAGCAGTCTGTTAATAATCAAGTCAGAACCAGACAAACGAGTGATTGGTTTAATAAGCAGCGGTCCGGACATCAGGGGAACTCTGACAGACACCGAGCCTGACCACAAGAACCAGTAAATCCCCTTGTGAGACGAGCATGCTAATCTAACCCAGCACCACCACAGAGGTTGCATCCTTAAATACACATTCCTAGTAAATTGTTTGAGAGGCACAACTTAGAAGTTGACGGATGACAAAGTAGACACAACTTTATTTTCTGTAAAGGCGACATTTCGGTATAACGATGGTATAGATCCTTATACCTTTGTCAATCAAGAAGTTGTTATCCATAAATTGTGTTTACTTTGATATTCAAATAGGTTTTCAGAATCAGTAAACATGGTAAGCTTACATTGATAAACATACTTGACATACACTTCTCCAAGTTTGATAGGGATATGTTTATGCTTCCATGATATCAAAAGTCTCATGAGGTGCACAGGTCACCTTTGTATATTGAAATTAATTTATTCAACAACTATACAAGATTTGAAAATAAATTTAGACATAGCACATCCTAGGTCATGTGCAATGGAAGGCAATGGAAACATCCGCTCTCGTGGTACTCATGGTCATCCGGGACAATAGGAATACCCAGAATTCTTAGTTGATAACAGCATACAATGTTGGCAAGCAAAGCAGGTGCCCCTTGACTAATCAACCCCTATAGAGTTATTGTTATTACATAGCATGACCAGCATGACAATAACCATCATCCCTCCGGATGAGGAGTGCACATGAGGAACCCCTTCATGTGTTCTGCTTTCATTAGAGAAGAGTACTTTCAACACGTCCAAGCAGGAAGGGGCGGATGCACAGGAAGTGACATCCCGCTCCTCTGGGATCAAGCAATTTTAGTCACTTGTAAAACTCATGCAGGATTTTGTGTGGAGTAAGTTCTACTAATAATCTATAATTTTTTGAAAATGACACTAACAATTTGGCCAAACCAATCCTGAATTATGAATCACTGGTGCAATATTTCCCAGAGGTCCTATCTACAAACTATTCATTGCGTTACACTGATTTTGCTAGAGACAATTGTCTACAGGACATTTTCATATTTTGGTAGGACATTCTTCTATGCCTTTACTAAAATTGAAATACCTTCGAGTTATTTCAAATAACAATCAGCATGATCAGTCAAAATCCTAAAAAATGAACCGATCTGAAAGCCTGCTTTATAATAGTCATAACGTTATGTTAAACTATAGAGATATGATAGTTGCAGTGCTACAAATGCTTTTTGGATCAGCCCCCGACAACCAAATCATAAAACCTTTTAATAACACAATGACCAGTCCTGTACCACGATTATTAGGTATTTCAGGAAATTAACAAAACCAAGTCCATCCCGCTCAATTTCACAATGAAATCAGCATCAGAAAATAGATTAGGAGAGAAATTTATTGTGTAATAAAATACTTCATAGATTACAAATAGTCTAAACAACATCATCTTCCTGAGGCAAGGGCATTTACTGACTGTAAAAGTCCAGTTTCCACCCTTGCCAAACTAGGCTGGCATTATGAAGTTATATTCCTCGGGAAGATGCCACAACTTATACATGTATGTTCTCTCTCATATGTTCATGTGCTGTTTCTGACTTCAAGACCAAACAACAGGCATGGTAAGGAAAACTGTGGACATTTTGACATCATTAAAGTTTACCCATGGTATATGGAACCACCTGATGCTCATTAGTTGGCCAGTGTGACAAGCATGAGGCACTGGGGACCTGCTGTCCAAGGATCCCCACAGGAAGGTGCGCTGCATAGGCCATATAATTACACATAGGTCAGTTCCACAAGGTCAGATTCTTCCAAACCAGCACCGGGCCACAAGGTAACAGTAGCCAATAGAGGCGGTCATTGTAGGGGTCAGCGAGTACACGTTCAACACGTTATCCTGGATTCCACTGCAATGGTCCCAGGAGATACTTCTAATGTTTGGACTTCCAGATTGCATCCATGTATTAAGGTTAATCAAAATACTTCAAAAGAATTACTTCAAATCATATACAGATTCACAAATGGAAAGATGGCATACATATGAATGTTTCTTCATTTCTTAAAAGATTGCAGTTTACGACTAAAATGAATGAAATCAGAAAAAGTAGTCACTGACCTGCCTTTTTAATATGACAATCTTCAGTGCAAATAGTGATGCTGGTGAAATGACATTACATTCAGATAAACTTTTAAGCCCTGTGCCCTGTGGTTCTCAAGAACGCATTAGAAAACTGGAATTTTAAATGTTCCCCCCAAAATAACACAATCAAATGACAGTCACTTCTTCATTAGTCAAGCCGTATCAGAGGGCAGCACAGCCAGAGCATGGTAAATGTGCAAGGTCTTTCAACTGCAAAGGTCAATGTCAAGGTGACCAGGGGTCAGAGGGTCATGTTCCTTTTATGCAGTCCGACCCTACTTTGAAGTGCTGTTGGACCCTTGCCCTTGCTTCCATGACTGAAGCAATGGCTATTTTGTCTGTGACCTGCCAATGGGTAACTGACACACCAATCTGGCCTAAACTCTGGCCTGCAGTCGGTGAGCAGTTTCGGCCTGCTTTATCCTCTTTCTCTATTCTCTCCTATGTCCAAAGGTGTAGGATGGTGAAACTGAGATGAAACCGACAGCCTCTCCTAATGTTGCCGGAACCATTTCTTTCGAGGTCAAGTTAAATGGAACATACCATATATGTTAGGCCTAAAATAAACTACACACACATGTATATCAAATGTCAATTTCAGATCAACTAGAAATGGGAACTAGCAATTTTGGATCACACGTGGGACATTGGAGTAGCACCTCCATTATCCAATTATTTGCTAATCATATTTAATAATATAACATTATCTACCAAGCTGCGAATATTGTCTATATAATAATAATAATAATAATAATAATAATAATAATAATAATAATAATATTAGTGAGTGAGTGAGTGAGATTGGTTTTATGCCACTTTTAGCAATATTCCAGCAATATCATGGCGGGGGACACCAGAAATGGGCTTTACACATTGTACCCATGCCGGGAATCGAACCTGGGTCTTAGGCGTGACGACTGAATGCTTTAACCACAAGGCTACCCGACCGCCCCTATAATAATATGAAACCATTTCACCATTCTGAATGTGAACTGTGTCATTTGAAGGTAAAATTTCACATGGCATATCCACATAATCTTTGGTTTGACCTACACGAGGCAGGAAGTGACAGATCGGATTATCCTATGTTTCTCAGAAAGAAGTGAAAGAAGCCATCTCTATGACCAGCTGATGACGTACAGACATCACAACAATCGAGGATGTATTTCATGGATTCCAGTACTAATCACTTTTGTTCCTGACACTAGACCTAGACAACATTGGCACTTTGCCATCAGCATCTCAAAGGTCATAAATACCATTTGCAAATGTTTCAACAAGAAGTGTCAATACATTCAACATAAACAATTAAAACCCCGACAACATACAGAGCCAAATGACAATGCAATACCATATATAGTAAGTAATTAACAACCATTCCATCCCCGACCTATCAGCTACCAATGCTGTCCAAATTACAGAACTGTAATTGCCAATGGATATCTAAATATCAAACTCTATCAATATTCAAATTCTCACACCCTCAATGTCCGAGAATGATCGGTAGCTATAATTCGACTTCCACGCCATCAGGCGAAGACACTCTCATACTGAGTGCCCCCCTCAACCAAGAGGAGGAGGAGAGGCAATCATCAGCGAGCACAACTATCGGAAACCAATCAATTCTGACAAAAATAGATGAGAGTCACCTCCTACCCTCTGTTCACTAGTCTCTGAACCCGAGCCTCGCTGTGTCTTTTCATCAGGCATGGGGACAGGCGGGACAGCATCCAAACAACTGCCAGCTTCCAGGCTAATTATGTGCATGTATTTGTTCAAAAATCCTTAATGAAAGTTTGATTGGGCGACATAATGTGACATCAAACACTGCCACCTTTGCAGTAGTCCAGCCCAAAATATACTTGAATATGCCGGACGTGGGTCTCCCGAGACGCTATTTCTTATTGAGCCAGGGCTATCTGTTTTATTGATCAGCATCCTAGACAGATACTGGCCAGGCTCACCAGTGAGAACCACACTTGCCCGAAAGAAGATGAATAAATACTCCAACCATTTCGGACAGTTCCTGGCTTCCACTCCGATGTCGAGCATGCTTTCCTGGTTTACCCTTCAAGCATGAAGAATTATCAATCAGGGTCTGGGTATTAGAGTCAGTTCTATTGCCAGACAGAAACTGTCCGTGAATCTCTGACGTAACTGAACCATTTGTGGATGTCAGCGATCTGATTGCTAATGACACCAGGGCACGTTGACTCCGGGTATGGCTACACTCACTCTCTCCCCCCTTAGGTATCTGCTTGAGGCCCATACTTCCAGCAGAAAGAAGGATCAGTGAAACTATTTATTACCATTTAAAAAGGAAAGCCTTTGCCTCTTCAGTTACGAAAAAGTGACAGTCTGCGCTTTACTGCAAGGGCACATGCCATTCAACAAATGACTGGGGTTGTTTATAGGGAGAGGGGGGAATTGAGAAAGAAGAAAAAAGAACGAGTGGTGACCCCTTGAACCAATGTAAACATCCAGATGACTAATGCATAGTTTCGGAAAATATTCAATTTTGATGGATACAAACTACTACGCATACATTATGAGGGAGCCCCAATGAACTGTGGAAAATCTAGACTTGCTTCATTTGGGGCCATAGCATTACAAGGGCTGGTCAAAAGGGAAAATATAATGGTTCAGGGACTGTGAGACAACTACCAAACTGTTGGGGCAGGGCTGAAGGGGCACCTGTTCCTAATGTTCCCCAACGCCTATGACTAAACAATCCACTGCCAATCACAGATGCACTCATTATCTCTTGCATGAAGGTAAAGCCCTTCCCCATTCAAGAGCATACACACAGTTACACTAATGTTACACTAATGTTACTCTCTAAATTAAATTACCTGAATGAGAAAGGCTCGGCGATTTAGCGTTCCCTACCATCGCATTTTCGTTCCCAACTTTCATGGCATGATTATTGCAGATAGGAGCGTCAGATAGTTGGTTTAAATGCTGCTTTGAACACTATTTCAGTTATTTTACTGCATGTGAGGTTAATGTGGGAGGAAAGCCTGAAGTGAGGCAGGTCCTAGGCAGTTATCACTGTGGCATAATGATGATAATCAGGGTGAACTGGGGATTCAAACCCAAGTTTACTCACTCACTCTCTCAGATTCTGGCTACACTAAGGGGCACAACTCACTCTACAAGGAGTATGGTCTAAGACAACACAGACAAAATTTATGAATTTATCCCTCATATTATCAATTTAAATTTGTCTTTATAAGAGAGCTATACTCCTATAGCTAGAAATCTAGCCATAAAGTACCAATTGTTTATCCCAAACTAATAAATGTCAAGTAAGTTACGTGAGTAAGTTGCAACTCACCACTATGTGAGGAACAAGTGATTTAACTATTGACACACCAGCATGGCCCGACAGCAATATATCCACAACAAGTTACAACATCAACTGCTACCACACTAAACACCAAGATGCGATGTACAAAACAACCTCAGCGTTACGACAGTCGTAAGCCTATGTTAAGGTATGGGAGTTACAATCACCTTAGTACTAAGATCGCTCTGTACAACGACTAGGGGTGACTATTGGTCTGGAAATCACTATTGGGATAACTATTGATATTGAAAGAAACTATTGCGATAACTATTGATATTGCAAGCAACTATTGCGATAAATATCGATAGTTTTAGATGGATTTTAGAGTTGAATTAAACCTTGAAACTGAAGTTTCCTTTGAATGTGATAACCAAAAGCCAAACACTAGATTTTCCACCCAAGTTTGTCACAAACTCCACTTGACTGTCACCCTCCGCCATTGTACTTGATGAAAGACCAGTTGCTAAGCATCAAGGGCAGTTAACTCTAATCCTCCCTTGGCTGCGTTTGCGAGCGTGTTTCGGTGACTCAATCGCATGATATGGTAAATACAATCGAAACCATCGATATTACTAACTGAAAATACTATTGATCAGAAACTAATTTAACAATCGATATACTGACTTTAAGTGCTTACCCATAGCAATATATCGATATTTGATTGATCGTGACACCCCTAACAACGACACCCTGATAGTTTCAACAGACTGACAATCAACATACCTAAAATGCATGATTAGCATGGTGAGATGATTATGTTGGTCGAGCCCAGGGATAAACATCAGCGTAGTATATTTGTGATCCCTCTCTGGGTTATGTGTGATACCTTATGCTTATAGAAGGGATATCCTTGTTGGATTCAAAACTTAAAGTGAAGACTAAGTGAAGAAAATTAAACCTGTTGAATATCTTCCCAGAAAAGAAATATATTATTATGAGACAAATCTTCCATATGCTACTCAAAACAAGTTAAAGAACACCTGGTTCTTTCACATTACCATATTTACTATAGTTAATCTGTCATGCCATGACAGATTAACTATCCAGCTCCATACTCTATTTGTCCAATGGGCAGCACAGTGGACAGTATGTATTGGACATCATTTGTAAGTGTATAGGATGCACTATTTTGCATGGAGACAATGAGCTACATGTGGGTGTAGGGGCTGTCATTAGTTTAAAAGGCTTCAAGTATGAAGCTTCAGGGTGAACACGCATATAAACCTCATAAAGTCCTGTTGACCCCACGAGTGACAAATGTATCATAACAATTCACAAGCTACAAAGAATTACATTCTGTGACACATTTGTGTGACATTCAGCTCTTTCATAGGCTCGTAACTTGAAGTGCAAACAGGGTCAGTCGTGACATGACAAGCATGTGACAGCAGTATCCATACAAAACATGTCAATACCTTCACATCAGACTGAAATCACTGTGTATCATCAAAGTCACCTTCGTCTCCCATACAAACTTACAATATCTTGACAAGTCTCTGGAAATGAAGACATTCTCTGAACTCCTTTCTATTACATATCAAAAGATTATTATCATAAAATATGATATCATGTATGACTAAATGTCTGTCTACCAGCTCCAACAAAACCTCACGACCTATTAAGTCTTGGCAGACAGGTAGCCTTGACATCATGCTGAGCCAATAAATCAGTATGTCAGGGAGACAAGGTATCAAATTGTCAATAGTCACCCGTTTTCATTAACATATCAATGAGTGGAAGATGGGATATTGGTCAATGGTGTTCACAGCATGCATAATGAAAAGGCCAAAGATGCCAGGACAACTCTGTTACAACTTACAACATTTGGTTTTGAGACACAGCTCATGCAAAACCAGGCTTTCCTACGATTAAACTATGACCACAAATAATATTTACATCAATGTTGAAGATTATTGCACTTATATAGCGATATATATATATATATATACACTGCAAACATTCCCCAGTCTTAATTGAATATCTATTGAAGCTTTCACCACCTCAACTTAGTCAAGAACTATTTCATAGTCTTGGTTAGCAAAACATGGAATTTCATTTAAAAACAGATCAAACCATATCAAAGAAGGTTAAAGTTGACAAACACTTAGAACAATCCTCGCAATAACGCCCTTCACAATATCACTGGTTGGCTTAAACACCAGGGTAATCGGTACCTCCCATAAATGTCATTATTCTCCTTACAAGCACACATCTTCACGTCACTGCAAGCAGCATATCAAAAAACCCTTACTGAATTACACAAACTAATCCTGTTGTTATACATCTGGTAATAAAATGTGTGTATTGTATATTTAGATTTAGGTTCGTCATTTATTTGATTAATTTAATTCACATTTCCATTCATTTCCTTTGCATCAATTACAGCAAAATCATGAGTGAAGTGATCAGCAGATCACACCAATTCACCGTTCCTTACAGACACAATGATCAGAGTTCCACTAATTAGACCTTGATGTCAACCTCAGTGATCAAAATCTTTGGTCTTGGGTCTACTTCTTCAGCCCTTGTACAAAATCATCACAAACAATGTGGACAAGCAGTACGGAAACATGGTGGACAAGGAAGGAGATTGATAGTCATCACTTCAATGTCAGAAATAAGTACCAAATCTGCTTTTCACACATTTTCTTAAAAAATGGGATGCCAATTATTGCAGCGTAACTATGGCATTTCAGGAAATATCACTGCGAAAGATCAGGTTTTTAGTCTGAAAGCCTACACCTTATCCAACAGCAAATTACAGCTGACAACTTCTTGTCTGCAGAAGCATTACATCAGCACAAGACCTAGGGGCAAATTTCTCATAACACAGCACATTTACACAGTAAATTAGCACAATCAACTCCACCAGATAGCTGTAGAAAAAATACAACCAATCTATACAACACATGGATAGATGTGCAGTGCTTTTTCACAATCAATTCATACAGACATACATACAATTTGTTAGGTTAATTGCTAACACTGGAAGATCAATAGGACATATGAACTTGTAACACATTTATGGATATTTGTTCCGATTGTTTACCACCTATTAGACACATGACAGAGTACATAATTAAATTATGTATCATTTACAGCAATGTCTTGCTGGATTGGATGGCAGAGCTCACCTTACACACTCACGACATACACACATCACCAGGTGCTTAGGCTCAGGAAACATATGTTCACCTACCAGATGAGCTAACCTTGGAGGAGATTTATTAAACTGTAATAAATATAATAATATTTTACATGATCTAGCCTTAAGGTTTTACCAGATGCAAAATATTGCTTCTGCAATTCTCTCCAAAAACTGTTTGTTTGTGTCCTTAAAGCCAATTTGATTTATGTCCGTGGTACCGCACACATAATCATGATATAATATTTCACTGACCCTGCACTACCAGTGTTCCCGCTGGCTTTTGAAACTGCCAGTCCTCGTGGACTGGCAACTCTAAAAATTACCAGTCCCCCCTAATATTTGCCAGTCCCAACTTCCAACAGATGAAATAAACGTATGAAACTTATTTGGCCTTACTTCTTTCAAAATCATGTTCAGTGCAAAGATGTCATATCTGAAGTAACTTAGTTAGATCTATACGTCATTCACACAAACTGCAGTCACAATTTTCTCTTTTTTTCTTAATATTTCATGACGAAATCACTACAAATGGATATTTAACTTAGAAATATACAAGGGGAAACCCTGATGGTAACAGACCAGCTGACTTTGTTCGAAAAATGTACTTACCGTATTCGACGTAATAAGCGCCCAGCTCTAATATTAGTAATAAGCGCCCATGGCGATATTTGCTTGTGAACAATCCCAATTAGCACCCCTTCCGATTGATCAATGTACACAAAACTTATTTATTCGCGTATAATACGCACTCGTGTGTTATATGCACCCTTAATTATGGGCAATTAAATTCTTGAAAAATATATCCGTCGTATATCAACATTTCAGGCTGTCAGCATAAACCACGAAATTTATCCTTTAACTGTTTTTTTTACCAAAATAATATTCTAATAAGAGCCCCCTATTTCTAATTTTGAGAGCGTCCCTGGGCGCTTATTACATCGAATACGGTATATGTTTTGTTCAACAACAAAGATTTATAAGGTACTTAATTTGCCGGCCCACAGGGACTGGCAGTCACATGAATTACCAGTCCAATTTTACTGGTAAAAACCTGGTAACCGGGAATGCTGACTTCAAACAAAGTTAGCCCTATCTATTTATGTTAGACTTTACATTTTACGAGAATAGACACTTGGAAATCTTATCTAACTAGTCCACAGCTCTTTTTGGAGTAATAGTTTATGAAAAATAACTGGATTACGGGAGAAAACAACTAGTCCCTCTTCATTTTCACTTGTCACAGACCAACAGACTAGTGGCAATGTTTAACTCTTATTCTAGTAGCTTGTGGAGTGGTCAATTTTGAAACCCTATTTTCATGTCTGGTGCCAAAAAAGTCAGAACTGAGAGCTCCCAGAACTCACAAATAGCAAGGACCTGACAGCGAGAAACTATAGTCTGTTAACTACTTTTACCACCAACCAAAGGGTCTGTTAGCATGATCTGAAAGACTTTATATTTAATCAAGGGAGATTATTCTTACCCTAACCCAAACCCAAATGTCTGATGATAGGTTCTGCATAGTCAAGGGAGATAACTACAAAAACACATTTGAAACATTTTTTTTATATTAAAAATACACGTCTGTTTTGAGCATTTGTCCTGAGATAAATAAACAGAGTTACATATTAAACAAATATTGCATATTAACAGGTTGAATACACAACTTGAAACTTGGTAGAGGAAAATTCATTACAACATGTACAAATTACAAAACAGGTCAGGAATCAGTCAGGCAATGTAACAACTATAATCCTATCAAAGGGGCTAATGCGGCTTGGCTGACTAATCACAAAGAGATGCTCAATGCACAATAATTCCAGAAAGCTCTTTAGTAAATTAATGGCAGTGAGATTGCTACAACTATAGTCCTAATGACATTTTCTGGACATCATTGTAAATCTACCTGTAATGATAATACTAATATTAATAAAGATACATATTCCTGGATGGGTCATATTGATCCACCATAAACAGATGCTAACGGTCATACTGATTTGAATATTTATGTGTTGGGTAACCCCTGACCTCACTTTGAATACATAGGAACAAATTTCCTTTGCTGCTATACATGACGGATGCAGTACAGAAATGAAAGGTCATATATTTGTCATTACACATGGGTGAAGGACCGAGGTCTCCTTGCAATCTGTAGTTACGGTATATTTCAGGTAGTTAAATACGTAACCCAGAATGCTTTGCAGTTCACTCAAGTTCTTCTTAAACTATAACATAATTACATAATCACTATGCACAAACTAACTGCATACAATGATGCACACAAAATCTCCAAAGTAATACGAGCATCAAGATGGCTTCCAAGGCAGCCATGTTACTATTGTTAGAATTATATAAAACCAGAAAGAAACAGTTAGAATCACAAACACAAGCTTCTTAAACTCGAGGCAGAATTGAAGATGAAGGGTCGTCCAATATGTGTCAATTTCTGTAGACCAATTAACAGAGTCTATATCAGCATAATGTGTCATTGCACCATGTACAGAGTATATTTCACTGTTTAAAACAATACACCTAATGCTGATACACAAGGGTAGATTGATAAGTTCTGATCCTCACAAAGAAAATCATCTCCAACTTTGATCTCAAACTATTTGATAAATTAATGAAATTTCATACAAATTTAGAAATTGGAAATAGGGGGCTCTTATTAGAATATAATTTTGCTGAGAAAAAAAACAGAGTTGGAAGATTTCGTGGTTTATGCTGACAGTCAGAAATTATACAAAAGAAAAGTCGGTGCGTATACACGACAGATATATTTTCCAGAATTTAATTTGCCCATCATTAAGGGTGCATATAACACACAAGTGCATATTATACACGAATAAATAAGTACATTGATCAATAGGAAGGGGTGATAATTGGGATTGTTCACAAGCCAATACATTGGCAAATATCGCCGTGGGTGCTTATAAGGGCGTGGTGCTTATTACGTCAAATACGGTCGGTCAAATTATATACATAGTATAGCATTCAGCACTGATATTGAAGACTTCTACTGATGGGCCATTGAATATGGGTGCTAACTACGGTCGATACAGTACTTGTGACCATACAGCAAGGACACCAGATCTAATAAACATTTGTCACAATTGACCCTGCACGAACCATACCAAAATGTTATACTCTATTAGGCTATTACCCATAATCGCTCTTGGTATCAAATCCATTCAAATTTCAACTTTTGCGTTCAATAGCAATAAACAAAAGTTGGGAAGGTAAGTGAGAAATCACAAGTTGAGGTAGAGATATAGATATGTACATGATATACTCATAAAGGCACAAAAGTAGAAAATATTTGATTATTTGATGCTAATCAGAAATTTAGCTTTCCAGGGGTTTGAGGTATGGTCCACAAGGAACTCTGTGCAGGCGAGTGGTTTGCTTCATACGACTGAGGCATTTTATAATGTAATTAAGGCTCTTAATCTAATCATGATAGCAAGTAGTATTTTGTAACTCATCTGTAACAAAAACACACAGTCTTTCTCTTGAATCAGTCTCAAATAAGAAACATGTCTGAAGCCAGTTTACTCTGCACAGTGCTTGTGTTGTTGGCACTATGCAGAGCACCTATTGTTTTGGTTTGAGAATTGAATCAGGTACGTAACATCACATTCGGAAATTATTTCATGCATGATTTAAAAACACACAATGGTCAAAGTACTGTCCCTTTAGCATGTTTAGTGCCGAGTACAAGGCAGTGTAAGAACAAGTACCATATTTTAACATCTTTTGTTATGACATAGCCAGGGATCTATACACTCTATCCAGGCAGACACTGTATCCACTAAACCAGGCTGTCATCAGGTCATAGTCATAATGTAGCTGCCATAAAATTTTTGAGTCCCGAGATGGGATTCGAACCACGGACCTTCTGATCAGGTCGGACGCCTTGCCCTCATGACCAAAGAGGTTAACCCCGTCAGCAAGCATGGCAAGTTGACAAGGTAAGGATGTCATCTGTGGGATGACTCCTCGTCCTGCTACATACTCTCCGTCAACAGGAGGCACGTCCCAGGCCATATACTAGGGTACTGAGGCTTATTTTGCTCAAATTTAATATGAACGTGGTCAGCCCCACGTTGGGTGCCAATATAGCGGCCATAAAATGTCCGAGTCCCGTGATGGGATTTGAACCAGGGATCTTCTGACAATGAGGTTAACCCCTGTCAGCAAGCTGACAAGGTAAGGATGACATCTGTGGGATGACTCCATGCCCTGCTACAATAACATAAACATATGACGTAGGACAGAGGATAACGGATAGATGCACCTAGGGACACTATTAACGGTAACAGAATGCATCAAGCAAGCAATATATTTAAAATCATTACAAGATGGCACTATTCTCAAATATGTCGTCACTTGAAATACTGAATTTCTGTTACATTGTTACATGATTAGAAATTCAATTGTATTTCAATTTCCAGCACTGTCAAAAATCTTAATCAAAATATTGTGTTCTGCTATGTTGTTTATCACATGGAACTAAGGTAAAATGTTGACCACTAAACACTGAAAGATTGCACTGTTGGACGGTGTCCTCCCACCATAATCACATACATCTTCAGCATCATTTAGGTCTATATTGTCAGGGCCATTCCTCAGGGGGCAGAGATGATACCGGGGACTATTATCTGGTGAATGCTTAACATAATTAAATATATGCATGACATGGTCATGTTTTATCCTCACAGGTATGTCCTCCTTGCACAGGAGCAAAATAATGATGATACAACAGCTAAAACCGCTGAAAGTAAAACATAACTTAGGGTTACTGAGAGCAAACACTAAACTTATCGTGTGCAGAGATTTACACGCCGACTATACTAAATTTGTATCTCACCTTTTCTAGGCGGTCGAAATGTTCCTTTAGAAAGACAATGGGGTTATCTGGTTTGTTGACACATAGCTGTACGATGCAGTCTTTCAGCAGCTGTTGTATGCTGTGTTTCTGCACGTAGTTCTCGCATTCTTTTAAACTCTGCTCCTCGTCCGTGTTCGCCGCCATGTTGATGTTGATATGAAGCAACAAGTACAGTAAAGTAGCTTGAAATGTATTGGCTCTCCCAGTCGACTTCCTTTTTCTCTAAACCAATAGGATCACGCGTTATAGACGGGCACCTTTTGGCTAATATCCGGAGCATTCAACAAGTCTAAGAAGTTGCTTAGATAGGGGAATCTACGACAGACCTTTGTTTCCTTTATTGTGAAAATAGATGCTGATTCTATAGTAAAGTTGCATTAAATTCACGAGCTCGCCAATATCTTGATGTAACATCACATGTCATTCGATCCACCAGCCCCCATGGCTGTGACGTCAATCCTCAAATCGTAACTTCATTAGCACACCTCTGAGGTTGCATGTAGACGGTATAGTTTATTTCAAATTTTGTACGTTTATGTACAAGTGCCAAATTTGGTTAAATGTCACTGTCAAATTATCTGACGCATATTTACAGGTCGTAATGGTGTGAATGAGAGCTAACATTTTGTCATGAGCCGAGGTACAGCCCAAGCAACGGACATCAAATCTTTGGAACACCGATATGCCGCATGTCTTTTCAATTATACTAAAAACATTTGTTAAAAAATATTTCTTATCAGAGTATGACTATGAAAGTGCAACACACACGCTGCACCTATCATATTATGTTTCATTGTTTCAAATCACAATAACTTCATGAAACGTCCAGGCACATGAGAAGAATTGTATACACAGCTGTTTTGAATGAATATATTATATACAACATAAGAGATGTTAAACATGATATTATGCCACATAAGATATGTTGAACATAATACATATACACCATAAGATATGTTAAACATAATACATATACAAAATAACGTATGTTAAACGTACAACATATATAACAAACGAATGGAAGGTCAGCAAGAATTGGCCATACACAAACACACTTCCCCGCCTCATCTTTAGTGGTCCCACGGCAAGGGTGTTTTCTGGTCATCCTCCCGAGGCAAGGGCCTTAACTGACTTTTATAGTCAGTAAACGCCCTTGCCTCCGGAAGATGTTTGCTGATCAACATAGCGAGTATCCTTGGCCTATTTGTTTACACTTTGTGAAGCCGGTTCTTGTGCTTCAATACTCTTACACACATATATATGGAATTTCTGTTAATTGCTTATGTTCAGTATATGATCAAGCAATTGAAAAGACATTAAAATATGTGAATAGATTAATACAATACACATTGTTCTTTTTCTAAGCCACCTCGAAACGTTGCAAATTCAAGTTCACAAAATGTAATCATTTTTTAGCTCAGTTAATCCGAAATAAATCACGCCAATGTCGCCTGCAACGTGACACGAATGTCACAGCTTTACATTTATAGCTTCCTTTAACCTCTTTGAACAATAATGTGTCACGAAGCTCATTGTGTGAGGACATTCTATGCAAAGTCGTAGACTTTTTCCACTTTGGTGAAATGCGCAAACACAGTTGTGGATGTGACAGACCAAGGACTATGATAATGGATTCGTACCTACAACTAGCCCATCTGGGTATGGAAGGACTTACATCACTGGACCTCCCGTTCTTTAATAAATGGCAACACAATTTGTAAGTTTACCTATATAAATCTGGCAATACGTTTACATTTGTGCATGGTATTTCATAGATATTCAATATGAAGACACTAGTTGTCATGTAGACATAAGGGGCGGTCGGGTAGCCTAGTGGTTAAAGCGTTTGCTCGTCACGCCGAAGACCCGGTTCGATTCCCGACATGGGTACAACGTGTGAAGCCCTTTTCCGCCGTTCCCCCGCCGTGATATTGCTGGAATATTGCTAAAAGCGGCGCAAAACCATACTCACTCACTCACTCATGTAGACATTATAACACTTCGGGGTGCGGTGGGTTAGTTCTGTGGTTTAATTCAAAACGTGCACGACCGGGACAGTCCATGCTTCTTGTCGCTTTGTGGAGGTGGGCTTTGTGCACCATTCAACAAAACCATCAGAACTCCTATTCTTACATGCAATAGGCGTAGTTCTCAGGTCGCTTGGTGGAACGAAGCTAAGTACTGTGTCTTCACACAGTGAGCCGGGTGGTCACATGTGCTGCAATTCGCTGCACAGAGCTGCATCCATTTAATACCAGGATCCTCTCGGCCCCATGGCTTCCAATGCCAGATTTTGTAAGCGTCGTGCCTGTGTCAAATGTTAACGACTTGTCAACCCAAGAGTTCCTATCTCCGACACGTCGTCGTAAAATTGAACTAATGTGCAAAGTGGCGATAAACCCACCAAAGGAATCATGACAAATGCAAACAAAATGTCGCTTCGTCAGTTTTCCTAAAATATTCACTTTATCTTGTGAATTGAAATTTAGGACGCCTAAGCAAAACCAACATTCAAATGACGTCATCGGGGGGAACATAATTGAGAATTGCGTACACTGGCACGTTCTGAAAATGTGGAAATCGATAACTGAACGTATTTCAAGATATTTTCGTCCTAACGTCCCAGTGAATCGCTGAAACAATCCCACTACATCGCATATGATCAAACTGTCTCCAACAAATCAATAACTTCTTTTCATATTTTTGTGTTTCCCTTTATAAACGTGCTTCTGGGTTGTCATCTTCAAATGCCCATAGAAACGGACCCAATTGAAACATATGGTTTCAGGATGACGTCATCAGATACATGCATACCCTCGATTTTTAAAAAAGGGGTGAGGTTATTTCTAAAAAGGCAACAAATAACGGTTCAAACATTTCTCTTCTGTCAATCTTATGTGAACTGTCTAATGAGATTTAATGATTGATTGCCTTTCGTTTGACAAATCCAACTGTGAAGACTGTAGATTTATAATAATGCCATTAGAGTTTTACCCTTACCTTTTCTAAATTTTTGTGTCCTCATATATCAATCATGAACATCCGGGTTAGTAATGGTCTTCAGCAACCTATGCTTGTCAAAAGAGGCGACTAAAGATATCGGGTGGTGAGGCTTGCTGACTTATTTGATGCATGTCTCGAAGTGTGCAGACTCGATTATTTACAGAACAATCCCAGGACAACAGTTAAGTGACTGATATCAAACAGGACAGTTTAGTTACGTATACCAAACAGATACCAGGACAGTTTAGTGACGTATATCAAACAAATACCAGGACAGTTTAGTGACGTATATCAAACAGATACCAGGACAGTTTAGTGACGTATATCAAACAGATACCACGACAGTTTAGTGACGTATATCAAACAGATATATGGACAGCTATAGTGACATATATTAAACAAATACCAGGACAGCTATCGTGACGTATATCAAACAGATACCAGGACAGCTACCGTGACGTATATCAAAAAGATAACAGGACAGCTGAAGTGACGTATATCAAACAGATACCAGGACAGCTATCGTGACGTATATCAAACAGATACCAGGACAGCTATCGTGACGTATATCAAAAAGATAACAGGACAGCTGAAGTGACGTTTATCAAACAAATACCAGGACAGTTTAGTGACGTATATCAAACAGATAACAGGACAGTTTAGTGACGTATATCAAACAGATATATGGAGAGCTATAGTGACATATATCAAACAGATACCAGGACAGCTATCGTGACGTATATCAAACAGATACAAGAAGAGCTTTGGTGACGTATGTGAAACAGATACCAGGACAGTTTAGTGACGTATATCAAACAGATACATGGACAGTTTAGTGACGTATATCAAACAGATACCAGGACAGTTTAGTGACGTATATCAAACAGATACCAGGACAGCCATAGTGACGTATATCAAACAGACACCTGGAGGCTATAGTGACGTATATCAAACAGACACCTGGAGGCTATAGTGACGTATATCAAACAGACACCTGGAGGCTATAGTGACAGCCAGAAGCTAAAGCATTATGTGTTCAAGAGGGTGTGTGCATGAGTGAAACTTTCGATAACTAAAATTCCAAGGGACTTTGAATGTATACTACTCAAAAGAAGTTAAGGACCACCCGATTCTTTTGTATTACTACAGTCTGATTATGACACTTTTAGAGAAGGTCGATAATCTTGTTGGCCATAGTTTCTGCCAATCTTACTGATTCTGCGTATCATTTAGTTGTGATTTATTTGATTTCATTCATTGTTTGTGTGTGAACTAGCGATGCTGCGTCTGCAACGTGCGGGGCGTTTACTGGCTATCGGTATGCCGAAAACTTGCAGAGGTCAGTTGCCCATACGTTCCCTGTTTCACAGACTATGGAACAGGTACCAACATACCCAAAATGTTGGCGATCGACCCCGCCCAGAGCGTCCCTGGTCAACGACAAGAGTACAAGACCGTCTAACCCTAAACCAGCTTATCGATATCGAGCTCAAACGGCAAATCATATTGCTGCAAAAAATCATCAGGCTGCTGGAGTACGAGTTACGGGTTAGAAATCGTTTACATGCACCTAATCTTCATGCTTGACGTCTACGTGTTGTGCCACACCTTTGAAATCGTCATATTGCCAACAGACGTCAATGGTGGAAACTGGACCACATACTGACACCCTTTGTTGTCCCTTTGCAAGGCGTGTGGGTTGACGTTTTGTCTTTCAGGACCACAACGCCCCGGTCACCTTCCACGAATCGTCAATACTCGCCTCCAGCAGCACAACAACCTTAGAATGTCATGGCCAACAACGACGTGATGTAAGGAGGCGTGTGCGTCAACGTCATAGGCGCCAACCATATTGGCCGAACTTGGCCAGGCTCCGCAAGAGGAGTGGGACAGACCCCCTCAAATCGCCATTTGGAGACTCATACGCAGTATGCTTGTCGAGTGAATGGCTGTTTGAATGGATGTTAGGATTAAGCACTACTGATCCAAAAACTTTGAAAATTCCCATCTTACCCCTATCGTCCTTCAAGATCGTTGGCGGTTATAACATATATTATCATACTACTCTACCGGTTGTAATGTGTTCCTAATGAGTTCAATGTTATCATACAACTATTAGTAAATACAATACTTCTTACAATTTTGGAAACATCCCATCTTTTATTCAGAGTAATGAACGAAAGTTATAGGGATATGGTGTTCATATAATGTTTGAGTTAATCTCATTATAATCAGATATGTTGTCCCCAGAGAGGTATCGTATCGGATCGAAAGATCTGATTGTCATGAGATTGTGAGACGTGGCCGATTAACGTGAGAGTACTAATGCATGGGTTGTTAATGCCAGTCAGTGTCTACATGCACAAGATATGATCTGTGTTGTAGATATGACAGCCTGGATAGAATAGACAAAAGACAGGTATAATATCTCTTAACATGAGACGGTGGTGCTTGAAATGGAACATGCACACTGAGTGAGTGAGTGAGTGAGCGAGTGTTGGGTGAGGGAGTAAGTGAGCTCTTTGAAGAGTAGACCAGTTATATATAGCGGTCGGGTAGCCTAGTGGTTAAAGCGTTTGCTCGTCACGCCGAAGATCCGGGTTCGATTCCCGACATGGGTGCAATGTGTGAAGCCCATTTCTGGTTTCCCTCGCCCTGATATTGCTGGAATATTACTAAAAGCGGCGTAAAACCATACTCAATCACTCAAATAAAAGAGACAAAACACATTTCCATAATCATGATAAATCTCCATCTCCAGCAAGTGCATTGTAAGATTTCAACTATATCATAAGCATGTGTTTAGGAATCACTATGAAATAGTAATGATACCAGGTGTTCGCGAAAGGGTGAGTGTACCCTGCCCCACAGACAGCACCAGTCACAAACACATACAAAGGCAAGTCAATTGTTCGCCTGAAATAAAGCCGGGAAAATATGGTACAAGGCAAAACAGGGAATTGCATCGGACATAATTTCCCACTGCGTTCAATTTGGAAATGTCCTCCACATGTCTACCATAAAATGTTTTGAAAGCTTTACTGAGGCCTTGAATGTTGTAACCATGATGAAATAACTTTTGAGTATGTCGTAGGACACTCTTTGAAAATTTCGTTGAAAAAGCATGCTCGATCAGTTTACCTCAAAAGTTGTGAAATGTACACATCAAAGGCTGAAGCTGGATTATTGCTTGACATAAAGGGAAAGTTGAAAGTGACACAGCTATATGGAATACTCAAAACAAGCCACGAAAACGAATATTGCGCTTGACAGACCAGGGTTAGTAATCGATTCCTGACAGCTATAAGGGACCAATCTCCGCACAGACAGTTCGTTATAATTTTGATTCGCTCAGACACTGAAACGTTAAAACAAAATATCCAGTTTATTCATGATTTTATCTGTCTTATCTATCAGTGTCATAGGAAAATATAGGTCAAGCTCGGACCATGTTTGCTGGGGCCAGGGACACTTTAGTTGTTATGAGAGAACATCTGTCAACAGCTTTCTTCATTGCGTTTTGTGTCAGTAAATACCCATGGCCGGATTTCTGCAAAACATTGACCCCTAAAAAGCGAAAAACATGAAACTTTATTGTTATGATGTTGACATCGGTTGTAAACGTACATCTACGCATCTTTTTCCCTAACGAATATAATTTGGAGGTTTAACACAAGAATACAAATTAGCTCTTTTTATGTTCCTGGAGGTTATTGATTTTTTCAAAGCTGTACCTAGTATATGAATTTGCCCTGGTGGCCATGTGCAGTTGCTAAGCCCATGATTACTCAATGAGATAGAGGGATATCGTCTTCTGCCGGTTCGTGCGAATCTGGAATGGACTTTTGTCTATACCTTGTATGTACGCGTGTCTGTGTATTACCCACAAAATACCCACAGAAATTCAGGGTATTGACACCCTCAAATGAAGAATCATGTCAGACAATAGATCCCACCACCCTCGCTCTTCCCTCAATCGTTTATATTTACCAATTATGATGGGAGGGCATTGATTGATTAATATGGAGGCTCTTCATGATAGAATTGTTTTGTGCACTTTTGCACACATATATTTGTCTGATGATCCTCTTGTGAAGCATGTCAAGACTCATGATGAAAATAAGGCATTCCACAGTTTTCTTAAACGAGGCAAGGATGCGGGACATAATCCCAATGGCAGTGTTGATTATGTTGATGGTTCTGTACTGCTGGACGGTACAGACATGAGTGTCAACCAAGCGAAGTGCCATATCAAATCGGTGTTGAGAGGATCAACAACCCTGCAGAGTCCTTCGCTTGGATGAGCTCGGTTGGTCTGAAAAGTGAAAGAAGGCTATGTGTGATTTTGCATCATCGTGTGAATATGAAATGTAGATTATGCAATGAATTTAATGAGACTGTCCAACACATTGTCAGTGGTGTCGGGCTTGGCACAAACATAGTATCCTAAGCGATGTGATGGTGTAGCTCGATCATTTTAAAACCGTCTTCGCTATGCCTGTGGTTTTGACACATAGGTCCATCCAATGATACGACCCGGAATATGTAGAGGGCGTGATGGAAAATGATAAATACAAAATTCTTTGGAATAGGCCCGTATACAGCCTCAGACGTATCCAGGCAAACAAACCTAATCTTGTCCTTTTGGATAAATCCAATTTAATCATTTATATTATTGAATGTTCTATCTATCCCCCTGACACCAATGTGATTAACAAGATTCAGGAAAAAACATGGCAAATATGCAGACCTCGCGTTCGAAATGACACGCTTGCATCCCAAGTACCAAGTTGTCCGACTCCCCATTGTTCTCGGTGCCTTACGTTTGGTACCTCCCAATCTTTTGACTGACATTCATTGGGAGAGTACCCGTGGTTGCTACCAAGAATACAACCCTTCTGACAATCTGGGTAATGCAGAAGGCTGCAGTGTTGGGGAGTCTTCACATTCTCCGAAAAGTTCTGGGTGGGTTCGACTAGGCAGCGCTTCCTAGGAGAAGTTCCATTCGCTGTCTGGCCTGCGTGTAGAGGGGGCAAGGGCCCTGAGCTGATGATGAGCCAAACTAGCCTTATTGTGCCAGGATCACCCAAACCCTCCTTGTTGCATTTTTTAAATTTTAATCTTTAAAGAAGAAGAAGAAGAAGCAGAAGAAGAAATTCAGGGTATTGACACCCTCAAACGAAGAATCATGGCAGACATTAGGACCCACCACCCTCGCTCTTCTCTCAATCTCTGATATTTACCAATTATGATGGGAGGGCATGGATTGATTAATATGGAGGCTCTTCATGAAAGAATTGTTTGTGCACTTTTGCACACATTTATATTCGCATTTATAATGCACCGAATTCCATTCACCAAGTGGATGCTCATAGCGCTTACACTATTATTCACCCGGTTAATGTATCAGTGTGCACTCGATTTTCATTCTCAGCTCCCTGGGTAGTATACAACCCAAGCTGCCTGTGAGGCGCTAAAAGGTTAACAGAAACATTACCATATCATCCTACCGGGTACCCATTTACTGCTGGGTGAACAAAAGCACATTTCGAAAAATGTCACTTGCCTAAGGAGACACCACATCTGCGACATGTGCTTCAGTGTGGGGCAGGACCGAAGCCCTAGAAACTCTCAGGTGTCACGCTGGTGAAAAAGGTGAGCGACGTTGCTAAACTTCACCTGATGCGTGACCTGTGCGCTATGCACAGGACCATGCGCCACCACGGATGTTTGGGCATGTTTCAGTCATAAATATGGATTTACAAATATTCCAAGAAGGATAAAACCTATTGCCAAATGAGAGTTTCAGTCAGTATGTATATTCACATATACGTTTGGGACATAACAATATTATTTTGTTTGTTTGGTTTGGTGTTTAACGCCGAACTCAGCAATGTTCCAGCTATATAACAGCGGTATGTAAAATAATCGAGTCTGGACCAGACAATCCAGTGATTGATATCATGAACATCAATCCACGCATTTGGGATCGATGACATGCATCAACCAAGTCAGCGAGCCTGACCACACGAACCCGTTAGTCGCCTTTTGCGACAAGCATAGTCACCCTTTACGGCAAGCATTGGTTGCTGAAGACCTATTCTACGCTCTAGAATGTGTTGGATTGAAAGGGAAAGTGGGATCTCGCAAATTGACAGTACTATACAAAATCATTCAAATCGTTGTAACTAGTCTTTGTATGTGAACTCAAATGTTGTGATGAAGATTACACTAGCAGTTGTGATGTACTATAATCATAACAACGCCTAACCGTCTCCGTGGTCTTGTGGATAAAGCGTCTGTCCGCAAAGGGGAGACCGGTGGTTCGATCCCCTGGTCGCGCCATACCAAAGATGGCACTTGTTGTTACCCTGACGTCGCGCGGCTTCAAGAGGACAAGTCAGTCGGCTCGGAGTCCGTGTAATGTCTCAGAGTTGAAAATGTAGCCATGTTGAGCTTCGGCATGGAATCCCATTGAGCTAGCACTATAAAACTGGCATACGTCCAGACATGAACTAGAAGCCACCCACCCACGTACATGCACGTCGCTATACATATCATAATAACACGACGTTAAACTCCATTTCGCCACACAATTGATAACGTCTAGATCGGGAGTGAAAATTGCCATGCTTTGTGGGGATTCCGGGTCAGAACAAAGGTCCCCAGCAACCTATGCTTGGTTGATGGCATGTCATCCTACCCCGACCGAGAGCACGGGTGGCCCAGTCGTCTAAGGCGCCGCGATTCGCTGTGCAGAGTTGCGTCTCTTGGGCACGCCAGAAACCTATGATTTTGAGTTCGAATCCCGATTCGCCCCGATTATGTTTCTAGGTTTGTCAGCAGCATACCCGGGCTCGTTGGTGGTAAACGTCTGAGACCTGGTTTTCCTCCCACATTAAGCTGACACGCCGCAATATAACTGGAATTCTGTTAAACCCAATTCTCTTACATGTACCCCGACCGTGTGGAACGATGCTCGTAGTATCAATCACTGGTTTGTCTTTGCAAGAACCGGTTATTTACAGGACGTCGTCACATTGCTGAAATCTTGCTGATTGTGACGTTAAACAACATAAGAAATTAATAATCACACATAACGAAATTGCTTAATGCAAACAACATCCCTTTTAGTGTGCTTCAAACCAACGGCACCAAGTCCATAAATGTGTACTTTATGAAAACAAAACCAGATATATATAAAAGCAAATCTAGCCACGTCTTTTCCACAATCAGAATAAGGGGAAATTCATTATTTAATTTTAGAGAAATGAGTAATATAAGATTTCATAGACTATATGTTCATCTACATGGCATCACTTGTCTCCTTTCATTGAGATAGAGCAATGTTTGTTTAGTTGAGACAGAGTTGTGGCGAATACTTAGAAACTCATAAATGGTTGGCATTACACCACCCTAAGATATATGCTACAGGTGCGGGGTACCCGTTTATCTTTTATAGTGAGTGAGTGCGTATGGTTCTAGCAATATTCCAGCAATATCACGGCTGGGGACACCAGAAATGGACTTCACACATTGTACCCTTTTCGGGAATCGAACCCGGGTCTTCGGCGTGGCGAGCAAACGCTTTAAACCACTAGGCTACCCACACCGGCCCGTTTGTCATTTAAAACGTTGTAAGAGTGTCAGAGTGTCGAATTTGTATATCTGACACTTGGGCGTTTTGCTCATCTGGTTTTAACACTACCCAAGTATGAAACAAACTATAACTTCTACAAACATTGTAAATCACATTCACCGCCTTCTGCATAGTCGTCTGCGCCAAAGGCAGACGTCAGTAAAGAAGCCCCATAATGCACCAGTGGAAGCAGATGAGGGGCAGGGTTATAACAGTGAAGCTTTAGTGGCGGTGCTAGCTTGTGGAATAATTTGAATATGTACAGAAAGTCTGTAAACATGTTTTGGTAAAGTAAAATTGATCTGAGTGGGTTGCGTTGTGTGTACATTTGTGGTGTTTTGTTTTTAATTAGTTTTAACTGAAACGTCACTAAGCCATACATAGCTTTTTTCAATTATAAATATTGTGTATATAATTTCGTATGTGATTGAAGAAAACTCTTTGAAAATTGGCTTATAATAGAAATGCTCTACTGGGGAGGTTGAATAAACAATGTATTTATGATTACTGCCATAGAAAAGGTCTTTGAACGAAAAACAGAAAGGTTTCAGAAAGTTTCGTCAAAGGAGATTGACTTATGAAGTTATTGATTTTTAGGTCTTATAGAATGTTAGCAAGAAAAAATATTGGTTGGAGTGAGTATCGATTGTTGAGTTTGTAGCGCCACTTCTAATGATTGTCGCTTCGTGGTCTGCGTTGACTATTGAGTGAGTGAGTATTATTTATCTGCAAGTGATGTCAACAAAGAAAACAACTTATTTCTATATACACCTGTACTGCACATTCCAGGCACATGGAGACAATACACATTTTCATGAAATAAAATAAATTTTATGAATTTGTACAACGCTCTTTCCAATTTTTAACTGCTCAAGTGCATGCGCTTAGACCATGATGGATCTAGACAAATAGTTGCTGTGGGGTCTTTAGTGTGTTTATTAATTCCCTGATTCTCCGAGTTACGGCTGCATGTTACTCTACAACACTGGGCATCATACACAATAGGATACATATGTTAGACATGTATTAGATAGTATTGGCCTTCTGTACAGTAACTCAAATCTTCCCGAGGCAAGGGCGTTAACTGAGTTCCCTTACCTCGGGAAGATGTTTTGTTTGTTTGTTGTTTAACGCCGAACTCGGCAATGTTCCAGCTATATAACCGCGGTATGTAAAATAATCGAGTCTGGACGAGACAATGCAGTGACTGACATCATGAGTATTGATCCACGCAATTGGGATACGATGACATGCATCAACCAAATCAGCGAGCCTGACCACCCGATCCCGTTAGTCGCCTCATATACGACAAGCATAGTCGCCTTTTACGGCAAACATGGGTTGCTGAAGATCTTCACGGATCGGGAAAATGAAAAACTCACTGAATCCTCAATGTTGCTCCATCATTTCAGTATAGTAGAACACGGGTATAACGAACATGGATAGAACGAACAAACGGATACAACGAATTGTTACAAAATTATCTCCTCTATAATTCCATATAAAATGCGCATATAATATAACGAACTGACAGCGAACTAACGTGTATAGCGAACTGATATCTGATCCCTGACAAGCCCAAATACCACTTATTCGTGACGTGTATAGCGAACTGAGAAATCTCACCGAGTATCAAGTGTCACTGACAATTAGCGGCGAATCAACACACTCAGCGGGGACGACTTAACCCTGCTGAACTTGCTTTATGTTATGAATACACAAATCCCTTATAGAAAGTGCCAAGTGTAACAAATGTTATATTTGGAATAACACTTTCTTAGTAAAGTACAGATTCTAGAACATTTTGGGGGTTGAGCGATTTATTTTGTGTGCTTGCGATTAGGTGCCTAACTCTGGGAGTGTGGGTTCGAATCCCAGTTGGGACTCAACAAAAAGAAGTTCAAGAATCTGTACTTGATGAAGAAACTGTTGTCCGAAACATAACATTTGTTGCTTTATGTTAATCTTACCTGTAAAAATACTAATCATGTCTATCAAACAAACATTAAACATATAAATTTCACAACAAAGAGCAAAGCTGTCAGTGCAGTTACGAAACCGGATCATAAGTACTGTTTATGCTGGCAAAAAGAAACAAGAAAGACATTGTATTGGCATTTTATGTTCCCAAATCAGCATTGAGTATACCATCATTATGAAGAGAGAGTCCATTCTCGAATTCTGCGTGTCGACTGACTTTGGTCCCGCTCTCAAAAGGTTAAAAAACCAACCTGCCAATAACCATGTACATTTGGTTCAAGAATTTAAAAGATGTAGGGAAAGAAGTTCTTTGTAGAACATCTGTGTATTAAAGGGACATTCATAGCCCTGGAGGTGAGGTGAAGTGGGGTTTAACGTCACGCTCAAGATTATTGCAGTTACATGGTGACATGTCGGAGGCGCTGTGCAGAGTTGCGTCCCTTGGGCACGCCAGAAACCTAAGATCGTAGGTTCGAATCCCGGTTCGATCCGATTATGTTTTTAGGTTTGTCAGCACCATACCCATGCTCGTGGGTAAACGTCTAAGACCTGCATCACTTCGGGCCTTCTTCGGCAGTAAGCTGACACGCTGTTCAAAACGGTGGTAAACCCAGCTCATGCACTCTCTCACTAAGCACTTACAGGTCAGAATTCAACATACATAGCTCAGAACACAAAAAACATAGGTCAGAACTCAACAAGTATGGTATTATCATTAGTAGGAAGAGGTATGCCGTGCATGTGTAGAGCCATCAGTTCAGTAGCATCAGGGGAGATGTTAGACTAACATCTAGTTTCTGAAAATGAACGTATCGTACAGAAAAAAAACAGTTGTTAAATTATCTTAATAAAAATGTAATAAAAAGGAGCCCAGAAGCTCTCTGCATTTTCAGATACTGCATTAATCTAGACTTGCCAAACATTATAGACCTGCATGAGCTGTATTTGATATATTTGTATCAGGGTCTGTAAGACGTGAGCGGGGCAAACTGCTACAATGAAGGAAGTAACCTAATACTCCCTGGCTCATCCGCTGCACAGCTCTGCCCTGTTTACAGCCAGTATATGTCACAACCCATTAGACAGCATGTCAGGTTTGACCAGAATACAGATTTTGTTTCAAGGGAATACAATGTTTGTGATGCAAAGTCCTACTGGCAAGACACCAGATTTGTCTGTTAACATACATGATACCCCCCTATGTCAAGGTAGGTAATGGGGGCGAACTCTAAAATGTCTGCTGACCACGCACTCGCTAAGGACCTGCTGACAATTTTATTACAAACAGGAAGCTGCGACTTGCACTGAAGTACAGCACTGATGACATGCCTTTACCGACCTTGGGAATTCCGGGGCAGAAAACCATACACCCATCAGCCGATTTTAATCGTATCCCGATGGTTACACTCATTCGTCACCACTCGCCCCTTTCCGGCTTGTCCCGGAATAACACGAGTTGGTCACGAATGCGTATCTCA
The DNA here is from genome assembly GCF_023055435.1 of Haliotis rufescens. Taxonomy (NCBI): domain Eukaryota; kingdom Metazoa; phylum Mollusca; class Gastropoda; order Lepetellida; family Haliotidae; genus Haliotis; species Haliotis rufescens. Next base: position 600,774 of record NW_025963891.1, on the reverse strand, counting down.
CACCCCGATCGTTGAATGTTGCTAATGAAATGACAGTATACCATTAGTAATTCGCTTCCATTTGTTTCGGTTAGCAATGTCGTAGCGATATTGCATGTGTTCACTGCAAACCGCATCACGACCGATCACTCCGCATGTAGTTCTCCCAAAATGACGTGCGATTTTGAGAAACGCTTTAATAATTGTTACCAGAAAAGAGTTTTAATACAGAGTAACATTTATTTATGGGTCACGACTGCTGTCAGACGGCGTTGTATAATGCAGTCTGACACGTCGTCACGTGAACTAGAGAAACTAGTGAATTCAGATCCAAGAATGATTCCTCCCGCCTTCCGAAATGACGTATGAGAGGGAGCGGAGTGAACCACTGGCGTCATAGCTGATTATCGACAGACCGCTGTGGTGTAGCTATAAAAGTGGTGCTTGCTGACAACACTAATCACTCATTATGTGACGTTTATACAGTTTACCAACGGGTTTGGGTTTTAAATACATTTTAAACCATTCAATATGTTATCAAATATGGGATTATGACAACTGTTTTCGAATGAAGCGTGTTTGGGTTTATCACTTATAGAGGTCCGTGGGTTTACAAATCCTTATAATATCTATATAATGTAATGCACGCGTGTATAAACGTAAGTCAATGTGATGTTAATATCGCAGCATGAGTGTTGAAGATGCGATCTGGTTTGCGATGTTTGTTCAGATTTCTTTGGGACTGACACGAGTTGCTTCCCTTTACTAATTTAAAACCCAACACGCTCCAATGCATATGAGGAGATGGCAGGGTCGTCGTACATCTTTTTGAAACTTGGCATGTCTGGTCCAGATGTATTTATCCAAAGACGTATAGATATGTAGATCTATATTCCTCTTTGGTTTATCTTATCTTAAGTTTCCAATTTGGGGAACTAAGGCTTTGGATGTTCACTTCAATAGCAGCCCTAAAACAAATCATGCGATCATCTTGAAACTCAATGAATGTAGTAAAACTGCCCGGCACAAGAAAGCTTACAACCATGTTTGTTGGATGATGGCTAAAACTGCAACCAATAAATTATAGTTATTCGATGATGTGTTTGATAGGGGTGTCACAGGCAATGTGTCATGCACCTTTCAATGAGCATACCACAACAGGCGGCTGTTTTCAGTCTGGTAACGTTTGTCATGTTTTGGTTAAATCCAAGATTCGAGTGTATGCTTTCTTTACAGTTTATGTAGAACCTGGGGTTGGTTATTGTCATAAAGAAGGGGATTTACTTAACCTTTTTTGTGTTTTTTTCATTATTTGTTTATTTCTTCACCAAATCAAAAGAATGTCAAACTTGGGTTGCGTATGCAACAAGCTGTTTCACACTAAGAATACAACTTTTATTAAAAAATAACCGCGTCACTGTTTAGTGTTTAGGTGCAGATTTCTTAAGAATAAGGGCGATTCCTTCACTCCAACTACTGACTGAGATTTATCAATGGTTGCTGATGATAAGAATTCGCTGCATGGTACAGTACTGGGATAAAGAAATGTGTAAGAATTTAATACGATACGGCGCGAATGCATGGATCTCACAACACCCTTCTATAACCTTATTTTCCAAATAATGACTAAGTGCGGTCCGCCGGGTTAACAAGAAGTTAAACCCATTTACCCACGTCAAATTGGATTGTTGGAGAAAGTGAATAATTATTTTTATGAAACTGAATTCATTCAAATATAAACAAATGTATTTTTTTAATCTAAAAAAACCAAGTTCGTACATTTAGCATTACCAAAATACTTGCCATCTTTTTACTGACAGAACACATCATAGGACGTTCCTTTGCTAAATATGAGTCTCGATACACAGCCAATGTCCTGTTTAATATACTGGTATTTAGAAACAATTCAGCGGCCTGACTATAATCAGTATTCATCCAATGTGGAAGGATCATGGGTGGGTTGCCCAGTCGTCCGAGGCGCCGCTATTCGCTGGGCTCTTTGAGTTGCCTCTCGTAGGCGTACCAGGATTCAATGGTCGTGGTTTCGAATGCCAGATTTGTTTGACATTCTTTTTTTGCTGTAAAAAGACTTGCACTTCGGATATTCCTCCCACATTAAGCTGACACGCTGTGATGTTCTTGGAATGCAATTACAATCGGCGTTTAAAACCCATCTTACTCACTCCGTTTGTATTATGAAGACCTGGAATTTTTAATCAAGTTTTATTTGATTATAACCGGTAACCCTAAATGCACAGATAATACCCTCGTTTACTACAGTGCATCAATATTATAACAACTGTGCCAAGGAATATTGTGGATAACAACCTCATTACTTTTCACAGAGGCTGAGCGTAATAATCCGAGAAGATATCATGAGATGGACCAGCTCACAATTTTCAGACGGTCGCTCACGCCACAGAAACCACATGTAACTAGTAATAATAACACACAAACTCGCAGAAGAGTTTTTTATTAGTGTAACATCCACAACAAATAACATGAGTTATCTCCCCTTCCATGTTGCTTACTTTTCCACTGGTGGCGCTCATCCATGTGTTGTGACGTCATAGAACGACAACCCAACTAAGGCCCAGATGCAATCGAAGCATATTCCAGGTTGATTTCAGATTACTTGAGATGGCTACGTTCGCAACGCAAGCACAACAAGCTGCAGGATGGTAATTTTGTCTATGGAGAACATCACACACTATTTATAATCTTGATTACTTAGATTGTGTCGATTTAGTTGTCGATATTACTCATTCGATTTGCTTATACCATGAAAATCAAAATGGCGTCTCTCGTTTACAGTGAAGTTAATATGACGTACGAAACGCATTGTTTACTCTTTCGGAGCAACTACTGTTTCAAGATATGTTGCCAATGAAGTATTAATTTGATGTTGACCCTTGCCATAGATAACACACCATTTTCCGTTTAAAATGATCGAGGAATCGACATAATAACGCCATTCAGTTGCCATAGTAGACCACGCGGCAAATCAATATACTATATAGGATACAGTTGGGATAACCTACCAAATATAACTAACCCTGATTATTGTAAATATCTATTATATGTATATGTTATTTATATACCTGAGGCTAAATATCTTTTGTCAAGTAGAAATTTTACGTATTTAGGCAAACTTGAGAAATTCCTCTAGTAATACACTGCTGTCATAAGCACATGTGGTTTAACCTGTCCCGACAGACATTACCTGCATGGATGAACAGTTTGGGGATAACTGCAAATCACACCCGACACTGTTGACTTTGGGATAAATAATCTGAATTTTTGTGCTCACTTGATAGCAAGGTAGTTTACTGGGTGCAGCTTATACCATGTATACAGCTGGTTTGTTTATTTGTTAGATTTATGTGACCTATTTGTAAGTTGTGAGGAAAGCCCACAGTGTGATAAAGACTACAAACTCATTCAATGTTTCACACCCTCTGCTCTTGGAATATTAATGGATACAGATGGATATTTAACATGTTCAAGGCTCATATACCATATACAGATATTTTGCTATGATTGGCCAATCAAATATTACACCGCAATCTTTCTCGTGCCAGATAGTCATATCAGAACTTTTTGCAATATTTCATTTGGGAAACATGAATTTTAGTGATTGGTGTATTTCTGATCCTTTTTATCTTGCCTTTCATGATCACAACCATAGTTCTTTTCATAAAAATTTACCTCAAAATTAAAATAAAAACAGCTACTGAAGAGTGCAAGCTACATTACCTGATCAATACATTTCCTTGCTGACAACATGTTGAAAATAAAAAAATTCTAATATTGAAATTATTATTAGCATGATTAGCCGACCAGGATGTGATACACCATTTTGGTATTATGCCTTAGTGTATGATAGAATGTCCTGTGATTATCTCTGACATGCAGGCTTGTGAAGGACTAATCATGCTAAGAAGTCATCAAATGCAACTCCAAACCAAATGATTATTATTTATGATTAAAGTTATGATTGAGTTAAATTGAATTTTCAGATATTTCTTTTGTTGTAGGTCCCAACAGTATGGTGGAGGTAGTGCAGAAATGAAACCAGAATGGGAAAAAGCTAGAAAGGCTCTGGAAAATATGGGAGCAACCAGTGTCTCCCCACAGAAGGCCAAGAAGAATTCTCCATCTGTTGCACCACCCCCTCCCCCACCACCACCTACTGAATCTGATGGACCTCCAGGTCCTCCTGGGACATGGTCAATGTATGGTCACAACTACAACATGTATCAACCATATACTTACCAAAAGTGAGTTATTTTTCCAAATGGCAAACTTGAATATACAGTAATCAGGGTGAAAAAACAATAAAGTTATTTGAAGTTTTATTAAGTACCGGTTTACCTTTTAGGATGATTTTTTCATACCATTATTAACCGTATCCCTTTAATATTTGAACTGCTAGAGCTACAAAGTTTTAAAATGAAATTAAGGTACAGCTGGCAAGGAGTAAATTCAACTTGTGTAATTGTGTGTCAGTGTTGGTAGGATCAAGTTTGTTTTATTTTGCAGTTACTATGGAAATGGGATGCCTCCAGGGCCTATGTATGGTCAAGGTGCTGGACCAGGTCCCTATGATCAAAGGGTATGCTTTTTTCTATGTGATTCTTTTGAATTTTTATGTTAAATATGCTTTGGCCTATTTTAGCCAATTCAACCAGTCTATTGTACACTTATTCATCAACTTATTCACCTATCCAAATGATGTACAAGTAATTTATGTATGTTGAATGGGATGGCTTCATGATGAGCATTTGTAGTATTTGTCAGTTCTTGGATGTGTTCTCACCTCAGCCCTCACCAAACTGATGGCATGATCACACATTGAACATGCTGATAGTGTGGATTGTTTCTACCATTATTGACTTCATTCCTCGATCAGCTCATTGCCATTTCATTTTGCTGATACAGTGTGTCAGGTGTAATAACTATTGTTTTGCCATGTGTTGTAGCCTCCTTTCAATGGTTATGGTGGGCTGAGGATGTCGGATGCAAGAGTAGAGGATCAACGTCATCAGTCCATGGATGAGGACTTTAGACTAGAAGAAAGACAAGATGAAAGGAGAGAGATGGTACCAAGGCATCCCTCAGATGGCCCTTCAAATCAACAGAGGCCTTCATACCCATACCCTCATCAGAACGGACCAAGATTCCAACCTAGGACTAAGCGTGAGTAAATATGAACATATGGATACCTGGGTTAGAATAGATCCCTGTTAGTTGTCATAAGTCTAAATTGATTTGTTCTTGGTCTTGGACAGTGCCCACCGGGCCAGAATGACCAAAGGGGGATTATGTCGTGGCGCAGTCCGTCCGTCTGTCCCACATAGGGTACTTAAGCTTGTGCAATCAACTCCTCCAGCTTTTAGAGAATATCCCTGACACTCTACACACATAATGTCGACGTGTTGATGATACACATATTGCAGTCCCGTTTCATTTCGACAGTGGCGGTTGGGTAGCCTAGTGGTTAAAGCGTTTGCTCGTCACACCGAAGATCCAGGTTCGATTCCCGACATGGGTACAATGTGTGAAGCCCATTTCTGGTGTCCCCCGCCGTGATATTGCTGAAATATTGCTAAAAGCGGCGTAAAACCTCACTCATTTCGACAAATTTTGACAGAATTACTGCCCCTGTTTTACGGAGCTTCATTTGTCTAATTGTGAGAGAGGTTACTAAGTTTGTGAAATCAACTCCTCCTACAGTTTAAAAGTGCACATGTTTAGTATATCCATATCACAGTCACGTTTCATAAAATACAAAGAAAGTATAAAGAAAATATAAACTCGTTAAAAAATTCCATTTTGTTCGAAGCAAATGCAAGTGATATGAATGGTGGTATATGATTGGTCAGTAGGGGGGACATAAGTCGTAAAAGTCACTGGTGGTGCTGCAATCGAGCCCAGAAATTCCAGCCTAACCGGTAGTTTGGCAAGGGTGGAAACTGGACTTTCCTCGGGAAGATGTGATCCCCAGTGTGTCAGCATTTTTCTAGCATCATCTGTCAGCATGTTGTTTCCCCAGGCCATCTGAGTAGTCACGCTTTGTAGAAACAATGACATCACAGGGCTTAAAATATATCTTAAACTCAGTTTGCAGTGCGTGAAAAGTAGATGTTATGTTGTACTTGTCATGCAATATTTTTCCCTGTTAAATGTTTTCCTGTTGTTCTCAGTTATTATTACCATTTTCTGTAATTAGCCTTTGTGTTGAGGGTATTTATAGCAGTCACTGCCAACTACACTCATCTCTACCCATTCAGCCATGAAGATTTTGTTTTTTTAAAATTCCCTTTTTTTTGAGCCTGTGTGGTAATCAAGTTATGGTATTTTTTAGCCCTGCATCACACTCTGTGGCATTATCTTCCAGCGAATAATACCATAAACATAATACTAGTACTTAAATTTGTGTACCCTATGTGTTTCAGAGGCACCAGGAGCTGGAGGCATCAGGTTTCAGATTCCAAAGAGAAACATGCGGGGCGGAGGTGGAGGTGGGCCAATGAAACGTTTCATGGATCACCGGTCAGTTAGGTCAATTGCACCTAACAGTGAAAAGCCTGAATCACCTCGTCAATCTCAACATAATGATCGTTTATCACCATCTCCTCAAACCAATGGAATTAGCTCTAAGGCTGAGTAAGTAGTAGTCTTATCATTGAGGTTGTTTCAGAGGCGGTTTTTTTGTGCTGTGATTTTGTTGGGATGCATTTAAATCTTGTTATACTATGCTTGTTTGATGCATTTTTATCGGATATAGGGGATATAGCGATCAGCCAGTCTGTCCGTCCGTAGCTATTTCCTTTTCCAGGGCAGAATTCCAAAACCATTCAGTGTATTTGATTGAAACTTGGCAAATCTATCAGGCACATACTGAAGTGGTGCCTTTTGATATTTTTGGATTTTTCTAATTTTTATTTTTAAAATTTTTATGGAATGAAGTTGGACATAGACTCAATTTATGGGGTTTGTTTCCGGGGTGGGGTATGTCATCTTTCTGATGACTCTTGTTTAATTAGTTTAGTGCACGTTGGTGTACGTTTCCATAGGTGAACATTGTTGTTTTTCCTGGTTCATATTTCATAGGTGAACATTGTTTTTCAGGAAAGCACAAATGGCAGCTGAATGGCCACCAACCCTGAAGTAAGTAGTCAGTAATTCTCTATTAATATCTTGCTTCCTGCTTAACAATAGCCTTTCAATTGTGATGACTCATATTTTTTTAATTTCTCGGAAAACACTTCATTGATATTTTTCTTATCCAGACATTAAACTGGTGTTTTTTTTCATAGGGCATATGTACAGAGGGCGTTTGCAAGTGTGAAAAATGATGTGATGAAAGACCAAGTTGAGTCATGGTTAAAAACTCACCTCACTCAATTATTTGAGACAGGACAGGCAATGACAATGGATTGGGACAATGAACCTTTGCCAACGTACGTTATTTTTTCCCTTGATGTGTTTTACATTATTTTCATAAATGGCGGGATATCGTATGGGCTTAAGTATCTATGCTCTTATTTTATTATGTTTGCAAGAAATTGAAATAACTGGGGTTCTTGGTCTGGGATATAGTTCTGAATACTGATTTATACACATGATACAAGCGTTATGTGATGAAATAAGGTTTTGTAATGCAAAGAAAATGTACTATTGTGTTTTTTAACATTTTACTGTCTTGTATCAACTTAGATTTTAAACAATTTTTGAAGCTACAATGAAAGTGCAACACCCATCATGCCATTAACATCAGTTATACCCAATGCAGTGTGTCCAGTACCTCGCCGAGCCATGGTCCAAAGGCTAAGAGAAGTAGATGGGAGTTAGGCATGGAGCAGGCCAGAGGAAGAAGGGGGCGTGGCATCCGGGGTCCATACACAAACAATAGGGTTCCCACCTACAGAAGGTCTAGGTCAAGATCACGCTCAAGGTCCAAGAGCTTCAGTAGGTCCAGGTCACGATCAAGGTCACCACCAAATCGTAGGAAAGGACGTCATTATCGGAAAAGGTATTCCCAAGTTTTAAGGCACAAAAACACCAAATAGTTTCTCAGCAAATTTAATGTTGTCCAAAATGGTTGGCTCATTGTTTGACCGCATGGTTTACAGAAAAACTTTCATCTTTCCAGAATAGTAGTTGATACTTTACTCTTATAGAAGTGTTGCAGTGTTCATGCTGGTTGCCGTGAACTGTACGTGTCAATTTGATGAATATTGACTTCGCCTCAACGTTGAATATTGTTTCAGTGAAAGCTCCAGTTCCTTGAGTTCAGATGAAGATCGCTTTTCAAATCCTAAAGATAAGAGGAAATTTGGCAAGTTGCCAAGTAGGGGGCGGGGTCGAGGTCGGGGAAGCAGAGGTCGAGGTGACAGTAAGGATGACAAAAAAGAAAATACCAAGTCTGTTGGCAAAAAGAATAAAAAGGGCAGACTGAGGTGTGTAGTTGACATTAAAATATGCAGCCTGTTTTTGAATGTCTCAAATCAGATATAATCAGATTAGATACACAAAATAGACAAACATGAATGTTATACTTATCCTGCAATACTCCTTAATGTATATACTGCAAGATAAGTATACAAATATAAAAAATATTATGATTTTAGTTATTCGACTAAACATCTCAAAGTTACAGAGAATGTATCGAAAATGCTAAGATGTATTAATCAATTTCGGAAGTTTCATTTTTGTTTTCACTTTTTTTCTTTTTAAGTGACATCAAGTTAGATTTCCATGATCCAGAAAAAGCAGCAAGAATGCAGAGAAGAGCTGCCCGTTTTGGTGCTCAGTTAGATGATGATACAAGCAGGACGCCTCGCCAGAAGCTGACATTAACAATTAACAACCTTTATGTAAGGGCATTCTTCCATCTCTCATGTATACGATTCACAGAGTTTGTTTGCACCTTAATGACAGGATAATATGTATCAGATATACTGTGCATTCATGTGTACTGTGGGCTCCAAATTTATGAGTCTTCCAGAAGGGAACGAATGCAAAATTAAGTGGTGATGATATGTCAGTTAGCTGTGTGTATCATTGTTGACACACTTTCATCATCATACAAAGTTTCTTCTAGATTCAAGAAGGTAAGATCCAGATATGTGTGGATCAGTATTTGCTGCAATGAATGTTGGTTCCTGTTGTACGTTGTCTGGAACGTGTATTTGTACGAACATGTCAGCTTTTTTATGTAGAGCGAAGCTGTTGTACAGAATTCCATGCATTGATACTAGCTAGTGACCCATCCCTTTTACTATGCCATATAATAAGCACCAGTGATTCAGTAATTCAAGCTGTCAGGACATGACACTGTCTTCTTAAGTAACATTCATAGCATAAAACAAGAGGTCTTGAAACATTGTTTGTCACAGTGTATGTCACATCTTCTTGCATTGCTGGGGTAAGCTTCTCATATTTATACATGGTTAAATCGTGTAAATAATACTTAGCTAGTAAGTCCTTAAGAAAGGGATTCTGGAAAACCCTTTTTATAGACATGAAAAGATAATGATAGATAATGTTTCCCTATTTAATGAATTTGTTAATATTTTATGTATTTGATTGCTTGTGCATTCATGTGTACTGTGGGCTCCAATCCAATGGGTCTTCCAGAAGGGAACGAATGCAATATAAACCCGATATCGTCATTGTGGTTGTGAAGGAAATCGTCATCATTTCCATATGGTGATCATCGTACATTAACACTTTTTCTCTATCAGTTTGAATAGCATTCAATAGTACAGTGGTATCCAATCCAGTGAGTCTTCCAGAAGGGAACTAATGCAATGTAAACCGATATCATCATTGTGGTAGTGAAAGAAACACTCTTCATTCCCATATGATGATCCTCATACATGAGTGCTTTTAATGGACACTATAATATTGGCTTACAACTAAGAAGTCACAGAGCTCAAGATAAGCTGCATGTTTGCATAAACAGAAATATACAGACAAATCAAATTCTTACGGATTTGTATGCAACAATAACTATATATATGCTATTTAAATAAAACTAATGCATATGTTACAACTATTAGATAAAACGATTGCATTTATTACAACTGTGAGATAAAATAACTATCAGCTGATTACGAAAATCACTTGACATTTTTTTTTTATTAAAGTTTGTGTGACAAACACAAATAACGATTGTTTCCAATGGAAAAGCAAATCATGCCTCGTCCATGTATCTTATACAGTCGCTGATTGGTGAAAAAAAATAGGCCTTTCTTACTGTGCTAGGTTTTGCACACAAACATTGCTCCTTGGAGAGGGAGCCTCAAGGCGCAGACGGGTATACTCTTCATTTAGTTTTAAATGATTTACAGGGATTGTTATGGAACAGGTTTCGAAATTACGATACCTAAATGTCAACAAATAAGTGGGTAAAGACAATGGGATACCAAATCAGAATCCAATCAAACCCCTGGGTAACATACCCAAATATCCAAAAGCAAATTAGTCATTCACTGAAATATCTTTATTTAGCTGGTTTTACAGTTTCAATGTCTTCACCACTTTGAATGGCATTCTTTTCATGTACATCTCACATGCCTATGTTACCATATTATACCCTGGACCTAAAAGGGCGAGGGTATTAAATTATACCAAGGAATTTTGTCCGTCAATCCTCCGGAGGACATGTTATGTGTATGACCTATAGCTTGAAAAGCACAACATAGGTAGGTGCAGTGCGAAGTTTGATTTCAATATTTGGATTTTCTGAAAAAAATACAGCTTATTCATTTTTTTACTGAAACATTTGTGTGACCTATAACTTGAAAACTACTGCGTGGATTCTTTTCCAAATTTAGGGAACAGTTTCCATACTAATAGAAGAGGTGTAGTGCAAAGTTTGTCTTTGATATGTGTACTTTCAGAAAAAGTATGATCTTTTTCAAGTTTTGAGCTTGGTCTTCAACATTTGTGCGACCTATTACTTATAAACTACTTCATGGATTCTTTTCCAATTGGAGGTACATTTTCTATACAAATAGAGTTTAAGTGGATTTTCTGATAAAATATTGCTGTTTTTTTTTCATGTTTTGAGCTTCGAAATATCTTGGGAGTCGAAGTCAAGGGTATTAGTGAGCCAAACTCACTTTTTGTCTTCTTTTACAATCGTCTTTCTTTCATAAAGTTTTCTGAAGTATTGATAGTTAACTTTCTAATTCTTACTTTGAAGAGCAAATTATTTTTGCCACATTATTATTTGGGTGTTGAAAACTTAAGTGCATTTTTTGCATGGTATATTGATGTAGGATAATATGGATCGAACAGACCTTATTAACTGATGATTATTGCTAGTATTTTCGTGTTTTCAATTTTCTTTGCATTCATGTGTACTGTGGGCTCGATTTCTAATGAGTCTTCCAGAAGGGAACGAATGCAATATTAACCGATACTGTCATTGTGGTTGTGATCCATCAATGGATTATTTCCATATGGTGATTGTCATACATAAGCACTTCTGAGTGTCATAATGTTGTCTCCCCCGTAGCCTAGGAAAAGTAGGATTCTGGTTTAGAATGGACCCCCTAGCAACCTATGCTTGTTGTAAGAGGCTAGTCAATGGATGGGTGGTCAGACTGTGATTTGGATGGTGTGATCATACCCGGAACCTGGATCATTGCTCACAATATCAATCATTAGATTGTCTTGTCCAGACTTGATTATTCACTGGCCACTGTCCTATAGATGAAGTATTGCTAAGTGTGGGGTCAAGCAACTAGACAAAATTGTTGATGTTTAACCAAACAATGTATGCCATACAGACATTTTTTGTTTTAGAGGCTCTTTTATGTTTTTGTTTCCATTCAAACTGAAACCATGAAATCCAGGTAGAGAATAGATCTTCAGCAACCCATGCTTGTTGAAAGCGGTGACTAACAAGATCGGGTGGTCAGGCTTGCTGACTTAGTTGATGGATGTCATCGTATCCCAATTGCACAGATCGATGCCCATGATGTCAATCATTGGCTTGTCTGGTCCAGACTCGATTATTTGCAGACCGCCTTCATATAGCTGGAATATTGCTGAGAAACAGACTATTCAAACTGGAATAATTCTTATTGTATAGGTTCAAAATACTGATAATCTTAAGATTGTTGAAATTGTTTTTGTTGCTTTTTCTTCTAATTTTATTATGGGTACATCTTTTCAAACATTGATTCTTGCAAAACAAATTATCATTAACCTCCTAACTCAACCTTTCCTTGTATACAACATATTTTAACATCATTGTTGTTTGGTCATTATTACATTTTTGGATAAAATTTTGTTTATAACCAGGATCAGATCAGCTTTTTACATTTTACAAAATTTGGCATTCAATAGTACTGTGGGCTCCAATCCAATGAGTCTTCCAGAAGGGAACGAATGCAATATAAACTGATGTCGTCATTGTGGTAGTGAAGGAAATTGTCGTCATTCCCATATGGTGACATCATACATTAACACTCTTTAATAGCCAACATGTCTCCCATCCCTTACACCTGTGATAACAAGTTTTCGTATTTTTCCAGTCAAGTGATGAGTTTGATCTCAGTAGCTGCCGTGTTGTTGGAACATGCACAAACCTGGAGAAACAGTACCTCAGACTCACATCAGTAAGTGTTGTAACTGACAAACTGACAAGCATACAGAATACAATAGTTGAAGTATGAAAGAATCAGAATTCAAAAGAAAATCTTGTTCATGGAGTGATGTAAATGTTTTCTGGGAAATAAGTAATTTGTGTTCACACAGATGTCAGCATGGTTAAACACGCTTACAGCCTCTCTTCATGTTAGAATGATTCATGTTCAGAAAGGGATATGCCAATTCCTTATGGGATCTCATCAGCTTTCTTGGACGGACCGCACCTACTTTTGCCCATGGTCACCTCAATTTTGAACCAGTAGACCTTTACCATTTGTGCTACTAAATTGGACTTGTGTTCTACCACCAACGTATATTAGGTTAAAAAGAATACTGCCCACTTCATCATGAAGTCCACCGCTTGTTTTGTTTTTATTTCCATTTAAAAAAACCCAAACAAGCAAAAAAAACACCCCAAACCCCTGCCTGCCCATACCCCGCACTAAATTTTGGGAAGTAATGCCTGAGAACCAATTCTTTTATTTGTTAAGCCTTAACATTGTCTAAACCTGCGTGATGTGTCTCCAGGCTCCCAGTGCTGGCACCATCCGCCCACCTTCTGTATTGAAGCAGTCCCTGAGGATGGTACAAAAAGACTGGAAGGAAAAGAATGACTATAGATATGCATGTGAACAGCTCAAGTCCATACGCCAGGATTTGACAGTAAGTTGTATTCTAATTAACATTTTTTTCAAAGGCTGTTTCAGTTATAATTCATTGGACTGACTTTTTTTCTGCTCCTTTATTTTATTTTTTGGTGTGTAATTCTTGGAATTATTTGAGCTGTAATTTTCAGGTACAAGGTATCAGAGATCAGTTGACCGTAGATGTGTATGAAACACATGCAAGAATTGCAATGGAGAAGGCAAGTACCCTTATTTTCTGTCAATTTTCTATTATTTGTAATGGTTAAACTGGTTATTGTATGGAGATTGTTCAGTATTAATGTTTGTGAACACACATAGCAATTCCAGCATTTTCATTTAACAGGGTGACCATGAGGAGTTCAACCAGTGTCAGACTCAGCTCAAACTGCTGTACCAAGAGGGGATCAAGGGGAACCATCTTGAATTCACTGCTTACAGGATACTCTACTACATCTTTACATCAAACACACTTGGTATCCTTTACTGTAATCAGGCCAGATACTGTTGCGAATGGATGTCTTCAGTGCTATATTATGCTTTATTTTATGTAACGACTGATCATCTGAGGAGAAGGCAGCTTCTCCCAGGTGTGGCTTCCACTATTCTTTCCTCTAGACAGTCAAACAACATACGTATCATAGGGTAAAAAATACCAAAAAGCTAATGTATGGGCTATTTATGAGAGAATCATAATTTTCCTTAACTCCATTTTCAGATTTGACCACAGTGCTTGCGGCTTTGTCACCAGAACACAGGGCAGATGAATGCGTCAAACATTCATTGTCTGTTAGGTCGTCATGGGCACTTAATAATTATCATTCTTTTTTCAAGCTCTACAGTAATGCTCCAAAAATGTCAGGCTACCTCATGGACTGGTTTGTTGACAGAGTTCGGAAGAATGCCCTCAAGACTATTGTTAAGTCGTACGTATTTGTAAAAACATTTTTCTTCTTGGTTATATTATGTTTGAAATTGTTTTGGCAAATTTTTCAACAAAAATTAAATTTTTTACTGAAACAGCCTATCACCAATTTTAATAGAATTTTAATGCTACAAAATCCCATTTTAAGAAATGGTGGGGCAGTGGGATAGCATATTGGTTAAAGCATTTGTCATGCCAAAGGTCTGGGTTCGATTACTCACATGGGTACTATGTGTGAAACCCATTTCTGGTGTCCCCTGCCGTGATATTGCTGGAATATTGCTATTAGCGGCATAAAACTTTCCTCACTCACTTTATGGAGTGGTTCATTTGAGTCGTGCCTCATTTCAATGGGTAAGTTAAGGGTGAGTAACAAAGATACATTCAGTAGTTTGTGCTCAATAAAGGTAAGTATTCTAGAACAATATACCATGATGGAGGTTGATTTAATTAGGTTGGTAAGTACATATGTTTAAGTATCAAAATGCTCTGGTAAGTAAAAGGTAATGCAGATGCTTAATTGTTTTCTAATGCCATGAATTTGTGTTTAACTCTTTGTCCTCTCTTCTCTTTTTCATCATTGGTGTGTCTACCATCCTGGTGTAACCACATGTGTAGGTATCGTCCCTTGCTGCCTATTAGTTTCATCAAGAGTGAGTTAGCGTTCCCTGACCAGGAAAAGGTCATGGAATTTCTTAAAGAGAAGGGTGCTGTATTAAATGCTGAATCAAGCAAGGTGGACTGCAAGCAATCCAGTACAGCTGTCCAGAGCTGTTAGTGGTGGCTCATACACCCATGTGTCCGAGGATAGGGGCACAGTTTAATTGCAGGAAGTGTTTTCTCGTCAACATGGCTAACAGCTTTTGCCATGAACTTTGATTTGCCTGGAAGATACCAAAGCTCCAGGAAAGAGGAAGGGTCATTGGGTGGGTGGGTGTTTAATTGGGATAAATTGATGTTTCATGTGCAGAAGTTGAAGATGCAACAGAAGACCCACAGATGAACTTTGATATTTCTTGCAAGCGTTTGTCCCTGTTTCTTGAGGAGTGTTTGCTATGCTTACAGAAGATTTGCAATTGGGATCTTTGGTGGAAGCAAAAGACTATTCTTGTTGCATCTTTGCTCAAGAAGTATTTTTTTAGTTTTATTCAGGTGAATTATTTCTTTTTGCCAAGCATAAATCTTCCAAAGTTTAAAGAAGAGGGATAGGTGTACAGTGCATACGGTATGAACAATATCCTTTTTGAGAAGTCATGTCTGGTGTTTGGAAATCTTTTGATGTATGATTTCGGGTAAGCTAAGGCGATATTGGCCATTAAGGTTCAATCTGCAATCTTTCGTGTTTTTGATGAACTTTATGATAAAAATCGAAGAAGGATCAAATATCAAGATGAAGAGGACCTGTTTCCTTTGTTTTTCTGAAGACCAATGCTGATAAGTAGTTGGGTAAGCTGTTTATAAAGAAGGTAATCCAGTCAAGTGCCCTTAATCTTCAATGTGTTTTGGAATTAAAGTTTTGAAAATCATTTTCAAGAAGTAGGTTCCAGCCGTGCTATGGAAGTCAAGTCTTTCTGTTCCTGATGTTAAAAAGTGACTCTTAATTTTCTAAGGACTGGGCTGTACCATATATTTTTGGAAGCGATGAAGGGAATAAATCAGTCGGTTGAAGAGGATTAATCCCATGCCAGCTGTTTCATGCAAAGAATCAAGTCAGTCCTCTGGTCTTTGATGTCTTCAAGAAGTATTCTTTTATGGCTTCATTCAACAAGTTCAGGATCAGGATGGAGCCCACTACAGGGAAACAAGTTTTACGGGAGTGGTTTGGGTATGATTGGGAAGGGGGTTGGTGGGAGGGGGAGCAGCAGCAGCAGGTGGTCTTCACCGTTCGAAAGTTTCATATCATTGTTTGTTCTTAATCTTTCTTTCTGCCATGTATGTGCAGGTTTTCAGCATCAGTGAAGAAGAATCAACAGATTTTGAACATTATGAGATATCTGTATGAAGAAGTGCTAAGATTAAGTTTCTGAAATCCATAGTAAGAATGTGGACTATTTCAGATGATCCAAGATTAAATAGCCACCAGCAGTTATACATAATCCTGTGAAATGATCTACCTATCACATCTAGTTTCTTGATTAGTGAAATTGTTTTGTTAGCTTTCAAACTATGACATTAGTGATTCCTTGTGGAGTTGCCGTGTTGACATCCTGTGATATTTTCTCAACTGGAGACATAGACTCTACTTACAGCCTTCAACATTATGTATATTTATTTTACATGTATAATGTTGTAGGGTTCTTTTTCATGTACACATATTGATTATATTTATCAATAGGTATTTTTTTCCAGAGATAGATTAGTGTACATATTTGTACATAAAATAAATCGTGAAGCTAATCAAAGTGTTTTGTTGTTAAGTGTTACGTTACTGAGTTTCATGTTGATTTTCTGTTTCTTGTCAACAAGACCGTCAGAAAAAAGGCTCCGTATTGTCATGCTCATTCGTTATGGTACAGTTACCATGTTCCTGAATTGCCTCATGACTTTAACAACTGGTTTTGGTATGTACACAGACGTAGTTACAAACTATAAGCAATATTATAGTGCAACAGTTTCACCCCGGCAAATGTTTAAGTGGTACCCACCAGATGTTGAGTAAAGTTAAGCTTGTTAAAGCACCTGGTATGGGCAGACATTTCCCAGTCTAGATTAATTAACACAGTATTAAATTTATTGTTACATGAACCTTGCTTTCAGTATCAATCATATCTATATATGAAACACTTGCATCGTTGTAGACATACTTCGATATTCATAATTCCCTACCCACATAAGGTATTAATTATCCGATTCCAGCAATTACCTGTTTGTGTACAAGTTTTCAGCATTCAATGAATGTCCTGTACCAACATGTTTGTAAACGGCTCTACTACTTTGAGATGTGTGTTATTTTCAAACTCACATTTGTCCTGAAGACAACGGAAACATTGGTTCGCACATGATGAAAATGAATTATTGTGGTACAATGTCCACGATCTGCTGTAAATGCAAATAAATACGTGTAAATAAAGTAATTGAATTATTGCTGTTGTCATTTTTGAAGGTTCTAAGAATGTTGAAAACGGTGTTCAGTATTTACATTTATTGGTTTTTCATTCAAACACGAACAAAGGACTACTTGAAAACGTTTCAAAATACATGATAGAGAACTTTGTACATAAGAAACAGTTACTGTGATCAAGGAATGTAGATTGTGCCAGTGGTTTGGAAGTGAGGAACGCTATTTCAAACACTTTTATTGGTAAGGAAGACTAAATTCAAACATGTTGCTAACTGCTATGTTTGACAGGCAATGCTTTTAAGGTATTCGGCATTCATGTGTTGGTCAAATTCCTTATGTGCTTACTGTTGAGTTATTTTCGAACACAGTATACAACTCTTACAAGCTTTCTGCAGAACCAAAGCTTTTCCTCCCAATACCCAACCTTTATCATACCACATATATCACTCACAGATCAACATACCCTTCAGATCCGATTGATCATACAATGTTTATATCCGACATGTCGCCATCAGTGGGTGTGGTTGTATTACCTGACGAATGTCAATCCGTGCGAAAACGAAACCGGATTGTTCGCACTGAGATTCACATCAGCGTGGAATAGAATGCTCTATTGTCATATTTCGTCAAGGGCTTACAGATTTCTAAATGTTGAGGGCCAAATTGCTGACACATTGGATGGATCCTTGTCGACATTCAACTTTGATTTCCACATTGAGATGTGTGTATTTATGGTGGCGCAAACATGATCCAGGTGATGCCGACTACACTTTTGAAATGTTTAATGTTCCATATGGTGGTAAAAGCACACGACACAAGGCATAATTCTGTGGAGACGATATAAACACACAAGACCATGGTCCGTGTGACCACAACCTTTCATTCAATTCTGACCAGACGAAACAACCGTGATGAAATCCAGGGTCGATGTATCCGATAAGAAGATTATCACTAAGTACCTTGACCACTTTGGGCAACCATTTGATTTGGCTTACTAGCCATAATTCTCGACAAAGCGTTCATGTTTCGTTTCACCTTGAAACGATAGACCCAAGGGGCGTCTTTTCTTGGCAAGATTTTCTTTGG
Source organism: Haliotis rufescens (assembly GCF_023055435.1). Lineage (NCBI taxonomy): Eukaryota > Metazoa > Mollusca > Gastropoda > Lepetellida > Haliotidae > Haliotis > Haliotis rufescens. The sequence goes on along the minus strand of NW_025963891.1, from coordinate 582,407 downwards.
TGGGGGCAAACACGTTAGATCATTGTAATCGGCAGCCCTATCTGACGCAACATTCGGGTACAAAATGGGGGTTTCCATGTAGTCGGGAAGACAGAAATGTTCCTGATTTGAGTTGTTTGGCATTGCGAACCTTTCTTGAAACTTTACCCCTGACTCGGGAAATCTGACCCCAGGCTCTGGAAATCTGACCCCAGGCTCTGGAGACTTAATGCTAACTTTGATGCCCTCTTCTGCCTCTCGCTCAAAAGCAGAAGACTTATCTCTCGTTCGTGTACTCGACTTTCTTGTCCTGCTTGATCGATTTGACCTTGACGATAGACGTCCCGACGTTGACTTCTGTCGAGTACTGGATGACCTTGCTGGTTCCAATTGAAGGTCAGGAAGCTGCAAATAAAGATTTGTATTTGATATTGATGTCAAGTTGTAACCTCGAAAAGAACATTTGAAACGACCAAACAACGAATATTGAAAACAAATATAGATTAATTGGAACTTGTATTCTCAAAAGATATAACTGAATAGTTGGCTTCAAAGTTCTTGTTTTAAAGTCTCGCTCATTGTCATATTTTATAACTCGATGTTTCATTTCCATCTAACTTAGAGTGGTCCTAGTATCAAATACCAGATTGGATATAGGATTAGCTAATGATCTATTATAATAAAAGCGACAAAACCCTTCCCATAATCGTAAGAAGTCCATTCCTGTTCTACCGGTGATGCCAATCACAAACACATGGAAAGGCAAATGGTGTTCAAGATTATTGCTCTTCTTTTCACGTGTGTGGCTGCTCTACTAATGCAGGTTTTATAGTGCTAGTGCACTGAAATACCACACCCAGACACAGTAGATCTATACTGACACCGAGCCGACCAGTCCTTGTTTTATAGTCCCTTAATGGGAGCGCAAGGCATGGTAACATGTACCACTTTTAACGTCTTTTCGAACCAACGAGCAATCCCTTTCCAGGCAGATCCTCTATCAACTAGACCACGGATCCAGCACGGGAACATATAGTACAAGTCACAATAGACAATTGTCCTCCATATTTCTAGCTTAACAGTTTTGAAACGAAAGCTTTTGAATGGCGTGTTAAAGAAACATTCAATGGCTAGCCTGAATAACTTGCCTGTTTTTACCACATAGTCGGTCTCAGGAGAGATAACTTAGACAATATAAATGTCAAACTCTGACACCAACAGAAATACCCAATTTTTAACACTTTATACAAATGGGATGTTATGTTGCATTGCATGATTACACACTCGTGCGCACACACACACACACACACACACACAAATGTGGCGTCGTCATATAGTTGGAATATTGCTGAGTGCGATGTAAAACAACAAACCAACACACAAGTGTTCTGCCAGAACGTATCGTAAAATATTGATCATAATATCGCCTGGACCCTTATTTGTTTTATCTACAAGTAGTAGTATATCTACCACCGTTCTTTGACAGTCTTATACCAGAGGACGGGACGGAGATTACAACTGACATATACCACAATTCAGTGATAATTTAGTCCACCTGTTTCACTCAATGTAGTGTAGAACTCAGAGGACAGTTTAATCTTTTGTATCTGAAAATAATTATGATCTCTGATACAATAAATCCATCCGTGGAGACAGAACAAGTCTCCATTCTCCGAATGTATACATTAAGGGGGCTGGTTGTGAATGACACGGTCTCTCGAAGACTTGACCTAGTGCTCATACTGTTAACCTTTGGTTTGTTTGAGCCAGGCTCGACAAAGTGTAGATATATCAAGTTGACAACGAGTTATTTTAAAACCGACCCACAGTTTAGTTTCACTTTCAGATCATATCCCAATGGTGACTGGCAACAAATACGCATGGCTGATGTATGCTGGGCAAAAGAAAGTATACACTTGGAAAATGGATTTGACCAAAACATTACAAACGTTATTATAATGTTACTCGGATGAAAACAGTCGCCGAAACACTGCATACGGAAGGCGCAAAACACCATCAAACATGAATGGATACTTGTCTTTTGTCCGGCAGTGTATTTATGTTCATTTGCCTACTAAAAGGATGTTCTCACTGGACTAGTTTTAGCAGTATAGTTTAAGATGATGGCAGGGTCTCATCAGCCAGATACATCAAGACATCAGTGCTACGCCAGAAAGTGATTGTAAAACGTACTGTGGTAAGATGAACTGATGTGTGACACTTTAATAAAACCATTTTCTCTTTCACGATTAATTGGCTTCAACCGGGGCCTTACAGGATTTGTTAACGCACGGTAGTCAAAGGTATACACGATACCTGGTCCACAAAGAGTGGGCTGGCCCGTCACTGATGGCATTATACAAGCAAATCAATTCCGAGTGAACGAAACTGCCCAAGGGACGCCAGTACAGAAGTACGCCTACAGCTGTATGCTGTAACACATTGACTATAGGGCAGCCGGAGCTAGCCGGCTGTAGTACAAGGGAAGTATGTTCACTGAGTGTGATATATACTGAACCAAATTTAAAACTTCACAATCCTAACATTTTAACATTTTGACCAGTTATCATTGTGGGCCCTTATTGTGTATTTAAACAGTAATGGCCACGTATTGCCTTCAGATAACACCCGTTTTTGTGCAGGTGAATCGATCAAAATCATGTGCACAGCACTATAGTGGCAAAAGTGGTTTTTCACGTGCAACTGGTCACGTGGCCATACTACCGCACGTGTTTTCAGCCATACTTGTTAGCAGTCATTAACAAAAAAAGAAAACCACAAGAAAACAAAAGTCTTTACGGCCATTTGTCATGCCACGCCTTTCAAATGTGCAACGTGAACGTCCGTAGCTGAAGTCGCAAGGACGATGGGTTGTAGTCGACGGACTGTTTGTGATTTACATACGCGTCTACAGCAAACGGGTACCACCGCTGATCGCCCTCGGCCAGGTCGACCATGTGTGACGTCACATGCAGATGATCGTCAGATTGTCTTACGTCACCTCCGTAACCGATTTTTGACGGCTACATCAACCAGGAACTGTTTAGGGGTAGACTGAGTGCGCAAACTGTTCGAAACCGTCTGAGAACTGCTCACCTTCAAGCACGACGGCCATACTGCGGGCCGATTCTGACTCAATTACACAGACGTCAACGTCAATTGTGGGCACAGCGACACTTACGATGGACTCAGAGGGGGGAAACAAGTCGTCTTCAGTGATGAATCCCGATTTAATCTTCGATTTGCTGATAGTAGGGCGAGGGTGTGGAGGCGCCGTCATGAACGTTACGCCCAGTGTTGTGTACAGGAAGTTGACAGATTTCGAGCCGGAAGTGTCATGGTGTGGGGTGCTTTCTGTGGCAATGCACGTCCCAGGCTTTTTGTCATCCGTGGCAACCTCAACGCTGCTGCTTACCGCGACCAGGTACTGGCACCAGATCTTCTGCCTTTTATGGCAGCACATGGACCCGGCTTGAACCTCCAGCACGACAATGCCAGACCCCACACAGCAATTTTGACAAGGAATTTCCTTCAGAATGCGGGAGTCAACGTCATGGACTGGCCGTCAAGGTCTCCCGACCTCAATCCCATCGAACACGTCTGGGATGCTCTTTGTAGAAGTCTGCGCACTCTCCAGAACCAACCAAGATCTTGGCACCATTTTGCAGAAACAATGGTGTCGTCTTCCCAATCATGTGTTCACAAGCATCACAAGGTCCATGCGGAGGCGTTATGTGGCAGTTGTCAACGCACATGGTGGCCATACACGCTACTGAACTTGTGTGCCATCAGATTCTCGTGCTTGGGACTTATGATTTAAACTGTTGATGTTATTACCGAATACCGTAGGTGCTTGGAACAAATTATGGTTACCACCGTTAATTAAAATCCTTCTTTGGACATTAATGATTAAAAATTACCTTCTCTAATACATTTGTCTGTTGTATATCATATATGGGATTACTTTTAAAAATGTGAAGTTTTTAATTTAATATCACAGGAGTTGTTTCAGTGTTACATTCTTTTCCGTGGGACAGACATACGGGTGTGAATACCCGTGTAGGTATTGGTGTTCTGTAAAGTACACAGGAGTACTGTTGAAATCCCCCAGATTATCAAATGGTCGGTCCCCAAACACCAAAGGTAAACATGAGCATACTTCATACCTCGGTGGTAGTGTGTCCACGTACCCCGATGGCGTGTGTCGTTGCTCAAAGTCAGTCGCTGGCCAGTCGCTGGTCAGTTGTTGGTCAGTCGCTGGCCAGTCGTTGGTCAGTCGTTGGTCAGTCGCTGGCCAGTCGTTTGTCAGTCGCTGGTCAGTCGTTGGTCAGTCGCTGGTCAGTCGTTGGTCAGTCGCGGTCAGTCGCTGGTGAGTTGTTGGTCAGTCGTTGGTCAGTCACTGATCAGTCGTTGGTCAGTCGCGGTCAGTCGTTTGTTAGTCACTGGTCAGTCGTTGGTCAGTCGCTGGTCAGTCGCTAATCAGTCGTTGGTCAGTCACTGGTCAGTCGTTGGTCAGTCGCGGTCAGTCGTTTGTTAGTCACTTGTCAGCCGTTGGTCAATCGCTGGTCAGTCGCGGTCAGTCGTTTGTTAGTCACTGGCCAGTCGTTGGTCAGTCGCGGTCATTCGTTTGTTAGTCACTGGTCAGTCGTTGGTCAGTCGTTGGTCAGTCGCTGGTCAGTCGCTGGATTGTCTGGTCCAGACTGCTGCTGAGCGCGGTGTTCAACAACAACTACAATCAACTTCGGATGTGACGAATTTCCAGGGGCCGTCGTGTAAGCAACGAATTTATTTTGACGTCTCACGTCGAGGAAAACATTTATTAGCAACCATCCCTGCAGGTCAAGACAACGGCTCCTAGCAGCCTAAAATGCGTTTCTCCCAGTGTTTACTATTTCTGTCGGAACCAGATATCTTCATGTTGTAAGTCCATCTTGATAGCGATATATTGGTACAAAGCGTGGACATTATTGAAATCAATACATATGCAGTCCCGGTAGAATTCGGCCCAAGGGTTAAATATCAGTATCCTACGGATATCTCGAATATGTATTCGAATTAACGGGGTTATCTACTCTTCCCAGCACTTCGAGTGAACGGGGTTCATTTCTCTTCCAAAGCACTTCGAGTTCCATACTTCCTCTACATATCTCCAGCTGGTGTTGTCACAGCTAGACAACTAAGTCTGTCGGAGGACGCCACGGACGGTTTGTTCACTTGTGCTGTTCTGTGAAGCCCCTTTCAGCTGATTACAGTAAACCCTTCCACCGTGCCGCCATTAATTGGCTTTACGAAATAAGGGTATTGATGTCAACCGTCATCTATACAATAAAACGTGACGAGTAAGGTAGTCGACCGCGAACATATCTGAAAAGTACGATAGCGAGATCAGGTTTCTTAATGTCGTTACTGTGTACGTACACAGTCCTGAACATATACCTTCTTACATTAGGAGACAGGTACCCTATTTCTGGCGCTGCCAATTTCTCCCCGTGCCTGTGCCGAGTTGTCATTTGACTAATGCTCGAGATCTTCACCCAACACTGTACAAATATCTTGGGTTTTTTCTATACTATCATGTAGGGCTCGATAATGGTTTTGGAAAATGTAACATTGAATCCAAGTGTTAATTATTGTTAAGTAACTTAGCAATTGGAAATCTAAACTACAATATTCGTTATTGTCTGTGTGATTATCATAATGAATCATTAGAAATATCAAAAATGAAAGCTGTCTTAGACCAACACCATTTATCTTTCCTTGCCTTTTTAAAAATTACAGCTCGCCATCATTCATCCTCTCTAACCTTTGCTAACATAAATCCGTATCTAACAATCATTATTTTCTTAATTCGCCAATCATTAAATGAATAATTATCTCAATCAACGTACAAAACAGAGATAATACAACCCGAAAAAATGATTTAAATAATTTTAAACAACAGCTATAGCAGGCTGTTTAGCCTGGCTTTGCTCCAAAGGAAGATGGTATCACGCGAGAAATAGTCCTTAAGTTCAGTGTCACTGGTTGTTGTGATTATCAACTGTATCGTTGCTTTGGTCTCGTTAGAATCCCTCAAATACCTCCACGCCGAGCCCTGACAATACTCTACAACCCGGATCAGCTATCTGACAGGGACACAAAACAGTTTTTTCTTATAATTAGTGATTCCTATTGACTAGCTCCAACCTTGTAAATAGAACCTAAGTTACACAATAAATCAGCGGTTTAGTTGCCAACAAATCATGCTGTGGGTCCATGATCAGCTCGCACTAAATCATAGATCAAGTATAAACAGAGCGGAGTTCAATAGCAGTGACGAACTTAAGGCAATGGCACCTGGAGGGATTGCAATGACATTGTAACCGGACAAAAACGGACAACAGTGCGTCTTGAAGGAAACAGTAAACTTTTCATGGAGTTACACGATACGTTGCTTGCATTCTAGTAACACAACTCGGCAATTTATATCCTGCCTATCACTACTGAAACTGCCTTCTGAACGGGATTGACCTTTCATAAATATCTGCCAGGCAAAAGTAAACATTTGAAAATTGGAATTGACCTTAAAATTAAAATCATTATCAATACGCCACAAGGTTGAAATAAATATAACATGTATAAATATGTTTGCTACTTAACTATATATTATATAAAATACATATAAAATATCTTACATCGTCAAAATATGTCAATTAATTAAAAACGTGAATTAAAACACGTATATTGTCAGAATTATACAACTTCGCCAAAAATCTTGCTTCAAACAGAAATAACACACAAAAGGCGTGCATGTACAAAACTAAATCTCTAACACACAATGGGAACAGTCCCACCTGTGACATAAACACATGCACATAAATAACGATGTTTTTTCACTGTGTGTTTGTCTGTGTTATCTTAAGCCAGTAGACTGTCACCGAATCAGGAGTAATCCCCGGGAACAGAAAAGTCAAGCACAACATAACCACCCACGTATGCCCTGTCTTCTACAGCACACGAAACACGAGGGTGGACACTTTGGTACAAAGTCCGGACACTGACAGTGTCTTAGACTCGGTGTATGCTGATAAAACACCCCCTCTGGGGCCACTTAACTTAACTTGAATTGCCAGCACTCGAGGTTGTGGAGAAAGTAAACGCTTGACCTCATCAAACAGTTAACACAATGAGGAATGTGGATGATCTTGGATGAACTAACGTCCAGAGAACAGCCAGTCTCGATTATGCAGAATTGAATTGATTATGCACCGAAATAGATTCCATTGGGCGTAAAAGACAAAATAACGGTGGATCTTATATGTATTGGAAAATAACAACTATAGTGATGAGACCAGGTGCTCGCAGAACAGACAGACAGGATGATTCCAGTACATTGCCAGACAAGAATTCAAGATATATAGATTTTTGTCCTTTTGATAGCCTTCAAAGTCATAATTCAGTTCATGATTGTATATTGTCTAAAAACAGATTGTAACGATACGATATTGTATATAAATTTTATTCTTTGCGTTATTGAATTCGTATACTCACACTTAAAATATTGGATTATTGGTGTGTCGCAAACTTACTATTTATTCATTACTATTGTACCAATGGTTGTCATGGTTTCCAGATGTGTTTATTGGATTCTGATCGGGCTGACCTAATACTTTGTTCCATATACAATAAGGCATTTTGTCGCTGGCCCATGTTATACTAATGAATGAGTGTTTGTGTAAAGATGGTCTGTACTCTACACTCTCTGGTACATGTTATCGGTTGGTTGTTTCGATAGGAAAATATCAACAGCTGGACACTCAGAAATAGGATAGAACTGTTATAACTGATTATTGTACTGAAAACATCAATCAATTATTGAGTTGTTAAATATAATATATAACTTAATATGAATGAAGAAACAGTGAATGAAACCATGCGCCTTATTTGGAGATGGTGCATCGGAACTGCACACCACACCTAAACAAAAGTACTGACAAACTTTTTCTATAAGATGTTTGAATAACATATGAACATGTAAATGTATTTTTAATACACCTCAAAGCAATCCTTTGATGATTTGTAATGCTATGTTTGGCGTACAGACACAAGACATATTTCATGTTATATATATTTCAAAATGGAAAATATATTTAATCTCAAATATCGGCACTCCGGTTGTCTTGAAATGGTTATTGAGATGTCGACAAGAATGAATGTCTCTAAGGCCTTGTAATCAAAACTAGTTCCGGGACACGGGTTGCCAACGTCTAAGACACCGCAATTCCGTCCCTTAGACGTGCCAGAATCCTGTGATCGTTGGTTCGAATCCTATATTCACCCTATTCATGTTTCTTCTTATGTCGCCAAAGTCGCCACAATTCGCTCTGCACAGTTACGTCCCTTGGCTACACCAGAATCCTATGGTCGTGGGTTCGAATGCCGGTTTGCCCCGATTATTTTCAAGGTTTATCAGCACTATTCAAATATGTGTGACTCTCGTTTTCCATGTCCACAAAATACCATAAATAATTTGCCCCTCCTCACATAAAACAACACCACTGAATAATACAGCCATTCAACACGACTGAGGACAGTGTCGAGGTTTTGACCCCACGTGCTATGTCGGTGAAATGGGCCTCATATTCCTCTATACAGCCACACACACAGTGATTGATATAATTTCTACAGCCTAGAAACCCCATTCTTTAATATCCGACGTGTAAATTGGCCCTTTCAACGTCTGTCTTTCCCGCTTCATCATCAGCAGTGAGCGCATAGAATCCGAGCACAATATACACCAATAGGGTGTCACTGATTCTTCTCACATGATTGATGTCAGCTAACAGCACAAAGACGTCCTCTACAGGTCAACACTGAGATGTTACAGTCATAATGGTGTTTTAAAACCTGAACATGCTTATTGGACAAATCCCGCCAGACATCAGCGTCATGGAATCTTAGACAGGTTTGACACGATTGATTTAGTACGAACCAGCTAAATTTTGGCGCTGTTTTCTCGTTTCCTTTTGAGTGAGTATGGTTTTACGCCGCTTTCAGCAATATTCCAGCAATATCACGTCGGGGGACAACAGTTGTTGGGAATTGAAACAGTTTTTGTACTTCAAGGCTGTTGTACCAAGCTTGAATTTACCGGGTTTGGGTTTGTGCCAGACTTTTCACCAAGTTTCAATTTCTCGGTTTTGGTTTCTGCTGTTTAGGATTTTGGCCACTTTTTTGGAAACCACATTTTGTTTGGAAGTTGATAGCTGCGGCTGCGACTTTGACTTTTGTGGGGATTTGAGGCACCAAATTTTTGTGAGTATGAACGGAGAATGCTTTGTTTGTAGCCAATACATATTATTCTGCAGTTTACACGTTGTAAAAAGGTAAATTTTGTATATTTTATCGGCGAAAGATTTCGCTGCTTAAAATCCGGAAAATCCAACAATAATATCTATATTATGGAAACAATGCTGCCTGCATTATGCTGTAACAATATGGTATTTTCATGCTATTTTCACATTCGTGTGTTATTTCTTTTGAAGATTAATTTACTTGGTTTGAATTTTATACTCATTAGGCATTGTTTATTTTATTACAGCTTGTACCAGTCAATGTACCAGTCTCAGTCTTTCAGTCAAAGCCAACTTTGTAAACCAGTGAACGTTATGACAGTCGGTCTGTCAGTCAAGTTTGAACAGTCAAGACAGTCGGTCAACCACAATATGTTGTCAATGTCAGCCAAACTGTTTGAATGATGATTTGTAGTAATGTGAAAATTGTGACATTTTTCCTTCTGTCTGCGGTCAGTTGGAATTGTGACATGGTTCGAAAAACCATGCTTAACAGCTGCGGTTGTTGAAAAAATGACTGCGTACAGCCTTAAATTTTATTCCATACAACAACAGTAATGGGCTTCACACATTGTACCCATGTCGGGAATCGAACCCCTGTCTGGTGCTCCTCATTAAGGGGCTAAAACAAGGATTGGTCGGCTCGGAGTCGGTATACGCGAACACCTGGTGTCATCACTATTTGATAGTGATTCATAAACACATGCCCATTGCACCTCACCTCTCTTTGTGTAACTCACTCACTCACTCACTTGTGTATCGTGGGGATGTAAGGAATATGACCTGTCTGTGTCATGAAACAAAAATGCATTACGACCTTTGTGTATAGCAGAAGTATATGCAATATGACCTTTTTAGCTAGTGGAAGTATATGTCATATGACATATGTATAAAGGAAGTATATGGAATATGACCTTTGTGTGAAGGTAGTTTATGTTATATGATCTTTAAGTATTGATTAAATATATGCAATATGACCTTTGTTCATAGAGAAAATATATACATTATAACCTTTATGTATAGTGCAAGTATTTGCAATATGACCTTTGTGTAAAAAGGAAGTACATGCAGTATGACCTTTGTGCATTGTGGAAGTATATGCAAAATGACCTTTAGGTGTGTGAAGGAATTATATGCAATATGACCTTTGTGTATAGAGAACATATATGCAGTATGACCTTTGTGTATAGTGCAAGTATTTGCAATATGACCCTTGTGTATAAAGGAAGTATATTCAGTATAACCTTTGTGTATGGTGGAAGTATATGCAATATGACATTGAAGTATAGTGGAAGTATATATACATACACCTTTGTGTGTAGTTGAAGTACATGCATATGTAATCTCACGTTTGTAAATGGTCGAAGTTTTGCTATACGAAAAGTGTACACTGGAAAACTATATCCAACTGTTGATAAACATTGACTGCATGAATTAGTCTCTGAACTGACTGTACTTGTTCTGTACGCCAAACGTACAGACATATGACAGTATCCATATAACAATCATATTCAAACACGAACTTACAAAACATTGATTTTAGACTAAATTAAGTCTTGAAGGATTTCCATACTAGGTCAGTTTCCATTGCACTCGATGACTTGGTGTGTCCCTTTTAACGTGTATATTACACGTGTGAGCTGTTAAACGTCTTTATCCTGTTTTAAGATACCAAGCAAACATGTACACTTCTGTATAGGGCTTAAAGCGTGCGGTGCGTAATCCCTTGAACTAAACCTTTATTTACTATCCATTTGAAAAAATACGTACTGTTATTTACTTAAACGTGTTGTTTGAAGCTAGTTACTGGCAATCTTATACCGGTATACAAGTTATTGACATTATTGTAGAACTGCCACGTCTTACACCAACACAATAGTCCACTATAATAGACGTACAACGAAACGGATTTTTTGCTAAGATAGGCAGAACTTCTACGAATATTACATTTTATCTCGGAAATTGACTAAATGTATATAGAAAAATTTATATCCGCAACACAATTGCAATCAGTTTTTTCTTCAGTTTTCATTCCTTTTAATGAGTCATTTTGGGTTTTGTGTCTGTCATTTAAAGACACAATATGATTAGGCTTCGCAACATCTTATAGTTCTTACTTCTTGAATCAACTGAGAGCAAGCGAAGGACTTGCACTGAAGTTGTTAGTGAGTGAGTATGTCTTGTTTTACGCCGCCTTTAGCAATATTAAATAATATCATGGCGGGGACTTCACACATTGAACCCGCTTCTTTGTCGTGACGAGCGAACACTTTAACCACTAGGCTACCCCACCGTCCAGTGTAGTCATTAGCATGCACTAACTATCATGTTCTAACACTTGACTTTGTGTGACAATGAAAGGGCAGGCGGACCTTTTGTACAACAGATAACAATCGAAACAGTACAGCAATTATGCACATGAACCCCAGACTTACATCGTCCGGGGGGACACCGATATGAATGACGAGTGACTATCTATTCTCACCTCAACAGTCCTCGCACGCGGTTGCCCCGGGGGAAGCACTCGCAGTTTGACGGACGGGAGAAAACCAGGCACACCCCTCTTCTTAACACTCAAGTTGAAACTATTGCCATCGAACTCCACAACTTTAGGACGAGTCGTGGGTCTGGATTTAAACCGCTGGGCATATTCCTCTGGAGCGTTGGTAGAAACTGGCGCGGTCTTGGATCTAGATTTCCCCTGGGAGGGGTATGTCTCCAGAATGTCCGTGAACGTGTAGCTGAGGGGTCGAGGAGGAACGCTGCGGTAGATCAAAGATTGAGCACTTGTTCTCGACACCATCTTGGTTCCGAACCCTTTGGAGCCAAGTCTGTTTCTAACAGGTGGAAGAACAATCGTCGCCTTGCCCACATTAGCTGCCACCCTCACAGCGGGCTCCGCGCTCTGTTGTGTCATAACGCCGCGGTCTCGTACACAATCCGATTAACCAGTCTATCCTATTGTGATTAAGGGTGTTACAAAATATGTATTCATATTTATGCCGTCACAAAAACTGTGTGACCCTGATATCCACCAGAAAGGCTTAGCGCAACGTGAGTCTGTTACTCACGTCGCTTGTACATTGCATGCCCAACGCTATCCTCACACCGCCGATCAATAATCTATAGTCGATCATCCACGGGACACTACACTACATCTATCAACATATGACTGTCTCAAAGCATTATTCGGGCAATATGCCGGTCCTTGGCGACAGAGCGTATACATGACCTATACCTACTCCATGCGGAGACCAAATTACAAGGGCTTTTGTGCAAACGCATGAAAAGATTTTTAGAATCAGTTGTTCGTGTACATAGTGGCTTAGTGCTCTTCGCTTGGCCCCACAATATTTGACGTAGTGATTAGAACTTCCTACAACATAGAGGGTCATCCCTAGTTATTGAAGTAGTTGACAAAATGTGTGAACGCCCTTCTGGGAGGAGTTTGGGGACATGAGTGTTGGACTTTGGTTCAAAGAGAACAGGACTGCCGTCAATGTATTTTTTTTAGATATTGGCGATGTCGTGATCTGTGATCGTAAAGACTTTGTGTACTATCTATTGAACTGGCTGCAGTTCAAAGAGACTTCTGTTATATCTGTAGTGGGAAGTACTGGGTTGTTTCACAATGGACATGAACATTCAAGTTGTTACTGAGAGAGAGAGAGAGAGAGAGAGATAGAGAGAGAGAGAGAGAGAGAGAGAGTCTGATGCAGTTCCTTATTTTGAGTTGTCCCATTGTTTTCTTGTATTGTTTAAGGTGAATACAATCGGAATCGCACAATATACTCTGCTTTTAGTAGATATGTCTTATGATTATGGAAATGTAATACAAAAACGAGCTTCCACAAAACCTCAGAAACATCACTCACATTCAGCCTCCACCATATCTAGAGCCACAACTGTTCCTTTGAAGTTGGGTGTACTGTCAGAGTCCCTCTTTTGTATATCACGCAGGTTGTTCGGTCACTGTATCCGATCTAGGATAAGATTATCAGCAAAGAAGAATGCAGTTATGTCCCCTGATATGCCACCTTCAAACGTTATAATTAGGTAGTAAGACAACTCGTTAATAAACAATGAAAAAAAGAATTGCTCTCAGAGAACATCCTTGTCTGACACATGTACTTTCGAAATGTCGGGTATGTTTTTTCTGCACTCCGCTGTTGCTTTGATATCGCAATATGTGTTCTTATTCACGTTGAAGAACTTTCCATTCTGTACTAACATTCCTAGTCAACAGATCCAAGGCTTTATGAAAGCAAAGATCAATGTCTATACAAGTACAAAACAATTTACCAAATCGACTCTCTTGTTTAGAATGTTTGTTTGTTGTTTAACGGCGCACTCAATAATTGGAAGAAGGTGAGGTTGAAAAATTTGATTCATGTAACGATTTGCTGTCACATTTCCCTGAACCATAACCAAGTCAGATCTCCTGGTGTAAGATATGGCCCCCCACACCACGACACTAACGCCGCCGAAATTGTCGAATCACGTACACAATGTAGGGCAAAACGCTCATTTCGACGACGATAAACACGTTGTCTTCAATCTCGCCGGTGAAGCAGAAATCGTGAATCATTGCTAAACCACACTCGTCTCCAGTTTCTCAAATTTCAAGGCTGTAAGGTATGGCACCAACACAAACGTCGCTGTCGATGGATCTGTTGCAAAACTGGGACGATAACTGGTCTGCTGGGTCGGATTCCAGCCTCGCGAAGATGGTTCCTGACAGTCTGGTCCGATATCCTCCTCAAAACAGGGATGCGTCCTGCAGTCACCGTAGCTCTGGCATTGCGATGACGTAGGTGGAGCAGTCGAATGTAGCGATCCTGTGCAGGGGTAATAACTCTTGGTCCGCCGGACCGGTTCTCGGACGGTCTGCAGTGGAATTGAACTGAGTGTATCGGTCACAAAGGCGGCAAATGGTGCTGTGGTGGACGTTGAAGTGGCGTACAACAAAAGACTGCGATTCCCCTCTTTGGATACGTCCTATGGCTATGTTCCGATCGGCAGCGCTGAGACTCGGCATTTTCGAACTTGAAAAATGTTGACATTTTAATGACAAATTATTGACTTATGCTTGCCTTTTATAGCCACTACCACGAGTTATGAATGCCATAACTTGCACGTGCAATTTGCTTTACTGTTTTGCTCTATGACATTTTTGAACAAGTGTGAAAACAATGCCGTTTAAGACATTGCAAATCGACAATGGCTGCGTTTTGACGCACCGTTTGTCGAATATCAGGACACCAACATTTTTCAATATCATATATCCAATTTATATACCGGATTTTTTGTGTAATTTATATACCGGATTTTTTGTGTAGTCAGGTTCAATGAACTACACACTACCTGTGCGTTTCCTTTTTTGAAGAGTGTATTTTATAAAATATTATCATAAACAAAACCCTCCGTTACTAAGTTATTTGATGCATGACACTGTTGAACCAAATCTTAAAGACAATTTGAAAAAATCTGGAAATATTAATCTACCATTTTCACGCGAGTGTTTGGTAAAATACTCTCACAAGTACACACAATTCGGTAATTACGGCGTTCACATTGACAGAAACCTAAATTTATGTGGCAGTGCGAATCTCACAATAGATGAAAATGTTAGTATATTTAAAGTAGTGCATTCGTCCGTAGCCAGAACGAAAATATGTGTATAAATACCATGTTTTCTTCCCCCTCCCCCTACTCTTTCCGTGTGTTTGTTGTTTAGCGCCGCAATATCTAGCTATGTGATCTGTACACAATCCAGTGGTTGCTGTCAGTCGCCTCTTACGACAAGCAAAGGTTGCTGAAAGCCTATTTTAACCAAGGTCTTCATGCGAGGGGACAAGCAATGGTTTGCTGAAAGCCTATTTTAACCCGAGTCTTCATGCGAGGGGACAAGCAATGGTTTGCTGAAGGCCTATTTTAATCCGAGTCTTCATGCGAGGGGACAAGCAATGGTTGCTGAAGGCCTATTCTAAGCCGAGGCTTCATGCGAGGGGACAAGCATGGGTTGCTGAAGGCCTATTCTTACCCGGATCTTTGAGAGGGTCCTCTTTCCTTTCCCGAATGTTCTTCCAATCAGAAAATTGTTGCACAGGGTTCCTGTGACACCAATATTTTAGTGTATTTCTCAAACAAGTAAAGTTTGGTTTTCAATATTGTAATACATGTATGGAATCAAGTCACAAAAACGCAACTGCTACAGAAAAGCATGCATTCCATGCAAAGGTGACTTTTATGCAAGCCCCATGCATTTCACTACCCAAGAATGGGTATAAGAACATGTGCGTTAACGGGATTCAATATGCATTGTTTAGCATCGGTTCGGGGGCGACAGCGTTATTGTATGGGATGGGATTACAGCAAGACAGAGGACCCGTTTGATAGTGGTAGAGGGAAATCTCAATGGACACCGCTACCGCGACGAGATCATCAGCCCTGTTGTTCTACCGTTTTTGCGTCGTCATGGCCCAGGCATTACCTTTCAACATGACAAACGCCCGGGCTCATATTGCTCGAGCATTTTCAGGACAAAACAACGTGAATGTCGTCTCCTGGCCGGCTCGCTCCCCTGATCTCTCACCAAGCGAGCACATGTGGGATGAGATGGATCGGCGCCTTCGACGTCAACCACGTGTTCCACACTCCAGGAACTTCGAAACATGCTCATGCAGATATGGACAGATATCACACAGGACTTTGTGCGACGCCTGGTCCATTCCATGAGACGAAGACGTGTTGCTTGCAATGCAACCAGAGGTGGACACACACGCTATTGATTTGTAAATTGAAATTTTTGCATGTTCAAGTTTTTTTTAATAAAATCACGCATTTTCTGATTAAACCATTTAAACACTTACAGGAGTCTTTTATCTGTTGCAAACCGAAATTGTTCAAGATTTGGTAAAAAACATAACATTGCATTAAATCATATTCAATGTCACAGGAACTTTGGTTGTTCAGTATATAAAAAGGGATAATACAGATTCATTGAGAAACAATCCTAACACCAGTTGATTAAAACCTTTTATTGTGTACCAAATCAGTTTACGTAAAGAGGGCTGCATTTCGGTATTCGACATGTCTTTGGTAATAGCTGTTAGTTTGTTACACGAAATATATTGATAGTGTAAATCAGTAATACATCGCTGTGTATGGCGCGCCTGTCCCATCAATCCTGTGATGAGGATCATGAAATCAGTTTACAGCCAGCAGCAACACACGTGTGATTTTACGAATGTTTCTCGTGTCTCTGAATTGGCTGAAGTGACTTCAAATGTCCCGGTATTGCCATAACAGACTCAACGTCCGACCGCATAGACTATGACGCCAGGCCTGCCAGTTCATCTGGCTTAAGATACAAACAGAACCGTCCACAACAACTGCTGCTCTCCATCTTCCCGAGCCATTTCTCTTTCAACAACAAAACTGAGACCCGTGAAGATCCGGGTTAGAATTGGTCTACGGCAACCCATGCTTGTCGAAAAAGGCAACTAACGGGTTCGTGTGGTCAGGCTCGCTGACTTGGTTGATGTATGTCATGGTATCGATGTTTATGATGTCAATCGTTGGCTTGTCTGGTCCAGACTCGATTATTTACAGACCACCGT
Source organism: Haliotis rufescens (assembly GCF_023055435.1). Taxonomy (NCBI): domain Eukaryota; kingdom Metazoa; phylum Mollusca; class Gastropoda; order Lepetellida; family Haliotidae; genus Haliotis; species Haliotis rufescens. The sequence continues at coordinate 565,474 of NW_025963891.1, read as the reverse complement.
CATATAGCTGAATTATTGCTGAACAAACAACAAACAAACAATATAATCTATAATTTGTCCCCCTATCAGACTGGACCAAGCTGTAGAATGGAAGATGATAAGTTGTCTGAGAGCTGGAGATCGTTAAGATGTTACGCAAGAGAAAGCTCTGCGTGAATTAAACGTATTTAGCCCCCCCCCCCCCCCCCCCCCCCCCCTCTCTCTCTCTCTCTCTCTCTCTGTACGCTCCATGTTGAATGTAGTCTGACACATGAAGTAGCTTCGATCCCACAATTTGTTGTTACTCAAACACAACCTTATTATGTACAGGTTAGATGTGATATCGGATACTGATATTCACATTTAATTTAACCCTGCGACGGACACAGAGGAAGCATGGTTGACAGATGGGTTGATACAAAATGTCAAGCGTGATTCCAGAAGATAAAATAATGTTCGAGAACCTGAAGAAATAATAAGATCAACCCAAATGACTTGTCCTGAAATACGTGTACCCTACACCGTGCCTGGTTAAAGTCTGTCTACTATGGCACCGATGAGATAATCTCTCTCGAGGAATAAAGTGATTATAGCTGACACGTTCCATTTCTAAAACCGATGCCCATCTCACCCTGGGAACCCTGGGAACCAACAAGACAGAGATACAAGACGGAGACAGTTATTCCTGACATCCTGGTACTTGGAGGGGACTCACCATTCACATATCAGCATGTACATACACACACATGTAGTTCGACACATTACGTCCATCGGTGCATACCATAATTGTCATAGGATAAGATTAAGGTTTATCTAATAATGATGAGCCAAACGACATCCTCTACAGACAAAGGTTTTGTGTGGAATGTGTAATTGTGAAATATGGTGTATTCAATCAATAAAAGGACGTAACTTTCTTTAAAAAATATATTTTTTCTCGTACCTGATGAAAAGACAATATCTTTAAGGCCGACAATTGAAAAACGACTATAAAGTTTAGTGTAACCATTGCATATACTATAAAGAACGATATATGATATACTTACAACAAATAACATAGAAAACGACAAATAACGTGTACACATGTGCTGTGACGAACTTATGACATGCACACAACATATACTATAAAGAACGATATATGATATACTTACAACAAATAACATAGAAAACGACAAATAACGTGTACACATGTGCTGTGACGAACTTATGACATGCACACAACATATACTATAAAGAACGATATATGATATACTTACAACAAATAACATAGAAAACGACAAATAACGTGTACACATGTGCTGTGACGAACTTATGACATGCACACAACATATACTATAAAGAACGATATATGATATACTTACAACAAATAACATAGAAAACGACAAATAACGTGTACACATGTGCTGTGACGAACTTATGACATGCACACAACATATACTATAAAGAACGATATCATGCCTGCATACAGTATGTACATTGCTCGAAGTAACTTACAACGAAGTTGCTTACAACGATTACTTACAACGAAGTTGCTTACAACGAAGCTACTTACAAAGATTGTTTACAACGAAGTTGCTTACAACGATTGCTTACAACGAAGTTGCCCACAATGATTGCTTACAACGAAGCTGCTTATAACGATTGCTTACAACGTAGTTACTTACAACGATTGCTTACAACGAAGCTACTTACAAAGATTGCTTACAACGAAGTTGCTTACAACGATTGCTTACAACGAAGTTGCCCACAATGATTGCTTACAACGAAGCTGCTTATAACGATTGCTTACAACGTAGTTACTTACAACGATTGCTTACAACGAGATCTACAACGATTGCTTACAACGAAGTTGCTTACAACGATTGCTTACAACGAAGCTGCTTACAAATTCCAGGAAAGGCAGCGTTACATGATAACCTTCTTGTCCTGGGAAGCCAATTAAACTTTGATGGAAGTATGTCCGCACTCTGATCCGTCGTGTCAGTCTAATCTCTGGTACACCAGTTAATCATTAATCAGCTCAGAAATAACTTGTTTGCAGATGGATGCTCGAGGTTTTGATTTGACGTAACACCTCTTGCACTCACTAATTCATGGCGACTGATCAACTCGGGGTGAGAATCACCTGTGAAAGAACATACTCTTCATGGGCCTTTGTACAGAAGCCCGTTCAGAACGTTTACAAACATGGGCGTACATGCTTACTGCTGGTTGCTATTAAAATAAAGTGAGTGAGTGAGTGAGTGAGCGGGTGGGTGGATGGGTGGTTGAGTGAGTGAGTGAGTGAGTGAGTGGGTGGGTGGGTGGGTGGGTGGATGGATGAGTGGGTGAGTGAATGAGTGGGTGGGTGGGTGGTTGAGTGGTTGAGTGAGTGAGTGGGTGGTTGAGTGAGTGAGTGAGTGAGTGAGTGAGTGAGTGAGTAAGTGGTTGAGTGAGTGGATGGGTGGGTTAGTGAATGGGTGAGTGAGTGAGTGAGTTAGTGGTTGAGTGAGTGGGTGGGTGGGTTAGTGAATGAGTGGGTGGGTGGGTGAGTGAGTGAGTGAGTGAGTGAGTAAGTGGTTGAGTGAGTGGATGTGTGGGTTAGTGAATGAGTGAGTGAGTGAGTGGGTGGGTGGGTTAGTGAATGAGTGGGTGGGTGAGTGAATGAGTGAGTGAGTGAGTGGGTGGGTGGTTGAGTGAGTGGGTGGGTGGGTGGGTGGGTGGTTGAGTGAGTGAGTGGGTGAGCGAGTGAGTGAGTGAGTGAGTGAGTGAGTGAGTAAGTGGTTGAGTGAGTGGATGGGTGGGTTAGTGAATGGGTGAGTGAGTGAGTGAGTTAGTGGTTGAGTGAGTGGGTGGGTGGGTTAGTGAATGAGTGGGTGGGTGGGTGAGTGAGTGAGTGAGTGAGTGAGTAAGTGGTTGAGTGAGTGGATGTGTGGGTTAATGAATGAGTGAGTGAGTGAGTGAGTGAGTGGGTGGGTGGGTTAGTGAATGAGTGGGTGGGTGAGTGAATGAGTGAGTGAGTGAGTGAGTGAGTGAGTGAGTGGGTGGGTGGTTGAGTGAGTGAGTGAGTGAGTGGGTGGGTGGGTGGGTGGTTGAGTGAGTGAGTGAGTGGTTGAGTGAGTGGGTGGGTGGTTGAGTGAGAGTGAGTGAGTGAGTGAGTGAGTGAGTGAGTGAGTCAGTGAGTGAGAAATTCCAAACATTTAACCAAGCTTATGAAATTTGTCGTCGACGGATCCTTAAATCAAATAATTATAACAGCCTGATGTCCACTAACGGTTATGTCATTCAAGTAATTAAATTTGAGATTGTACAGACAAGAGATTGTCACAATACTTTCTTTTAAAACCCTAACTAAATATAGTCTCATATTGTAGCCACTTGAGACAGGGAAATATATCCCAGGAGACCTCGACACTAGCATGTCTGTAAGCTTCGTTAATGACGAATCCCATGGGTAGAGGTCACGAGTAATACGGCCACGTGTACTAACATGTTTGATCTACATGGACTTAAAAGATAACATCGTGTCAATTTCCAACTGTCAATGGCGTCAAGGGTTGACTCTGAATAGACTCCGACTTAAGTACGATAATCTTAGCGCTAAATTAGCTCTGTGGAGGACCGTAGTCGGGTGGATTTGCAAGGGTTGTGACCTTTACTAACTTTTAACTGGTTCCACTGTTGGTACACGCATATAAATATGCGCATTTAGCTTTTACATCATAAACACCATCGCAGCAAAATCAGTCTAACGAGTTACCTCGTTTAAATGTGGGTGGTTCACAATAGATATGTAATAGACGGGTTCTCGGAACCACCGCTTGGAGTCGCTGATGTTACTCTGCCTGCCAAGGAAAGAAAGAGAACCAGTCTTTAAGTGTGACGGCATGAAAGTCTGACGTCATTGTAATTGTGGCAACTGCAAATTAAAAAAAAACATATACTGCGACGAGAATGGAATCGAAACAAAGAGTGAGTATGAGTGAGTGAGTGAGTGGTTGGGTTGATGAGCGAGTGAGTGAGTGAGAGAAAGCGTTTCAGTTGATAATCGAATACATTTAAGGCAAATACGTTATTTTAAATGAAACATAACATGGGCATACACCTGCACAAGCGTTGTTGAAATAAATAACATATGTGTGTTGCACTGACTCGTACGATGTCTGTGTAATACATTAAGCAGTTACCCGTGAAGATCCGGGGTAGAATAGGTCTTTAGCAACCCATGCTTGTCATAAGAGGCCACAAACGGGATCGGGTGGTCAGGTTAGCTGACTTGGTTGATGCATGTCATCCTATTCCAATTGCGTGGGTCGATGCTCATGATGTCAATCACTGGATTGTCTGGTCCAGACTCGATTATTTACAGACCGCCGTCATACAGCTGTAATACTGCTGAGTGCGACGTTAAACAACAAACAAACAAACATTAGGCAGTACAATGTGAGTCCTAAATGACCCTGATGTTTGGTCATGGGTAGACTAGGTCAGGTGACAATCATTTGAATCAAACGAGAGAGAAGGTCATTTTTATAAGCCCGCAAAACGCATACCTTGTCTTGGACAGACAAACCAGTGGTCGATAACTTGAACATCCATTCACGCCGTTGGAGAACGATGATACACAATCAACAGTATCGCCACTGAGAGTTGGATTCCCTGTTTTGTCTTATACATACACAACCGCCATTGTAGCCACCGAATCCCCATTTCAGTCCCCTCTCGGGGGGAGTTCAAACTGGTAACTTAACTGCCTTTGGTTACATTTTCAACAAGGGACAGTATGCATACTTTAAAATATGGCGTTTGGACGCTTTGTTTTAAAGATATATAACAGGCCAGCCTTGTGATAAAAAGGTTATTTGGTCACACGGAATACCTGGTTCCCCCTCCCTGATACAACGTGTGAAAGCCACTCTTTGGTAATATGACTACAAAATACTAAAAACAAAGGTAAAGTTCTGTGATCGTATTCTTATTTACCATACACTGGATACTCGTAATTAGGACTGCGGCGTTAAACAACAAACAAATAAATATTCCTAATTAGCGGTACAGAAGTTTGAAAAGGTAAGACAATTTGAGAAGTGTTTTTACTAATTTATATGATCACAATTCTGCAGGAGTGATCAATACCATTATTTACAGTTAAGTGTTCTAATGGATCACAAGGACAATGGTTTACTGATTGTCTTAATCGGAGCCTTTCAGGATCATATAATTACCTCCCTTGGTGTCCTCGGGGGTCGGGATTAGTTAGGGTCGTTAATTATGTTTCCTTGGCGTATCTTAATGAGCTACCTCGTTTGTTGCCAAGGAAGATTGACAATGTAATTATTTTAATCTTTACCAGTGTGGCTATCGTCCGTTTGTGAAGTGATAGATCGAATTTTGAAAAAAACAAAACATTTGCAGTTAATGTTAACTGATTTGAGTAAAAGTTTGTTTTTTTTAATTGTTACAGGCGTTGCGGAGTTGTAAATGGCAAAGATATACATCAATATACGTAGTTTATGTTATATTATTCATCATTGTACTTTTCGACCAATATGAAGTATCGACATTTTGAGTGACGCTTTGAACAGTATTCCAGTTATATCTCGGCGTGTCAGCTTGATGTGGGAGGAAAGCTCAAAGTGATGCAAGTCTTAGCCGTTCACTTAGGTGAAACCCACGAGCACGGTTATGGCGCTGACAAACCAAGAAACATAATCGGGGCGAACCGGGATTTCAACCCACGATCACACACACACACACACACACACACACACACACACACACCACACCACACCACACCACACCGCACCACACCACACCACACACACACACACACACACACACACACATCGCTATATAAGTGCAGTAATCTTGAACACGACGTTACACCTTACTTCACCTCACCTATTGTTAGGATTGTCGGAAGTAACACACGACATGAGGCTTTTCATGTGACCAGTGCCGTTTAAGCTCCCAAGTTCAACAACATAAATACAGAAGGCTCCTTGTGTGCCTTGATTGGGAAGTTGTTCTGAAATGCCTTTCTTTGTAATTAAATGTGGTTTTATCTCTATATGTCTGTTTTCACGGACCATTTCCACCATGCTGAGCCTAGGAAGTAGGTCTGTTTTACGGCTCTTTCATTTCAGCAATATGTCTTGTGTCAGTTGGTTGTCAGTTGTAATTTCCGCTCCGTCTTTTGGTGTATGAATATATAAAAACGGTAGTATATATACCACGGAAAATAAATTAGGGTTCAGGTGATATTATGATCAATATGTTGAGATAAGTTCTGGCGTAACAATTGTGTGTATAATCTTGTATGTAATCATGCAATGCAAACTGGGGGTGAAACTTTACCGCAAGGCCACAATACGATACGTATCGCGATACATAGGTCACGATACGATACGTATCGCGATACAAAGGTCACGATACGTATCGCGATACATAGGTCACGATACGATACGTATCGCGATACATAGGTCACGACACGATACGTATCGCGATACATAGGTCACGATACGATACGTATCGCGATACACATATTTGCGTCTAATCGCGTGGAAACTTCATGACTTTTAATATTTCAAAGCAGGTTCAAAAGGGAAAAAATCTAGCTGTAGACACATGTTCGTGGAGGCTATTTGTATTAGTGAACTAATGCTAATTACAACACATTTTGCTGAATGTGACTGACAAAAACGCTGTGGTGTGTGTGTGTGTGTGGAGGGGGGGCATTAAATGAGTAGTAAGTTATATGTTTTAACAAGTATATCGTCTTGTATCGATACAGAGAAAATCGTATTGTGTATCGTATCATCGCATGAAAACTCACGATGCGCCTACGCACCGATGTACGTATCGTTTCACCCCTAATTATTGCAAATAGTACAAGAAATGGTTAACAACGCACAAACACTTCTATGGATTAATTTTGAGTATCAACAAACGTTTCTAACCGCTTTGATTGGAACATGACCATTGCATAAAGTTGTAAATGCATGTATAATAGGGCTGTGTAAGATGTATAGACCCATGTTTGATGAAGGCTAGAAATGAAACAAACAAGAAATGGTTATTGGATGATGATGTATTGGATACATGTATCATAGTTACTTACGTTTGCAGTGTTTCGGCGACTGTTTTCAGCCTAGTAACGTTTTGATAACGTTTGTAATGTTTGAGTCAAATCCATTTTACAACTGTATAGTTTCTTTAGCCTGGCATTTTGATAGAATTAAGTAGCGACTTTCTAAGTCACCAACGCTGTCCCTATGGCGTTATGTCGTATGTTGCCTACGATGGTTGAGGGTATATAGACTTCAACAAAAGGAGTATCTACTGGAGTCATATCAAAATACATTTTTATAACTAAATCATATATATTATACACTATTAACAAACTGCCTTCATTGTATACTATATATTTCAATATATTTGAACAGAGCAGACTGTGGATAAGTATGGTATATGAATGTAAAACACAATACATTGTATTAATAATACATTGTTTGCTACACGTATCATAAAAAGGTAATCATTATTGATAACGATTAATTTTTCCCGAAAGCATGTTTTAAACAAATACAATATGATCTTACATCGGTGAGTTATTCTCCTGCTTCCAAAACTTGGTCAGTTCATGGTTGTTTTCTCTACAGACAACGTCGGGTATAAGACGATACTGGGACTTATTATCTATTGTGCCCGGAAATCAAGACAGAGGTTTACACCTTTGTAGAATTGTTCTCTAAGCCCAGAGATAATCGTAGCTATATAACATCACTTCATCAATAACATGCAAAATACATAATTTTAATAATGTTGACTGCTTGTGACGGCGATTACAACGAAACATTTAGTTATCAATTTCCTGTGTTTAACCAAACTGCCGTATGCAGCTGTCCAGAATGTGTGGGTTCTGGAATCACGAGGTTCAAGTGTACACTAACAGTAAGGTTATCATACATAGCCGCGGCTGACATGTTCCCTGTTAATCTAAACTTGCCAACCATCAAACACTCAAAAATAGAACGAATGGTAAAGTAATACAATAAACACTTCGTAAGTGCATACAATTCCCCTCGACAGTGATTGATGATAATACCTCCCTGGACTTTTACTTATATGTTTCTCATGACTGTGTTGTGGGTATATGAACTTGAAACTACCCCACCCTAACCCTTGGGTGTTGTACTCCAGCCGTGCAAGACTTAATCTTGTATGTTATTGTGTAACCACGGCTGTATTGATTAAGTTGTGGTGCGCATGCATGTGCAGGCACCGTCTGTGGTCCCCCGCCTGTTGGAGCGCGAGACGGGATTAGTACAGTATACATCATAACGGAGCAGCCTTTCACCACTAGCTTAGTAATCCCCGACCACCCGCTAAACGTTAGATTAGAGTTACGTAGGTTTCTAAACTCTATTGTTCTACGTGAATCGGCAGTAAGGACGTAAGCCCGGGTAATACAAGGTGTGTGAGCGGGATCTATATAAAGTGGTTGGCGTGATTCCCCTTCAGCATTGCGCGTATACCAGGCAGGTCAGCGCAGACGTTGCCAACATTCCGTAGTGTCGTCTGCTATTACTGAAACGTTCATGGACTTACTGCTGAAGGACAAAACAGAAACAAGTCTGGATTTGACACGAGAAGGCGGCATTGCAAGCCTTGTAAGATTTTAACTCAAGGGCATTCAACCAGTTACCAACCTGGCATCCTGGTGCGAAATCGGCCTCCCTTCCCACAACCCCTTGCAACTTGATTACCCTCGTCCTATTCCCAGTAGCAGACGACAAGTTGCCGGCTTTGTTGAAATGTCGTACACGTCTATGTTTACAATATCTCCCCACGAAGTGGGGAAAATGGTGCGATTGAGACTAAAAAGCGAGGAAGATGAAAAACAGTGTTATATGCTACAAATCGTTCTGCAACCAGTGTATAGTGACTCCGACGTCCCCAACTCGTGTTTTAAAAAACTCCCTCGACTTGTGAATGGGATTCCTCTGGGAGCTGGACTGATGTCGAAGGATCAGCTGGGAAGTATACGATGGAGATACATAGAGGGAGGGAGGAAGATTCAGACATTCATATCGGAACCTATACACAAGGACGAAGCCGAGGAGACGAAACGGACGCTCAAGGATCGACTTGCAAAACAGTCGCAAGCCATTTTTGGCGATATGACGGTAAAAGCAACGATTGTGTTATCCCAGTGTTTGGACTATGACGATGATTTCATCATCAACGACATTGCAGTTTCCTTGGAGGAGGGTTTACATTTCCGAGACTGATACTAGCACTACACTAGTGCGTGATAGTGTATATCCATGTGTGTATGTGCCACTGTGATGGAGGTACGTGTGTAAACATAGCCTATATATGAAGTTTCTCGTGCGTGCATCACGTCCATGCACGCGCTGGTTGAGCCAGTGCCAATATAACATCTGTTTCTTCTATTACCGTCGTGGAATGCCACTTCCTAGTGATACAGATACCCAGACATCCCTGCTTGCTTACACACAGCCGCATCACCGGATCTCACTATATTGTGTCATGCCACCCAAACCGAGTTCTTCAAATCAAGCTGCTGATGTCATATTGACATATTTTTACCTTTTGTCATGTTTTCGTGTTCACAATGTTCTTTGTATTCTGTGCATTGTATTCTGTTAAAAGAAGAAATATCAGTTCGTTCAATAATTAGGGTTATTTTATCTAAAAAAATATTATAGTTGATCATATACGGGGGGTTTTCTTTTTAGGATACCGTTTTACATTTGTATACAAATCTACACACTTGTGAAGAACATTTCTCTTGAACGTTTTAATTAGATTCACGAGCTTATTTAGGCTTCTCAAAACCCATGTTACAATTGCATATCCAGGTTTGGTTCAACGATTAGCCTGAGCATGTACCGACACAGATGTTTGTAAACCCGATGCATTCGTGACCAACTCGTGTTATTCCGGGACAAGCTTGCAGCTCACGGAAAGAGGCGAGTGGTGACGAATGTACCCGATGATTTGGTAGTCGATGTACATTTCTTTATAATGTGTTTAGCGTGAAGGTCACCTTGGCCCGCAGTGAGGTCCCTAGACGCAACGGTCAAAACGCTTTGTCAAACATACATGAACTGTTGCCTCCTGGCTACAGGAATTTCACTGTAAGTTATAATTTAACTGTATGTATATGGAATGGTACTGAGACTTTCAAGCGCTGGCTTAAAGAGTGAAAATGTGTTAAAGTTTAATATAATATGTCAGATTTTATATTTATTATCAGTATTACATCATATTTGCATTTGAATAAAATGTTTTTGAAGCAAAGGCAGTGTATGGAAATATACGATCAAATATGAATTGTTTCATTAAATCTAAATTGCGTCAATGACACCACTTGAAATAGAATCACGAACTATCGCGATGATTAATAAACGAAGACAGCTGCATGTGTGCTAATACTTGTAAAGTGAAAACAAGCAATTCCGCCCATGGTGGATATTACTTACAGTAATAAGAAAAATTGCAAAGTGCGCTTTTCAAGAAATATTCAAAGGCAAGCGATAAACATCATCATTGAGTTTTGATCACGTGGTTACAACCCGGGTAAGAATCGGCAGTCAGGTGACTGCAAGCGGTCACATGACTTCGCAAGCTGACCCGGATAGTAGTCACGTGATCAGAACCAAACGATGATGTTTCTCGCTAGCAAAATGAATATTTCTTGAAAAGCGCACTTTGCATTTTTTTACATAACTGTAAGTAATATTCCTTATCGACGAAATGGCTTGTTTTCACTTTGTGAGCATATTTGCAGCTCACCTCGTTAATCAATAATCGCGATATGTCGTGGCGAGGACTATAATCCTATCTGTTATTGAAGTTCTTTGAAATTCTGGGATTCATGTCTGGCCTGATCCATACACTGACAGATGTGGTAAAACGTAGAATGGAAGAAATCCATCGTTGATATTTAATTGGATTTTATTTATTCATATACTTTGTTCAGGTCTGTGGAGCTCGCCGTGGCGTATGAATAGATTACTTGTTAAGCGTCACACGAAAGTGCTGAGTAATCAGTTATTCATGTCTTGTCGAAAACTGACATGATAGAATCACGTCACGTAGATGTATGCCATTTGTGGGGTCCACGTGATGTACATAATGTGAGAAATGAGGAATACCTTTACAAATCAGTATGAAAATTATCTGATGTGTTCAATTGAACTATTGCGTGTTTTGTACTTTCTAAAACACTAAGTCAAGGTTAAAATGTATTAAACTGGCTGATTTGAGAGGTTTTCAGGAAGCGTTTTTTTATATTTGAACACGAGCAAGTATTTTAGATAAATAATAAAGACAAAACCCTTTCCATATTCACAAGAAATCTTTGCTAAAAGCAGGGTCGATTGTACAATTCACAAGCCTCCACGATCATTTGTACTTCAAACAGTGCATGTGGCAAAATATTCATCTCGGGACATGGACGCGCTCATTGTTATAATCGTTCTTATGTCCCTAATTTTAGCCAAACTTATGTATTTGAAGGGGGCACGGGTGGCCAAGTCGTCAAAGGCGCCGCGATTCGCTGTGCAGAGTTGCGTCCATAGGGCACGCCAGAAACCTATGATTGTGGGTTCGAATCCCGGTTCGCCCCGATTATGTTTCTAGGTTTGTCAGCACCATACCTGTGCTCGTGGGTTTCACCGAAGTGATAAACGTCTGAGACCTGCATCTTTTCGGGCTTTCCTCCCACATTAAGCTGACACGCCACGATATAACTGGAATACTGTTAAAAGCGGCGTTAAACCCAACTCACACACTCATGTATTTGAACATGTCTTATACTTTCTACTCCAATAGTTAAACATTTTACGCAACTTTGATTTGACATTTTCAGTGGGTCAAATAGAGCCCTTATCCTACCTCGTTTTTTCCACCAAATCTGAAATTATGTAAATGTGTTGGTTTGAAACGATATACATGTATATACATTCGCCTATGCTTACGGTACAATGTGTTTTCCTTACACGCAAAATGGACGCGTAAATTCATCCCATGATATTCTTAGTCCAACCGGATCATTGTGAAGCAAATGACATATGTTTTGACGCATTCTATGTGATATGAATGTATACTAGTATACAGTACAGAGAGCTCACATCCTTGTAAATGGGTACAATAGGCCCTCAGCAACCCATGCTTGCCGTAAAAGACGGCTATGCTTGTCGTAAGAGGCGACTAACGGGATCAGGTGGTCAGGCTCGCTGACTTGGTTGATGCATGTGGCCTCCATCCTCGTTTATCCAGTGTATCAAATCGCCAAATCGCCATTCTGTTATGATTAATAACGTAATTGAATGGAGATGTAATTCACTAGATAATCGAGAATGCGGCGGTATGGCTTTAAATAGGTATCGATCAGGTCAGAACGACATTACGTGGCTACATTTCTTGGCCCTCTGAAGACGTGTTTACGCATATCTAGGGTAAACAAAACGCCACACTCAAAATATATTCCCCCGAAACTCCTAAATTTTTATTAGGAATGTGTGCACTGTTAATCTTCTGGCGCCTTACAAGCAGCTTTGGTACTATACTCCTCAGGGAGTTGAGAATGACCGGGGATATAATCAAGCACTTTGAGCATGATTTAGGGTGTGAATTTGGAGCATTATGAATACATGGATATCATTATTATTATTATTATAATTACTATTATTATTGGTAATCAGGTTGTGGATTTGAAATTTGATTATTTCAATTTTCATGTAAACATCAATGAAAAACTAACGGGGTTCTTCTTAAATAGGGCAAGGTCGAGGATGTACGTGTGTGTATGTGTGTGCGCGCGCGTGTGTCAGGCAGAGTGTGTGTGTGTGTGTGGTGCCCCTAGACAATCCCACTATGATAATGAAGCACATAACACAGTTACCCCTTCCACAGTCTATTCACCCAAGTCGGTCAGTGTGTGAGGCCAGAGTGTGTCAAGAAATGTTCCATTGTAAATAACCGCTGTATTGATATACATATTGCGTTATTCACCAGCATACAGCACCGTGACATCAGCGGAATACCGAGCACCTGGTTTAACCCCAACTCAACCGTCACCACAGACAGGGTAGACCAGGGCCCTTGCCTCCCTTAGGCGTGCCAGAATCCCATGATCGTGGGCTCGAATCCCAGATACGCCCTGATTACCTCTCTATGTTCATTAGCACCATGCCGGTGTTCGTGGGTTTCACCTCCAAGACCCACTCACTTCCGGTTTTCCTCCCACGTTACCCTGATACTCAGTGATATAACTGACATACTGTTCAAAACGGCGTTAAACCAAACTCCCTCACGTACTCAAGTCGGGCTTTAGCCCAGTTGGAGTATTTGTATATGTTGGTGTTAATATTTTTACTGTGTGTTGTGCTTTAAGTTATTGATACCGTGTGATACTGCTTAACATATGCATTATATCCTATGACTTGTTTTTAATGATTTTACAGATGTTATTTCTATTTACATATTGGAGAACGAAATATAATCTACGTTTGTTAACTCAGGGTTGATGCGAGTAGCATACATTTATATATACTGGTGTGTGCTCGCATGTCATGCGGTGTTCAAGATGACATTGATCTCTGGTCATAAATGTGTGAAATCAAACTCTGGAGTTGGTTTTGAGTTTATTATTCTGCACAGAATGCAAAGCGACCCTGACTCTTCACTATGTCGCCATATGTCAGTTCAAGAAGCCATCAACCTATACCCAAAGGCCGGAGGATCGAACGTAAGTCGTGACCTACATACGTCACAATGTTATTCAATTTTTGCACACGACATGAGCGTTATATATTGTTTATAAACACCTCGCGCAAGGACCTATGGGTAGAAAACACCCATGAATGACGTTCGCTCGTCACGCCGAAGACCCGGGTTTGATTCCCGACATGGGTACAATGTATGAAGCCCATTTCTGGTGTCCCCCGCTGGAATATTGCTAAAAACGGCGTAAAACCATACTCACCCACTCACCCATGAATGAACGCTCGTTGGCTACCGTTAGCGGGAAGAGACCTACCTCTGTGTGTACACGTGGAAGTATGCGTGGGGATCAACCTACCGTATTACCTCATCACAAAGACCGGGATTTGTTGGAGATCCGGCGTTTGATATTTCCGGTCCTGCAATACCCCTACATTTACACATATAGCTATAGACTGGTGTTATTCAGCAATAAGATATGCGAATGTAACCCACTTACATGGCTTCTGGGGCGGCTATGATTGTCGCAAGAGGCGACTAACGGGATCGGGTGGTCAGCCTCGCTGACTTGGTTGATGCATGTCATCGTATCCCAACTACGTGGATCGATGCTCATGATGTCAATCTCTGGATTGTCTGGTCCAGACTCGTTTATTTACAGACCGCCGTCTTAGAGCTGGAATATTGCTGAGTGCGGCGTTAAACAGCACACAAAGATAACAAGATGTGTGCTTTGAGAAAGTGGTTAATGTCAGTTTAAATATATACTGTTCCCTGAAACGTGCATACCTTACTGTCCCATCACACAATGTGACATCCTACATACATCTCAATGTACATATTTATGTATACTACTCAAAAAAGTTCAAGAATACCCGATTTGTTTCACATGACAACGGCGTTAAACAACAAACAAAAATACATGGCTTCTGACCTGACGGTACTTCCGATATTTATAGGTATCAGTCCAAATTAATGATAGTGAACTGTTTAAACGTATCGTATGATATAACGTTGTTGGAATACCACCATGTGTAGCGCTTTGAATTTGTAATCGTGGCTGTTGGCCAGGGCACTCCATCAGTACAGTTCTCTCAATGTGTACAGGTCCTATCTTCAATGATGCAACTGTATGGAGCTCATGTTTTCTCGAAGTGGGACTGATCGATGTGGAAATTTCAGAGAATCGGGGCTTCGATATAGACAAACATACATACAGAGAGACAGACAGACTGATAGCTGCCATCGAGAGACAAGAGGGTAGGATACGGCGATGCCTCCGCGATACCGGAATGAGTGAGTGAGTACGGTTTTACGCCGCTTTTAGCAATATTCCAGCAACATCACGGCGGGGGACACCAGAAATGGGCTTCACACATTGTACCCATGTCGGGAATCGAACCCGGGTCTTCAGCGTGACGAGCGAACGCTTTAACCACTAGGCTACCCGGCCGCCCTGATACCGGAATGAACTGTATTAAGGTGATCGGACAGCAGAACGAGTGGGCGAGATGTTTTACGCCGCACTTAGCAATACTAGTGGGCTTCACACACTGTACCCATGTGGGGAATCAAACCCGGGTCTTCGGCATGACAACGAAGGTTTAAACCACTAAGCTACCCCACAGCCCCTCCAGAAACGAATGGACACTATATGATACCTATATATTGTGTAGCAGGGCGTGGAGTCATCCCACAGATGACATCCTTACCTTGTCTGCTTGCTGACGGGGCTAACCTCTTTGGTCATGTGGACAAGGCGTCCGACCTCTGATCAGAAGGTCCGTGGTTCGAATCCCATCACGGGACTCGGAAATTTTATGGCCGCTACAATTGTATTATTATATTACACGCTACGATATCTATCAACCATTAAAAAAGTACGTCTCGATTATCAACAACATTTAGATGTGCCGTGGTTTTCTTTTTGGTCGCCATAATCAATTGAAACGGCAGTTTTGTACAGCTACTTCTAACCAGTTGGGTCAAACGAGGGCTTCTTTTCGAGCAGAGACTAGATCTCGCTGATAACTAATAACTCAATACTGCTGACGTCACGCACGCAATCCTCACGTGGCATGCATACATATTACCTTACACGACCTCAGCATTTGGGTACACTTAAATTGCAATAGACCGAATCATTACCTGCACGTGTCTCAGTTGACTGAAAGATCCCTTTTCAGCGCCAATAACCGATCTAGTGTTGAGATTCGTATCTTAATCTACAGTTGTCCAAAACGTCTATTGATGAAGATTTAGATATGATTACCTGGCGAGAGCAAGTGGAGACGAATACCCAAGTTCCTCCTATTTCCGCCTTGTTGTCCGGGCACACAGTCGTCTCAGCAGACAAATCATACCTGCTGCAAAAATACACTGTTCATGACGGTCTGAGTCCCCAAGGGTATCCTGCGCTACCTAAAAGGCATCAGTCACAATGCAAATAATAAAATATTCACATTTAAAACAATAATAAAACAATACAATATGTAATTTATATATCAAATGTACCCCCCCCCCCAAAAAAAAAAAACAAACCCAAAAAACCCCAAAACCCCAAAATAAATAAATAAACAGCAACAAAAAACAAACAAAACAAAAACGAAAGAAAAGAAAAAAAGCGCCACTCAATCGTATTAATAATAGAACCTCGAAGACCAACGCTAAGAAGATCCTGGCACTGATCCAGAGCTTTATCCGGCTAATCCAAGGACTGTGATTGTCTGAATATGAAGGCAACTTAGAGAGTTTATCGGCTGGCCATAACAACTATATTCATAAGGGTAGAGGGAGTAAAGGTTATAACACATTATAGTTAACCCCTAGCGCCACAAACTGCAGCCTGTGTTATTGTAGATGTTTCTCACACTTGTTATATACTGATAACCAAAAGTTGAGCGTAGGGGGATTTTTCTTCGCCACAAATATTCAATTTCAAATTTTACAAAGTTTTGTTGCAGCCTCGGTGACTGAGTGGGTAAGATCGCTAACTTTGTGTGCTGGCGATTAGATGCCTCACTCTGGCAGTGTGGGTTCGAATGCCGGATGGGACTCAATCCCCAAAGTACTAGAATCTGTACTTTACTAAGAAAGTGTTGTCCCAAATATAACGTTTGTTACATTTGACCACTTTATAAATGGCATTTTGTGTTCACAAAGTTAAAGCTAATTATTCATAAATTAAACAATGACCAGTACTGAATGGAACATTGTATCAGATCACCATGTGACAGAAAGAATGTCAGCTTGAAAGAGCATTATTTGGTAGTGTTTTCACATCCAGTAAATCACTCACAACGCTACCTTTTTCGTTCTGTAATCTGGCAATTTGGTAGTGATTGAACAGTGTTTCACCAAGTGGTTGGTCACTGTTTCGGCCAAATGAGTGAGTTAGTATGTCGATTGCCCTTTGGGTGTCAGACAAGGCTGTGTACTTAGCCCGTTCTTGTTCCAGTTCTTCATAAATGAAAACGTTCCGGAGATGGAAGAGGAGTGTCCGTTTGGTGTACAGCTCCATCCAGACATTGTCCACATCCCTTTACTTCTATTTGCAGATAATTTGATACTCGTTGGTGATAGTTTTTCTAACCTCCAAGAGAAATTAAGCATCCTTGAGATTTTGTGTAACACTCGGAAAATGTCAGTTAATATGTCTAAGACCAAAGTTGTTGTATTTAAAAATTGGTGGTTGTTTGTCACGTTTCGATAAGTTGTTTTACAAAGAGAAAAGGGTTGAAGTTGTTTGCGGTTATACTTACCTGGGTTTGTATTTTAATAATAGGCTTAACTGGTCTAAAACTCTTGATAAGATGGCATGCAGGCGAAAAGGGTATGGATAACTATCCTGAGAGGTATACATTCACTACAACCTTTTTCACCAGATTTCTACTTTCAAAGTTTCGGTGCGAAGATCATGCCAGTGCTTCTGTATGGTGCCGAGGTCTGGGGGTTTGAAAATGTTGAAAAATTTGAAACTGTGCAGTTATTATGCTTGTAAACGGTTTTGGGGATTAAAATTATCTGCTTCAAATAATGCTGTAGTAGGCGCGTGTGGCAAATACCCTGTTCGTGTATATGCTTTGATCAGATGTGTCACATATTGGCTGAACATACTAAAGATGCCAGACTTCCGTTTACCCAGAAAGTGCCACAATATGTTGTGCCTGTATGATGAACATGGTCGTGTCAATTGGGTAACTAAATTAAGGAACTGTCTTTGTAAACTTGGGTTTGGAGATATATGGATGTTTCAAATGTATGGAAACCGAAAGGTTTTTCTTAATATGTTTCAACAACGTCGAAAAGACAACTTTCAGCAGATCTGGCATAGCGAACTTCTTGCAAGTTCAAAAATGTCATATTGGGCGGGATGTACACATCTTACACATCCCGCCCAATCAACACCAGAATGAAAGAGCACAAAACCTCCACCATTAAATCCGACAGCAAATGAGCCATCTCGGACCATATCAGCAACTGTCCCAATCACAACATCAACTGGGACAACGTCCAAATCCTCGCCAACAACCTCCATGATTTCACTAAAAGAAAACTCACAGAAGCAGTCCACATTCGCTGCCACAAGCCATCAATCAACAGAGATCAAGGCTATTTCATCCCATATCCCACTCATTTATGCAATTGTTGTTACTGTTAATCCTCTACTGTTAATCCTCCACCTACTATATATCTTCTGTACAATGTCCCTCATTCAGACTTGCTTGACAACGGTTTAAGGATCTATACCGAAACGTCCCTTTTCACAGTATTAAAGAAGTTGTTATCCATCAAATTGTGTCTACCTTGTTATCATAGTTTGGTTTGGTTTGGTTTTGGTTTAACACCGCATTTAGCAATATTCCAGCTATATGACGGCAGTCTGTAAATAATCGAGTCTGGACCAGACAATACAGTGATTGACATCATGACTATCGATCCACGCAATTTGGATACGATGACATGCATCAACCAAGTCAGCGAGCCTGACCACCGATCCCGTTAGTTGCCTCTTACAAGCATAGCAGCATTTTACGGCAAGCATGGGTTGCTGAAGACCTTCTCTTCTTCAGGAGTCCCTTATCATAGTACTCACACTCTTTGCGAATATGCAGTATATGCATGCATACTGGTTCGAATCCACATGGAGCATTATCAGCCCAAGGAGTGAGTGAGTGAGTCAGTTGGAGGTTAAATGGGTATTTCAGTTACACCAGGGCATGTCTGCTTGATGTGGGAGGAATATGGGGGGAATGTGGAAAGTGATCAGGTCTGATGCTTATCACTTTGGTGAAACCTATAAATATAATCAGAGCTAACCAGATTCATAGGTTTCTGGTATTTCCTGGGGATGCAACTCTGTGAATTTCAGTGCCTTAGACAACTGGGCCACCCGTGGCCCCCCTCCCCCCAGCCAAACTGCATACCATGGGTACTGGTGCAGGTACAAACCAGACCTATCACCATATGCATTACCAAGTAGGATTCAAGGTGAACAACCTAGGTCTGTAGTACCAGGCAACTTAACGTATCAGGTGACTGGTTGAATGGTGTGGGTTGTGGTTCTTAATATCAACCACTGTTTTGTCTGGTTATGTCCGTTATTTACAGACCTCCATCATTTCAGCCAAAATATGAGACATGTTGTAAGGGCACCCATGTAATCATAGGATGTATATCACAAATAATATAATTCTTCATATGTTGGTATTCAGTCAGGAGGGCTAATGTATGTGAGTGAGTGAGTGAGTGAGTGAGTGAGTGAGTGGGTGAGTGGGTGGGTGGTTTGTTGTTTAACGCCGCACTCAGCAATATTCCAGCTATATGACGGCGGTCTGTAAATAATCGAGTCAGGACCAGACAATCCAGTTATTGATATCATGAGCATCGATCCACGCAATTGGGCTCGATGACATGCATCAACCAAGTCAGCGAGCCTGACCGACCGATCCCCTTAGTCGCCTTTTACGACAAGCATAGACACCTTTTTACGGCAAGCGTGGTGAGTGAGTGAGTGAGTGAGTGAGGGAGGGAGGGAGGGAGGGAGGGAGGGAGGTTTTACACAGCACTATTCCAGAAATATCACTGCTTGGAACACCACTAATGAACTTCACACATTTTACCCATGTGGGGAATTGAACCTGGCCTTCGGTGTGACAAGTGGCAACCCCAAAGAACAGGCATAAACAGGCATAAACATTATACAACACAGATACAAAACATTTTATAAAATATTTATTCAAAATAAATACAGTAGTTTGTGATATTACATGGCACTACCCCTTATCACTACTATGTCCTCCATCTTTTGTTCCATCGTCTGTAACGACACAATCTTTCTGAACACCGGATACAGCGGTGTTTGTCTCTGTATTCCTATGGGACAGCTCTGGTGAAACACCACCATGACTACTAGTGTCGGCCATTTTATCCACCTTGGCTGAATCTGACAGACTTTCTAATTCACCTTCATCGTTGCTTTTAATCTGTAGGTTCTTAACATCTGGAATCTTCTCCTCTGTGTCACTCTCCTTTTCTTCTCCATTCTCTTCATCTAATTCTGTCCCCTCCCCTTCACCTTCACCTTCTCCAGCTTCATCTTCTCCGTCTTCATCTTCTCCCTCTTCTTCCTCTTCATCGTCAGTTTCTTCTTCATCCGAGCTGGAAACAGGAACACTTACAGAGGTGTCAAACTGTTTCTTTAAATAAGGTGAGATACTGGCTTTAAACTCTATTTGTTCAGCAGTTTCACGGTTTCATAAATTTTCGCAAAACCACAAAAAAAGACAATAAACAGTTGAACAGTAATTTGTCATGTACACAAAATTACATTTTGTATATCCTACAAATGCATTGAGATTGTAATCTTGGGTACCGTATATATAATGGTAGCAAATAAATATTACATGTTATTCCACTGCAGACATGTTTTTACAACGTATCAGACAACGTGACAGACATCGATGCTCACCTGTATCCTGGAGGGAGGTCAGAGCCTCTGTTTGGATTGCACATATCTACATCCATGTCAATATCCGTGAAATCTGAAATATACAAACATCCCGCTAAGGCTGTTCATCATCCAGTGATATCCATCCCACACAGACTGAGAACTGTCTATTAATAGTTTGTTATCCCTTGAACAAAACTTTCATCCACCTATGCATCCGGCTTTTGACAATATTCTTATGAAGTATACAATAAAGTAATAATTCAACATAAAATCAGTTAGCTGGTTCCTTGCATTTTGTGTCAATATTGATGACTTTTATTTCCGTTCCTAGTTTCAAATTATTCATGACTCACAAATGCATCACAAGTTACACTGTACTTATATCTGACCATCCTCTATTATACAGGATGTTATATTTCTCCATTCCACGAGAAATACCCTGGACCCATTCACAACCATAGCTTCGTTTTGAGTTCAGTTCCAGTGACACAACAAAAAAACGGACACCCAAACAAACAACACAATATCACCAGTCTTTGTCATGTAGCATAAAGTCTTCCTCCCCACTGCCTTACCTCTCACAAAAACATCTGTCGAGCTAAAACTTAATTAATAACAGACTTCTGGCTCGCACAGTAGAGGTCATGATTTTGAATGTAGATCCTAGCCAAGCTATGGTCATGATTGGGTCCAGGGTATAATTATATCATTATAGAAGGGAGATAATCGAGGAGGATATCTGACTTCCACTCTTACCTGTGTCTTTCCTTGAGAGTTTTTCCTCTGCAATTTCTGCCAGATAATCTTGCTGGACTTGCACAATCTCGGCACTGGTTTTACAGGCGACGTATCTCTCCAACAGAGCTTTGTTCACCTTGTAGAAGTTACTTCCCCACTTGAACTTGGACAAGAGAATTGTTCCTAGTTCCTTAAATCCTGAAACGTGGAATTTAACCAGATCCTGCAATTATTCTAACAAATAGTCATGGTAGATACTTTTGAAATAATTACAGTTTTTCTCATTCACAATCGGCAATTTACATGACATAACTTTAAAACTGAAGTTAGTTTCAATATGAATTACAATAAAAACATCCCTAGTGTTTCCTGTGGCCATCATCCCTGGCATGTATGAACATGCCAAGAGTTACTTCCCTTAGAACGTACACCAAAGCAATGAAACGTGTTTACATGAACTAGAGTCCTCCTTCTTTAGCAATGTAAAATGTAAAGTAAGACGGTATCCCGTAAGTAAATAGTGGGATGAATATGGTGTAAAGTTTTAGAACAAGGATATAGCACACACATTAACTGTGAGGCATCACTGGGGCTGTATACCTGAGAATGCCTGCTGAGTTCAGGCAGATAGTCCCCAGTATCCAATGCTTGTCATATTTGTGAGTGAGTGAGTTTGGTTTTAACACCTCTTTGAACAGTATTTCAGTCATATCATGGTGTGTCAGCTTGATGTGGGAGGAAAGCCTAGTGATACAGCTCTTAAGATGCTTACCATATTGGTGAAACCCTCGAGCATGGGTATAATATTGTCATATAGGAACATAATCACCAGGAGTCTGGCATAGGTACCCACGATCACAGGTCCTTCTGTGCCAATTTACGAAGCGATCTTAGCACAAAGGTGAACATAACTCCCATACCTAAAAAGACTTACGACAGTTGTAGCGCCAACGTTGTTGTTTACAACGGCTCCCTGGTGTTCCACAGGGACAGAATTGCTTGTCATAATAATCATCTACCTGTTGGGATAGAGCTGTAACAATGTGTCACCTAGTCCACCGGGGATAATCAGATCTGTATGGACACTGTTGTTTGTGCTATAAACTAAAGGTTTATCTGATCCAGACATGATATTCACCATTACTATACATGCTGCCAGGATATACATGACTGCAGAATATAACACTCATTCACTCACTCACTCCTACCTGTGAGATAGAAAGCAGCTGCATATGCCTCTACACAAGACAGTTTGCATGGACGGCCATAGTTGACCGGGTTGGTAGCTATGAGATAGGGCAGCAGACGAGGGTGACCGGCCTTCATCTTGGAAAAGGGAGTGTCCTCCAATCTAGCCCAGGAACAGTCTACCACAGCCAAGCCGCTCTGCGCAATGATGTCACTGTAACCGAAAACCAAGAGATCATAAATATTTTTGAGAACTACAGTTATATGGATGAATGGTTTGTTTGTTGTTTATTGCCACACTCCGCAATATTCCAGCTATAAGATTGCAACCTGTAAATAATCACATCTGGACCAGGCAATCCAGTGATTGACATTGCTGTGGTATGATGACACACATTCCATCAAGTGACTGAGCCTAACTACCGGTCCATTAAGTCACCTGACTCACCTCTGACAACCAGCATAGGTTGCCCCGGACCAATCCTAACCTGGAATTCCTACTGGAGTCATATGGATGAATAGATGATAAGGTCTACTAGTTCACAGTTAATACGGTCCATCTATGTGAAGACAACATCTTCCACATCGGCAAATATACAGTGAAGTCTCATTAATCCGACAATCGGCTTTATCCATCACTAATGATGGGAACCAATTAAATCAGTGTAATTTGGACCCTTGACTCAGACAGCCTAGCACTCCAACTCCGACACACCTAATTTGCAACAAATTACCGAAATCACTCATTAATCAGTCTTGTTAATATTTCTTCATGACTATCAATTAGATTATGTACCAGGAAAAAGAACCACCTTACAATGGTCCCATCACAACATAATATTTCAATGTTCTTGACTGAAACATGTAAACAATACACACCACTTACCTATCTTCTGGGGAGACACATCTCGTACCAACTGGTGTAAGCACTATTCCATCAAAGCGCTGCTGAAGTCTCAGTGTGCGGACATAGCCAAGTCGTCCTAGCTTCCTGCCCGAGCATTTCTTGGGGTCACACTGCTCCAAGTCCCACATTGCCAGGGGACACGGGAATTTGGCCTGAGCAGTGTCTGTAAGATGAACATGACATGATTCATGGACAAATTGCTAAAATAATAGTTAAAAGTTAGCAAAATTCTAAACGGAATTTCACATCTTTGCATACATGGTATAGTTTGCAATACAGTCCAGCTTGATGCCAAGATATATGAAGAAATATCCTTATTCAATAAAGAACACATCATCCCTTATCATTTTTTAAATATCAAGAATGAGCTGAATTTGTGATAATTCTTCACAATCTAATGTCCAGTTAAATGCATAATCTAAGTTCGTTGTCATTATGATAACGATTATGATCAAAGAATTATGAGAGTCTACAACACTCTTAATAAGAGTCTACAACACATGATCATTATCAGAAATCATGGCACCAATATTATTTAGCTGCATATTTGTTTGCAAACATTTTATTCACATAAATCACAAGATTTTTCATGTTAATAAATCCTATACTTATAAATCTATAAGTATTACCATCAACAGCAGCTTGAAGATTTTCGGAAAATCTTTCTGGGTCAAATTTTGAAGTTCTGTTTTTCCGATGATCATTTTTATAGTGGTGATGACTACCTCCCTTGCCTTGCTTCCCATGTGGTTTATCCTGCTTGTGACCTTTGCTCTTACCCATGATGACTTTTATATAACCTTCAAAATAAACGCATGAAAAACCAAGATAAACAAAAAAGTGACAAAACAGTATTTCCGGAGAATAAAAGTAATATGTAACGTTACATAAAATCCATGTGATATAAACTCACTGTGCACTCAATAACGGTACAGAGGGCCATGCAGAGTATGTGTGCTTAATTCTCAGCACAGGTACTACAGAGAGTATACCCTGCATACACAAAATAAACACCAAAATCAGAAATGTACCCTGGCATGCTAATTTTGTGGGGGATTAGACAAACAGCACAATTGTGTCATACTGCTAATGCAACTCAGTTTATGTCACCGTCAAAATGAAACTGGTTGTTATGCAATAATGCATTGTGAAAATATTTGTTTACAGGAAGGTACCAGTGATACATTCTGGAGTACGTGTACCAATAACGACCCTAACCGGCTCTGATAATAGCATAGAATAGCAAGAGCGAGCAAGAATAGCATAGGTTCTTTAACCTAAAATCTTTCAGCGGGAATATGAATAAACATTTTGGTTTAGAATGAGGGTCTGTCATGTCATGCATGGTCTGTCTAAATTATGTTTACCCAGTGTAACTAGATTCCTCCTTGTCAATTTCCTGTTATCATCTGCTTATGTTGTTAAATATCGTAGATATGTGACAAACAAACGCTAAAGAGGGCCACTGTTGTTGTGCAATGTGATCAGTGGTTGATAAAAAATATGATCACATTTCAACACTATGCAACATCGTGTTTGGGCAACATGGGCGCCGCCATCTTTACGTCACGTGACAAAACATTACCTGAAAGATAACAAAAATACAAACTAGGTTGAAATTTAACGTGTCATGCATATGTATATATTCTTCAGATAAAATCAATTGTAAATATACACTACAACATGATTGTTAGGGTTTACTCATAGATCTCGTAAAATATCGTTTAGTCGTGATGAAAACAAACGACGAATTCTGAATTTTCCGTACAGGGGTGATAGGATTCACATAAACATGGAAATCAGTAGTTATTACCTCTATGAATGAAGTTGAGAGTTTAGAAATTGGCCACATGACTGACTGAACACGGTCGAAGCAATGGGGCTTAGATTTGTTGTGACGTTAATGTTTATTTTATCCTTTGTTAAAAAAGGTATTTATAATGTTCATTATTCCAACTTTGCTATCTGGCAAAACTCCGTCTCGGTGCAATTATTGTCACGTGGATTACTGAGTACTTTGATTATGCTTGTTGTTGTGATTGTGTTTGTGATGCTGGCTTACTTTAAGTTTAACCATGTGTAAACACACACGCACGCACACAAACACACACTTGAAATTTCACTTCCCCTCAGCTCTGCTGTGAGATAGCAGTATATACCGCTTACCGAATTTAAACACCATGTACACACTCTGGGAAAGCAGATAATAGTAATATGTTAAAAGGGTTTTGTGCAAAAGGTTACTCACTTTCTAAGTATCCACTTTAACCTTTCAAGTTTTGGTTGTTTCATAATTTTAATTCCCATGGTTACAATGATATTTCTTCCTTACCAGATGTCTTCGGTAATATGGTCAGTATGAAGATAGTCGATGAACCCTCAAGCTATGGGTGAGTACCAGAACTACAATGTTGTATTTGACTTTTTGACGAAGTATTAGTGTTAATGTGCTGTATTAATAATTGCATCATTCTTCAAGTGACATTCAGTGACAACCATCCCCAAGCCCCATGTTGTTAATTGCTATTTGACCCGTGAAGATCCGGGATAGAATAGGTCTTCAGCAACCCATGCTTGCCGTAAAAAGTGGTTATCATGTCGTAAGAGGCGCCTAACGGGATCAGGTGGTCAGGCTCTATGACTTGGTTGATGCATGTCATTGTATCCAAATTGCGTGGATTGATGCTCATGATGTCAATCACTGGATTGTCTGGTCCAGACTCGATTATTCAAAGACTGACGTCATATAGCTGGAATATTTCTGAGTCAGCGTTAAACAACAAACAAACAACAGACAAACCATGGCTAGTGACATGTACTGTATTATCTACCCTTCCCTTTTCACAGTTTAAGCAACAGTTTTGGTGGCCTGTACCAGTCCCAGGAAGACAAGCTGCAGATGAGGGTTCATCCAGCCAACTTCTCGGGGCCTGCTCATCTCAAGAGGCTGGTGGGGAAGTGCTTCAGTCTGGTGGACAACAGGTCAGTTCTCACATCCTGTACATTGATAGCATTGGTCATGTCTTTGAGCATGAACCCACCACCTCTTCATGTATTTTGGATCTCAATTTTAAATCTAAACACCAGTTTGAAAAAAATCTCTTTGTGATCAATGAGCTTTGAATGTAGCTCACCTGGACCAGCCTAGATGGCAGCCAAGTCGCCCAGTAACAGCTGTCATAAATTAGACAATTAGCGCCTTATTAGTTATTCTTTTTTTATTGTTTGGTATATATCAACGGGAGGTCAGTGGTAATTTAGTCTAATGCCCAGTTACATAGATAGAGACTTCAGCATTATCATGATGATTTATGTTTAATAACTTGGCACCAAATTGTTTTCATGACAAAGAAATTTATTTCATACACTTCTCAAGTATGTCAGCTGTGATTTAGACCTGTCATTACAGTCCTATGATGTCTGTTGGACTATTGTAATTTTGTGGAAGTTGAGTCACCTCATTGTCAGCCACAGCCACTGTCCATGCAGTCATGGCAACAATTGTTGTCTTAAGGCCACAGTTTCCGTTCTGTACATTTCCTTGTGTCTGTTTCCAGCTATAAGTATGAGTTCTGTCCCTTCTACAACGTGACCCAGCATGAGCAGAGCCTGAGATGGAATCCATACAGTGGAGTTCTGGGGTAAGCTGTGATGTGGAGCTTACACCAGTGCACAGTACTGGCATGGGAAATGTTCTACAGTATCATACCATATTAGTCATGCCCTGTTCCAATAAACACCCCCTGACTAACTTCTAGACCAATCTGTAAGTAATCTTTAGAGTATCACCTGCAAAGACCAAAAAGATACAAGACAGTCTTTATTTCTTCAGTATATTACAGGTTATTTTTTATAGAAGACTGTGCAGAAGGGGTATATAATTATATAATTGCTTTGTAACTGTTATCTAAAATGTTTTTGTGTCATCAACATTTGAATCTCTGAAAACAGATTTAGCTTGTTGAGTATGGTTTTAATAAGCGCTGTGTTGCTAAGCAACCTGAAATAATGCCGATGTGACGTTAAATTTTAAATCACTCTAAGCAACCTGGGCACTTATTATGACAAATATGGTGTTTAGTATTCAAATCATTGACAATATAGACCTGGTAAATGTGTGTCTTGTTTGCAGTGTTGACATGATTCGTTTAATATAAATTTACAAGTTTACATGCAGTTGTTTAGGACTTGTAAACAGGATCGAATTACCTGTATGTACATGAATCTCCTGTTCACAGTACTTGTTCTTCAAGTGTACAGAAGCTTTGCATCAATGATGATTACAATATAGGGTGGTACAATACATGTAGCTAATTGTTTTGTATGTTATATCATGTGATAGGAGTGAGTTACAAGTTTAAATGTCATTTCCACAACGATGTGCTTTAAATCAAATTCAGTAAAGGGTGAAAAAAGATACTTTTTCTGATTTATCAATAAGAAATAAAGTGAGATTTAACTAAGTTTAAGCAGTGAAATAAATAAATATTTAACCCAAAACTAAGTCTAAGAAAAAATGCCTCTGGTAAGAAAGGCATTGCAGTTGTGTGAGTCCATGAAGTGTTGATGATATTTGTTTGTTTGACTGACAGAGGGTATCAGGAGTGGGAGATCGAGAACAACACATTCCACGCCATGGTGATGAGGGAGGGCGATGCATGTGGGGAAATATTCAGATCAGTGAAGGTTAGTGTCACGTGCCACACAGGGGACGGAAGGAACTCTGTGATGTATGACCATGTTATTGTCCGTCCCCAGTTACAGTAGGCTCACATGACACATCACTAGTGTAACTCTGCTCACATCTCTCTCATAGATTCTAGACAAGAAATAACATCCTGACTTGCGGACAACTTTTAGAACTAAAGAATTCAAGGTCACATGCCCATAGAAGACTGTAATAGTCGATACAGGACACCTATCAATATGTTCAAGTAGAACGTTCATTCATGAACTGTTACAGTGTTTATGTGATGGAACATGTTGCATGTTATTCTCATGATTCCTAGAGTGACACCTGGTGAACTACTTTGGCGACATTTTTTTTATTTCTTGGTTTACGGATGCGCTACTCTTTCAAGGTCCAAATGCGAAAAAACATAAAAATACATATTACTCCTTTTTTTGATACCGCCAATCTTTACTTTAAGAAATGCATATAAAGGTTAAACAAAAAAGATTTTGTTTCCTTGTCGAGTGTAAAGCAAAGGGAAGTCACTCTAATATTTCTAGCTGGGATCCTTCTCTGATACCATCAGAGCTTGTCAATCCAAAGTGCAGTGGTGACCAGTTTAGTCATCGCCCATACTGCCAAAATGGCGGCGTCTTTCATGCATTTCACCATAACATGAACATTGTTATATTGCCATTTGTGCACAAGCTGTGTGCCAGGGATATAATAAAATGTACTTGAAAAATTGAGTTGTTTTTCTTTTGTTACTCCTGAATATTTTTTTTTATACCTACCTAACATTTTAGGATTTAAGTCGAGTAAAAAAAATCGAGGTTTTTTTTTTTTTTTTTTTAATTTGCCAGCTCACTTTTGAAATGAGTTTGAAATCCGTAAACCAAGAAATTAAAAAGAATGTCGCCATACTGGTGTTTGAAATGTTGAATTGCAATAAGCTCGCAATTCCTAACATAAGTTTTACAAATATATCCAATGTCTTCCCCTGCTTGTTGTCAGGTGTTCTTCAGGTGCAGCAACCACAGCCACGTGACTAAAGTGTCCGAGCCTCACACCTGTCAGTATCACATGGACTTCCTGACCCCCCTGGTCTGCCACAACCACTCCATGCTGGTGTACCCCACCCTAGCGCGGGAACTGCAGGGGGAGTGGGACAGGGTTGAGGGGGAGCTTGTCAGGGAGGAAATTACTCAACAGGTAAGACGTGTTGGTATGCATCATGGTGCAGGAATATTGGGAATTCTTTGTCTAGAGTTCTGTCCCTTAGGCATGCCAGAAACCTGTGATTGTTAGTTTGAATCCCAGATTTGCCATGATTATGTTTGGAGGTTTGTCAGCACCATACCTAGGTTTCTACAGAGTGATAAATTGACTTAGGCCTTCATGCCTCAGCTCTTCCCTCCCCCATACTTCCACATCAAGCTGACACGCCGTGATGTAACTGAAATACTTCCACATCAAGCTGACATGCCGTGATATAACTGAAATACTCCCACATCAAAAGCTGACATGCCGTGATATAACTGAAATACTTCCATGTCAAGCTGACATGACGTGATATAACTGAAATACTTCCACATCAAGCTGACATGCCGTGATATAACTGAAATACTTCCACATCAAGCTGACACGCTGTGATATAACTGAAATACTTCCACATCAAGCTGACATGCTGTGATATAACTGAAATACTGTTCAAAGCAGCATTACTCCAAAACTTGATAACTCTAAGAATTTGGATGTTGAACATTTGAGCACAACACAATTTAGATCAATATGTTTGCTCTATCAGTCTATAGGTATTGTTGTTATTTTTTATGTTTCTAAAATAAGATATTTTTATTATGGTATTCATTGTGAATGGTCAATGGTGTGTCTGTTTCAGGGCTACAAGAAAAAGTTACGAAAAATATTTGAAGATGCTGGATATTATCTGTCAAAAGAAAAACATAAAATACTTTCCAAAGTACCAGAGATTAAAAAGGAAGAACCAGCTAAGCCTGTGGAGGAGCCAAAGGGAGAGTTCTCATCGATGCAAAAATGTACAGAGGTAAGTATGTATAACTTACACAACATGCTCTACGTTGACCAACTGTGACAGATTGCTGACCTGTGACATGACCGACAGATTGCTGACCTGTGACATGACAGACAGATTGCTGACCTGTGACATGACAGACAGATTGCTGACCTGTGACATGACAGACAGATTGCTGACCTGTGACATGACTGACAGGTTGCTGACCTGTGACATGGCTTACAGATTGCTGACCTGTGACGTGACTGACAGATGGCTGAAAGACTCTGTGAGACAAAGGTGTGACATTCTGTTTTACAGGAAGTCGCCAAGTTACGAGAGGAGCTTGCCCAGCTGAAGGAAGGGCTGCTAGTACGAGGGATCAAGGAGTTCGAGC
Source organism: Haliotis rufescens (assembly GCF_023055435.1). Classification (NCBI taxonomy): domain Eukaryota; kingdom Metazoa; phylum Mollusca; class Gastropoda; order Lepetellida; family Haliotidae; genus Haliotis; species Haliotis rufescens. The sequence continues at coordinate 534,872 of NW_025963891.1, read as the reverse complement.
TAAGTAATAAAAAAGGTGAGGTGGTCAAGGGAGGTGATACCACCAGCATATTCTGTGTGTAAGCAGAACTCAGATTCCTCAACATCACTAAGCTGTACCATTCCTCCAGCATTTCTATGTAGTAGACTAATTATCACATTGGTAATATCTCGTTTAATTCTGAACTCAAAACGGGGCATGTTTGTTTGTGTTACTGCTCCAGGACATACAGCTTGTTTCTCTGCAAGGAGCAGCCTAGGTGTTGTCCAGCATTTCTAAACGGGTTTTGTTAAAACCCAAGACATAATTACTCCTTTTCTGGAACAAAATTTAAAAAAAACAACAACCCCATTATAACTCTTTTCCTAAAACTAGACCCAACACATGATGTGCAGGTTGTTTGTGTTTGAGTGGGATGTGGAAACTATTTTTTGTTGAAGAAAGTTACAGATCAAATGTTTTGTTTCGATTCAGCTGAAAAATAACATGATGCAGTGTATGTTACCATGGTTACTGTGTAAGTATATCACGTGTTGTCAAGGTTGTTGTACAGTGTCCTTATTATCAATCTTCTTATTGATCTACCATTTAAACATTTATGTATCAGAAACATGTTTGCATCTGTTTGCTATGCAGTGTTCCTTATTAAGCATAACATGAAAGGGGTCCTGGTCTCTGATTTAGGGGTCCCTAGATTCCGGTAGTACAGGTGCAGGCTTCCAGGACCCCAGGACCCTTCTTCATGTGTAGGGGCGGTCGGGTAGCCTAGTGGTTAAAGCGTTCGCTCGTCACGCCGAAGACCCGGGTTCGATTCCCGACATGGGTACAATATGTGAAGCCCATTTCTGGTGTCCCCCACGTGATATTGCTGGAATATTGCTGAAAGCGGCGTAAAACCATACTCATTCACTCACTCACTCTTCATGTGTAACTCTCTATGCAGTCTGTAGTTCATGTGAGCTTTCATATACGTCATGTACCTCTCTGTGTTGGACATGGACTACCAAATAGAAGCTAAGAACATACCATGACAGATTAACTATAGTAATATGAAACAATCTGGTGTTCTTTAACATCTTTTGAGTAGTATATACGAGGCTTTGTATGGATGATTCTTTAGGGATGCTGCCATGGAGGCACTATTGGATACATCGCTTTTCGTACATATTGTGATGGTTAATATGCAGTTGTAAATATATAACAAAGGAAGTGTTTTCACTTTGGTCTTTGTTTATTTCATGACCTTTGATCCTCTTCTACTGAGTTGTGTACCCTAGAATCTATTCTCTGAAATCATAGGTTTGGAAGCTGAAATATTCAGTATTTAAATTTCAATCCTAGTAACACTGTCTCCAACATATTTTGACTAATCTGGTTTTGAACATTGGCCCAATTTACAACTTTTGAAAGAATTTCAATCCCGACTTCCAAACATCCAAATGAAACCATTCTGGTGAGGAACCTGTTTGATGCTATGTTACCATGGTTACCCCTTGTTCTGTTGTGCTTGTGTACGTGTCACACTGTAACCCTGTGTAATGATGTCGTATGTTAGATACATATATACATTCATCATACAATATTTGTATGTTGAGTAAATAATGAATGATTTTGTAGTTCATTTTCAATCACTTTCCTGTACACAGATTCTACACCAGTTTGTACACAGCAATGTTTCAGTAGTTTTAGTTTTGTTGTGATGTGTCTGTTACAACACAGTGTTGATGTATTGCTCCAAAATATTGTCATGGTATTTCTAATGGTGAATGTATTTGAGGAGTCATTATGCCATAACAATTTCATATCTCATGTGAAGTGTGTCTGTGTCAGATGCTGGGTGTGACCTTGACCTACAAAAGTGGGGATCTAGGGGATCCAGGGGATCCCAGGTATTAATTTTAAAGGTCCTTGCAAGCAGTATGATGGTCCTGTAAAGTAATGAAGTGGTGTTGTGTACTGTACATTTTGATAATTACTTTAGAGTCTGGAATTAATAGTAGTCATGATTTGTGGATGAAATAACAGACACTCCTAACTGCTCTTGATGTGCTGTAGGTACAATGACTATTACTGTGGGTCCTTTGGGACGTAGTATGTGTTTTCTCGGTGTCCAATCTCAACATTACTGCATACTGGACTCACATTTGTGTGTAACGTAAAACCCTGCAAAACATAACTGATTGAGTATTGAGATAACAGCGGCAGGGGACTTTTCTTGCAGCAATAATATAGGCACATTCAGATACATTACATTTTGTTTGTTGGTTGAAGCCTCACTCGGCGGCCTGCTTATACGATACATTGGATACTATGTGGATGAGGATGACAGGTGAAACTAGCTATGCAAGTCAATTGTTTAAATGTATGCCATGTTAGGTAACCATAGCAACACTACATCTCAATATTCAGGGGCCGTGTGGTAAGCTAGTGGTTAAAGCGTTTGCTTGTCATGCCGAAGACCGGGTTTGATTCCACACATGAGTACATTGTGTGAAGCATTTCTGGTTTCCCCTGCTATGATATTGCTGGAATATTGTTAAAAGCTGTGTAAAACCATACTCACTCACTCTCTCACTCACTTTTCAATATTCACAATTACTGTTATCATATTATTGACTTTAACACGTCAGTATTTCTGAATGTGTGTGTATGTATATAATACATAATTGTAGAAAAGAGTAATACTTTTTGTATGCAACATTAAGATGATAGCAGTGAAGGTTTACTGATACATTCCAGCTCTGTGTAGGGCATTTTTCAGTGGATTGTTGTTGGGATTGTGATGACAGCTTTAGTTGTATACTCCCCAGGGGGTTCAGAATAAAAAACCAACCTGAATGTACACTGACCCATTGACTGAGGTAATTGTAATAGTAACATGAGTAATGCAGTGCTTCAATGGTACATTGCCTATGGAGTTACATGCTGTACTATTGGATTATTATTATTATTATTGTTGATTGATGATGATGATGATGATGATGATGATGATTTATTATTATTATTATTATTATTATCTGTCAACAATGACAGTAGACCCAGACAACAAGCATGGCAGTGTAGCGGACTGCCTTATCTCTAGTTATTTTTGATGCCATTTCACCATGTTGGCCTTTGTTTTCATTTCCACATTGTTATTTCAGGATCACGGCTTCCGGCTTTGAGAGTCAATCCACCAATACAAGATCACCAAAATGTCACCGCAATACAGAATGGAACTGAAGAAAATAAACATGAATCGTTGTGATCTCAATTCATCAACATCATAATCATCATTTTCAATTGAAATCCACAGACATCCACGTGAAGCCGGTGTTGTTTATATGTGTTGTGTGACATCTGGAGAACAGTTCGTGTTGTTCCCATCTCCTACCCAGAGTTCCAAGTAGCCAGCCTGGTACCTCCGCCACAGACCAGAGACATGGGATGATCTGTCACATTTTACACAGTCCATTCAACTGAAGATACTGCATCTGTTTTTCATCGGTTTCATTTTTCACAAGTCTACACATTTAGATAAAGATATATCATAGCGTGGTTGACATTCATTGAGAAAATATCCTTAAACATGAAAAACTATTTGCATACTATCCTTTGTTTACATTGGTTGTACGTCTCCACGTGCTATCATCGAAGCGCTACTTCGATGTTTAAAGATACATTTCATGCAACTCACTGTTGCAGTTGTAGCAGCATATCTATATAATTATGCAAAACAATATCTAAAGTGCACTGAAAAGCTCCCATGAGGCCTGTACTGATTTCAGAATTAGCATGTTTGTTTACAAACAAGAAAGTCAAATTAGCCTGTGGCAATGGTGTAATGCTGTCATCACTGCACCCTTGTCATGGCAAGGAGCCAGTGGATGCATACAAGTTGGCCCATATTTTGAGAGGAACATGAAATTTGTCACGTTATTACATACAACTAAAAAGTTATGTAATGTGAAAGAATTGGGTAATTTTTTTTGCGTCATATATGTAGAATTGGTTTTGATTTGTTGCTAAGTTATTGTGTATTTTTCCTGTTATACTGACCTGTTGTCTGTCAGTAGAGCATCATGTGAGACCACTGTGGGAATTCCAGGTTAGAATAGGTCACCAGCTACCTATACATGATGCATAGGGTGGTATCATAACCCAGTGACGTGACGTTGCTCTTATTATCAGTCACTCAATTGTCTGGCCCAGACTCAATATATTTTGTTGTTTAACGCCACACTCAGCAATATTCCAGCTACATGACAGTGGTCTGTAAATAATCGAGTCTGGACCACAGATTCAGTGATTTACATCATGAGCATTGAGTTTGAGGCCAGTTTCCAGGTCAGGTATTGTGATTGTACATATTTTCAATGCAAAATCCTAATGATGTGTGGAAACTTGATTCTTTTCATGACCTTGTGATGACTCTACTTATAGTTGATAACCCTGTTAGGATGATTTTGCACCTTTAAGTCATGACTTTAATACATACAGCAGAATACATTCCAGTTTTTAATTATTAAATAGAATTTGAGTTTGGGGGGACAGTATTCTGCATTCATCAGGGCTGGATACCTGGTAATCCAGATTAATCAGGTTCCACTACTTGTACAGAGATGGGATATTCATATTACTGTGGGAATAAATATTTTGTTTACTGGGTTTCATCTAGTTCGGTTCTACTTTGATGTCTCAAGAGCGATGTCTCCAGATCCCTCTGATCATTATTGGGTATATCCTTGGTCACCAGTACACACCACTTGTCATACTAAGGTGATTATTTGGGGGCCTAGGATTTGTATGGAGACTAGATTTTTTTTCATCTACAGCTGCAAAACCAAATACATATTTTTAATTAAACCTATGAGACTAAGTATTTTTCTCTCAAAGGACACCTTGTAACTAGGTAATTTTTGTGGCAGATATTTCAAGCATTTTTGATTTTTGGGGACTATTTATTTTATTCCATAAAATTCCAGCTCCCCTGACCACACCCTAGAATATTAAAGGCTTGCCGCCTTGTTCTGTAGCTAATCTGCTGCATGCTTACTCATGCAGATCATGGATATGTATGAATATTTATCACACAACGCTGGAGCTGGAGAGGAGGTGGATGGGTGACTTAACCTTCTAGCGCCTCTTTAGGCAGCTTGGGTTGTATACTCGCTAGGGAACTTAAAACAATTGTCAAGTGAAGGCTGACACCATAATCAGGGATGTGGATTTGGCACATTATAAATATGGACATTTATTATTATCATTATCTGCAAAAGGAACTGTTAGTTTCCACAACTATAGAGTTAAGACACTTTTAGCCATATCATGGTGGGGAACATAGAAATGGGCTTCGTACATTGTATCCATGTGGGGAATCGAACCTGGGTCTTTGGCATGGTGAGTGAATGCTTTAACCACTAGGCTACCCAACCGCCCCTTTTCATTATGACAATTGATATCAAATGCTTGATGATGAGCATATGTTCACACTGAAGCAATCCTTAATGATGGTAATCCATGAATGAAAAGAAACACATTGAATTAGAATTGATTTTATGTTGTGAAAATATATTGTTAGACATGACATGTTTACAGATGATAAATCAAGAATGAATTGCGAGCACTAAGATCTGTTTTTAGTGAGACTGGATCTGGGGTAGCACACCCATACAAATACGGTCACATCCACACCAATTATTCACACGCCACTGCTTGAGAACCAGTTGTTTTGCACTAGTCAACCAAACAGCTCAAAGACTATCTGTGTGCCAATCCCTGCTTCTGATCATCAACATACAGAGATATTAGATACGGACATTGTGAAGCCATAAGATAATTTTATAACCAGCTTACCAGATGACCGCTGACCTCAAGTTTACACATTCATATTTGAAACAATGCAAAAATATGTAAACGGAAAATGAAATACTTAGGCCATTTAAGAAATTGATCCCACTTGATAAATTGTTGAGCTTTTGCATCTTTTTGAAAATTTGACAATCAGATGAAACGGATCTAATAAATATGCAAATATATTTGAATTCATCGATAAACAAAAACTGTTCCAATCAGTGTGGTTAATTTATACAGAGATTACAAATATCAGCCAGTCAGGTGTCACCTCATTTACTATGCCTAACAAACATATCCTGCTCAATCATGCTAGGAAGAGTTTTTTGGTGTGAGAAAAGTCTTTTTGGAATGACAAAGACTACTGCTATTTGTTGCTTTGGAATACCTAGTTTCAATCCTACCAGAAGGTGAAAATGGAGCAGGTTTGGAGACGACATCTATCCTGTAACGGTGGTCATCAAGCACCCATTCCAAGAGCTGCTCAATCCGGGATTAATGAGCTGTAAATTATTGTGCTCATTTTGGTACCTCAGGGTTTTCTACACACATACCAACTGGTAGTAACACCAGTGACCTGTGATGACAGGGAATTCCATTGTTCATTGTAAGGTCACATGTTACTTTAGTTCTTCAAGCCCTTGGGTATTGCTTGATGGCTTCCTTTTACTGAGCTGCCTTCTGGGAGCCTTTAAAGGTTTCCACTTGGATGGACTGTGCAGCGCCATGACTGTCTACTTCACCGAACAGAGGTGAAGTTCTCAGAAACCATAGCAACTACAAATTCAATGTTGTATTTCCGCCAGAAGTGGTTTCCAGTGTGTAGCACCGTAGACCAACCATGTTCACCGTCAATGGTTGATTTAATCCCATGACCAAACTGAGGTACATCAGGGCAGAATAGAACACTGAACTATACACATATGAACACGCCTTGTGTTATCTAGCTGACTTGGATGTGCTTGGTTCGGTATCTTCTGACATATCTGAAAACATACATACAGGCATTAATCTCATGTAGACAAGGCTGGTATATGCCTACACAGTCATCACTGATCATTGTTTAAACCGCTGTTACAATGAAAGATCATTGTTTGATCATATAAAGTACATTCACATCCCCTAGAATGTTCTGTAGACCACTCATGTCATAGAATTGGAGGCAGCATGTTCATTTCAGGCAACAATTCTAAACAGCATTATTAAATGTTGTAAATTTGTCATTAACATAATAACAATCTGGCTGTGGAAGTCTGATGGAAACTTGTGAACTTGTTTTGAGCAGCAGTACTATCAGTCATTCTCGATCTGATACTTATGTTCCTGTATCAAGATAATCGGTTCCACCTTTTGTGTTGTCAGGTCGTCGTTTCCTACTTTTCAGAAATGGCTGATGGAACACGTCATGGAGGCGCTGGGCCTGAAGTAGATATAAACACTCACTAGACAAATGAAGTAATAAATAATGAAGCTAGCAAATACTGATCTAAGAGACAAACATTACTGTACTCATTAAGCGCCCAGCTCCAATTACGCCTCTGACCCACTTTTACATCAAAACGTAAGAAATCTTTATAAGCACCCTTACAAATACCAAATATTTATATGACACTCCATACTTTCTTGTGGATATTACAGATTTATATTATAAAAAAACTGCAGCAATATATTTGCCTAGTAACTATTATCAAAAAGGTTTTAGTATCATCGCCGTTTGAACTTAGTTTGTTCGATCTCTGAAAACAAATTTAACTTGTTGCGTATAGTTTTAATAGGAGCCCCCTTTGTCAATTTTCTATGTGACTGAGGTACAGCCTCACAGCTTCTCACAGTACATACATGACTTAGAGTAGTTGATGCTTGGACCAAAGATGTAAACAGAACAACTTGGGCAGGAGAGCTTCCAAGATTGATAAATGTTAAGAAGCTATCTGCTGACAGACATCTGTTTGCCTCATACCTTCTGAGGCCCGAACCCTGGACACAGTGACAGCTCCTCCCTTCCCGCCTTCATCACCTTCTCCAGGCTCTACCATATAACAAGTAATTGAAGTTCAAGGTCATCATATAGCAAGTTCAAGGCCATCATAGAGCAAGTTCATGGCCATCACATAGCAAGTTCATGGCCATCATAGAGCAAGTTCAAGGCCATCATAGAGCAAGTTCATGGCCATCACATAGCAAGTTCAAGGCCATCATAGAGCAAGTTCATGGCCATCACATAGCAAGTTCATGGCCATCACATAGCAAGTTCATGGCCATCACATAGCAAGTTCAAGGCCATCATAGAGCAAGTTCATGGCCATCATAGAGCAAATTCAAGGCCACCATAGAGCAACTTCATAGCCATCATAGAGCAAGTTCATGGCCATCACATAGCAAGTTCAAGGCCATCATAGAGCAAGTTCATGGCCATCATAGAGCAAATTCAAGGCCATCACAGAGCAAGTTCATGGCCATCACATAGCAAGTTCAAGGCCAGCATAGACCAATTCATAGCCATCATAGAGCAAGTTCATGGCCATCATAGAGCAAATTCAAGGCCATCATAGAGCAAGTTCATAGCCATCATAGAGCAAGTTCATGGCCATCACATAGCAAGTTCAAGGCCATCATAGGGCAAATTCAAGGCCATCATAGAGCAAGTTCATGGCCATCACATAGCAAGTTCATGGCCATCATAGAGCAAGTTTATGGCTATCACATAGCAAGTTCATGGCCATCACATAGCAAGTTCAAGGCCATCATAGGGCAAATTCAAGGCCATCATAGAGCAAGTTCATGGCCATCACATAGCAAGTTCAAGGCCATCATAGAGAAAGTTCATGGCCATCACATAGCAAGTTTATGGCCATCACATAGCAAGTTCATGGCCATCACATAGCAAGTTCAAGGCCATCATAGAGCAAGTTCATGGCCATCATAGAGCAAGTTCATGGCCATCATATAGCAAGTTCATGGCCATTTTGAAACAACACAGCTAGTAACACTTCAACTGCACATTCAAAAAGTTACGATTTCGTTTACTCATCAGATCTTAAATAATTTATGGGAAAGAATAACCTGATCTGAGTAAAGGAAGGCAGTCTGGATGAACTTGTGAAGCTATCAATGTTGAATATATCGCATGACAAGATTAATCAACTCACCCCAAACGTGGTCATGAGAGTCATACAGTCTGTTTTGTTGACGGACTTCACAGTCGTCAGGCAATCTGTCATCTGTCAACAACAAATCAAGCATGAAATACTCACATCCCCCGCCAATATGACATGTCAAGTGTGTGCACTGCATTAGCTCCTGTGAACTATGTTCACTGGGCCTTTTTGTAAATGGCCTAATTGCAGCACTAAAAGTTATTACTGGTGTTGTTTTTCCATCTGCAGTTTATGATAGAATATGTTACTGTATTTGTAATGAGTAAGGATGAGACATATGGACGAACAACTTCTTTATTACAATTAGGAGCGATGGTTTCGGTGTAGGTTCTAACACCATTATCAAGCAAGTGAAGTACAGAGTATGGTTGACAAGAATATATATTGTTTATACAGTTGAGTAGGTTTAAGATCAGTTACACTGTTGTATTTGTAATGAGTTGTGTTTCTGTATGAAGTTAGTCAGTGAATGCAACAACTGTGTCCATGACACTTTTGGGGGAACATACACTCAAGCAATGCAGAACTTACCAACAAGAAAGGAAGTGTATTCAATACTATGAGATGACATTATGTGCCAAGTTTGGTAAAGAAATATAGTACGGTTTTCAAGATCTGCTCCGGAAACGAGGACTACCGCCATTTTCAGTCTAAATCAAAGTCGTTGCCATGGAAACTGGAGTATTTTTTTGTTGAAAAATCCCAAACTATCAAAAGGCACCAGTTCACCACTAGACCTATCTATGTGCCAAGTTTGATGAAGAAATATGGTATGGTTTTCAAGATCTGCTCCGGAAAGGAGGACTACCACCATTTTCAGTCTAAATCAAAGTCGTTGCCATCGAAACTCGAAAAAATTTTTTTTTAAAATCCCAAACTATCAAAAGGCACCAGTTCACCACTAGATCTATCTACCGGTATGTGCCAAGTTTGGTGAAGAAATACGGTACGGTTTTCAAGATCTGCTCCGGAAACGAAATGTGACGGACGAACGGACGGACAGAAGGACCAGAAGGCACCCATTCCTATATCCCACTTCCACTTCGTGGCAGGGGATAATAACGGGAGGTGGAAATGATAACACCTATGAAAAACTGATAAAAATTGTGCCATGTCTTTCAGTCCTTAATGGGTTTCATGGGTTTTGAACTATTTCCAGACACACACCCTGTGGGGATTAGAATAGGTCCCTACCATCAAAGCTGGTTGTAAGACGTGAAATATGGATTTGGTGGTCAGACTCGTGACTTGTCGATAACGTGTCAGCCTACCCTGATGGACTGGGTTGTCATAACTGGGTTGATATATCATAACATCAATCACTGGACTGTGGTAATTAGACTGGACTGGAGTGATAATTTAAAACAAACACACAAACAGTTACCTTAGCCATGAAGTTGTTCTCTGTTCTCTCCATGATGGCTTCTGGTGGTTTGTTCTCATACACCTTGTACGTCTCCAGATACCTCCCTGCCTCCTCCGGGCTGGCCATCACAAACAGAGATGGAACCTTTTAGCCACTTATGAAAACATGTCTTACAAACACTTTCAACCACTAGTGGAGATAACACATCTTTAAAAATCTTTCAGCAATTACTGGAAACGCTTCACACTTTATGCACACTTTCAGCCACATACCACTGAAAAAGGATCCAAAAAATGTTTTAAATCATATCTATTGAAATTCAGCGTAGGCCTTTCTGGGTGAACAAACAAGGAAATGCAATGCCAGATCATGCATCTGATCTAGAGACTGATCTAAGACTAGAGGACCCATGGAGATCTGGGCTACAATAGGTCTTCAGCAACCTATGCTTGCCGTAAGAGGCGACTAGCGGGATCGGGTGGTCAGGCTTGCTGACTTGGTTAATGTCATTGTATCCCAATTGGGTGGATAGATGCTCATGATATCAATTACTGGATTGTCTGGTTCAGACTTGATTATTTACAGACCGCCGTCAAATGGCTGGATATTGCTGAGTGCAGTGTTAAACAACAAACAAATCTAAGACTACAGTCACCTGAAAGCCAGCATGAGCGTGCAGTCGGCCAGAATACACATCTTGGCCAGGTCCTTCAACAGGTGGTGAGGGTCTTTCTGAAATAAACAGGAAGTGAGGAACTATTTACTGAAGGAAATTCCTGCCATGGATCAGTTCATTGGTGTACGTATCTCATAATGTCAACACATGCACATGATACAGTACAATAGGTGCTGGGAATTGGTTATAAAATCATGATCATCATCGAAATTATTCGGTTAGCGACATGTTGCTGTTTTTCAATGTAAAGTTCAGTAACATTAGCAGGTCTAACCTGTGACTCGGGTTGAAGACTGCAATACCTACAAGTTTAAGGGAGCAGTTCAGAAGTTCTATGTTCTTTAAAAATCATAATTCCCTAAGATTGGGGGTGAAGGGATAAAATTGTTTTCAATTTTCTATTGCAATTTTTTCAGGGAATCAACAGTTCAAGTCAACACTAACAGCTCTTATCCTATATATTTTCCCATTGAAAATGAGTGAGTAGCCAAGCATACACCAAAAGCTCCGCCCAACCACCTTAAGGTAAAGGACAGGAGTTTCTGAGGATATCAACAAATCTTTTTTTTTGGGAATGTCTCAGTTTTCTCAAATATAACGATTGAAAGTAGTTGTAGAATGAGGCTCGCCAAGACACCAGTCAGCCAGTTTCCATCACATTTCTACATGGATATGTTCAACTCACAGGGATTACAGTTGCCTAACTGTGATCAACTCACAATATCAACTTGGACAAGCAGTACCCTCAGATCAAAACTCTTGCCCAGAAGGTTAAGCCGTTTGTGGACATATTCTGGGTTAAGTTGATGATATCGAAGACTGAAACATAACAAACTGTGTTGATAAACATGTCACAAACACCTGGTAATAGGATTTCATTGGTTTGTTCGTTGTTTGTAAGTAAAATTCCAGCTATACAACTGTGGACTTATACAACTGTGGACTGAAATAATGGAGTCACCAGACAATCTAGTGATTCATAATATGAGCGATGCCCCAAGCCGTCAGGTAATATGACATGCGATAAATTAATGATAAACATAATAGTTTTGAGGTCAGGGATCAGCTTTATCATTTAAAGTTATGCCATCAGGATTACTAATTTCAGGATCAACGAACTCGAATGATGGGTACTAATAGAATCCCTTTGATTAAGTATAGACACTCCAGTTGTAGATGCCCAGTGTCTTGACTGACAAGGCCCAGACTAACAAGGTGACACTAAACTATCCACCACGTCCTCTACATCTACATCTGAAAATCTCAAAGCCCTCCCTAAATTTATTACAGTGATCCCTAGCTACAAAGCTACCCTTGGGGTCTAAAGACAATCAGCGGTTTAACCGAGGTGGAGTCATAGGGGGTACATGACCAACAAAACAGTATACATGCTCTGCCTACCTAACACCATCTAGGTTTCACGTTTCAGCATTTGAAAAAGATTAGAATAGTAGTTGTTTATGATTCATAGTGTAAACAAAACATTTATCGAGTGTTATGGGCTTACAAAAACTACATTGTACAGCAAATTTTGGTGAACGAACTAGTATAACAAACTAAATGTCTGAGATATCTGCTGTAAAGACACACCTGAGGAACAGCGCACATGTTGATTGCCCCATAACGTAATCTGGTACAATGTTCCCGTATTCCCAGGGTATGTTTCTCACATGCTTCAATATGGGGTTTCCTCTCTGAAATAATATTGAAACACTCATAGATTTACAGAGAGAGAGAGAGAGAGAGAGAGAGAGAGAGAGAGAGAAAGAGAGAGAGAGAGAGAGAGAGAGAGAGTTTACAGCAGTCACAAGTGTTACTCCCATATGTGTGTCAAATTATCAAGTGAGTAAGTGATTGAGTGAATGTTGTTTTACTCTGCAGACAACAGTATTCCAGTCATCTCATGGCATCCTGTAACTAGACAAGTCTCAAATTAGCATGAGGAATGATGACACTGAATCAGCCAGGGTACAAACTATAACTACCTGATTATCATTTCAGGCCTAGCTTTCAATATCACAATAGAATGGAGAGTTAATACACTGGACAATCGAGGATAGCAATGTTCTAGCTAAGGCATAAGCAATGATCCATGATGATGCTGTGACATCAGCCAGGTAACACTGAACCATCCAACCCCCCTTTTGAGTCTCTTACAACCATGATGAGGTGGCGTCACATAAACAAAGATTATTATGAATTTGGAAATGACTCAATTCTGACTGAACACAGTAGGTTTATCTCCTAAATACTTACCTGTCTCTGGTTAACAATCAGGGAGTTTGTTTTTCCTATTTTAGCAAGTGTTGGTAGAGATCTGTAAACAGAACATAACAATGATAGCAACTGAATGACCAACCACACTGAACGTACCTTGCTGTTTCAGTACAACATAATGCTGACATCAGCTTCATGGTATTTCAAATGATATTGGCTATGGTATTTACTTCTTCAAAAGTCATGGATTATCACTGCAGCTGCAACACAAATACTAACATGGTCAGTACCTAATGTGAAAGATACCTACTCTACAGGTTGTTCTTCTGCTAATTTCTCTGCTTCCTTTTGTAAACTTGTGGATTTTGCTGCAACATCCAGCTTACTAGCTGTCACTTTTGTCAAATTGTTAGCTGTTTGTGATTTGCTAACACCTTCTTTTGCAGAATTTATATTTTTATCTGAAACAAAATTGTTAAGTAATGTAAAGCAGTCAATAAATCATTATGGCTGATACATGATGGTATTTAATCAGTTACCTGTATCAGTTTTGTTTCAAAAAGAGGTCAATTAGCAAGATTAGCTTTAGAGTACACAATTCAATATGAATAAATTATATATGATGAAAAACATGATAAAGAAGGTTATGGATTGGGATTTCAGGTATAGCTGGCTTTGAATTTGTTATGCATGGGAAGAGATTTTTTCGACATTGTGAATAGAATAACATAGAGGATGATTAACAGCTGTGTTTATTCTCTTAATCTGCAGAAGGATATCATGTAAATACATAACATAAGATGTAGATGGATTGATCTCCTAGTGCAGGAAAACATGTGGACTTTTCAGAGTTTTATTGTACCATTACTGGATGCAGCCTTTGTGTCTGTTGAGACTGAGCTTGATGGGTGTGTGTTGGAGTTGCTACTGTTGGTTGGCAGTCTTTTCTGTGGTAAGCTGGAAGCTACTGATGGTACGACTTGCTTGGGCAATACACCATCACTCTTAGACTCCTTGACAGTCTTAAAGAGAGGCTTGACTCCTTTCTGTAAAGAATACATAGTGACACTGATCATTAGTGCAACTGCGGACTCACCAAACAATGTACACTGAACTTCTATATTGTCTTGTTTACTTCTCAGATTAGCAACTGCACTCATTTGCTTGGGTCATACTATATTACAATACGACTGTCCTGAGTGCATATTTAACACCCTGACTCATTATTATGTCATATTTAATGTTTTTGATAGGATTATTCTTGTTTATCTTTAGTTACAAATGCTTTCAGTTTAGTGACAGCAGTGCACAGATACCAGACAAACGTAAACTACCCTAGAGCCATTTAGCTAATTTTGCAATACTGTGTAGAAATTAATTTATGTGATGCACTATTATAAACGAACCACAGATTTCAATCAGTTTTGTGTCAACCAGAAAAAGAGGAATTAGTGTGTTACGTAAAGGGGGAATGGTAGCGGCTATAAAATGTTCTTGCCCCGTGATGGGATTCGAACCACGGTCGGACGCCTTGTCCACATACTCCGTCAGTAGGCCGACAAGGTGAGGATGTCATCTGTGGGATGACTCCTCGCCCGACCCTGCTACATCAGCAAAATGATACAGATAAACCTGTACTGCTGACTGTTGACACTCACTTTCAAACCTGATTCAGCTTTGTCTTTCTCATCTAGAGTTGGAATTCTAAACCTTCCTTTTCCAGCCATGTTTTGACATTCATGCGCTACAAGTAGATACACCTAAGGTTGTTGATTTCTGTTGAAAATACACGACTATGGTCAACTCTATTGCAACAAATTGAAGTATCAAAGGGGGATAAGTCGCTCTGTTAATAGCCTTTGGGATACCACAAAACAAAATTCAGATCATGTTGTCACCGATTGATCGATTGGTTTTAAAACTAATTAACGTGAACATGGTGAAGAAATTACATCTGGTATAATAAAATTGAAAAATCTTAAACGTTAAAAATTTTAAAGCAAAACAAAATACAACAACACGGTTCATTTGTCGAATCGTTCACCAAACAATCATAAATGTTACGAATGTTAGATATTTAACGAGCGCTTCCATCGAAGGTGATTTCTCTCTTTGTACCACACTTGTACAAAGTAAAAAACTATATGAAATATTCAACCATTTTGAGCAATTTATCCACATATACAATGAACTCGGATCCACCTAAAGTTGATCAACTCAGAAATAATAGATGTTTGATAATCGTAAGCATATAAAGAAATACGAGGTATTGGTTTTTGAGTTGTTACGAAAGTTGGGTAATATATAACACTTAATCCTTGTTTATACAAAACATTTTAATTTAACGGGACACAGGTTCTTTTTCTATTTAAATCAAAACAAAACAACAAAAACAACAACAACAACAACAGTATCTTACTTCCACAGGTCCGGTGACCAAAATGTCCCAAATGTTGAACTAATAATACTTTCGTCTTCCCATAGAGCCTATTTCCCAGCATCCTTCATTGTATAATTCTCTGGGTATTCCATGGCGTTCTCTCCGAACAACACGTTTCTATTATCTAATTTGTTTATCCCAATACCGATACAGTCTTAAAATACCCAAACGTGATTTTGCATATATGATAAAACAAGTAATATGAACATGTATTAGACAAGCACTGTCTACCATGATAAACGTACAATATTATGTGGTAGTATTATTGGATGCCGTGTTGCTGCATCTAGTTTGTAGTCATTCTTGACATTCTGCGTGCGCAATAAATATAAAACGTCACCGCTAGAGAAAGATCAGTCTCGACAGACAGTCTCGGCGCAAAAGGCAAGACAGCGGTGAAAATTATATGAAGGGATAACTGAAAATCAGTGATAACACCAGGGCCCAATTGCACAAAACGATCTTAGCGCTAAGATGATCATGACTCCCATACATTAACATAGGCTAGTCTGTCTTACAGACCCTGATACAAATATATATCAAATACAGCCCATGCAAGTCTATAATGTTTGGTAAGTCTAGATCACTGCAGTATCTGAAAATGAAGAGAGTCACTGGGCTCCATTTTATTATATTTTTATTAAGATAACTGAACAACTGTTTTTTTTATGTACGATATGTTCATTTCAGAGACTAGATTTTAGTCTATAACATAGGCTTGCGATAGTCGTAGCGCCAAGATCGCTTCGTGCAAGTGGGCCCAGGTGTTTGTTTGTTTTTGTTGTCATTGTTTAACGTCGCACATATGGTACAATGTGTGAAGCCTATTTCTGGTATCCCCCGCCGTGATATTGCTGGACTATTGCTAAAAGCGGGGTAAGACCTCACTCACTCACTCACTCACTCACTCACTCACTCACTCACTCACTCACTCACTCACTGACTCACATATGAGAATCACTTTTGTGCAGCATGGAAACATACAAATATCCTTATCTCAAGTGAAGTAGCATATATACCCTTATATATGTGGTTCCTCAGCGGTATATATCCATGTACAGGACGTTACCATGAGCACTTAAGCAGGTATATTGAAATAATGGATATTCTCATAGCAGATGCAGCTTCAATCTGAACCCAGATGCCAAAGATGATTGGTTAGATTCCACTGGGTCATATCAGCCCTAGTATCAGCAAGGAAATATGCCTGTGTTTGATCGCCAGATAAACGTTGACCTCAAACATTTGCACCCACCCAGCCATGTGGATTTCAAGTCATGCACAGATATGTAATCTCTGCTTCTTGTTGCATTCATTGCCTGTTCCTCATCCCATGCTACCTGTGTGTACATAGTGGAATGACTTTAACATCTTAACATTTATAGTTTGTTTCTGAATACCTCAAGTTATGTTTACTGTTAAAGCATTGGGCTGTTGTATTCTGTTATGAGGTGGTGTATGATGTTGAGGCCATTCAGTAGTACAGTGGATAGTGCCATCTCTTATCATTCTGCAGTCCTAAGTTTGATTCTTTGAGTTGGTGCAGTCTGAGATGTCACTTAATAGTGACAATAGTTTAACTTAGCGACAGTATCTTCTCAGATATAAAGAGCCCTACACTGTTTGAGGTATCATTAATCTTCAGCATTTTTCTGCTTTGGGCAAAATATTATTGTTTGTTTGTTGTTTAACGCCTCACTCAGCAATATTCTAGCTATATGACGGCGGTGTGTAAATAATCGAGTCTGGACCAGACAATCCAGTGATTGATATCATTTGCATCGATCCACGTTATTGGTATACGATGACATGCATCATCCAAGTCAGCGCGCCTGACCACCTGATCCCGTTAGTCGCCTCTTACGACAAGCATAGTCGCCTTTTACGGAAAGCATGGGTTGTTGAAGACCTATCTAACCCGGATCATCACGGATCTACACACGGTGTTAAAGTATGTAACGGGGTAATTTTGAAGACATTTTTACAGGATAACTTACATTATTAATCATTATTTCACATTTCATAATAGATTTGTTTTCTCCCGCCACGTTATTGCTGGAATATTGCTAAAAGCGGAGTAAACCATACTCACTCACTGATATACAGAAGAACACGGAGGCGTCTGTATTTCCGATGAAACGTGTATACTTATCATTATGTGTCGAGTGAGTGAGTGAGTTGGGTTTGACGCCGCTTTTAACAGTATTCCCGTTATATCACGGCGTGTCAACTTAATGTGGGAGGAAAGCCCGAAGTGATGCAGGTCTCAGACGTGTACCACTTCGGTGAAACCCACGAGCACGGGTATGGTGCTGACAAACCTAGAAACATAATCGGGGCGAACCGGGATTCGAACCCACAATCATAGGTTTCTGGCGTGCCCAAGGGACGCAACTCTACACAGCGAATCGCGGCGCCTTAGACGACAGGGCCACCCGTGCCCCCCCCCCCCCCCCCCCCCCCCCCCCCTTATGTGTCGAGAGTGGCAGTGGTGAGCCAGGTGTGGTTAAGTTTAGTATACGTGTTGATTCTTATCTTGAGTGCCAAGATGGCAGGAATGAGTATATAGATATCTACACAACAGATCATGCACCATCACGATCTCGCACTGAATTACACTCTGGCAGCATTTATCTTCAAGGTCAAGTAACAGGACAAGTAAAGTAGGTCAAGGTAATGTCGGCACCTTTCGTTTCTAATGTCACAACTTACCGTAAATATTATTCGTTTAGAGGCCACGGATAAAAAAAGCATACCTGCCGGATATATTCCCTGTAAATGCAGCTCTGTGCTGTCACTAAATGTGTAGCTATTACACAGTCATTGACCTTCTATCCCCTTTGTTTACCTGGCTGAAACTAAAAGATGCCGACAGGCATTAAATCAGGCCAACGGTAGAAGTCAGGGAATTACTGGTAAGGTGAGGTGGAATGGAGTTTAACGCCGCGTTCAAGATTATTGCACTTACATAGTGACGTACATGCACGTATATGTGTGTGTGTGTGGCTGCTTGTCTTAGTCCGGATTAATGCCGATTTTTTAGTGCTAGCACCGCTGAGATCCATGAGATACCATGTCTCAATTTAACATGAATACCCCACACAGACACAGTCCTTGCTTTAGCCGAGCGCCAGACAGGATAGCAACAAGTACCATTTTTTTTACGTCTTTTATAGTATACGCTAACGGGGATCGGACCGACCTACCGCTCTCCGGGCAGACGCTCAATCCACTAGACCACGGATGTAGTTTGACTGGTAAGGAATAATGTTATTGGATGATGAACTTATAATCGAGGAAATAAGGTACTGATAATCTTATCTCGTCTCGTTCATCTAGATGTGTTGTAGTTCAGAGTGAAGTTCTGTTATTTGTGAGCTAGCTTTCACTTTGAAGAACGATGTCTGGAAAAGCGCGAGAGTTCCCCCGCGTCAAGGCAGTGAGGGCCTATACAATGGCACCTAGCATGAAGGATCAGGGATCCGACTGCCATGACGTTGTAGATGATCACTGGATTAACGGAGGACTGGCACCAATCGCCAACCCTATGTCAGGATATCTTCAATACAGAGCTTTCAGGAAATCCTGGGGAATCAACGCACTTGGAACTTTGGTAGTTGAAGTTGAAGCAGACGATGGAACTACGGGCGTTGGCGTCACCATCGGCGGAGAACCCGGATGTTACATCGTCGAGCGGCATCTAAGTAGATTTGTTGAAGGTCAAGATCCTCGTGATGTGGAACTTATGTGGGATCAGATGTTCCGAGCTACACTGAACTATGGGCGGAAGGGGTTGCCAATACAAGCTATAAGTGCCGTGGATTTAGCTCTGTGGGATCTTCTGGGCCGTTTGCGGAATGAGCCAGTGTATGCGTTGCTTGGCGGGAAAACTAAAGATCGTCTGCCAGTCTATTCAACAACGGGTCGTCCTGATCTCGCCAAGGAATTTGGGTTTGTCGGAGCGAAGATTCCATGTCCATACGGTCCTGATGAGGGAGATGAAGGATTGAGGAAAAACGTCGAGTTCTTCAAAGGATGGAGAGAGAAAGTTGGACCCGATTTCCCATTGTCTCTGGACTGTTACATGGCTCTGACAGTTCCTTATGCTATTCGTCTAGCAAAGGAATTAGAGCCACTTGGTCTGAAATGGATTGAAGAATTTCTGCCTCCAGACGATTATGAAGGCTACGGCGAGGTGAGGAAGGCACTGAGAGGTTCGAAAGTTCTTCTAACGACTGGAGAACACGAATATACAAGGTATGGATTCAGGCAACTTCTTAGTTCAAGATGTGTCGATGTTATTCAACCAGACATCACATGGCTTGGAGGGATTACAGAAGCCAGGAGGGTGGTTGCCATGGCGTCAGCGCATGACATCTTGGTCATTCCCCATGGTTCAAGCGTCTACTCGTATCATCTTCAGTATGCCTTCAGGAACTGTCCACTAGCGGAATTCATCAATCTGAGTCCGAAAGCCGACAAGATTACGCCCTATTTTGGAGGGATATTTCCTGACGAACCTCTACCTAAAGATGGCTTCATTGACCTTCGACCAAGAGCTGGATTTGGTGTGACATTGTGTAAGGACAATCTGACCAGACCGTACCAAAGGTCAGAGAAAGAGTCTTCCCAACAGGCAAACCAGAACATAGAGAGAAAAGTACCAGAGAAGGCCTCTTTTCCATTTTAAGATTGACAGTTGGATTGCTCGGTTCATTGCCTGTGTGTCATCATCTATGCTCAATACTTTGTAAAATAACAGATGTTGAGACTACCATTCGATTATGATATAAAATGAAAGCATACTGCAGCTTCTAAAATGCCACTTAAAGACATCATAAAATAAATGTCAAGAAATTGTAGTCTTTGTTTTGTTGCACATCTATTAGTGAAGACAACAGCAATTCCTTTACACATAAAGCATCAACACCATAGTTGGTGTTCAGTAAACAGGAGTTTGAATATATGTGATAGTTGTTTATAAGAACTCTCTTATAGCTTTGACCCTGTTACAAACTAGGGTCCTTATTACTATTCAACAGACCTGTGGTGATAAGGGGTAAGAATATAGGAGCTTGCAAGACACGACAAAATGGATAATGTTGTTGGGCTTGGTGACATCGTATCGTATATTGTGTGGATCCTCATGACATCAATAACTGGCTTGTCTGGTCCAGACTCGATTATTACATCGTGTGGCATTTTGCTTTAAAGCGGGGTATGCGATTTATTCCCCACTGAATAATTTATTCCCCTCCAAGGCGGGATACACAGTATTTTATCAAGATCATATGGACTAATCAAATCTCATCATTCTGACATGGAGGTGTGATAATAAACTATTATCCCCATCTCCCATACAGAGGGTAAAACTGGTGTTTTGACCTGAATCAACTCAGGAAGACGTGCAAAGTGTTTGGTCCAATCAGAGTGGGTGAGTTGGGTTTGACACCGTTGTTAACAGTATTCCAGTTACATCTTGGTGTGTCAGCTTAATGTGAGAGGAAAGCCCGAAGTGATGCAGGTCTCCGACGTTTACCATTTCGGCGAAACCCATGAGCATGGTATGGTGCAGACAAACCTAGAACATAATTGGAGCGAACCGGGATTTGAACCCACAGTCATAGGTTTCTGGCATGCCCACAGGATGCAACTCTGCACAACGAATTGTGGTGCTTTAGACGACTGGGCCACCTGTGGCCCCTGGTCCAATCAGAAGGACTAGCACAATGTCTAGAGGTAACAAGACACCTGTAGAATAGGTCTTCAGCAAACCATGCTTGCTGTAAAAGGTGACTATGCTTGTCAGAAGAGGCTACTGACAGGATCGGGTGGTCAGACTTACTGACTTGGTTGATGCATGTCATCCCAATTGCATGGATCGATGCTCATGATGTCAATCACTGGATTGTCTGATCCAGACTTGATTATTTACAGACTGCTGTCATATAGGTGGAATATTGCTCAGTGCGGTGTTGAACAACAAGGAAAGATTACAAGATGTGTGCTTTGAGAAAGTGGTTAATGCCAGTTTAAATATATACTGTTACCTGAAACAAGCATATCTCACTGTCCCATCACACATCTCAACGTACGTATTGTGTAAACTAATCAAAAGAAGTTCAAGAATATGTGACTTGTTTCACATGACAAAACTGAATCTGTCCTAGCTGTATTGCAATGCCCTCCAACTGTTGATGTTCTTTAACTTATATATTGAATGTGTCTGGGATACTGGGAATGTGCAACAGTAGAAATACTACTTATCAATATAAGCCTGGCACAGGACATCTCTTATATGCAGGAAGATACAGAGCATCCTGACACATGGAATATTGTTTGTTTGTTTGTTGTTTAACGCCACTATCAGCAATATTCCAGCAATAAGAGGACGATCTGTAAATAATTGAGGCTTGACCGGACAATCAAGCGAGTGATATCATGAGCATCGATCTATACAATTAGGATATCATGACATGCATCAACCAAGTCAGCAAGCCTGACCACACGATCCTGTTAGTCGCCTCTTTTGACAAACATAGTCGCCTCTTACGACAAGCGTGGGTTGCTGAAGACCTATTCTAACCCACATCTTCACGAGTTGACAGATGGCATTAGTACTACAGTTTAACGATTATGAGTGGATGAAACCTACCACTGTCTTCTCATGTGCACGTTCCACAACGATACAGTCTCTAAAAGGGGGACTAGGCAGCTTATTCTAATACTTCAGTCTCATTACAATCATATCTTATTACACACTCCCGCTACACAGATGTGAAAACATCCCATTACAGGTCAAGCCAGATCAAGATTGCAAATACCTGACACACCACTTTGCTCGTCTGCTGGGTCTATTTTTCGGATGTTGATTGATGCAGTCGTTAATGATTACCCTTATGACACAGAGACGGCCACAAGTGGATGTAAATACGTATGGGTCAAGGAAAAAACTGCATCAAAGCTTGGACATTATCTCCCACTGAAAGGCAATGCTCATTGATTGCTCATTTTTTTTGTGAAACCCCCAAACTAACTCACTCACTCTTGAGGATTAATGAATGAATAGGAACACTCACACACTGCTTGTATAAATCATAGTTTATTCATGTGATTCCAGCATTATATTTAAATATATATATGTTGTAAAGTGACTGAAATATTTAGGCTTTTTGGAAATTGCCTTTGTGAAAATTCCAGTCATTTTACAACTTGACTGTAACATATACACTTGAACAAATGAGCCCATATTTGAAGACTCAAATTGTAGATTTAGGACAAAGCTTTGCTTGCAAAATAATTCTTCCAAGTTCAGTATTTCCAAAAAAAGTGAAAAAAGGAGCAAATTTGGCATTTTAAAAGGAAATAATCTGTTAAAAAAGAAATGGACGGACAAACACATTAACATATCACAATACCTAAATTTAACTTAATAACTTATATACAATAGATAACTTTAATGTACAGAACAAAATATACAGACATTTTCATTGTACAGATTATTTCACACAAGGTCTTGACCATAGCATTCAAACCAGAATGATATTTATAGAACATAAATCTCAAACAGACCGTCAACTACAAGCAATGCATTAAACAGTAGGTGATGACTTGCTAGAAAAACTGTTCCAGATATTGATTGGCAAGCAAAAAATCAATCCTGTAGGTCCTCGATTACATGCATCGATGCTGGTGAATACATTAATCCTCATCATGGGGCACTCCCCGGGAGCTGAGAGCGATGGTGACGTTCCTCAATGCTGGTTGTACGTGTGGGAACTCCTGGTTGAGCCTGTCCACGATGGTGCTGAGCGCCTGCATGCGATCTATCTGCTTGTTGTGTTCTGTCTCCAGGGAGGACTCCGACTTGCACAGCATGGTGTACTTGCCATCCTTCACTTGCTGGTAATATTTGTGTTTCTGCTGTTTGGCAACAAGGTCCTTCATATTCTGGAACATATTCAATCATATTGGAATTACATTTACTTACCATATTTTCTTGAGTATAGAGTACCCCTTACCCCCTCTAGGTGATGCAGTATTTTGGAAAAAAGGATTTTTTTAGCCTTATGCGCAGTCAGATATTTTCGACTCGTTTCAGGTGCAGTCATGATATGAAACATCAATTAAGAACTTTGCCATTGTGCCATTGTGTGAATAAAGGCAACTGCAAATTGCAGATTCAAATAAATATATTATGCATTTGAATATTAATGATATTGTAATTACATCCGAATTGACTCCATGATCTATGACATTGTTTGTTTACCTCTCTCCTGTGAACAATGGATGCAATCACTTTATTTCATTATATATTTTATATTTTTGGATGATAATTGCTAAATCAATTTTCATTCATAACGTATGCAGGTTAATCTGTGTCTATTTACCTAGGAATCTCCACATCAAACCAGTGATGATATCCTATTCCTTACACAATATCATTGAGGTAAATTCTCAGCCAAATCAATTACTTTTCATTGCAGCAAGCTTTAATTGTTGTATTACTTTACGATTGATTAAAATAACAACACTGTCAAAACATGTGAATAATAAAGTCTCACAGTGGAGTGCTGACTGTGACTGGACATGTGATCATTTCCTCTATATAAAACCTTTGTGACACAACTTAATTTTTCTCTGCCCTGATACAGGATGCAGTCACAGACAATTTTATTAATAATTAGATATGAATGTGTCTGCTTTGAAACATACTCCCTGGAGCTGAAAACACGATATATTCATATATTTCTTAGATAATGAGAGTTGGCACTATAACAATTTTTATTTTAAGAATATGCTAATCAGGGTGGGGAAAATGAAAAATTGATACGAAAGAGGGGTGGCCAAACAAAATTCACAACTATAGGGGGAATGAAAAAATGAAATTTGAACATTATTTTGAGTCTGGTCATTTGTTATAGGCAGGGAGGGGGGAAAATATGATACAGATCTACAACCAATTCCACCAGCCCACACACCCTCTATAAAAAATGACCAGTCCCTTAATTCAATTCAAACACTTTCATGCATAGTTCAAATACAGTACGTTCAACTGGGGCTGGGACGAGCCCAAATTTACTACCCGGGTACCCGATCCCCTATTACCTGGCCCTACCCAGGTACCCACTGCAGGTCTCAAGAGTTGGGAACAAAATGTCTGATTGGGAATTGTTTTATAGCAGCCCTGGCCAAAACTATTTAGATACATGTATCAAAAGATCAGATCAGGCGTACACTGAAGTTGACTGAAGCTTTATCTTTACTCAGACATATACAAGTCAAAAGGATTGTGTCACATTAGCGAACATTAGCGAACATTAGCGACTTGTGGTGTAACCACTGAGCTATTGTGAGTTTTTGTCATCAAACAATATATCATATGTGACTAACCACGGGTCTGGGTAGTCCTGTGGGTACCCGGGTCCTACTCAGGACCCCCTGACCCGAGTACCCGAGTTACCCGTCCCAGCCCTACGTTGAACCCTTACATAAAGTGCTATTTCCATAGGCTGAATGCTTTAAGCCTACATACACACTAATCAACAAGAGGATAAATATCAATGTTCCCGACTCAGCAGCCACGACACCATGATAAGACACAATCCACACCTTTAACTTGACATCAAGGAGCCTCTCGATGTCCCCATCCAGGGTGTCTGCAGAGCCCTGGAGTTGCTGACAGTTCACCTGCTTCTCCTCGAGCTGCCCACTCAGCTCCTGCTGGTGATCGCGCAGCTCATGAATGTCACTGTCACAGCTTGAAGCATCCTGTAGTATAGAGAGGGCACACAGAGTGAGTGAGTGACTAGGAGAGAGAGGGAGGGAGGGAGAGTGAGTGAGTGAATGATAGAGGGAGTTTAACGCCACAGTCAGCAATATCCCAGATATATGATGGCAACCTGTACATAATTAACCTGAACCAAACAATCCAGTGATCGATATTGTGAACAATGATTCACGCTGTTGGGTATGATGACACGCTATACACTAAGTCACCAAACCTGACCACATGATATACTTGGTCATCTCTTATGACCTGCATGAGCTGCTGGGACCTGACCACACGATATACTTGGTCATCTCTTATGACCTGCATGAGCTTCTGGGACCTGATCACATGATATACTTGGTCATCTCTTATGACCTGCATGAGCTGCTGGGACCTGACCACACGATATACTTGGTCATCTCTTATGACCTGCATGAGCTGCTAGGACCTAACCACACGATATACTTGGTCATCTCTTATGACCTGCATGAGCTACTGGGACCTGATCACACGATATACTTGGTCATTTCTTATGACCTGCATGAGCTTCTGGGACCTGATCACATGATATACTTGGTCATCTCTTATGACCTGCATGAGCTGCTGGGACCTGACCATACGATATACTTGGTCATCTCTTATGACCTGCATGAGCTGCTGGGACCTGTTCTAACCCGGAATGGTTAAAGTGGTAGTCAACAAGGAAATGTCATCAGTGCTTCCTGAATCTTAATTCTGATCCCTGGTCAGTGATATATCACTTTCATGTCTGCCTGTATTAGTGTGACCCAAGCAATCCAGCAACTGACGGCATGAGCAGCGATCTATGCAACTGGGGTACCATGACACATGATAGCCAGGTTACATTCTTGTAATCAACCGATCCTCGCTGGTCAGCTTTTAGTACAATCATGGGGTAATGGCGAGTTCATTGTAATCAGCCCTAGAACAGGCAAACAATCTAACAGGAGCACTGTTTGAGTGAGTGTGAGTGTGAATTGGGCTTAACACTGCTTTTAACAGTATTCCAGTCATACCACAGCGTGTCAGCTCAATGTGGGAGGAAAGCCTGAAGTGATGCAGATCTGGCATTTACCACTTTGGTGAAACCCCAAAACCCACAAGCATGATGCTGACAAACCTGGAAACAAAATTCAGCTTGTCAGCTCAATGTGGGAGGAAAGCCTGAAGTGATGCAGATCTGGCATTTACCACTTTGGTGAAACCCCGAAAAACCCACAAGCATGGTGCTGACAAACCTGGAACCAAAATTGGGCCGAACCAGGATTTGAACCCACAATCATAGGTTTATGGCTGGCCCAAGGGACACAACTCTGCACAGTGAATTACCGCGCCTTAGGTGACTAGGCCCTCTATGCCCCCAGCACTGTTCGAAGTAATCATATGTGTTCAATGACACATTTTCAAAGTGACCCATTCTAGTACCATCATCTCAGCCGCCATTATGGTAATCTTTACAAGCACTAGGGATCTAATGTGCACAAGGCTACCAACTTAGTCACATCTGAATGACTTCCCTGATTTGCATTTTCAAACAAAATTGACAGAGGAAGAAACAAAACTTACATTTGTTGTTTGTTTTATCTTTCTACGATGCTCAGCCATCTGTCGTTCAAACGTTCCCTTGGTAACAACTTTCTGCTTCATCTTGGACTGAGAGTCACCTCGGGTTACAATGGTGTCTCTCCTGAATATATAGATGGATGTATTTAACAGGAAATATAAACAACATACTAACTGGACACCGAGTATGTCATGAACAAGTAAAGTATTGTTTTAAAGCCACTTTTAGCATTATTCCAGGATTAACCAGTGGACTTCCACAAACACCCCCTGGCCATCCCCCCCTCAAACCCAAACCATCAACATCAAAAACACAACTTCGCAACATTGTCATATTTACTGTTACAGCAAATGTGTAATAAGATATCTAACAGGTGATGAGAACTCCTACAAATACATTACACAGCTGACATACCTGGAGACGGCCTTCTCCATGTCCTGGATCATCTTCTCCTGCTGCTTCATCAGCTGACTGTACCTGACCTGCATCCGATGGATCTCGGACTTCATGGCTCTGATCTCCCCCTGTCCAATCTCAGAGTCTACAGCTGCCCGGGTCTCCCTAGCCAGCTGGGTCTTCTTCTCCCACAACATGATTTGACGCCTGAAACAAGAAATATTGGATACTTGAAAAAACTATATTTTTCCTTTAGCAGAGGATGTTAAAATATGAATAAAATTGCCAACCATCTGTCTCTACTCACTCTGCCTCCACCAGACTGTTCAGTAGCCTCTCTACCACCTGTCTCTATTCACCAGACTGTTAAGTAGCCTCACTACCCCCTGTCTCTACTCAGGCTGTTAAGTAGACTCCCTACCACCTGTCTCTACCCAGGCTGTTAAGTAGACTCCCTACCACCTGTCTCTATTCAGGCTGTTAAGTAGACTCCCTACCACTCGTCTCTACTCGGTAGCCTCACTACCACCTGTCTCTACTCAGGTTGTTCAGTAGCCTCCCTACCACCTGTCTCTATTCAGGCTGTTCAGTAGCCTCACTACCACCCGTCTCTACTCGGTAGCCTCACTACCACCTGTCTCTACTCAGGTTGTTCAGTAGCCTCCCTACCACCCGTCTCTACTCGCCTCCCTACTACCTGTCTCTACTCACTCTGACTCCACCAGACTGTTCAGTAGCCTCACTACTGCCTGTCTCTACCCACTCTGCCTCCACTAGACTGTTCAGTAGCCTCACTACCCCCTGTCTCTACTCAGGCTGTTAAGTAGACTCCCTACCACCTGTCTCTACTCAGGCTGTTAAGTAGACTCCCTACCACTCGTCTCTACTCGGTAGCCTCACTACCACCTGTCTCTACTCGGTAGCCTCACTACCACCTGTCTCTACTCAGGTTGTTCAGTAGCCTCCCTACCACCTGTCTCTACTCAGGCTGTTCAGTAGCCTCACTACCACCCGTCTCTACTCGGTAGCCTCACTACCACCTGTCTCTACTCAGGTTGTTCAGTAGCCTCCCTACCACCCGTCTCTACTCGCCTCCCTACTACCTGTCTCTACTCACTCTGACTCCACCAGACTGTTCAGTAGCCTCACTACTGCCTGTCTCTACCCACTCTGCCTCAACTAGACTGTTCAGTAGCCTCACTACTGCCTGTCTCTACTTACTCTGCCTCCACCAGACTGTTCAGTAGCCTCTCCTTCTCCTCCTTCACAGAGTCCAGATTGTCCTGCATCTCTATGGATGATCTCTCTGCTTCCTTCAAGTTGGCGATGAAGTCATTCTCAAGCAACGATGTGCCCTGCTCAAGTTCCACCTCATAGCCCTTCTCTCTGTGTAGCAGTGTGTTCAACTTGATCATGTCATTCTGCATGTTGCGGATGTGGCGGTCAATATCATATGTCTCACGTCTCTGCTGGTCAATGTCATCTGTTGATTGATATCACAAAGTATGTATCAATGTCAACTGCCATGTTTGGTGCCAAGTTTGGTGCCATGTTTGGGCAACTGTCATGCTTAGTGCCATTTCTGGCAACAGTGAATACAAGTTTACACAATGTTTTTCACAACAATGTAATTGTTCCAATTTAGAGCAGATAGATGTTGTTCGTAAAAGTATTGTGAATCATTGTCTTGAGCACAATATTATGATATGATGACACAATTACACTAGTGTTCCCACAGGGTCACACAAGCCACTGTGCGCATCTATTTCCCTTATCATTAGTAGGATGTAGTTGACAAGGGTGCACACAGAACATCAACAATGAATGACATGGGTTTCTTGTAGGCACGTACAGCAACACTATATAATGATCAGTTAAAAATTATATCCAACAGTTAAAGATTATATCCAACAGTTAAAGATTATATCCAACAGTTAAAGATTATATCAAACACATTCCATCAACAACCCATATAACGTCTATCCCAACGTACGCTCAGTCCTGATCTTCTTCTGTAAGAGGATGGTGAGCTGCTTCTTGTGCTTCTCCACGTCCTGCGACTGGTCTTCCTTGTCCTTGGTCAGTCTGACCAGCTCACTCTGCTGCCGCAGCCACATCTGCTGCAGTTCTGTGATCTCCTGCTGCGTTCCGTCTATCGTCTTCTGCAGGGAGGTGATGGTGACCTCCAGCGGACCCAGCTCCACACCCTGACAAACAAGGCATGAGGACTTATAGGGAGAGACACAGTTGGGGCTAATGCCAATTTTAACAGTACATCAGTTACATCACAATGTGTCAGCTTAGTGTGAGGTCAAAACATAAATTCTGAATTGGACAGATTCCACTGTACATCTAAATACACTCCTGGAAAGGAAGTCTATGAACATCTCCAGTAGACAGTACCCCAAGTATTGAGAACTTGCCCCAGCAGAGACATGTCCAGTAGACATCCCCCCAGCAGAGAAATGTCCAGTAGACATCCCCCCAAGTATTGAGAACTTGCCCCAGCAGAGACATGTCCAGAAGACATCACCCCAAGTATTGAGAACTTACCCCAGCAGAGACATGTCCAGTAGACATCACCCCAAGTATTGAGAACTTACCGCAGCAGAGACATGTCCAGTAGACATCACCCCAGCAGAGACATGTCCAGTAGACATCACCCCAAGTATTGAGAACTTACCCCAGCAGAGACATGTCCAGTAGACATCACCCCAGCAGAGACATGTCCAGTAGACATCACCCCAGCAGAGACATGTCCAGTAGACATCACCCCAAGTATTGAGAACTTACCGCAGCAGAGACATGTCCAGTAGACATCACCCCAAGTATTGAGAACTTGCCCCAGCAGAGACAGGTCCAGTAGACATCACCCCAAGTATTGAGAACTTGCCCCAGCAGAGACATGTCCAGTAGACATCACCCCAAGTATTGAGAACTTGCCCCAGCAGAGACATGTCCAGTAGACATCACCCCAAGTATTGAGAAATTGCCCCAGCAGAGACATGTCCAGTAGACATCACCCCAAGTATTGAGAACTTACCCCAGCAGAGACATGTCCAGTAGACATCACCCCAAGTATTGAGAACTTACCCCAGCAGAGTTGATCATGTCCAGTAGACACCACCCCAAGTATTGAGAACTTACCCCAGCAGAGTTGATCATAGACACCACCCCAAGTATTGAGAAATTGCCCCAGCAGAGACATGTCCAGTAGACATCACCCCAAGTATTGAGAACTTACCCCAGCAGAGTTGATCATAGACACCACCCCAAGTATTGAGAACTTGCCCCAGCAGAGACATGTCCAGTAGACATCACCCCAAGTATTGAGAACTTACCCCAGCAGAGTTGATCATGTCCAGTAGACACCACCCCAAGTATTGAGAACTTACCCCAGCAGAGTTGATCATAGACACCACCCCAAGTATTGAGAACTTACCCCAGCAGAGTTGATCATGTGCTCGAGCTTCTTGTTGAACTGATCAATCAGATTCTGTTTGCGTTCAATGATAGCATTTCTCTTGATAATCTCATTCTCACTCTTGGAGATGATGTCATTCTTCTGGCGGATCTCATCGTCTAGACCCTGCAGGATCTTCTTCAGTCTCTCAGTCCTGGCCTTCACATTGGACGTGTCCAGAGCATTCCGGGCAATGGTGTTCTCTACCTCTGCCATTTGGGTCTCCTGAAAACACAAACACATAAGTTGATAAAATAGATGCAAGTTACATACCAATACAACAGCATCAGCACCTTTCTCAAAGGCTTTAGAAAAAAGTGCATCATCAGTTAGTGATTTGGTGCTATTTACAGTGTAAAATAGCTAATATTTGTGACCTTTTCAAATACACAGGGTGAGTGTGAGTGTGAATTGGGCTCAACACTACTACACTGAACTGCAGAAGAATGAGGAGAATTGATGCAGACATTTGACATTTACCACTTCTGAGAAACAATTACAGGTATATATGGTTCTGACAAACCAAGATTCATACTCAGGGAAAATCCAGTGTTTCTTGCAAGCCTCAAACCCAACACTTGTGGTGCCTTAGTCAACAGGGCAACCATTTGTGAATTATTATTGCTTATAAGAGAATAACTGCTAACTATTATCATGATCATAATTCATATGATTACCAATCGATTGTCTGGATGTAAAAGCCATGAGGCTTGCCAGTTGTCTGATGGGAAGCATGTGGTGTGTGACATCTGTATTTGTATTTTGGTGGTTGTTAGAAATAAACTTGAATGAACATTATAGACAAAAACTTTGTTGGTCTTTGTCTAAACCTAAATACTATCCAGGTGAACTCACCAGACTCTTGGTGAGGTCCCTCATCTTTTTGGTCAGTTTCTTGGTGTACTGGGAAGCCTTGTCCATGGTCAGCTGGTCCCGGATCTTCTCCATGATCTCATCCTCCAGCTTCACCTTCTCCTGGTACTCACGCTCGATCTGCTTCCGCAGGCCATTCAACTCATTCATGCGCAGGGTCTTGTCCTGGGACAGAACAGATGGCGATAAGGTACGATTCCACAGTTTTATTCTCACAATCCTGATACTGCCCAGCACACAGTCATGAAGAGATTGTAACTGAATAATTGTTACTAACAAGTACCCTAATAAGAATCGTAGCATATCATAATTAATATCTATTTCTTTATTTAAGATGACTTTAGAAATGTTCAACACTTTAATTATCAAATGACTCAGCAATGGACGAATATTGGTAAATGAATGATTGCTAAATATTTTTGATCACATCAAAGTTAATCTTTCTTAGCATAGTTCAAAACAATATCAACAAAACTGCCAGAATGAAAGTAAATCTTTGATTTGAAATGTTATTATTTTAGTGTTACACACAAATGCCTTGAGCCATCATCTCAACCTACTGTTGTGGCCTTGTTGAGTGTCTGCTCAGTCTCATGCAACATCCGGGTGAAGGTCGTGTACTCGGCCTTGAGAGCGTCGTGTTTAGCCTGGCAGGTGGTCAGCTGCTTCTTGACCATGTCGATGTCCCGGTTCGTCTTGGCCAGGATCTGACACAGCTTCTCATTCTGCTCCTGCTCCTTCTGAATGGATTTCTTGAATCCCTCGATCTCAGTCTCCAGTGACAGGATCTTCTGCTGCTGCTGACTGCAATGCAGGGTTAGAAACTAACTGTGTTGGTCCACTAGTCCTTGTGATGATAACATATAGCAAAACCCTTAATAATGGCCAATTTCTACTAGTCCTTGGGATACCTTAACTATTGGCCAGTTTGGCAAGGACTATAGGACTAGTGCCAATTTCTAACGCTGCAATGGTGGGCAACAGTCAGGTGACCCATAAAATCATATTCATCCCAAACACCTTAGTGACCCATCATTTGCTGTTGGGGGGAGCTGGGATTTTGTATGGAGATATTTTCAGCTAAAGCTGTAATACCAGATATTTTGTTAGTTAAAGTTATGAGCCTGAATATTGATCTAAACTAGCTAGGACTGCAAGTTTACCGAACCTAGTGCCCCTGTGTAAAATTACCTGCGTGTACACCTTGCACATAATAAGACCCTCCTAGCTCTGGGACTAAAAATCTCCCCAATTCCTGAATTCACATTCTTACTTGAGAGCCTCCTGCATGGCAGAATGCGCCTCGTCTCGGCGCCTCATTCCAATCAGACTGCTATTCCACTGCTGAAACAGCTGCTTCTTTTCAAGGGTGATTGCCTGCAGGGAGACATTTTCAATTCAAATATACGTATCAATAACTTCAATTTTCTAAAAGATTTCAATCAAATTACAATCCTTGCCATTCTAATACCCTCCTACTGACTCACCTCAATTTCCATGTGTGCTTCCATCAGCGCTTCCTTTGCTGCCTTTGTCTCGTCCGATTGGGCGATGATCTGAGCTTCAAACATGGCCATCTCCTCCTTCAGCTTGTCCACCCTCTCCACCAGGCGGTCCACGTACAAGTCCTAGGAAGAAAATAGAACAATTCTTCAGAAATCATTACCTGAACCAAATTAGTCGATATTAAATCTTGTTAATCCTAGTTCCTTATATCATACATATTATTCATTATGCTTTCAAGAATTTGATTTTTTTTTGTAAAACTAATATATCTGACCTGTTTCTGCTTCTCCATCTCGACCTTGGCCACTTCTGACTCTGCCTTTTCCGCAGCGCGTCTCATGATTGCGATGTCACCACGCACATCCTCCTTAGCATTGTCCATGTAGAAGAGACGCAGCGCCAGGTTCTCAACCTCAGCCTGGAGTTCAGCACCTACAGGACAGCCCAGATACAGTGAGTGAGTGAGTGAGTGAGTGAGTGAGTGAGTGAGTGGGTGGGTGGGTGGGTGAGTGAGTGAGTGAGTGAGTGAGTGAGTGAGTGAGTGAGTGAGTGAGTGAGTGAGTGAGTGAGTGAGTGAGTGAGTGAGTGAGTGAGTGAGTGGATGGGTTAGTGAGTGAGTGGGTGGGTGGGTGAGTGGGTGAGTGGGAGGTTGGGTGAGTGAGTGAGTAAGTGAGTGGGAGGTTGGTTGGGTGAGTGAGTGAGTGAGTGGGAGGTTGGCTGAGTGAGTGAGTGAGTGAGTGGGAGGTAGGGTGAGTGAGTGAGTGAGTGGGAGGTTGGTTGGGTGAGTGAGTGAGTGAGTGAGTGAGTGAGTGAGTGAGTGAGTGAATGAGTGAGTGAGTGAGTGGTTGAGTGAGTTGTTGAGTGAGTTGTTGAGTGAGTGAGCGTGCATGCGTGGGTGGGTGTCTTGGTGAGTGGATAAGTGATCTGGTGTTCAACATGCATCAGCAGGTTTTTAATTAACAACTGTAAAACAAAATAAAATGGTCTAGATCCCATTCCACAAAGCAATCTTAGCGCTAAGGTGATCATAACTCCGGTACTTTAACATAAGCTTACGACAGTCTTAGTGCCACGATCGCTTTGTGGATCCTTTGTGGAACCCTGCCCTTACAGATGTTGATGTTCAGCTTAGTAGCTTCACACATAACTATCTTCCTCCCTTACCCCTCTTCTTCTCCTTGTTGACAGCCAGCTGGTTGTCCTTGTACAAGGAACGGACCTCATCCAGCTGCTGCTCTTCGTGCTGGCGATCCTGGTTGAGTGTGGAGTATTCGTCGTGGTTCTGTTCCAGCATCATCTGGTACCGAGCCAACTCCTGCTGGACTCCATACAGCTCCACACCCAGGTCCTCACGGTTCCTCTTCTTGGAGCGAAGGTTCTCCTCCTGCACACAAAATAATTATCATAGAATCAGAGTGTACCATTTGAAATATTTTGGTTGTGTTATATTGAAATATATTAGTTTCAATTTTATAAGATCCAAACCTGAGAGACTAGTCTTGATTTCACGTCAAATTTGACTAATTTGTCTATTAAAAGTTTTGGAATAATTTTCTGAGTGCTCAACATTACCATTCAAATATGCACTGATTATTCTTACCAATTCCCTCAGTTCAAGAGAGACTTTCTCGTTCTGCTTCTCCAGGTGATTCTTCAAAGCATTCTGAAATCTTCTCATCAGGGGCTGAAAAAGAGATTGTTTTAAAGTTAGAGAATGATTGAAAGAACAAAAGAATTTTGTTAATAAATTAATGTTTTAATTTTATTTACTATTTTAAAATATATCTGACATGTTGAAAACCGTAAACATTTTTGCAACAATGCATTCACATTATTCATATTTTACAAACAAATGGCAAACTTTTACCAAATATTATTAAAAAGGATTACAGAAGCCATTTATGGTCCAAACCTTACATGAACAGCTATCAAGATGATAAAACATGACCACCTTGGAGCGTATATATACAATCAGCTGTTGAAACGTACATGAACAGCTGTTCCTATCAACACTTACATGATCAGGGTCCAGGACCACCATATCAGTTTCATTATCGCTGGCATCATCAGTGTCTGCGCCAACTTCATCTACAGCTTCCTCTTCATCATCACTCCCTCCATCACTGTCGTCCCCCTCAGGGTCGGAGGGTGGGCGGTCCAGGATGTCAGTGATATTGAAATGGGTCTGAGGTGGCTCAGAGGGCATCTTGGGCTCAGGGTAGTCACCAGGTTCACCGTCATCATAAACTCCAAAATCATACTTTTGGGGGTCATCCTCATCTTCAGCTGTATCAATGCAACAACATTTCAACATTAAGTGAGTAAGATGAGTTTAAGGAGCCATGTAAGTTATATTTTTTAGGATAGCCCAAATTAAACAGATCCTTGTGCTACCACTTGGCGAAACCAATGAGTGCTGTTATTCAAGTAAAATTTCCATGACCCAAGGAACCCCTATATGTCACACTCTCACAGAGGCATAGGTGGCCCAGCGTCTAAGGTGCTGCGATTCACTGTGCAGAGTTGCGTCCCTTAGGCATGCCAGAAACCTATGATTGTGAGTTCGAATCCCGGTTCACCCCGATAATGTTTTTAGGTTTGTCAGAACCATACCCATGCTTGTGGCTTTCACTGAAGTGGTAAATGTCTGAGACCTGCATCACTTCAGGCTCTCCTCCCACATTAAGCTAACACGCTGCGATATAACTTGAATACTGTTAAAAGCGGCATAAAACCCACCTCACTCACTCACACTCTCACTGGTGGTGAGCGGATATAGGCCAGGTGACTTACCTGCCAACTCTAAGGCCATTGTATTGTCTGGTTCTTTCTCATCAGCTACATCTGTAACAAGGGCAATTTTCATCAAATCAAGGGTCAAGCAATCAAGTAATCAACACCATTACACATTTGCTTCGTTCTCCTTGATTATCCATTCTAAGATGCTTCGCTAAAAGATCAAAGGTGCTGACTGTACTTTATCCGATAAAGTACACTTTTTGACTTACGTCATAATGGACTCATGTCAGCAAGTGTCCTCATGCTTGAACTACAAAAGTTCAGGGCAAACTATACTTCATTACACTACACATGGGGTAGAGCAAACTTTATTTCTGAGTAATGTATATCCCTATTCTATTCTCTATGTACCTCTGTAACTGTAACTGTTAGCCAGTTGCTGTAACCTGTATAATGGGCCTCTTAACGGAATACACGGTGGCATCGTATAAGCGGGCCCACAATACATTTAATCAAATCAGAAGACTGTTAATTAAATTTCAGTGTAAAACATGTTTTCTGAGCACATAGACCGGGTAAGGATAGTCCTGTTGCAACAAGAATTGTATTTGTATTTTAAGATGGCACGCAAATGTCAAGTCAAATACTGGCAATATCGTCACTTGTTTCAATTACCAAAGAACTGTGTAATTTCCATATCTTATTCCTTGATCAAGAAGATTAAATAATGCAAAGAGCTCACTGGTCAGGCCTGGGTCTAAAGTGGGCTTTGTGTGCATTCTGGAGCCCTAGTCTGTTTTCTTAACTAGTTCATTACTTTGGATACATTTAACTACATAGCTCTCTCGTAGTATTAGCACAAACCTTTCTGGTACATCGTGTTTAAGTCTCACCCCTACAAGGTCACGTTTCCCCATGTTTCATGTTTTCTACTCTTGTGATGTGAGAGTGATGCTCTAGGGGTAATTGCCCTGCTAATCAGTGTTGGCTTTCTCCTCATTGTTTAAGTCCCTGGCCTTGCAGCAATATTGTAAATTTCACAATAAATTGTATATTAATAATACTTATCCAATCTTACATTATGAATTTCTTCCTTCTTCTTTTGATCCTATGTGGAAACATGCTTGAACAAAGTTTCCGGTTTCTCAAAAACAATTCACCTGAACACATCCCAACATCACCATGGTTACCACTCAAACAAATCAACTACACATTACAATCATTCTCTTTTGCAGAGCTTACAGGCTAGAGGAACTGTGATGCAGGGTTGGTTGGGAGGGCATATAGCGTGATATACTTATCCTATCTCACACTATACATTTATACCACAGTTAGGTGGTGGGGCGCAGATACAACCATAAGACATACACAAGGAAGCTGGTGCTAAACACTGGAATAAAAAATCTATCACACTGCCTAGACAAAAAAATGGTGAGTGGGAAAAATACACTATAACAGGTGATATGATCCCTATACGTTAGTTGGACATTTAAGAGTTGACTTTCTCTTTGTGTGAGTTCATTGGAGTATGAACCTTCATAGAGCGAGGGCCAAACTGTATGAACGTCGAAGCTTGCGACGATGTTCATACAATGTTTGGCCCTCACTTTATGCAGGTTCATAATCCAATGAACTCACACAAAGAGAAAGTCAACCCTTATAAATTTTTATATCACTATTTTTACAGCAAATAATGTAGACCTAGATCCATACACAATGATATTTAGTAATGGATACATGTGATTTAATGTTTACAGACACCAAAACAACAAACCGCTGTATTGCGGAATAAAATAGTTCTCAAAACAAGAGTTGACATGAGCGTATGTATGCTTAACATGCTCTACAAGAACAACTTTTGTAGTTTCTTTACAACAAAATTATTCAAATCATTGGACGAGAAAGATCTGTTAAGAACTACCTCAGTAAGTCAGTCACAATGACAGCACATTGTAATACGTTTACTTCAAGGACCACCGTCAAAATGGCCGACACGATAAACGTGACGGGAAAGATTTCGGAAGTTGTTAATGAACCTGTGGCGGTTACTGTACATGTTTTAGTCATCATTGATCAATTGGCCGGTCATTGAAAGATGATTGTAAAGATGTGTCCAATAGATACTCAGGTAAATTAATAGATTACTGTAGACTGTCACTGTAGTCTAGCCACAGATCGAGCCAATACTACAATACTTTGGATGTGCGTTAGTTTGTTTTGTTCACTAGCATGGGTCGTAGTGAGGATATTTGTTAATGATCATGCAGTCAAACTCTATGACTTTGATCAATGTAAACTAAAACACTGAGTTCAAGATTAAAGGATCTAAATGATCGGTAGAACGCTTCTGTATTTATTCGTGCTACGGAATTCCTAGGGGATCCCCTAGGAATGTGGAAGCAGTCCATCAGTGTTTACGTCATTTCAAGATTTCGTGTAAAATGTATGAGCGTCAAATAGTGTCATTCATACACTTATGAACGTCAATTTTGGGGTCATGTGACTGACCTCTCGTCCAATGGAAAAGCCGTATATCGTGTAAACTTCAAAATAAAAAATTATAACAACATGAATTTGGGTAGATCATGCGTTACATCGTTACATGAATGGCTGCATAGCTGTAAATAATAATTGATACAGCGTACGACTTATAATCGATGCGGAATGGGTCTCCAGCCAATCAAGTCTACCAGACAAGAATTGGTGAAGACCCTAGAGGTCAGTAACAGAGATGTCAAGGAGGGAGTGGGAAGCGAAGACCATATTGGACTTCCAGAAACAGCCTTCCATAATGGCAGAGAGAGACAAAAGTTTGAAAATACAACACAACACCATTAAACCTAATACTAATAAGCACATCTGCATATGTCACCTGGGTTTCCTTCCACAAAGCAATCTTAGAGTTATGACTATTGTAAGCCTATGTTAAAGTATGGTTACAATCATATCAGTGCTAAGATCACTTTGTGGAATGGGCCCCTGGACAGGATACTAATATAAAGCTTGACTCACCGATCTCTTTCTCAGTAACTGAGTCTGTCCTCTTGATACCTGATCCAGGTCGGCTACCTGCGTTAGATGCAGGTCGACTCCCTTGACCTGACTTGGCTGCAGATGCAGGTCGACTCCCTTGACCTGACTTGGCTGCAGATGCAGGTCGACTCCCTTGACCTGACTTGGCTGCAGATGCAGGTCGAGACCCGTCCTGTGGGGAGACCTTGCCTTCTGCTGTGGGTGTGGTTGACCCTACCCTCTCTCCTGTGACAGCAAGGGGGCTAGTGGGGCTGACTGACTTAGCAGCAGATGCAGGTCGACCTGCAGCTGAGGATGGTCGAGCTGTGGCTGATGATGGTCGAGCTGTAGCTGATGGAGGGCGGTCGCTTGTGGGCGTGGGTGTACGTCCAGTCTTGGCTGCTGATGTTGGACGTGAATCAGCCTTAGGGGTAGCTGATGTTGGACGTGAATCAGCCTTAGGGGTAGCTGACGTTGGACGTGAAGCAGCCTTAGGTGTAGCTGACGTTGGACGTGAATCAGCCTTAGAGGTAGCTGATGTTGGACGTGAATCAGCCTTAGAGGTAGCTGATGTTGGACGTGAATCAGCCTTTGGAGCAGCTGATGTTGGACGCGAACCTAGTCATTAAAGGATATTTTAGAACAACCACCAGACTATCAAACTCCTCCAGCTAAAAGGGACAGTATGGAAACATTCAGAAAAGAATGTACAACTGCCTTCTACAGGCATATAGTTATGTGCCATTTTTGTTGCATATTTAGCAATATTTACTGCAATATTCAGTATTTGGAGATATCCATATCCAAAATAACAAGATCAGACAGCTGCAAATCATTATGTTCATCCATGTTATCAATATTATGAGCCATGATAAAGATTATCATTAAGTGGTTAAGAGGCAAGGGTTACACAAGATGCCATTGGTTTGATAACAATTTCTGCAATTTTCCTCAAAATCCTTGACAATGGCGTTGTGAGAGGTAGAACATTTTAAGGCAACTGAAGGCAGTTTGTATGTGTTAACACATTAAAAAAAGTGTAAAAAATATTTATTAGCTTACAGATTTAAAAAAACAACAATCTTGGTTAGTAGGTGGGAAAAAATAATGTAATGGCACTGCTAGTAGCTCACCTAGATATGTAGTCTACAATTAAAATGTCAACAGAAACAGACACTCTACAAAAGTTGCTGTCGGCACTGCTATTCAAATATTGTCGGCATAAATAGTATCAACGAATGTGAAACAAGTAACTAGCTACATGTCTTCATGATGTTTGTATATCTTCAAGAATAAATGTACAATTACAGAACATTGTTGAATAACATCTGCTTGTCTACATAAATAGAATTAAATACAAAATGGTTACCCCCAGCAGATTTTCTCCCTGACTGTGGTCTTGAGGAGGGTTTGGCTGACCCTGGTCGGGACGAGGGTTTGGTTTCTCCACCTTCCTCCATGGCGTCTGTTTCAAACTGTGGATAAAAGTCTCCATTACTGAATGTCACACTTCAGGTTCGTCACACTCCCATTAGACGTTAGTCTTCAATCAGTATGCCCATCAAGGAGCTCTTCAGCCAAAGGGAGGGTTTAGCATTGTGCTATTACTACTTACTGGACCGCCTCCGTGGGCGGCTAAGGGGCTAAAACAAAGACTGGTCGGTTCGGAGTCAGTATATTGTGTCTGAGTGGGGTATTCATGTTAAACTGTGGCATGGTATCTCAGCGAGCTAGCACTATAAATCTGCATCAGTCTGAACTAGTACAAGCAGCCACACAAACATACACACGTACATGCACGTTGCTATATAAGTGCAATAATCTTGGACGCGATGTTAAACCCAATTTCACCTCACCTCACCTATTACTACTTACTGACTTTTATTAACATGATTAGTAATTTAATAGTTTGGTTTACAGGACAATAATTCAACAACTGTATCATTCATGATTATCATTTGCTCATCATACTGTTGTACAAATCATACATTACAAAGTAAGGCATATCAAAGTCAATACGACTATTTAGACCAGTGATGCTGTTCAGATTGCTTGGAAAATATCAAAAATGTAATACCTCTTTTAGAGCTTCTGTTGTCACCTTGGAGACAACATCCTGAACTTTAGAAGAAGAGGGTCTGGAAAACAGGAAATTATAAAAGATGAGAATGAACATGAAATTGAAAAATATAATGGAAACATAAAAACAAAGATCGTGGGAGTGAATTGGTGTTTTATTAGGGTTTTATCAGTCCCTTGATTTCCACTTGCATGGAGTCAGGGAAACACATTGAAAAAATACATGAAAGATCTGACGTCAAAGTAATGAGAGTAACATTGTGAACACATTAACACCATGCTCTGACAGTTAAATGGTATTGAACACAATGCGCCTGTTTAGAAGACTCAAGCAGTGATAGAAACTAACATATTAGTCCACTAGTCCTTCTACTCAGTTGACGATGTAACATGTACGTGAGACAGGTTTTGTTACTTGTAAGAGTACCTATCTGACTGCATGTGCATGGACAACGGATTTCTGGACAAAAAAAGGGTCTACAATAATGATAACGTGATGATGATAACATATAAGAAAACCCTTAAATATTGCAAATTTCTACTTGTCCTTATACCTGTTGGGCAGTTTGGCAAGGACTATAGGACTAGTGCCAATTTCTATCACTGGTGTGTCATCAAGTTCTAGGTTGGGAAGAATGTTTAAAAGGGTGTCATCAAGTTCTAGGTTGGGAAGAATGTTTAAAAGGGTGTCATCAAGTTCTAGGTTGGGAAGAATGTTTAAAAGGGTGTCATCAAGTTCTAGGTTGGGAAGAATGTTTAAAAGGGTGTCATCAAGTTTTGGTCTGAGAAGGATGTTTCAGGGGGTGTCATCAAGTTCAATGTTTGTCATTATCTGTACAATACTGAACATCGGGCAATTCTTCTACCCTTAAGACACAGCACGAGAGTTATGGATTGTAAACAAACAGCAGAGGTAACCACTTCATCATATGCACTACATGGTAAATACACTGTTATTTATGTTTGTTAGCCAAGTGGTAATGGAACATTGTGAAATGAAAAGTATGCCATCCACAGATTTTCACAATGGCAGATGCCATGCTGGGTTGTTTTTTTTGTTTTTGTTTAACCCCCACTCAGCAATATTTCAGCTATATGACAGCGGTCTGTAAATAATCAAGTCTGGACCAGACAATCCAGTGATTGGTATCATACGCATCGATCTAGGCAATTTGGATTCGATGACCACGCAATCCCGTTAGTCTTTAATATTTTCAAACCTAAGTCCTTGTTTATTAGGTTGGACAGTGTGAAAACCACTTGCCAAATATTCTTTAACCTTACTAAGTTTTGTGAGAATCAGATGGAAAGAAAGGTAACAGCAGTAAGATGTACCTAGCTCTTAGTCTTACATTATTTACTGTGATAATCAGAAAGTCAGTTTCTTGGAAAATAAATTCATCACTATCTCCGTCGCCCATTAGTCATAAATTTTACCTTTGACACAGATCTGGACACCATTATTATTGAAAAAACAAACCTGCATAGTTTCAGATTTAAAGCTATAAACAAATGCAAGATATTTTCGTAAATATATCCGCAATGAGTTCACAACAAACCTTTCCTGTTTGTCCGCCATACTGTAAATTGTTGCTATGCGTCAACAACAACCTGTTGTGGAATTGTGGGTAAAACTGTCGAACCAATAGAAATCGTCGTTACAACATTCACTGGGAATTATTCAAGATGGTGGCGTGTGACAGACGGTAAGTAGTTGAACGCCGATTTTCTAACACAAAGTTTGTTTTGCGCTCTCATTGTGTTATCAGCGATTTTTCAAGACATTTAGAAATTATGTTAAATATTTTTCTGTTCAATTCATCATAAGTATGTGTATATACGTGTGAATTTGCCGCTTTGGCGACAATACTGTGTGTTGTTTTTATTCCTTATCCGCCCCCGTCAATGCTGACTTGTTTGACATCAATGGGCAGTTAGATGAGAATGCAACATTTTTTTTATTTAACTCGGAGCTTTCGAATTCTTAACTTCGGGAATCTAAACTGTTTACTATGTTTGTTCAGAGGGAAATAGGCATTGCTGAACGGACCAATCAGTTCATGTAACTTGGAAACAATTTCACCCCAAGCACAACTGTTGTCTTATGCTAGGTGCAAAGATTATAACTTGTGTTTACATTGCAAGGTATTCAAGCTGGTAAACTAAAGATTGGACCCCAGCCAATATGTAGTTTCAGTAAGCTGAATCAGGTCATTCAAACAACACTTTACACATCTGCTGACGCAAATGTTATGATGAAGATCAATCTACCACTGAATAATCCATTTCCCTTGTATTACAGAGAGACAATGTCCCATTTTCGCACAGGAATCTATTACTATGTCTAGACCTGCACAGAAATTGGAAACCAAACTTTGTAGCCTAGTCACCATTTATGTGTCACTTAGTGAATTACTTAGTGGAATAACAGTAGGTTGGGTTGAAGCAACATTCATATTGATGATGATGATCACATCAGCTCTGTTACCAATGTAGAGTACACATCATAGGGTTCAACACTGATTATCTATCTGTTTAGGAGACTCAACACCCGTCACATTTGAATATTAGTCTAGAAACTCTGCCTTCAAACACATTATTGGTCAATTTCAACAAAAATGAAAACAACAGCAGCATAATACTTATAAATACCTATCAAAAACTCATGTACTATACTGTTAAAATACTCTTTGCTATTTGAGAATGTAACAAATATGTCATAAAATAACCAATGTATTTTTTATTTAATCATAATTATTTGTGTTTAGTCTTCTACCTTGTTTTGGTCAGTCTTTTGTATTGGACAGGTATCTGCCGGTGGATTATAAGTCCACTCAACCATGACCTATGTGATTATTAGCTGTCTGACAAGTGGGGTGTCTGACAAATGAGGAGACACCTGATATCGCTGTTGTAACAGCTTAATTGACCTTTGACTTTTAAGCCGACAATCAATTACCTTAATTGCAAATGAGACTTCATGGCTCACTGCTCACATGTGTTTCTATCAGGTTTAATTTGTCTGTTTACATTCCACTATGCATGTACCATGTAAGCTGCTAAGTTGTTACTGGCAATACTCTTTGTCTTATATAATTATGGTAATTGACACGAATTTGATTACCCCAAGCAATGTGTAGAAATGATTTAATCTGATAAGATATAATATCCTGAAGTGATATATAAAATACAAATGTCTGCTAGCCGGAGCAGAATGTTGTTTCAATTAATCATTATAATTCATAATTAAATGGTTTAAGTTTCAATCAAAGAATCAATCAAGTAATCTGTGTAATGCTTATGCTTTTTAATTTTTTTAATTTGTGGGAGATAATAAAACAGAATGTTACATGAATACCAAGTGTCCCAGTGTATTGCTGTTGCAACAGTTCTTATAGATAAATGGTAGATGTATTTGTGTTAAAGAATAGAGCAAACTATCATTTGAAGGGTTTTCTATTATTGTCATGACAAATAAAATGAAACATTGCTTTGAATTTATGATTTTTTTCACTCCATCATGAGAAATCATTAATTGATCATTGATTGCTTTTTAAACCAAATGGCAATGCTAATTTTAAAAGTGTTAACCAGTTCCCAGCACTTCTGAACATGTCTATATTTGTTCTAATCCCCATGAAATACCAGATGTTTCAGATGAACAGGGTTTCACTGTAAATGTTCTAACCCTCACTCTACATGGACACTTGAGATACTGGTTCCTGTGTATACAACTACTATTTGGTGCTGATGAAGTTCTTGTTGATTGCTCCATCATTTCATTATGTTAATTGGATTATTGAGGTCGCCACGTTACACAAAGGGTAGTTTTCTACCTACCATACA
Organism: Haliotis rufescens; assembly: GCF_023055435.1. Taxonomy (NCBI): domain Eukaryota; kingdom Metazoa; phylum Mollusca; class Gastropoda; order Lepetellida; family Haliotidae; genus Haliotis; species Haliotis rufescens. The sequence goes on along the minus strand of NW_025963891.1, from coordinate 489,933 downwards.
CTGCTTACACAATTTGTCAATCTACCCTATCAAAATATTTATCAATCTACTTACCTGACAAAGAGCAAGATGTTTATGAAATTGAACTTTACTTTTAAATACTAACTATCATGCTTATTTCTTGTCCTGTATTCATGGTATTAGATTATCGGACATTTGGAAAAATGTTGTTCTTCATCAGGAATCAAAGTTTGTCATATGAACCTCTTTGGGTTTGGATCCATCTGCTTTATGAGAGCAAGGAACCAGTTATTTAATTTTATTACTGTTTCAAATTGACTGAGGAGAGGTGAAGACTGTCAGAGTACTGATCCACCTGACAAGTTGACCGAGTGATAGACAAGTCCTGAATTCTTTTCCATTGTATCAACTGAAAAGGCTGGTAATTGGTGACTAACTTTCAGTATGAATACAATACTTATATTTAGTCTATATGTGATACAAGGAAAGAATTACCAACTATTGTAATGCTAGAAATAGAATGGAAATGGTTTAAACATAACATCTGTGACAAACGTCCTTGTTGTCGCATCAGGGAATAGGGATAAACATATTCTGGTTTTAAGTGTTCTACTTTTAGTTCATCTTTACCATATTAACCAGTTTCCCCTGACATTAAAATCATATACATTTGTATGCATATTAAAAAACTGAGGAATTGCATGAGGGGAGGTGAAATGGAGTTTAACATTGCATTATCAGATTATTTTCACTTCATATTGTTTCGTTGTTTAATGCCACACTTAGCAGTATTCCAGTTATATGACAGCTGTCTGTAAATAATCGAGTCTGGACCAGACAATCCAGTGACTGACGTCATGAGCATTGATCTACACATTTAGGATACAATGACATGCGTCAACCAAGTCAGTGAGTCTGACCACCAGATCCTGTTAGTCACCTTTTTTGGCAAGCATGGGTTGCTGAAGACCTATTCTAACCTGGATCTTCACGGGTCTTCACTTATGTAGTGATGTGGATGTATGTTTGTATGGCTGCTTACAATGCCATTTATTGCAAGAGGATGATGGGGAATTGTTGCTTTGTGACAGTAGTATTCATTGCGAGACAATACATGGCACTAGTGCAGAAATGGCAAGTAAACAGGCATCATAAGGTAGGGGAACTTATTCAGACAAATTGCTAATGATTTCAACAATCAGTTTGTATGATGAACACGGGAGATGGTACTATGGATATACAACATTTTTATTACAATTGATACAATGTTTCGATGTAGATATTAACACCATTATCAGGCAAGTGATGTGCAGTTAAGTGAAGAAACTGTGTGCATTTCACATACAGCTGCAGGATGAAGAAGTTGCACCCACTGAATCTTCATGACAAATTCAGGAGTTTGTTGTTGAGGCAGAGGCCATATACAGAGGGACAGGCGTCAGCAGTAGATTATCACTTATGGCCACTGCTGTGCCCATGAGTGAAATTGATACATTGGGTCGTCCTGCTGCTTTTCTCCTGCCAGTGGTCAAGATGCACGACTCATGTGCAGATGCTCTTATTTGAGGACTTCCATAGTCTGGTAAACAATCTTACACAATGCTTGAATGCTGAGAGTTCATTCCCTTAGCTTCCCCTCAAGTGCACATGCTGACATAACAATGATATTTCAAGTATTAGGCTGAGTGCAGTTAAAATCAGATATACTTTCTGATGGATGCCCTTTTCAAAACACCCAAATAAATAAGAAATAAATTATGCAACCACAAAGAAATATAATAAATCTTCCGATTGACTCCTGTAAAAGAACTTTGTTTCATATTTAATGGAGTATTTTCATTTGCAGGCGCCATTTTCTTTTTGTGAGATAGAACACTGGGATGTGGTACAATCTAACCGTTCGTTAATTCGCAAGAATGTTAATGTATACATATAGTTACTTATATGTAATAAACGCCCTTTAACAATTAGGAAAACTAACATAACTCAACTTAGTAAAGGGTTGGACAGCTGATTAGTCTATTCACGAAAAGCCTCTCATGTAAATCTTCAAATCAAGTCTCGTGTGAAAGTGCTGCTTGGTCTCGCACGGCAGTGATCGGTCTCCCAGCTAGTCCTGAGGCCGGTTCCTTGGTAAATGGTCTCTGGATGAGGTTATGAGGCCAGTCCTTGTACCCTTTGCACATAGGATTGATTTCAGTTTGAATTCCAACAGGATAATGCCCATCCAAACAAAACTTGTCTTTCAATGGATATTTCGAGAAATGGGAACACCTGTATGCTGCCTTGGTCAATTATGTCTTGACTTTAACTCTCAACCCCCTTGAATGTCTGTGGGAGGAACATGATGAACTTTGATATCACATGCACCAATGTCCTGTAGCGCTTCACAATCATGACCAACCCGTTGCAGCTCTCCAAGAAAAGTGGACCGGGATCCCCGTGCTACCATGATGTCATGCAGTTGCCTCATGCTAACACTTATGCCAGTCGATCAATCAATGATCAGTAAGTGGTCAGACAACCAATGAACATTTAGACCACATAGATCTCTTAACTGGAGTTACGAAAAAACAATTCTGCTTACATATCTCCCACTGAAGTCAGGGCCCTGTTCCACAAAGCGATCGTAGCGCTAAGATGATCGTAACTCCTATACTTTATCATAAGCTTATGACAGTCGTAGCGCTATGATCGCTTTGTGGAACGGGGCCCTGGACTGGATAATATATTGTGATACACAGTCACTGTATTGCTGGTATTGATGAAGTTTGTTGAAACTGCTGTGGATTGAATGTTTTTAGAATATGCTATGTGTATGATACGTTTGCTTCCAAATTTGTCCATAAAAATTGAAAACTGTGACTTAATCATTCAAATGTAACTCTTAAACATCGTGAATGTCAACAGTCATTTCAACTTCAGATTAATTGTAAACATTTTCTGACTGCTGCACGTGGCAAACACGCTGCCTTCTGTGTGAAATAAATGACTTATTTGTTACTAATTAAACAAGAGGGTGAACCTGGAGCAATAGTCATTGTAAAATGAACTGTCACTTCTAATTAATTCAAAAGTCCATATTGATAAGATTTCATTTGATACGGTCAGAGACCCAAATAATATATTTTATGCCAACAAACTGTAAAACCATTTACAACAGTTGCTATTTCATGTCATGACTCTATATATATTGAATTACTGGATGTCTGGAAGAATGTTTTTATGGTTGCTGTCAACATTTTCATTCATAAATTTAAATTCTTTTCCATATGAACACAGTGAGATAGTATGTCAGCAAATTCAACCTGTCAACCATTACGAGTGACGTCTTACACAATGACCTATGACCTTGCATGAAACATCACAAGATTGTGTACACAGCACATGGTCTATGAACTGCTTTGGGGCATGAGAACAGACTTGTTTACGTTTTTATTTCCAGGAATTGATTTTAATCTGATACACATGATAGGAGTAGACATTATTTACAGTAAAGTTATACGATAAAACTGCTGCCATTCACTTGTGGTAGGAAATGTTACCTGCACTGGGTGCAACCTGACAATAAAGGTTACCTGCACTGGTGCAGCTTGGATATAGCGAAATCGATCCCTGGTATAGCATGGCTTTGTAATTTTACACATAAACCAAAAGTGTATCACATATGTAACACACTATTTGATAAGCCAGGGTATGAAACTCCCAAAGATTTCAACCAGACCACAGGACTGGCTAGCTGAAATACTTGCCCGCCCTGACCAAAACCTGCCTGCCCACTATAATCATATGTTTCTCAGGATAAGCTAACGGGGTTTCTTTTTGGTTACATTTTATCATTCATCTTTACATGTGAATTAATGCTTATCATCGGGAAATATTTTGAATATTTTCACATATGAAATATAACCCGACTGTCGGGCAGGGGGATTTGAAAATCTGGCAGCCCGAGTTGAAATCAACCCGTCTCGGACGGTCGGGCAGGCAGGTATTTCGAACACTGGATAAGCACTTGCCATTAGCTATGGCTTTTTAACTTATTCTTTGATAATTTTAGTTTATTTTGTTGACTCAGTGGTTTATTATCTTCTGTGCAGTTTGAAACAGTTGTTATATTCTATTGTTGTAGCAACACATTATTGGGGAATAATCAATTGCAGTTGTTGCAGGAGACATGTCATGTTACGCATGGATCATTGTGCATCATTGACGAGCGTAATGAAAATGTTCATTGATCTGCTCAATATTGCAATACTACACCTACTGACAAGAAATTCATGTTAGCTATTGATGTTTTTTTCATGTTTACAAGACTGAAGTAGTAATTTGTCATAATTTCACGGCACATCTGTCGTGTTGGATTATTGATGAACAGGTAAAGATAAACATATCTTGAAATTGGATGCTTTGTTTTTTTCATGACAATGCCAGAACAAGAATCGTGTGTAACCAATTGACGTCGAGATGATGAGTTTGTTTCTATGAAAACAAGAGTGAAGCTTATCAGTTGAACCGATTCTTAGATTCATATTGGCAATGGAATCGGTCAAGTATTTTCATTTAGATTTCTGTATTGTATTTTTGTATGAACATGATCAGAATATCATCAATAATTCTGATAGAATAAGAAAATAACAAATCCATGCAAAACTTTCTTTTTTGTGTGATATATACTATGTACATCTGGTATTATCATGAGTATTGCATATGTTGTATTACGAGATGAATATGACTGAATATGTCAAGTTTTGTATTGTAACCCATCTAGTATATATCTAGTGCAACAGAATCTGGAAGATGTACAGTAAACTAAAGTTGAATCATATCGACATGGTCAATGCATAGTTCAATGTCATCTCATTCCACATGATTCAAGACAGTTCATGGCAAATGACAGGAAATATTAAAAATAATTCCACGTAAACATGTTAAAAGCAGATAAACATGGTAATATGGTGAACTATTCTCAACAAGACAGGTTTGTCTATGCATTTATACCAGGTGGGAGGCAACATTGGGAAATAGGGAAATATGTATTTCGTTCAAATTTCCGATACTGTATCATGATAATGATGATGCATGCATGCAATGTGTAAAGCTAAGTATCTTGTCTAGTTTATTATTCCAGTTATAAGTGAAATACAAGTCACATTTGCAAAGCTTAAATATTTATTGTTATGATAATTGTGGTAATGATAACATGAATTGAGAATAATTTTATGCAAATTTGGGGCTTGATACTACATTTTGCCAGCATAGCACAACATATTGCTGAGTATCATGTACAAGTATGATCTTGTCCCTTTTCTCAAGTGTGACATTTTCCATATTAGTTTGTTTTTAGCCAAGTGTCAGAGTTTTGCCACAACAGCTGTGTGTACTGTGTGGTGTATGTGTATTCATAGCCAATCAGTCAATAGTGGTGCGGCCAGTTGACAAATGCAGCGGCAGAATATGCTGTAACATGTTTTAATTGTACTTCGGACCGAGTTCTAAGGCAGACTTACAACCACCTTCGACCAGAAATTAAAATTTTGATGTACATGTCAATTGATATTCAACGTAATAAGCGCCCCTCTCTAATAATATAGATATTTGCTAATATATTGGCTAGTGAATAATCCCAATTATTCCGATTGATCAATGTACACAAGAGTTATTTATTCGCGTATAATACACACTCTAGTGTTATATGTACCCTTAATTATGAGCAATTAAATTCTGGAAAAATATATCTGTAGTATATAAACATTTCAGGCTGTCAGCATAAACCACGAAATTTATCTTTCAACACAAATAAGATTCTAATAAGAGCCCCCTATTTCTAATTTTCAGAGTGCCCTGAGTGCTTATTACGTCGAATACGGTATTATATGTCAGAATAAATGACTGAAAATATTCGACACTTGCCTACTTGCCAGTAGCAATCTGCACTTATGAAAGGTATACATCCATACAGTCAAGTCTCAAGTCAATCCGACACTCGTTAATCCGACACTCGGCTTTATCCGACACAGATGATAGGAACCGATTGATTCAGTGCTATTTAGTCCCGTTAATCCGACATTCTTGCACTCTGACTCCGACACACCTAATTTGCAACGAATTACTGAAATCACTCATTAATCAGTCTCGTTAATCCGACACAGTGGTCAGCGTACTCCGTGGTCATCTCCCCGCGAGTACACAACCCCGTGTTTTGACACGCACTGGCTGCAGAGATTAACTTTAACATATAACAGGAAAAGCTATTCAAACCTGTATGTACAAAGCTATACAAATGTAGTTTACAGATTGAAGCCAGATAAATGTGCATGAAGCCAGTTTAAAATACGAAGAGGTATATAAATCATGGTCGACTGGTATGTAAACAAGAAAGCATGGATGACTTCATTAATATTCAAAGCCTGGCTACTGATCTTGGATCGGCAAATGCGATTGGAGCGACGCCACGTGATATTGCTGTTGGACAACGCCCCATCCCATGCTACTGTCGACACAACTAATGTGAAATGTCACTTTTTGCCACCAAACACCACATCGCACATTCAGCCACTAGATGCCGGGATCATAAAGAAGTTCAAGCTTTATTATAAGAAACAGCAAATGAAATTACACCTCGACAATGCTGATGCTGAAGAACCACAAGCCCTAGACGTCAAGCGAACAGGAGACTTTGAGAAATGTGCCTTCAAAATGTGAGAAACAGAAAACACTGACAGACTATTTTAAGTAGATGAAGCAAGTTGTTAAGACAGTAGCACTTGCATTTACACGAGGAAACGTGTGTCGTTGATGTGATATATTCAGTGAGTAATGTCTCTATTGTTACGTATAAATGGGAAAATTATTATTATTATTGCAATGTCATTAATTATAAATTAAGGAATGAATGAATAAACAACATAACAATATAAATATTTCGTTTTTAATGATTTTATTACAAGGTACACACGGTTATTATCTATCGTGAAGATGTCCGATTTTCGATCACAAATCACTTAATTTCGTTAACATGGTTAATCCGACATACTCGTTAATCTGACACAATCATGTGCAACCAACGATGTCGGATTAACGAGACTTGACTGTATATGTATAGTGCACAGGTCACAAATCAGGTGACGTTAAGCAAGTTTGGTCATGGAGAGTAGTTGGATGGGTGACAGTGTTGGCAGCTTGACTCATAGAGTCATAGAGAGTTTCTAAGGCTTGGTCCTACCCCACACGGAAGCACATTTAGCACATGTAGCATGTGGTGTCTCCTTTGGTGAATGACTTTGTTCTAAATATGTTGCTAATCATGCAGCAGTGAATGGGTACCCGGTAGGATGAAATAGCAATGTGACTGTTAACCTTCTAGTAGACTACTTTAAGTTCTTAGTAAGTGCCTCACAGGCTGCTTTGGTTGTATACTCCCCAGAGAGTTGAGAATGCAAATCGAATGTTCACTAATCCACTGACCAGGGTAGTAATAATGTTGCCCCATCATCATTCACTTGGGGAATTTGGCACATTATAAAGGGATTTATTATCCTTTGGGCAAGTGTAAACTTGTTATTCATAGTTTGCCTAGATATGTTGTCATTATTGGGATGAGTTCTAAGCAAGTTGAATTGTTAACATGTAAATGTGTTTCATGTTGCAGAGAATTGTTAATGTTTACTTGTTAAAGAATGTAGCTTTCTTAACAATCTGTCGCTGTCTTGTATAGACCCATAAAAGTTGGTTGGCAGGCCTAAATGGATATCAAGATGTCATATTGTTTAATCTTTAGTCACAACACAAATGTGTTACCTTGTGTTACCATGTTGAGAGTCTGATGGTGATCAGAAGCTAGATCTAATCATCATCCCTAAATGTTTCACCCAAAATAAGTCTTGCAGTGGTTAATTTGTTACATGTAACACTTGTGGGATGCACAGGATTTTACTGACTAATCACTGACATGGGTTTCACACCCCTCGACCTTTTGGCCTCATGGTGTACATGCCCATTCAGCTTGTACAATCCAATACAGCCCGCAAGTGACACATGTATCTCAGCGTAATCCCTGTAATGTGAGTGTTGAGGATATGCTCTGGATGGCTGCAGCATCCTGACTCCAGCTGTTGCACAGTGTGTTGTAATGCTTTATGTGTCTTCAATTGCTCTATGTATGTAGTATGTGTAATGGGGTTGGATTACCATTGATTATAATGATGCTGATACACCTTGTGTCATGTGTATGAATTTAAGAAGGCATGTGGCAGGTACCTGAAGGCCTGGTCTAGTTTGTTTGGAAGTAAGCAATCGTAATTATGATACAATGATTTATAGCTGAAGGTTATTCAACAATATGTGTATTATTAAAGGGGGCGCTGGTGGCCCAGTTGGCAAATGTTGCTGTAATAAGCATGCCAGATTCCTATCATCACAGGTTTGAATCCCAGTTTTACCATGATTATGATTCTTGGTTCCTCAGCGCCATACCTGTGATCGACGACGCGTTGATTTCACCAAAGAAGATGTAACATCTTGAGACCTTTATCACTTTGAACTTGCATGCCACATTAACATGATTTAGCTAACATGCCGTGACATTTTTAAGATCTAACTTATTCTCTCAACATGCTGAATGATTAAATTACTGCTACAGTGGAAACCCGCTTATCTGGACCCCAGATATCCAGAAACCTCGCCTACCGGACAATATTTACTACATAAAATGCTTTATTTAGCCGGAATCCTGGTTCCCCGGATCCAGAGAGTGAATTTCAATTACCAACAATTTTACTGGGTATAATACTCCAATAATCTTATAGAGGTTTGTTTGCCTCAGTAGAATGTGGGTAGAGGAGGGAACAGACAAGGGATTCATATATCCAGACCGTATTTGAGAAAATGCAAGTGTTCTGATAAACAAGGTTTGACTGTATATCCAAAGCATGAATAGCTATGTATGCAATATTTGCTGCTGTCTGCTTGCCTTGGGTGGAAGTGAAAGAGCTGAAGTATGTACATGATGTAGGCCAGAGTAACAGCTGTTGTGGCACATCAGACAGATAATTGTATTACCATTTTAATGTATTCAAAACAGTATCACAAGTACCGGTATACCAGCATTTGTTTCATGCCTGTAGTATTAAGTATAATAATTTAATGGCAAATTCATTAGTTCTGAGTATTCTGTTATCAGAATGGTTTATGCATCATATTAATTGTGTATGAAGTGTGATGATAAAGAAAATGTATTGGAATTGTATCACAAATACAGTCTTGGCTAAGCAGTTTAGGTTTCTGGACACAAAAGTCTCCTTTCTCATCTTTTCTGACTGCGTGCATGTTGGATGTCATTAAATATACACAATAGCCTTTGCAGCGTTAGAAATTAGCACTTGTCCTATAGTCCTTGCCAAACTGCCCAATAGTAAAGGTATCCTAAGGACTAGTAGAAATTTGACGTTTTTAAAGGTTTTGCTATATGTTATCATTATAAGGACTAGTGGACTGAAACTGTTAGTTTCTACCGCTGCTTTGCTGAACTGTCAACTCAGGCTTTGGACGAGTTGCTAAGGTCAGTAACTCAGTTTGATGTTGAATGCAGCACTTCTTAATATGCCAGCTACAATACTGCATTGTAAATGACAATGTTTTAACCTGACAAACCAGTGATTGAAATTATGAGCAATATTCCACATTGATGGGGGTACGATGACATGTTATCAACCAACGTTCAAATCACAAAGCCAACCTCATCCATTAAGTTACCTCCTGTGACTAGCATTGGTTGCTGGGGACCAACATTCTAGCCCGGAATCCCTAGTGGGAAGCATAGTGATCCCTCGCTACCACGATACCTTCGGGGTACAAATAATTGATGAGAGTTATAGACGATCAGCAGTGTAACCAAGGTGGAATCGTATGGGGGAGATGACCAACAAAGCAGTATACATGCTCTGCCTACCTAACGCGATCTACGTTGCTCGTTTCAGAGTTTAGATTAGAATAGTAGTTGTTTATGATTCATTGTGTAAAAAAAAAGATTTATCGAGTGTTATGCGCTTTATAAAAAACACAATCATATCCCTTCAGCGAATTCAGGTGAATAAACATGTATAACAAGCTTGGTCAATAAAAATATGAAATTTGATATAAAGTCTAAAAGCTAAAGGTGGTATGGAGAGAACAAAGAGTGAACTTCTTTGCCATGTTTACAGGAAGATGATGTATGGGCAGTGATTTTGCAAGAAACAGATTTTTTAAGACATTTTCATGATTTTAGCAAATTTCTATATCATTATCAAAATTGCAAAATGTCACAGACTTTAGGCTATTTTGGATGACAATTTGTCCTAGTAATTGAACTAATGACATTTGGCATCTATAATTAGGGGTAGGAGGAGAGGAGTATTCACCTATAGATTATGACATCACTTTAAGTAGTGTTCTAGTTGTACCTGTATGCCTATGTGGTCAATGGGTCTATTGTTTTTTAAGTTAATAACTAGGTCCTTGATTTAGCTACTATTGCAGAAAATCCAATTTCTAACACTGACCTTGTATATTCATGAGAACAAATGAAGCATCCAAACGTTACAGTAGCAGCAATTAGTTTCAGTAAATAATGATTGTGAACACCAGTGAACATGGTAAATGACAGTGTTAGGCCTGTACCATGGCAGTGTGGAAACAATGAGTCTGACATCACAATTTATTTACAAACAAGAGGTTGATAGCATGTGCATCAACCCCACTGCCAAGTACAATGACAAACAATCAGCCAATTTACGTATTAAAACACTTCATCACCTTTTAATCACAATTTACCAAATGGGTTACTTGTGATCTATTCTGCATTGGAATCCCAACAGACCTTCAAACCTTTTTGAAATGATCACATCATATGAATGTAATAGAGGCTCCTGACACTACATTTGATTGATTAAGTCATGATGAGGCCCGTACATGATGATGTTCTGTACTGGAACGAGGTCTTGGACAGTCATTCCCAACACTCACAATATATATTGTATGGGTAGTTTAGCATGTTGAGGTAACTCATCCCTTGTGTCCATGAGGCTCCTTTAGTCTGAGCAGGGATGATGTTTCTCCGTATTCACCATCAGCTAAATATATTTGTACTTAATTCATTGTCTCATATAATGTTTTGAAGGAAAACAGGAACCAGGCTTCCATTATTCCTTTGTTCTTCTGGGAATGTGTCCCTGAGAAGGGAAATCTCATCATATGCCATCTTAGTTATTGATCTCTAAAGTGTATGGGCTATTACAGAGTTATGAGGCTGACGATTTTATCCCGTAGTGAAGGACACTGGTGGGTTTAATCAATCTTATCGGTCATATTGTCCATCACACTGGGTTCAGAGAGACTCCTTGCTTCCTAAAAGTCTGCCATTAGCATTCCTGTGGTTTCTCTACATCCTAGCAGTGTCTTGTCATATTGTTTATATGCTTCATAAATCCATAACGGGGAGCTGCTGGGGAATGAAGTTATCTTCTTGTAACTACCCTGTATGTCACCATTGCCATGTTTATTGATGCACGTTCTAGGCTTGTGTTTGTATTTAGTCTGGTCATTGTTTGGAAAGGCTTATTTTAAACATTTACATATTTCAGTAAAGACAAGATATTATTATCCTTTACAACTCTATGTCAGGATCTATACCAAAACTTCACATCATAATAGAATAAAGAAGTTGTCATCCATGAGAATGTCCTGTTTTTACTGTTACCAACTTCTGAAAGTAAAAATGCCAAACAAACAGTTCACCTATCTATTTCCTTGACAACTGACTTTAGTTTCACATCCAACTGACACATCGGTGTTATGACTGCTGTTAATGGTATGATCATTCATTTTCACATGTTGATTGTTCATTGTCATGTGTTGATTGTTCAGGGTCACGTGTTGATTGTTCTGTTATCACATATTGACTAAACTGTTAACGTCTTCATTTGATGGATTATCTTAATGTAATGTAGGTTAAAAGTCAGGTAGGTATTACTTTCAGTGTATAACAAATATGTGACTAATATGGCGCTGGTCTTGTTGACTGGTGATTGAGACCAAATTGACAATCAGGGACCAGGACAAACTGTTAGGATATTTATTATCATTATCAAAGTAACAGTTTAAGATACTAAAAATCACCAACGCTCGCTAAATACAATGTTTATATTCCTAATACAGGATGTTTACCATCCCAAAAGATACTCACGTGATAACGTCTATATGTCCACTAGCCTGAGACTAGTAAAATTCAGGACAGGTGACATTTCCTTGTGGACAACCTCTTTACCATAAGGTTAATGGCACCACTGTAGCAGATCATTTGGTGGACTGGTGAAAATAATTATTTATTTCAAACTCTGATGCATGTTGTGTATTGCTATGTTATCTATAACTGGAACTGCATTGTCAGATTGTAGATGTGAAACAGTAAATCACTGATAGAAACTAACATTTTTAGTCCACTAGTCCTTATAATGATAACATATAGCAAACCTCTTAAAAAGGGCAAATTTTTACTAGTCCTTATGATACGTTAACTATTGGGCAGTTTGGCAAGGACTGCAGGACTGGTGCCAATTTCTAATTTTGTATTCATATGTATTCATAATTTCATGGACATAATGCATTTTGCAATAATTATGATTGTGATGACTTATCCTTTAAAATCCTAAGTTACATATTTGACAACTTATGGTGATTTGGAACATACCCACAAGAATTGTTATTATTCATAAATCTGTCCTACAGCTCCTGTTCTGACATTAACATGTTGAATATGGATGTGATTTACAGCAAGGTTTCAAAGGACTTCCACATGTCAGTAGCTTCAGCACTGCATCACTATCTTTCTTCTTCATTGATAAACCAGTGTCTCCGAACACTTATATATAAATGCACAGCTTGCTCCGGCCACTCCCCCGCGGAACTCAACCCTGCTTTGTATAGTACAGAAATACGGAGCGAGCTTTTTCAATTAAGTTGGCCGTTGGAAGAGTATTGATTTTCCTATGGACCGACAGTAATGGTGGCTAGCGATAGGGAAAAGGCCTTTGCTTCATGCATCATGTTAGGTGTGTGTCCATAGTCGTCTTTCCGTTTTCTCTCAACTGCCACATGGTGTATTATGTGTAGATGTTTTCGGATCTATGTGACACTGAGATATGTATACAGGAAGACTGCTTGTCCATTGGAGGTAGGTATGTCTATGTAATGCTTCATCCATCAGTCAAGGCACATGGGCCTGTTTATAGGAGACTTGTATGGGTGATTATTTCTGTCAAGTTGTCTTTTATCTTCAATTACACAGAAGAGGCTCTGTCATGTGTCTGGGGAAATATCAAAGATGATGTATATGTAATGATTTCAGAAGGAGCCATGATGAATGTGTTATTAATATGACTGGGCAGTGATGGGTCAGTTCCTGTAGAGGTGCAATCAATGTGTACCTGGATCTTGCATGTCCAGATGTTCACAAGTCTATCAAGGTTAAGTGATATTGACAAGTGCACTCATTACCAGCTCCTCTGTCCAAGGTATTGATGGTCCCAGAAGGGCAGCCATATTCCTGCATGGATACCATGGTATTACATAAGGTGTATAAATAGTCACAGATGTTCTCATGAAGTTATTTATGGTGTTTGTAGTCACCATTGCTATGGTTTGGTTGGTTGAGCATGTTTACTATGTTCACTGTTAGTTTTATTCTGTTTATGTCAGTAATGTTAGCACTGAGGAGAGACCAACTTTGGTTATCGCTCATTACGTACATATGTTTTCTGGCAATATTCATGATACAGTGACAGTAATTTTTTTTTGTTTCAGAGTATTAATCAGAAAATGTTCCTTATTTCTGTAAAAACAAACTAGTGGTCCGAGGGATTTACTTGGGTCTATATATTTTCAAGTCCCGCGGACTTTCAGGTATGATCTTGCTGGCGACATGTGGCACTCTTCTTTAGATTTCCAATAATTCTCTTTATGTCACAATATCGTTCATGCTCAGAAGCCTATAATATTGGGATTTCAAAGTTTGATTGAAGAAAAACAATCATTGATACATTGCTTGAATAGAACTGTCAGTTATATGTAACATGCATTCTTATATTTGGATAGGTTTTCATTAAATTATGAATTATTTCCATCCATTGTCAATTTGTATTTGTAAATATGTTGCATCCAGTATATCCTGTAGTGGAAAAGATTTTAATTTCAGTATTTCTTTTCATGGAAACAAATTGTAGATTTAACTGGCCATGCTGATTGTGGGATTTGTGTTCAGAATTGAACTAAATACCAATATTTCTTAAAGAAACTTTGTGAACGACATAAAACATATTGATGAGGTGGTATCATCCTTAATAGACATTCACACATTACTGGTGTGATATATTTCAAGTATGCCTTCAAGAGCAGAAATGTACTTAAATGGAACATATGAACCTACTTGTACACTGATCCTGCACTGTATAGTATGCACTTCGTGTATTTAGCGTGTTTAGGTCCAAGGCATTTCATACAATAAACATTTGAACATTTGAATTTTGCCGTATTTTCTTTTTGAGGAATTTCGTATTTTGCACTTTCAGTATGTTCAGTATCTTATATGGCACCAAGAGGGCCATAAACTCTTGAATTTAAGCTTTCTTTCTGAAGCAGAAACAAAACTTCATACACATATCACCTTTGCAGATTAGGTAAAGTTTGAAGTATTGAATTTTTAGTCATTTCCAGAGACAGGTGGGTGAGCATGAGTTGAACTTGGCGTAGGCTGCTTTTGTTTCTGGAACTTATCTCAACATGCTCAGAATCATTGAAACATCATGCCTCTTGAGAAGGAGCCAGTCTGATACATCATCTTCTGATGACCAGGATTAAGTGGCGGATAGCAATAGTTTATCTCTCCTACACACAACATGTCTGCTTAGCATGCTGTTCCAGTCTGTGTTTATGTGCTTTATATATTTACAGTCCATCAAATAGGTAACATGAGTAAACAAGATAAAGTTGTTCCCATGGTGACAGAACTTGTCTAGACATCAGTGAGCCGGAAGATGGTCCATTGTCCCGTGTGTCTATATAACCCCATGTAACACAGACAAATGTGATGTAGAAGATGTAGAAAGCATTTGTAAGTTACTAACCAAGGTATGCTATGTTGCATCATGCTTTCTTGAGGAGTATTTCATGTCCTGGCATCAGACCTCTGATGATGATGATTATGATGATGATGATGATGATGATGATGATGATGTACAGATTAAAATAAAAAATGCAGCAAAGAAGGTTTGGGTGATCCTGGCACAGTCAGGATGGTTAGGCTCATCATCAGCTCAGGGCTCTTGCCCTCTACACGCAGCCCAGACAGCGAATTGGACTTCTCCCAGAAGGCCTAGTCAAACCCACCCAGAACTTTTTGAAAATGTGAAGACTCCCCAACACTTCAGACTTCTGAAGGTTTGTTGGCCTGGACAGGTCTGAGGCTGAATATGGGCCTATTCCAAAGAATTTTGTATTTATCATTTTCCATGACATATTATTGTTGTTGTTATTATTATTATATGCTGAAGAGAAAAAGACAGAACATTGTGAGAGAAATCTGAAAAGCCTTAATTGTTTATTGTCATTAATAGAAGTGTCATATTCATTCTGTTATTTGATAGGATTGAGCTTGGTTGAAATGTTTTCTTTATTTCAACACATTCAAATACCAAGTGTGGAATAATGCCTTTGAAAAACACATGTTGATTATACATGTTCTCAGCCTGCAAACAAGTCTAAAGCCTGAGAGTTTTATAAAATCACAGTTCCTTTTCTTTGGTTAAACTTCTTAAGGGACTGTAGTCTGTAGTATGATGTGTGTGTTCAAGCATAATATCCTACTTATGGTAATAACCTGTCAGTTTGATAGGAGCATGTCATGTGTAGTATCTTGGGGACTTTCACACGTAATTACAATTGACAGTTAACATAGTTACTGGAAATCAATTTGGTTTTGACTTGATGCTTGCATACCAATACTTATAATTTCATTGTCTGATGGCTTAATCTCAACATGCTCACAGGGTTAGAAACTAACAGTTTTGTCCACTAGTCCTTTATAATGATAACATATAGCAAAACCCTTAATATGGGCCAATTTCTACTAGTCCTTAGGATACCTTTACTATTGGGCAGTTTGGCAAGGACTATGGGACTAGTGCCAATTTCTATTGCTGGCTCAACATGAAGCATGAAGAGAAACTGTC
The DNA here is from genome assembly GCF_023055435.1 of Haliotis rufescens. NCBI lineage: Eukaryota > Metazoa > Mollusca > Gastropoda > Lepetellida > Haliotidae > Haliotis > Haliotis rufescens. The sequence goes on along the minus strand of NW_025963891.1, from coordinate 473,713 downwards.
AGTTGTCTCCTGGCACTGAACTGTATGCTTTCTGTAGCTTGACTTACTGAAGTGACTTCAAATATGTTATTGTCACAAATACCCCAGCAGATAGTTGTACCTTTTTGATATCCCCCAGTTTTGAAAAATGGGGGGGGGATATTGCAATCACCATGTCCATCCAGTTTCCCTTTCTGGAGCAGAACTGAATAATTGTTAAATAGTTCTTGTTGAAACTTTCTATATAGATCATGAAGTGTGTGTGTGTGTGTGGGGTGGGATCGTTTGTCATGCTTGGTTATAGTCAGTGGGTGATAATGTTAAAAGACTGATAGAATGCCACCATGGCCAAATTGAAGGCTGGCTTGAAGGTCATCAGTATTTATGATGTGAACCAGTTGAACAATGAAGCATGAATGGTGGAATGATAATTGATACAGACTTGAATGAACCCTGAAACTGAAGCTTAATGTGTTAATTATTGTTAGGTCACTGATGTTATTATTTGTTATGCCAGCTGTATTATGTTAACAGAAACAAGGAAAATAAATGATGATCAAGAAGAAAAACAAATAGAAGCAGCATAAGACAGCTGGATACTTCCTTCAGTAGGCTCAAGGACTAGTGATCACATGTTATAAACTAGTCTGTAAGATAATTCACTAGCCTGAAAACTTTCAGATTTAAGGACTTTTAGAGTAAAAAATCTTGGTATGATGCTAAGAGTTTAAGGAAGCCTTGTTCTGAATTCCAGATGTTCAGTGTCACTGTTGCATTTTGTTTCGGATCACAGAAATGTGAAAGTTGAACTAAGATTTTAATGCAAAATGATCATGTGTAATGACAGCAATATCTGTGATTCTCCACATATTTATCCTGAGTTTACTTGTGTGTACATTTATCACTGACTCCTTATAATAAACATTATCACAATGTACTTTTGTGAGAGATTTTATTTCTATAAGTGTACTCTTCCGGCACCAGGAATTATTTTAACTGAGCCATTGGCACACTAATACAAGGAATTTCAAATCCTGAATCAGTGGATTCAGATAATTTCATGCTATAGACAGGTTCATGCTGGGTTCTAAATCATGCAGATATGTGTGCTTCCAGCATGCACAAAAGTGTCAGTGGATGCACAGGAAAATAAAGTTTGCTTCCCAAGGGACACACAGTGGTATTCTTTGTACTAATTCTTGACAAGAAATATTAGGGTCCTGTAATTAAAATGATTATTAAATTATACAGTACAGTCTGCTACAATATTCAAATACTTTACAGGATCCTCATATGTTCTGTAAGACCCTGAAATTAAATATTAGGGGTCCACTTGGTTATGTTTCTAATTGGTCACAACCAGAACCCTTCCTTATATCTCTCCTTGATTATATGAGGACTGGCTATTCATGGTTCTGTTCAGTTCTGATATTCTCTGAGAAAAACCCACCACTGGTGGTACATGAGAAAAACATATAAGTTAAATTCATATATGATAATATATTATAATAATAATAATAATAAAAATACATATAGAGATTGAAAGTTTCAAGGAAATATGCCAAAATTAAAGTCACAGGAATCTCTTACATAATTTTTAACCGCTTCAACATTTCAAAAATGGTATTCATGAATTTAGACAACTTTAGAGATCTTCAGATATGCACATAGACCGTGACTGAAAAGGTACCTATCAAAACTTGTCACTAACCGTTGGAAACTACATAAATTACACAAATGTTCCTCTCGATATATCAGACCAGCATCTGGTTTCAATTGGTAAGTTATCGGGTTATCAGGTTGTCAAATATTTCACAGAGTCACTGTTGTTTAATATTTTCTTAACAAATGTTGTCCATGGAAGTTTTTCAGAGATGCCAGTGTAGTTATGTGTGATAAATTTATAAATAATGTTTGTTAATTTTGGAGTTTGATAATAAATTGCCATTTTATATCAGAATAGAATAACACCTGTGTACATTTTGATATAGAGGGCTTCCCTTCCGAGGTCTCCATAACTCAGAATATATTTTGGTGTTGCATTTTGAGGACCTGCTGCCAGTTTAGGAAGTTTCAAATGATGTCTTTGATTAGTTTAATGTTTGCAGTCATGTCGGTTAGTGAACTGATGCACAGAGGTGTGAGCTCACAGTGCACTTCAGCAGTAGAAACTAACATTTTTATAATGATAACATATATGATATAGCAAAACCCTTAAAAATGACAAATTTCTACTAGTCCTTATGGTATCTTAACTATTGGGCAGTTTAGCAAGGACTACAGGACTAGAGCCAATTTCTAAGGGTTCACTGCTCAATCCAGGATCTGCCAGTGGATGCTTGTGGTGCATCACCTTATTTTTAAACATAATCTATGAAAATGTTGAAGCTCTATTTACCATATTTTTCCTATGACCACATTGTTAATTTTTTTACTAAAGCTGTTATGTTGGTAGCAAGATTTATTTTAAATCTTTTGCACAGATAAGAAGATAATTTTCTCTGGAAAAATTGTTTATTTTGTTTCATCAGCCAAATTACAGTCGACTTTTGTTATATCAAACATTGTTATTGGTTCCAATCAAAACAGTGCTTGTCATGACTCAACATTATCATGATGATCTTAAATCCCAGCTTCATCATCAATATTCATATTGATGTGTTAGTTACACCCTCTGGAGGATAACACTAACAGGGCACCAATAAAATAGGATATTTCTATGAGACTTGTCGAGTCATCTGAGAGTAACATGTGAAAAAAATTACAGCTTATAAATTTCAGTAACCATGGTAACAGAACAGTTGATAAAATATACATCCATTTTCTAGTCTTCAAAGAGAATTAGTTCAATTATGCATTGTGTTTGTGATGTCATGCATGTGTCATGCAATTAACAGGCAGGAAATGGCCTGACACCAGAGAAATCAAAGAACCTTAAGAGCTGTTCCGTTTTCAATGATTTAGTCATGTTAGTTGGTATCTGTCTTTTTTTTGACGGAGGTGACTGCGTCACCGTTTGCTTTTTGCCTCTGTCACTGTCTCAACATCCTCTGACTTAATACCAATTTGCATTTGAAATATTAGGATTGATCATTTGGAAAACTGATGCTAGTTTTCTCACCAAGCTACTCATCACTAATAAAAAAACCACTAGCCACTTAAGCGTGTTATCCAAAGTTGTGATGTGAAAAAGGTTTTGTTTTTTAATCTCTTAGTCACGTTGCTGGCAATCGATCACTGTCAACTGTTGGTGTCATACTCCCACTGATAATGGTGATGAGGCATTCCTATTAGTTATTGGAATTTATTTTTGAAAAAGTGAGATTTTAAAAATGTATAATAAAGTCTGGGAATCTTTTGTGATTGTGTCAAGAATGGCTCTTTGTTGTAGGGCTCTGAATTGGGTTGTTGTTTTAATGGGCAATTAACATATTGCTTAAAACCTGGCAAAAGACCCTAGAAGATTAAAAGTTGATGCTAGGAATTAGAATGTTTTTACCACTAGTGACTTGTTTTCAAGCTTTCTTGACCTTTTCAGATGTACAAAGCAACTGATGAAGCATAATAGGTGTTGTATGTCTCATAAGAATATATAAAGGTGACTAAGCTTGTCGTGTACAGTGACTAATTGTAATGGGTGGTCAGGCTCGCTAACTTAGTTGATGAATGTCATCATATCCCCATTGCATAGATTGCTGTTCATGATGTCAGTCACTGGATTGTCTGGTCTAGGGTTGATTATCTACATACAACCCTCATGTAGCTGGAATGTTGCTGAGTGCAGCGTTAAACAAACAAACAAACAAACAAACAAACAAACAAAAGAATATATGACACATGGCACTTACTGTAACCTAAAATGACTCAGCTATATAATTAACTACTGACTACATCGTTAGAGGGTGAATTGTGATCTGCTAACGAGCAGGAGAGGGCATATTTCGTATTGATGGCTCAATGGGGTTTGTTTCCTTGATTCCCATGATTAGTAGTTAATCCAGACAGATGTTAACTAAACTCTAGTATGTATGCTTGACTTGGCTGCTTCATCCCAACCATTCAACAAGCCTTGTTGCTCCCTCTTGGAAGAGAACAATTGAGTTATGGCATTGATTCTGGACACCGAGATGTTTGGGAATACACTTAAATGCAGCAGTTGTCAGTTGTGATGTATTTTGTGGCTGTGTTGTAAAGGTCAGTAACTCACACAGGGATTGTTACATTCATGAAGGGCATTTAGAACAGGCCAGGAAATCACTGAACTAAGTCTTTATTTAGTGAGAGATTGTTGTGGGTATTGAGACCTTGGTGTTATATACCCTAGGCTATGTTTTAGCTGACACGGACAGATATTTGTGAATTATATTTTTTGGTTGGACTTGTGTTGTTTTCCATAAATGGTTTTTGGTTGTTATGGCAACCAGTCATTCTCCTTTCAGTGCCTTATGTGTAGAATATAAGGTTTGTGCTTGGGACTCTCTGAGAACCAAATATGCATGAATAATCTTTGTTCATTTAACAGGTAGGAATTGTATATTGTTATGCTGATATATAGTGTTATGTATATCAAATACACATGTAGTTACATTTTGTGATCATGATGTTAATACTAAGATGATTTTGACATTATTGTAGAAATGAGTTGTATGAACCTCCTGTTCACCAACTACAATTACAAATTGGCACATATTTAATGAAAATCTACCATTTGATTCGTCATTTTAGTATTAACAAGAATATGTTCATGCAGAACATCAAAGTTCCCTGCCATATGTGATGCCTCAGAAATGCACAATTATGATGTTACTGAGGTAAGAAATTAATATTTAATGTATGGAAAATTAATTGGGAGTCAATGTAGGTTGAATATGCTACACAGAGCTTCTTCATGGCAGAAGGGAAACGCATGAAGCTGCATAATTATATTTACCACAAACGAAACAAGGCTGGTATGCAAAAAATAATATATATTACTAGTCTTTCTCAAAATAGTTGCTCCATTTGCTTAGGGTAGGTGTATTTTAAAAAAGGTAAATTGTATGACATGGATGTGGAAAAGGTAAACTTTGACCTATCTGCTACCATATGTCATACAACCTATGCTTGTTGTACTTAACAGACCCTGTGTCAGACCTGGTTGATTGTGTAACATGATACCCTGACTGCGTGGGACATGAAATATCAATTGCTGGATTATCTAGTTCAGACTAAATTATTTTCAGGATGCCTTAATATTGCTAGAGTATTGCTCGCCATGCTTAGTGTGGTGTTGTTTAACAAACAAATTTATTTAAAAGGGTGGGGATATTGATGATTCTACCATGAATTTGGAATTTACTCGATTCTGATTGGTCAATCAGAGGCTATTAAATCACAATAAACCCACTCTGATTGAAACAGCTGGTTTCATGGCCGCATCACCGCGGAAGCTAATATTCATAGAATAGTACTATTTTCAGTCATTGTCGGTAGGCATATTTAAATAATTATATCTACAATTACAGGTTACAAAATGCACAGATGCAGTTACTACAATATTCAAAGAATGTGTGGCAATATATTTCATGCTGAAAACACGGTAGAAATCAACAAAGGGAATGTATTTACGTTTGGGAGACGAGAGAGCTTGGAATTTTGACGCTTTTCTATATACGACTGTGACGTCATATCTTTTGCGTCACAATGAGCGATATGATGTCATAATGGTGACGTGCGATGTGGAGCGAAAGCCTTGCAAAGATTGCTTTGTTTTCTTTAGGTATGCCCACCTCATGTTAGCTTACCAAGTTGCCGTGCTTATATGCTTTCAATTCCTGTCATATGTTCGAGTGAAGTATTACGGTGTAAACAAACTGCTTGCGTATATACAGCGCCATATTTTGTTTCGATGATTCCGTAATTCAGATCGATAACCCACTCAAAACACTGGACTCAACCCATGCCGCTTCACTCAGTATATTTGCTAACACTAAAGAGTTCGCGTTTTATTTTGTCATGGTAGAATGGAGATAAACATACTGTGTTTTTAATGTAGAGCTAGGTTACCTGGAGATTTAAACGTGCTAAATTTAACATTTGAAACCACACGCTGCGCGTTCGGTTCCAAATTCAATTTAGCGGAGTTAAATCTCCAGGTAACCTAGCTCTACATTTAAAACACAGTATGTTTATCTCCTAATTATCTTCTGACTTCGCTCTTCTTGTTATCATAATGATCAAAGGCGAAACAGAAATTAAATTTCAGTTAAAAAACCCCACAATGTCATTTACATCAGACCTTTTCCTCCAAAATGATACCCCCTACGTGAAGATCATAGGAAACTCGATTATTAACATGCTATAATCAGCAGTATAAAACAAGTCTCTCTCATGCCCAAGAAATGTATTACTGCATTAAATGCTAACTACTGTGTTTATAACTCTACTGATTCTTCATGATGGATCTGTTTATCACATGGTAAAGATGTTTACCTCTTCTTAAACATGTCAATGTTAAACAGCAGCAGACAGCTATATGTCATTACAATGTGAAAAGGTTTCCTTTGCATTTCTAGTTATTAGTGCTGAGGAATAAGGTCTAGACAATATTGATCTCTGTAGTGGAAGGAAACTCAGTGTAATGTATCTGAATTAGACAGATCTTTTGTCGTACAGCTGCAAGTGCTTCATGCTTGTCTAAAACTTGGTTAATAGTACATCATGGTACATAAAGGTGAATGGTGGTGGTGGGGTAGGCTTGCTGTTGCCAGGTTATCCTGCTAAATGGGGACATTATCACATTGGGAATACACAGTTATTTTCAGTAGGACTGATATTGAACAGTGGTTTATGATGTGTATTTCCATTTTGAAATAGAGGTCTTTACTCGTTGTCACCCATGTCAGTTGTGCAAGGTATTTAGGAGATACATATGAACTGTTGTTTATTATTAAAATGGCTTCCACTGGTTCAGTACTCTAGTCTCCTAGGAGCACTGATTGTGAAGATATTGCCAACATGGCCAAGTATACCATGGGTTTAGAGGTTATTTGACTAGAAACAGTCTGTGGCTTAATCCACTAGTCTGAAGCTTGAGTCAAGTGGAAATTCTGTTTAATTCATTTTAATATAAAACTAAAACTTACTGAAATGATATTATAAAGAGCCATATTTAAACTAATAGACACAGATTTGTTTTGTAAAGAACACAAGACAATGAGACTTTTTGCCTTTAACATACCCAATTACATTGTATTTTGGATTATTTTTAGTTTTGATATTGGTTGGGTATGTTGGTATCTATGTAACAGTTATCTTTGTCAGACAGTTATAATCAGATGATGTTCAGTTGTAATTGTTGCCATCATAAGTCTCATTTGCAAATACTTACATTGGATGAAATGGACACCAGATATATTATGTGCAAGTCGAGAAGCACCATTTCTGGTGATCCTTGTTTTTGTCTGTCCTGGACCCATCAGATCCACGATAAGGTACTGACCAGGGTCCACTTGCACATTTGAAGCGATCTTAGCGCTACAATTATCGTGAATCTATGTTGATGTGTGGGAATTACGATCGTCGTAGCACTAGGATTGTGTTGTGGGATCCAGTAGCAAGTGTTCAGATTGTGGTTGTGTATTGCTGCAATAGTGTAGTTTGTTAGGCTTTTTATTGTCATTATACCAAGAATGGCCTGAAATATCAAAACCTAATATATGTTCTGTCTTTTGCAGGAAGTAGAACAGTTCCTCTTGGATTGGTCCACTTTGATGGGTTTATATTGGAAACCTGAATCCCCTGTTCATGGAGATTGGTACATTCCCAGCCATGGCCTTCAGCAATATATTCAAGAAGGCAACAAGTCTGCTGGGGATTGGGGGTGATGCACTCAAGCCTCCACCCCTAGATGGAGAAATCATCTACTGTAAGAACAATGTGTGTGTTCATCCGCCCGCTCCTCTCTCTTTGGATGCAGAGCATTATCCAGGATACCTCACCCTCCGGGCACATGAAGACAAGGTACTCGACTTGTCTGATCTATGCTTTGGTTTGAACATGTTAAAACTTCATAAAGTTTCGCAAGTCTTCAACATTATGTTTATGATCATTTCTTTATTCTGTGGCATTTGATACAGAGGTTGTATGGTACAATCCATGTTATCCCCGCAAAAAACTTGAAAAATAGAAAATTAGCACAAATTCAAATAATAATCTCAACACTATTACTTGTTGTGAGAGGTGGCTATGTTGCATGGGGTGGTCGGACACAGCGACTTGGCTGATTGTCTCATTTACCCAGGCTGCATGGTAGAGCTGAGTATCGCCTGGTGATACGATTCGTATCATGATACAGACTGATGATACTACCGGTGTCGCAATACACCACATCAAAGAGTAAGAAATGGTGAAATCACTGAAATACAGCTCTACAACCTCTTTCGTCATTCATTTATTTGTTGTCATTTCAAAAGAAAACCATAAGAACAAAACAGTTTTAAATGAAGGGATGATTATTAACGTAACAGTTAGACTGCACGTCCTCGTCCTTGTGTGTGTTCTGCCATGCTTACAGGTGGTGCTATGCTACTTCTTCTAATATGGGAGGTAACTTTTACTTCCCGGTTTTAGTGTATCGCGATCTCACAAACTGACGATTCAAGCATCGTGTGTACCTTAGTATAGATGATATTGAAGGTATCGTGAATCGTTACAGCCCTACTGCATAGTATGTTGCTAATTCTATTGGTCACTGGTTTGCTAGCCTCAATTTGATCATTTACCAGCTGCTGTGGATAGCTGGAATATTGCTGACTTGTGTAGAACAACAAACAATTCAGACAACATGTTGGAGAGGCTGGAGTGATTGATTTAACAACTGACTGTCATATTTTATAGTAGTAGTTTATATTCATGATATTTTAACTATGCTACTCATTTCATGGGGATATTCCTATTCAATCACATGTCCACCTGATTGCTTTTGTTCCATGAAATATGAGCAGTGATGAGTTTGTCAATAGCAGTGAATTATATGTGTATAATATTTCACTATCAATTTCAACAGATGAATAGTATATTTACAAAACTGATTAACAAATGATGACATGTTTTGAAAAGAATGAATTAATATCTTTTGCATTGTTACTTATAAAAACAATTAAATGGCAATTAGAGCTAAGTCCCCATCAGAAAGTAGATGCAGCACATATTACTAAGGGTAATAGATTGAGTGTAAAAAACTTTCGGATCATTGCACATATGGATGTCAGTGCTGATCATGCTGATTGGTCAATGAAATTATATGACATCACATTGCTTCATGACATCACAGATTGATTGCATTATGTCACTTGAACATATATAAACTTCCTATTTATGGTGGGAATTTCAGACACTTTTCTTCATCTTGAGTATTGTGAAGAATAATCTACTTGAAATTCAGAAGTAGAGATTATCTGTCACTTGTGGATGCATGGTGTAGTACCTAACCACAGGCACCATTGAATCATCACTCATTGTAGCTCATTGGTTAGTCTCTCTATAGCTTACAGCTAGCTTCCTCACCTTGGCTATCATGGTTACAGTGGTGAGTTGTATGAATCAAGTCGTTGTCAGTATAGACAATATGATCACGATATGAGTGATAGCCAGCACCACTAGCTGCTCAAATTTTCATTTACCTTTGCTCATTTTAAGGACAAAAAAGACTGCATGTAAACAAGTGTAAGACAAAAAATAATTACTTCTTGCTTTTAATTAGTTTCCATTTTGAGCAAATTGTTGAATCATTTCTGTCTGGGAATTATTAACTTGTATTAATTTCATGGTGTCCTGTCCATAACTTGTTAAATCTACACATTAATCTATGATTATTTCAGGCATGTGGGCCAACTCTGATTCTCACCTGGATACCTAATGCAACACTAAAAAAGAACCCAAGGAGCATTGAAAATAGCCCCAACAAGTCAAAGGGCAATACACCCCGAGCCAGTCCAAGACGAACACCCAAACAAGAGTTTGCCAAACTCGACCACGGTTCTCAGCTCACCCCTTCTCCCAGCGAGTCGCAGTGTGACTCAGGAATTCTGGGGGGATCGGACATTTTCGAGCGACTTGAACGTTCCCTACCTCGTAGAAAGAAACACAGTACAGACAACACGAGTCTGAGCTCTGAGATATCGGTGGGATCCCGAGATGATAGTGTTGAGAGCTGGAACCCAAGTGAAGAGTTCACCCGGGATGGTCATCGTCTCAGCACGAGCAACAAGTCGCAAACAGATTCAGGCATCGGACCAGAAGAGATTATGACGAGTCAAGGTTATGTGCAGAATAACGAGAAGTCCCTGCCAATAGGAACAAAGCCAAACAAGGTTGGGATTAATGTTAATGATCTGCATACTGAGAAAGGGAAGAGTAATATGGAACAAAGGAATCTCATGAATACCACTGTTAAGGAGGAAGAACTCTCTTCTCCTGATAGTGATGGACTTACATCAGAAGAACAACTGGCAGCCATGTTGAAACGAAATAAACTTCATACAAAAGCTAGGGAGAGAACAGACTCCAATAAATCTGTCAGTATTGAAATGGATGGGGATAAGTTGGTTGTTGTTACAGAAGAAGTTGGTGATGATGCATTTGTTGATAAGAATACAGATCTTTCCGAGAGGAATCTAAACAAGAATGAGAGCAAGTTTGATATGAGTAGCTCCCCTTCCACTGACGTAGATTCTGCCAGTCTTAGTTCCGACTCAACCCATCCTTCCCCTTCAGGGGCCCACTATGACACTATGCTGTCTGAACTGAAAAAAGACCTGGAATCACAAAATGGTTTAAGATCCGGTGAATATCCCTCGAAAGAATACCCCTTGAAAGAATACCCCCCTAAAGAAACAGTACAAGTTATGCCAACTGCGAGTAAGACTCCCAATGAACTTGATTTGAGTGGGTTTACTCACCCGCCACCAAATACCCCAATTCTTACTCCTGATATTTCTGTTACGCGGTGTCGGAACACATCTTCCTCTTCCACAACGACTTCTGGTCCGGATTCTCGACCTCCGAGTCCGTACACGTCCGATGACTCGGCCCCCAACTCCCCTGGTAAGGAGTACTCATCTTCCAGTTCCTCCGCAAGTGTGTCCCACAATCTCACCTTCCCGGAAAACTCGGTGGCCTATTCTTGTAATCGGAAAGATAAGAAATCAGCCAAAGAACAGATCTGTGGAGTCTTCTCAGTTGATTTAGGTAAGTATAGATCTGTATTCATATATTGTGGTTTCGATAATAATCAGTGAATGTAACAACTGCAGGGCCTGCTCTACCTCCATAAACATGATGCAGCTGAAATGTATATTAGCTGCATGAGCAGTGATAAGTCAAACAAGAATTTTTGTTACCATTTTATGGCAATTAATGTTGGTTATGTCAAAAGTGAATGAAAGTTGTATGACATCATTCTTTTGGTGGAGTCATCACTCTGTGCAAACTTGTGGGATGGCTGTGGAACAGTATCGTTTTTTATATTCATTAGAACAGCATCATTATGATTTATTTTAAAGATGTGGGTTTGGTGTGTATGTAGTAAATATAATCAAAATAATTTTACTGTAAATAAAGGTAGTCTCTTCGTCTAGTCTCTAGTCTACCTAAGTTATTTTTGTTGAGACTATGAATAGCGTATGCACATTTAAGAAATACTTGTTTCAAAAAAATGTAAATACTTTTGATTTAGACCTGGTGACATACTTTAACATAATTTACTGGAACTAAATGTACCAAGTAATACATGATCAAAAAGTTGTTGCTCTGAAACAAATAATTGATATCATTTGGTTTATTGTTGAACAGCATCGGGTTTTTTGAGACATTTGATAAGTTACTGATTCTTCTGTTCTGTTCATGTGTACCATGTGCCATGTGTCACTGTAGCAGTTCTACACCATGGTAGGGACCATGAGAGTGGCTCAGTTGTTGAAGGCAGCACAATTGCCTGTGCAAATTGCCCCATTAAGCAATTGCTTATGTATTCCAGAAACCTATGAATGTGGTTTCGAATCCCAGTCTCCCAGATTATGTTTCTAGGTTGTCAGTCCTATGCTCATGCTTGTGGGTTTCACCATAGGGGTAAATGTCTGAGACCTGCATCACTTAGGGCTTTCCTCCCACATCAAGCTGTAACACTGTAATATAACTGGAATACTGTTGAAAGTGGTGTTAAAACCCAACTCGCTCGATCTCTCCCTCACTCCCTCACTCACTCACCCACCCACCCACTCACTCACTCATGGGTATGATACAGAAAGCCGCCAAGACCTGCATCCCTTTGGGCTTTCGCCTAGCATTAAGATATGTATGTTGTATGTGTGGTGTTATGAGCAGTGTTCCCGCTGGCTTTTGAAACTGCCAGTCCTTGTGGACTGGCAACTCTAAAAAATACCAGTCTCCCCTAATTTTTGCCAGTCCCAACTTTCAACAAATAGAAAAATGTATGAAAATTATTTGGTTTTAATTCTTTCAACATAATGTTCAGTGCAAAGATGTCATCTCTGAAGGAACTTAGTTATATCTGTACGTCATTCACACAAACTTCAGTCACAATTTTCTCTCTTTTTTTTAATATTACCAGACGAGGTTGCTACAAAAGGATATTTAACCTAGAAATAGACCAGGGGAACCCTGATGGTAACAGACAAGCTGACTTTGTTCTAAAAATATACTTATACAAATATCACCGATGTTTTGTTCAACAAAGAAGGATTTATAAGGTGCTGTATTTGCTGGTCCACATGGTCCAGTCCATGGGGACTGGCAGTCACATGAATTACTGGTCCAAGCCTTATTTTACCGGTAGAAAACTGGTAATTACCGGTAAACAGGAACACTGTATGAGTCTGTTGTGTACAGGTCAGATGCGGTCTCTGCGGCTGTTCTACAGTGACAAGGAGTGTACACGGGGCCAGGTGGTCATCGCCAGCAGGGAGAGCCAGTACAAGATCCTCCACTTCCACAATGGAGGCTTGGATAAGTTGGCCGAGATCTTTGAGGACTGGAGCTTGTTTGCCAAGGCTAAGGACAAGGTATCAAAACGAAAAGTAAATACAAAGACATGTCCAGCTACTGTATGGTGTGGCTGTGTTCGTAACAGTGGATTCATCAGTGTCATAAAGGATAGTGTCATGTAATGTGTGAACTTTAAATGTTGCTGCTGTTTGTTTGTAACAGTTTTAAAGATGTAAATGGACTTTCCATGCAGTTGTTGTCAGTCTTGTACCTTATTGTCTTTGTTCCTTGTGTGATTTGAGAACATATATCTAATCCTGACACATAATTATTCCATTGACAAATATATGTTATATTTCTAGTCCCTTTTTTACTATTTTTCACCATAACATAAGTATGATGTTTGTTTTATGTTTGATATGTCAATTTCATGGAAACTGACATGACAATTAAGGTACAACACTGATTCAACGTCATTCAGTATTGACGTACCAACCAGTGTTATTGTTCAACAACATTTGATGGTATGTCTGAACCCGACAGGTGAAGGAAGGTGAGACCCCGTACCGCCAGTTCCTCATTGTGAAGCCCCAGATCACAGACGACCAATGCCACCCCGAGGAGGGCGTGTACGCCACAGTCACCGAGGAGATCTGGAGGGTGCACATGAACAGGGAGGGCATCATTGAGGATGACTATCAGCTGAGGAAGGTTAGGATACTACATCCTTTATAAACATAGTTAGATCAAACAAATCATGTTAAAGGCAGTTATTGCAGGACAGCAGCCAAAGGGAAGTCAGTTATGTTCCTACAGCTTTGAGTTTCTAACCGCTGCTTTGAATAGCATTTCAGTTATGTCATGGTGTAAACTTTATCTGAGAGGGAAGCCCAGTTGATCCTGGCTTGAGTAAGGGATATAACTCTGCATGGGGGAATTCTGGCATCTTGTGCACCTCTGCTTGCCGCCTACTGTTCTTGTCTTGTGCCTTTCGAATGTTGGATAATCAAAAAGAAATTTGAGAGGACAATAGGTGCTGTCAGAGACTTTCAAAGAGACAATATTTGTATTGTACTACATCATTATTTTCTTTATATAAAAGAAGGGAAGGCAAAGAACCTCCAAAAATATGTTTTGGTCAAAAGAATATTATGAACTCCATACCAGGAACTGTCCTGATACATTGTTGTGCTGTTTCATGGCCACCTGCTGCTTCCTTTGAACAGTGTGAGTTTCCTGTTAACAGTCGAGTATCCTGTTTGATGATCAATGGTAGTCCGTAACTTGCATATTCCTTTCATTTTTAATATGCCAAAGTTTATCAGGCCAGAATAAAACCTTTTTGTAAATTGTTGAGTCTGACAGTAAAGTAATATGTTTCATCATTGCTGGGGGGCACAGGTGGTCCAGCTGTCTAAGGTGTTGCAATTTGCTGTGCAGAGTTGCGTCCTTGGGACACGCCAGAAACCTATGATTGTGGGTTCTAATCCTGGTTCGCCCCGATTATGTTTCTAGGTTTGTCAGCACCATACCCGTGCTCGTGGGTTTAAAAGCGGTGTTAAACCCCAACCACCCACTCAGTCACTCACTCAGTCACTTACTCAGTCACTCACTGCTGTTTTAAAATATATCAATTTCTAAAAACTTTTAAATCATGATGTTATCCTTAATTGGAACCATTTTCCAGGAGGCTATTTTTATCAGATGCATTTTTGCATACTGCTTACAAATATACAAGAATTAATGGAGGTCTGACATTATTTGTGACCAACCAGGAGGAAATGGACCTTATGGGTGCTAGGCTACAAGTGTACTGCGATGTCATAAAGATGTTTTGACATCAACTTACTTCAGTGAAGATTGCCATGTGTGATGCCATGTATCTCTGTTATAAATATGAATTGAAGCCTGTGAATTGTATTATTGTGTTCAGAAGATGCTGTAGTTTTAAAATATAATGAAAAGTAAAAATGTGATTTTTCACCCATAAGATCCCTTATCTCATGGTTGGTCACATTCGTCTTATATTTTTCTTCTTGGGTTGGCTTCTTTCTTTTTGCCATTATTGCTTCTCATAGAATTTTATTACAGGCTTAGATAATTCAGGCTGTTATCTTTGTCCACTTGTCCTGAACATTTTTGTTTTGGTCATTTTCTAGGCTATATTTTTTGGCGGCCTTGATCCGTTGTTACGTCACGAGTCCTGGCCGTACCTCCTCCACTACTTCCCCTATGACTCCAGTTTCGATGAACGGGAACAGATCCGCAATGACAAGTTCATAGAGTATCAAAATATTAGGAAAATGAGGTGAGTTACTTCTGTATTTGTTGATCTAAATGTTGACTGTTAGACTTCTATTTCCTATTGAACTGATTATGCACGAAAGGGAAGTAATTTGGTTATACAGAATATTACCTACCTTTGGCCATAGTTGAAAACTTGTTTGTTGTTTTGTCACAGGGACTCTATTTATATTAAGTCATGTATTTTTTTAATAAGTCATGGACATGTGCTCTAATATTACCTAAGGAATCGATCCAGGTTAGAATTGGTCTTCAGCAACACATATTAAAATTCAACAACAATCAAACATCCTGAATATTTTTGAAACAATATATAACAAGTACTGTCCATTACAAGAATCTCCCACTGGGAATTTTTGTACACAATGTATCTACAATTGTGATTTGCAGCTGCAAAGTTTAGATTTTTGATGTTTAAAAACAGCTTGGATGTGTCTGAAAGTGGGTTGTCCTTGTACTCCAAACAAGTGGATTAATTGTCACACTATAAACAGCCACATTGCCACTTGGGTTTGTTCACTATCAGGCAACACTTTTTTTATTTCTTGGTTACGGATTTCACACACTTTGACACGCTTTGATGGTATCAGAGAAGGATCCCAGCTAGAAATATTAGAGTGACTTCCCTTTGCTTTACACTTGACAAGTAAACGAAATCTTTTTTTGTTTGAAATTTTTATACATTCTTTTAAAGTACAGATCGGTGGTAAGAAAAAAAGGAGTAATTTAAAAAAAAGAAATTCAACATTTGGACTTTGAAAGAGCAGCAAATCTGTAAACAAAGAAATAAAAAAAATGTCGCCTAAGGTGGTAGTTGTAGTTGAGTACCTAGCTGATGCATATCACTCTGTATGTATGATTACAGAGAGTTAATGACATTCGAGGAACAGCAGCAGTTCTGGAGGATGATCCAGTGCACTGTGGAGAAGGATGTGGTGCGAACTGACCGAAGCCATCCTTACTTCCGCGGGGACGACAACCCCAACATTGAAGTCCTCAAGTCAGTACACAGATCAAAACACTTGTAGTGCAGCACATTGATATGTTTATTAATAATAAAAAGTACTCTTGTGCTTGATGGCATGAATATCTTTTCGATATCTTCAACATGATAAAGCTTGATGTGGTTTTCAAATATTGTAGCATGTGTTTTCTCTATAACAGTCAAATCCAGGGTCCATTTTAGTGCCAGGTGCAGTCTATGGTGCTGTAAAACATTATCATGTTTTTGGCTAATCAGGTCAAATCATGATACCTCTATTAACATGTTTATCGGTAACAATGGGGATTGACATTAGCAAGCTGTCATATAGCTGGAATATTGCTGAGTGTGGCGTTAAACAACAAACCAACCAACATTAGCAACTTTGTTCCCCACAATTAGTATAGCAGCTGACTATAATGGTGATTGGGTGTAACAGTGTCCCACTGAATCCTGAGTATGAACAAAGCTTCGATGACCACTAAGTAAGAAACCATTTGATTATCAAAGGTAGGGTGGGGTTAGGGGATCGTATTTGTTTCTAAAGAATAATCAAGCCCCTATTTTACTGAAAATATGTTACATGCTTGCATTGTAGGAAAAGAAATAGATGTGCCCTTTCCTTGCAGGGGTGTGTCCCAGGAACAGTTATTTCCTATTTATTTGAAAACAAATTGAGCACCTGTTGGGAAAAAATAACTGTGCTGCTAAACATAAATAAAACTGGTGTATCATGTATGTGTATCATAGCTCCTGCAAAACAGCCACACAACATCTTTATCATCTCCTTGCTGGTCTTCCATACAGGACAATGTGATTACATATTGCTATAACACTCCCCTTGTATTCAGGAACATCCTACTGAACTATGCTGTGGCCAACCCCTGGATGGGCTACACACAAGGCATGTCAGACCTGCTGGCACCGGTGCTGGCCGAGGTGCAGAATGAGGTTGATGCGTACTGGTGCTTCGTCGGACTCATGCAGAGGACCATCTTTGTCAGTTCCCCCCGAGACAGTGACATGGACAAGCAGCTGGTAGGATGTTTGACTTATGTTTACTCGCTATAAGCTGTAGGTAGTTGCTTCTCATATTACAGTGGGTTTCATTTTCTTGTCATTCCAGCTGCCTGCACATCTTATTAGTTGTTTACCATGATTACTTGGTACCCAGGAAGAAATATTTTGAATTCTTCTGGAAGAAATGTGTACCCATTTTTCCTGTTTTGTCTGGATAGCACCTCTTTGATAACTGCTGTGTAGAATTATGTGTCTGGGATGATTGTCAAATGCATTATGTATGTGATAATATCCATTGCCTTCCAGAACTACTTCCGTGAGTTGCTGCGTTTGATGGAGTTCAAGTTCTTTTCTCATCTGGTGAAGTTGGGGAGTGATGCTATGGAGCTTCTCTTTTGTCATAGGTTGGTAGCAAGTTGTTTTCATATTGTCAGGTTACCAGTAAATTACGTACTGTATTCTAAAATAAAATGATGGACTTAAAAGCAGATAAAAGTTTGATGACAGAGAGTAAGAAGCTAGAAGTTATGGTTAATTCTTCCCAAGTGATTGAGATAGAATTGATCAACTTAAGAACTAATTTCAGTTTGACTTGAATACAAATCGTTTTTTAATCATTACAATATATCAGATGTGTGGATGACCCAAAGTGTTTCATTTAGCAACCTTTTTTATTTGTAGGTGGATCTTGCTGTGTTTCAAGCGTGAGTTTCCTGAATGTGATGCTCTGCGTATCTGGGAGGCGTGCTGGTCCCACTACCAGACTGACTACTTCCACCTGTTCCTGTGTGTGGCCATCGTGTCCATCTATGGGGACGATGTTATAGAACAGAACCTGCCTGCTGATGAGATCCTCCTCCACTTCAGCAGCCTTGCTATGCACATGAATGGAGATCTCGTCCTGAGGAAGGTGAGGCAACTGATGATGAAATCAGGAATCAGAGAAGAGATGTTACAGCTCGCTCTTGGACTATTGTTGTTCAAACGTGTAACCAGTGTTGACAGTAGGTTGTTCTTGAGGATCAACATACACAACATTGCACAATCAGTGTGGTTAGGCAAAGGAGTTGTGATTGGGCGATCACTGAAGTTAAAATTGTGAAACAAATATACCGTATATGACCGCGTATAAGCCGAATTTTGAGGACCAGAAAAAAGATTTTGTAGAAAGGGGTCGGCTTATCCACGGGATACACTTTCATGATAGTATTTTTCAGATCGTGATCTGTCAGAACATCGGCTGAATGACGGTCCGATAGATTACAACTTCCCGAAAGTTTGGAAGTTGCCACGACTAGAGCCATTATTCTTTTAAATTATCAATAAAGTTATTATTATACACCAATGTTGTCATTATTAAAAAATTGTTATGCATGTTACTCCTTCCGATAATAAGTTTTCAATTGAATGTTCAAAGTTTATCGTTCTTCGTAAACTCCACAATCTTTACATGTAACAATATATGTAATTCACAGCTATAATATATAATCCCCAGATAAAATCGCCAATAGCTATTACGTACGTTTTGCAAAGTTCATAAATTGATAGTGAACAAGTGTCTACCTTTATTGAAAGAGGCAAATAAACAACTGTATCGGCAAGTTATTCCGTTCGCCATTTGCAAAAACATGTGATCAGCTGTTACCTGTGACGTCACGAACGGTGACCACTATGATTGCTTCCTGTTGTTTAAAGTAACACGGTACACAAGGAAATGAGCATTGATAATAACGGGCCGATTGGTATTGTCATGTTGTTTACACAAACATTTTCAAGTTGTGGGTGCTTAGCGATCGTGTTGGGAGTAGGGGCTTAATTCCTTTGTTTTCGAGAGATTAGTTTAATAAACTGGAGAAGCCTGTGAGTAAGTGATGGTCATTCAATGTGTTCATAGTATGATAGTTTATTTAATTCAATTGGATTAACATACAATAGTGGTGTAAAGGGGGTTATAAAAGTTGGTATATTTTTACAGACTGAATTGCCTAGGCAGAAGGCGACCTCTTAAACACCTAATGCAACAACAACAACAGACTGACATTTTCATCATGAGTTTTAAACAAAAACGCCATGCTTACGATGCTGAATTCAAACTGCGAGTCTTCGCGCCGGCTGATATATTTTCTCACGGGTTCATAATTCTATATACACCGATTCACAAAATGGCGCTTGGTTGTTGATGGCAACATATAACGATCATTATGAGATTAAAAAACCCCACGAGAAACAGCTTCCCACATTATGAAAGTGGATGACTGGTTTGTTAAATCTTTTTTAGAAATAATAATGACTTTTTCAATATAATTACAACGTTTTTCATCTTATATTTTTGAATATTTGCGAGTACCGGCACATGTCTTGCAGTCCGACTTCGCAGTGTTTTTTGTCTTTCAATTCCTGATTCGGCTTATCTGCGGGTCATATCATTTTCTTTCGTATTTCAATGGTCAAATTAACACCTCGGCTTATCTACGGGGTCGGCTTATCCGCGGTCATATACGGTAGTTGAAAATGCCTGCTGAGTACTTTCATAAAGAACCATATTTTTTTAGTGTTACCACTTGGAGAATTGCCCCTCTGTGTCTTTACTATCTGTGACTGATTTGGTGGCACCATACCAAGACAGAAAGACAATCATTTTGGTTGGTCATTGGTGTGTCTATTCCAGAGACCCTTGAAAATTTAGCCATTTAAAGTAATAATAGTGAGGGAACAGTTCCCAACATTATATGTGTATCCTATTCTTCCTGTTCCTTGTGTAATATGGTGGAACATTGCTCTCTTATCTTCTAATGGCTTGTGTTTCTCCCACTAGGCCCGAGGTCTTCTCCACCAGTATCGGAAGATGAGGAAGATCCCGTGCACGCTGTTTGGTCTGTGTTCTCGCTGTTCCCCTGGTATGTGGGACAGCGGTCACGTGCCCACCGTGGAGTGTGTGGGGCACAGGGAAGGAGATGAATGTCTCTACCAAAGTCAGCCCAGCACACCGGTCACCCCCACACACTGAGGCAGAGGGCACCTGTAGTCTGGGATATACAGAACGAATACAGTACTAACAACACTCACTCTCAAACATCATAGGACAAAAGTGTTACACACCAGAGTAGTAGGATTCAGCAATGATTGATGATAGCATCTTCTATTCTAAACAATGTCTCTCCCATACACTTATTAATGCCTTGGTCGTTCTCTTACAACACACTGAAGGCATCGCAGTGCATTTATTAATGCCTTAGTCGTTCTCTTACAACACACTATAGGTATCTCATGCAGTCATTAATGCCTTAGTCGTTTGCTACAATACACTGGAGGCATCGTCCATGCATTTATTAATGCCTTGGTTGTCCTCTTACAACATATTGTAGGCATCACTCACGCATCCATTGAAGCCTTGGTCGTTCTCTTACAACACACTAAAGGCATCATTTAATCAGGAACGGCTGTTGCAGATGGGAAACATGCTTGGTAGGTCTTTAGACCTTGGGCTGTCCAGCTGAAACTTTCTCAGCCTCTTCATCCCTTGTCATGCTGTTAATTTCACAGTCCACTATCAAATCTTGGTACTTCACTCGTGCAGTATTTTTAGAAATTGTTATGATGAAACTGATAATGGACACACCAACAGGGTAGCTATAACAGTCATCACATTGATACCCAGTTATATTTGTAAAGGGATGATACATGCAGAGAAAACATCCAGTATATGTGCTGGCTTGATATACATAGAACAGTATTGTGGTTTTGACAAACTGGATAGAGCATTCACATGTGTACATAAAAGATGAATTCCAAATACTAGATCATTGTTAGAATATTGTTCTTCCAAATATCCTACACATCATATAGACATCTCTTGATGTCTCCATTAGTGATTGTGTGTCTGGTGTTTGTGTTTTTAGAATACATATAAAGAGTACCTGATATGTTTGCATTGCTTTAAGTTACATGTAACAGAAATGCAATGTCTGTTTTTTTAGACAGGGAATTTAAGCCTGAGGCTGATCTTACATATGGCAGGGATTGACGATAACCATTAGTAACCAATGCCAAAGTAGATTTTCAGATATGAAGACATTTACAAATTGTACAACAGACAGTATTTAAATTTCACACTGTGAAGCAGTTTCATTGAATGTAGGATTTCAATCGGATATTAAAGTGTCAAAGTGTGACATCAGTTGTGAGTTATTAGAGATTATTTTGTTGTTAAGACAATGGATGTTTGTTTATGATGTATAAGCAATGATGTTGAAGTTCTTGTCAACTGTTGTGTTTCTATGGTTACTGCCATGTTATGCTGAGAGATGTTGGGATCCACTTCTCTGACAGGGGTAAAGTACACCCAGAATTACTCCCATGTTATATAGAATTATTGCTCACAGATTGTCAACATATCCAGGGTTGATTCAAGTAGCAGCTGTACATCATATTCACACTGCTGTTACTTTCTTGACTGTGGAGAACTGCGGTTTAGAAAATAATTTTGATTTTCATTTCTTTGCAAAAGCTACTGGTAAAAGTGGTATGCAATCCACAAGAAAATATCACTTGTCCTGAATGATTACTAGTCTCAGACTAGTTGAACTTAGTAAATTTCAAAGCCTGCACCAGTTGCCATGGATAAGAAGACCCTGGTTCAAGTTATAAGAACTGAAAGGACATCTTGCTCATGAAACCAAACCAACATGTATTCTGTCCATTGTATTCTTGACCAAGAGTTTTGATGACAAAAACAGATTGGTCTAGGCTTGAGTAAAACTATATAAAGCTGATTTATGAATTTTATGATTGTTTTACAGTGAGTAAAGAGGTGAGATTTTGGATGTAGAGAAGGGAGTTGTCAGTGATTGGTCCAGTCATATGGTGATACATAATTACATGTATTGTTTTGTGTATATAATGTAGATATATATTAAGGGCAGCAAATGTAAACCCGACTTGTTCACCAGTTGATCAGTGTTAGTCAATATTGATAGTTGATGTGAGAGAGTTCTCTTCCTGTTCTGAAAAAAATTACCTCTTATTGATCTTGGAGATGATAGGGGAATGTCACTGTAGAATTATTCTGTAGGAAGAAGTGTGTTTGTTCATGTTGTTTTCTTTTCAGTATACATGGTATAAATCCAAAAACAAAACTTTGTGAATATTCAACAATATACTGCTATTGGCCATGAATTTAGCAAGGTTGAGTCTTAGAGAATGAATCTTTAACATTAAAATCATAAGTTGTTTTTTTTGTAATTGAGCAAGTAGGATAATTTTGACCAGTATATATGATTAGCTACAGCTCCATACTGGTATGAATATAGTACCAGTAGTAAATGAAGATATGCATGATTTTAAAGTTTTTTTTCGTTTCGAGTTTATATTGTGGTCTAAACCTACAGTTTAGTAGATACTGCTGCCCTTGCTAGGTTTTTGGCCAGGAATGTTCAAACGTTTCATTATTGATTGTGTTGTGGTGTTTGAAACAATTTACAACATGTAACAGTATTCATGTATCATGTATTAAGATCAATTTATTGACGTAGACTAGCATGGCATATGACATGGGAAGGTGTGCAATATTATTTTATTTTGGTTCTGTGATATTCGGTTTGTGACCAACTAGATACTTTAGTTCTCCATACTATATTTATGTAGGTGCTTCATTACAAGAAGGGTAAGATGGAATGTGGTGGGAGGCATGACAATAAGCAATATGATTACAAGGAGAAAGATTGTGTTCTATATTTTCAAGGTGATATACATATATATATTTACAGCCTGCCAAAAGCTTGTTTTGTGTGACTTTTAGACTGCTCATCAACTTGTCATGATACACTGAGATTATTCATTATGGTAATCATTAAATTACAAAATACCACACACCTTGTTGAATGTATTGCTATCGGTTCATATTTAGGCCCTGTTGAAGAACTTCAGTAACATTATATTTGTACAACACAAATGAGATTATTTTGTTTATTTTGTTTGGTTGTTTATATCAATATTTGGTTGTTTGTTTTTATGCGTATTAGTTGTCGAAAATGAATATGTCTGTGTCCAAGCTTGGTTTGAATGTAAACATCCTAAAAGGATTGTCTGGTACTCTGCTGCAAATCATGAATGGGATCCTACTTGAGATTAAAATAGATTTTCAGAGTGGATTGAGAACAGAATCTCTAAAATGCCATATGCCCACAAAGTTCTTGCAGCCCATAGACAGCTAAGAAACAGTCTGTGTTAGAAGTACTGCCATTTGTTTTCATCAGTATTTCCCTGTATGAATTGCTTCGTTTTAATTAAGTCTTCTGGGCAGTTTTATTTGCAAAATAACTGTACAACCCCAGAGAAATGTTGCACATGTTGGCTTTTGAGATCTAGTTAATTTTCACTTGAGATAATTTGATACTGATAAAAAGCAATTAATATGAGTTCAGATCAAATTACCGGTAAGGATTTGTTTTTCTTAAAAAAAAATAATGTTTTATTTACATGATTGACAATCATTGTTTGCATACAAGATGTACTGCCATTAAAAAACATTCCAGGAAATTGATATCTTCGTTTGATGAATAAATTTGCACTCCAATTTGCTTTTCATTATTATATACAAGATTAAGAAAAACAAAAAAGAAATAAGAGGTTCCTGAAATCATTGATTAAGATTGAAAGGGAACATCAAAGACCACTGTGCTCAAATGTTGGAAGTAAAGAGATAACAATCTATTGTTTTTACCTTTTACCTTCAATTTGGGTTTCATAGTTAACAGTATTTTTGTGATGATTTGTGATAATATGAAATAGTGCATGTCATATATTTAGAACGAAATCCTTTACTCAATAATGCTCATTCTTGTTATTATTTGCAATTTATTTCATGTCAGGCCGTTTGTCCTGTGTCTGTTCAAGGGGGAGTTTAACTCACCAGCCATGCATTCCACTGTCCTCCTGGGACGAGGATTTCTCCACTAGTCAACTAGTCAGTCATGTCAATAAATAGAGTCACAATGTTCTGTTTCAGTAGTTTCTTTGTTCTGAATTACACAAATGCGGTCTGTGAAGTCAAAATGCAATTCACCGTCCAGAGTATTATGGTCACCTGCTGGATACACTCCAATGTTAGTCTGTTGGGCCTGCCCTTGTATGAAATGCCAATACACACGCACAAAAAACACATATTCCTCACATTTGCTGTGGTAATAATTTATCATAACACATGATGAATGATTTCAAAGCACAAGCACAAATATTATGACAAGCTGCCACAATGCTCATGGCTACACCAACAACACACTTCCAACATGCATCCCAACTTGATATTTAGATAATGAAAAACACGCAAGCCCAATTTACCATCCAGAGAATTATGGTCGCCTTCTGGATGCACTCCCTTTTTAGTCTTCTGGGCGTAGGTTTTGTTCAGATGCAATTTTATATTGGTTTTCAAGAAGGGAATGGAGGACCTGGCTTACCTGAGTTCGACCCTTGTCACTATCTTGTCACTATTTACCTCTATAGTACAAAAGTGTTGTTACTACAGCAACAAGCCCTCCAGCCCTGTTCAGCCTGCTTGCCTCTGACGTCAGCTGATTGTTGACGCAATCGCTCTGTGATTTCAACATGGGTTGTGACGTAGCTCCATTGTCTGCATCAGCGGTTTCTGCTTGGCGACCACATCGTTCCGTTCTCGGCCGTTTGCCAAACCGTGTGTATCTTGGCGTCGCTCACCAGCATTCTGATAACTGGACCGGGTAGGATACCGTTTTTATACCCATCCTGCTGGCAATGTGTTGGTTGTGGCGACGGCTATCCGAGTACAGGCACTGTACATAGCTCCAATCAGTCCCTAACAAGCACATTGAAGTCCCGGGAGGAAGAATGCAATCTCTATAACATATGCATCACACTGCCTTACCCTGTACACTCACCACTACTATGCATCAATGCCGTCATGTTTGATCAACGTCTGTGTCTGCCTGCTGCGTTTTCAAACGTAGGAACGGTGAACCGTTCAGAAAGTGTCTACTCTTTGGCACGTGGTAGTTACGACACATAGGGATTCATATTGACTGCAACTGAGTGATTTTAATTCCTTAACTGGGACGCAAATTCTCAGATAGGGATATTGGCAAACTTCGCTTCCGTTGTATACACTACTTTGTGCAATATGAACCAACTGCCAATACACACACACAGAAATATACATTCCTGACTTTAACTGTGATATCAATTTATCTTTACACACGGTAAATGATTACAAAACACAAGCGCACATATTTTGACAAGGTAGAACATAATGCTTAAATGCATGCTTCAAACAACATTGTTCAACATCTACTCCAATTAGTTGTGTCATGGGTTAGATAACTTCATTATTCCTCTATTATCTTATCAATCACCACACACGGGTTAATTTGTACAAATAACAATTAGTGCTCAACAAGTAGGAAGATCTTGCTTCCAACACCCGCTCCAATTTGTTAACACATTTAGATTTGGAAAGAAAGGCGTCAGACAAGCGCAATTGTACATCAAGAGAATTATGGCCACCTCCTGAATACACTCCCAAGTAATGATGTATGTTCTGTGTCACTATGTGTGATTTTTTTCAGAATGTATATAAGTTCTATTCTCATGTTGATCTCATGGCGAGTGGTCTTGTTCAGATGCGACTTTAAATTGGTTTTCAAGAAGGGAATGGAGGACCTGGTTTACCTAAGTTCAACTCTTGTCCCTATCGTGTCACTATTTGACTCTGTAGTACAAACGTGCACAACAGCAACAGTAACAAGCCCGCCAGCCCTTTCAGTGCCGACAGTCTGCTTGTCTCTGACGTCAGATGATTGTTGACGCAATCGCTCTGTGATGTCAACATAGGTTATGACGTAGCTCCATTGTCTGCATCAGCGGTTTCTGCTTGGCGACCACATCGTTCCGTTCTCGGCCGTTTGCCAAACCGTGTGTATCTTGGCGTCGCTCACCAGCATTCTGATAACTGGACCGGGTAGGATACCGTTTTTATACCCATCCTGCTGGCAATGTGTTGGTTGTGGCGACGGCTATCCGAGTACAGGCACTGTACATAGCTCCAATCAGTCCCTAACAAGCACATTGAAGTCCCGGGAGGAAGAATGCAATCTCTATAACATATGCATCAAACTGCCTTACCCTGTACACTCACCACTACCATGCATCAATACCGTCATGTTTGATCAACGTCTGTGTCTGCCTGCTGCGTTTTCAAACGTAGGCAAGTGTCTACTCTTTGGCACGTGGTAGTTACGACAGATAGGGATTCATATTGACTACAACTGGGTGATTTTAATTCCTTAACTGCGACGCAAATTCTCAGAAAGGGATATTGGCAAACTTCGCTTCCATTGTAAACACTGCTATATGCAATATGTACAAAGTGACAATACACTCACAAAAACACATATTGCTCACATTTGCTGTGGTAATATTTTATCATTGCACATGATGAATGATTACAAAAGACAAGCGCAAATATTCTGACAAGCTAACACAATGCTCATGGCTCCACCAGCAACACATTTCCAACATGCACCCCAACTTGATAACACATTGAGAGTTCAACTCTTGTCACTATTTACACAGAACAGAACAGTTTATTCTCAGAAAGGGATATCGGCAAACTTCGCTTCCATTGTAAACACTGCTATCTGCAATATGTACAAAGTGACAATACACTCACAAAAACACATATTGCTCACATTTGCTGTGGTAATATTTTATCATTGCACATGATGAATGATTACAAAAGACAAGCGCAAATATTCTGACAAGCTAACACAATGCTCATGGCTACACCAGCAACACAGTTTCAACATGCACCCCAACTTGATAACACATTTAGATAATGAAACAAACGCACACGCAAGCGCGATTTAGCATCCAGAGAATCATGGTCACCTCCTGGATGCACTCCCTTTTTAGTCTTCTGGGCGTAGGTTTTGTTCAGATGCGATTTTAAATTGGTTTTCAAGAATAGAATGGAGGACCAGGCTTACCTGAGTTCGACCCTTGTCCCTATCTTGTCACTATTTACCTCTATTGTACAAACGTGTTGATCACTACAGCAACAAGCCCTCCAGCCCTGTTCAGTGCCGACAGTCTGCTTGTCTCTGACGTCAGCTGATTGTTGACGCAATCGCTTTGTGATGTCAACACGGGCTGTGACGTAGCTCCATTGTCTGCATCAGCAGTTTCTGCTTGGCGACCACATCGTTCCGTTCTCGGCCGTTTGCCAAACCTCGTGTAGCTTGACGTCGCTCATCAGCATTCTGATAACTGGACCGGGTAGAATATCGTTTTTATGCCCATCCTGCTTGCAATGCGTTGGTAGTGGCGACGGCTATCCGAGTACAGGCACTGTACATAGCTCCAATCAGTCCCTAACAAGCACAATGAAGTCCCGGGAGGAAGACTGCAATCTCTATAACAAATGCATCAAACTTCATACCCTGTACACTCACCACTACTATGCATCAATGCCGTCATGTTTGATCAACGTCTGTGTCTGCCTGCTGCGTTTTCAAACGTAGGAGCGGTGAACCGTTCAGAAAGTGTCTACTCTTTAGCACGTGGTAGTTACAACAGATAGGGATCCACAGCTACTACAACCGAATGATTTTAATTCCTTAACTGGGACGCAAATTCTCAGAAATGGATATCGACAAACCTCGCTTCCATTGTATACACTACTTTGCCAATACACACACAGAAATATACATTCCTGACTTAAGCTGTGATATCAATTTATCTTTACACACGGTAAATGATTACAAAACACAAGCGCACATATTTTGACAAGGTAGAACATAATGCTTAAATGCATGCTTCAAACAACATTGTTCAACATCTACTCCAATTAGTTGTGTCATGGGTTAGATAACTTCATTATTCCTCTATTATCTTATCAATCACCACACACGGGTTAATTTGTACAAATAACAATTAGTGCTCAACAAGTAGGAAGATCTTGCTTCCAACACCCGCTCCAATTTGTTAACACATTTAGATTTGGAAAGAAAGGCGTCAGACAAGCGCAATTGTACATCAAGAGAATTATGGCCACCTCCTGAATACACTCCCAAGTAATGATGTATGTTCTGTGTCACTATGTGTGATTTTTTTCAGAATGTATATAAGTTCTATTCTCATGTTGATCTCATGGCGAGTGGTCTTGTTCAGATGCGACTTTAAATTGGTTTTCAAGAAGGGATGGAGGACCTGGTTTACCTAAGTTCAACTCTTGTCCCTATCGTGTCACTATTTGACTCTGTAGTACAAACGTGCACAACAGCAACAGTAACAAGCCCGCCAGCCCTTTCAGTGCCGACAGTCTGCTTGTCTCTGACGTCAGATGATTGTTGACGCAATCGCTCTGTGATGTCAACATAGGTTATGACGTAGCTCCATTGTCTGCATCAGCGGTTTCTGCTTGGCGACCACATCGTTCCGTTCTCGGCCGTTTGCCAAACCGTGTGTATCTTGGCGTCGCTCACCAGCATTCTGATAACTGGACCGGGTAGGATACCGTTTTTATACCCATCCTGCTGGCAATGTGTTGGTTGTGGCGACGGCTATCCGAGTACAGGCACTGTACATAGCTCCAATCAGTCCCTAACAAGCACATTGAAGTCCCGGGAGGAAGAATGCAATCTCTATAACATATGCATCAAACTGCCTTACCCTGTACACTCACCACTACCATGCATCAATACCGTCATGTTTGATCAACGTCTGTGTCTGCCTGCTGCGTTTTCAAACGTAGGCAAGTGTCTACTCTTTGGCACGTGGTAGTTACGACAGATAGGGATTCATATTGACTACAACTGGGTGATTTTAATTCCTTAACTGCGACGCAAATTCTCAGAAAGGGATATTGGCAAACTTCGCTTCCATTGTAAACACTGCTATATGCAATATGTACAAAGTGACAATACACTCACAAAAACACATATTGCTCACATTTGCTGTGGTAATATTTTATCATTGCACATGATGAATGATTACAAAAGACAAGCGCAAATATTCTGACAAGCTAACACAATGCTCATGGCTCCACCAGCAACACATTTCCAACATGCACCCCAACTTGATAACACATTGAGAGTTCAACTCTTGTCACTATTTACACAGAACAGAACAGTTTATTCTCAGAAAGGGATATCGGCAAACTTCGCTTCCATTGTAAACACTGCTATCTGCAATATGTACAAAGTGACAATACACTCACAAAAACACATATTGCTCACATTTGCTGTGGTAATATTTTATCATTGCACATGATGAATGATTACAAAAGACAAGCGCAAATATTCTGACAAGCTAACACAATGCTCATGGCTACACCAGCAACACAGTTTCAACATGCACCCCAACTTGATAACACATTTAGATAATGAAACAAACGCACACGCAAGCGCGATTTAGCATCCAGAGAATCATGGTCACCTCCTGGATGCACTCCCTTTTTAGTCTTCTGGGCGTAGGTTTTGTTCAGATGCGATTTTAAATTGGTTTTCAAGAATAGAATGGAGGACCAGGCTTACCTGAGTTCGACCCTTGTCCCTATCTTGTCACTATTTACCTCTATTGTACAAACGTGTTGATCACTACAGCAACAAGCCCTCCAGCCCTGTTCAGTGCCGACAGTCTGCTTGTCTCTGACGTCAGCTGATTGTTGACGCAATCGCTTTGTGATGTCAACACGGGCTGTGACGTAGCTCCATTGTCTGCATCAGCAGTTTCTGCTTGGCGACCACATCGTTCCGTTCTCGGCCGTTTGCCAAACCTCGTGTAGCTTGACGTCGCTCATCAGCATTCTGATAACTGGACCGGGTAGAATATCGTTTTTATGCCCATCCTGCTTGCAATGCGTTGGTAGTGGCGACGGCTATCCGAGTACAGGCACTGTACATAGCTCCAATCAGTCCCTAACAAGCACAATGAAGTCCCGGGAGGAAGACTGCAATCTCTATAACAAATGCATCAAACTTCATACCCTGTACACTCACCACTACTATGCATCAATGCCGTCATGTTTGATCAACGTCTGTGTCTGCCTGCTGCGTTTTCAAACGTAGGAGCGGTGAACCGTTCAGAAAGTGTCTACTCTTTAGCACGTGGTAGTTACAACAGATAGGGATCCACAGCTACTACAACCGAATGATTTTAATTCCTTAACTGGGACGCAAATTCTCAGAAATGGATATCGACAAACCTCGCTTCCATTGTATACACTACTTTGCCAATACACACACAGAAATATACATTCCTGACTTAAGCTGTGATATCAATTTATCTTTACACACGGTAAATGATTACAAAACACAAGCGCACATATTTTGACAAGGTAGAACATAATGCTTAAATGCATGCTTCAAACAACATTGTTCAACATCTACTCCAATTAGTTGTGTCATGGGTTAGATAACTTCATTATTCCTCTATTATCTTATCAATCACCACACACGGGTTAATTTGTACAAATAACAATTAGTGCTCAACAAGTAGGAAGATCTTGCTTCCAACACCCGCTCCAATTTGTTAACACATTTAGATTTGGAAAGAAAGGCGTCAGACAAGCGCAATTGTACATCAAGAGAATTATGGCCACCTCCTGAATACACTCCCAAGTAATGATGTATGTTCTGTGTCACTATGTGTGATTTTTTTCAGAATGTATATAAGTTCTATTCTCATGTTGATCTCATGGCGAGTGGTCTTGTTCAGATGCGACTTTAAATTGGTTTTCAAGAAGGGAATGGAGGACCTGGTTTACCTAAGTTCAACTCTTGTCCCTATCGTGTCACTATTTGACTCTGTAGTACAAACGTGCACAACAGCAACAGTAACAAGCCCGCCAGCCCTTTCAGTGCCGACAGTCTGCTTGTCTCTGACGTCAGATGATTGTTGACGCAATCGCTCTGTGATGTCAACATAGGTTATGACGTAGCTCCATTGTCTGCATCAGCGGTTTCTGCTTGGCGACCACATCGTTCCGTTCTCGGCCGTTTGCCAAACCGTGTGTATCTTGGCGTCGCTCACCAGCATTCTGATAACTGGACCGGGTAGGATACCGTTTTTATACCCATACTGCTGGCAATGTGTTGGTTGTGGCTCCAATCAGTCCCTAACAGGCACAATGAAGATGCGGGAGGAAGATTGCAATCTCTGTAACATATGCATCAAACCTCCTTACACTGTACACTCACCACTACCATGCATCAGTGCCGTCATGTTTGATCAACGTCTGTGTCTGCCTGCTGCGTTTTCAAACGTAGGAGCGGTGAACCGTTCAGAAATTGTCTACTCTTTAGCACGTGGTAGTTACAACAGATAGGGACCCACAGCTACTACAACCGAATGATTTTAATTCCTTAACTGCGACGCAAATTCTCAGAAAGGGATATTGGCAAACTTCGCTTCCATTGTAAACACTGCTATATGCAATATGTACAAAGTGACAATATACTCACAAAAACACATAATGCTCACATTTGCTGTGGTAATATTTTATCATTGCACATGATAAATGATTACAAAAGACAAGCGCAAATATTCTGACAAGCTAACACAATGCTCATGGCTCCACCAGCAACACATTTCCAACATGCACCCCAACTTGATAACACATTGAGAGTTCAACTCTTGTCACTATTTACACAGAACAGAACAGTTTATTCTCCTCAAACTACCGGCGGTGGTTCAAAAGAGTGCAGAAGAATAAACATATACAGATCACGTATTAATATGTGACAAGATGACATTATGTCATGCATGGATATATTATGTCTTTTCTGTTTTTTTGTTTTCGTACTGCTTTAATTATTTATTTCATCAATAAATCTAGATAAGTTTTTAAGATCTCTGGTATTTTCACTGGACAATTACCTCTTAAACGTATACAAATAAGACCATTTATTTTGGTAAGCAGCTGGAAAGTATACAAATCGGTGTTCCGATGTTATGCCAGAATTTAATTACACGTTTTGAGATAGTTGTGCGTAGACGTTTCCTGCCAAATAAACCATTCGGTTGATTCTATTAATCCAGTAGCAAATTTCTTCTTTTTAACATCAATAATTGTAAATTTTCGTATCCCCATATTTCTGAACCATTTGTTACAATCACGCTTTATTGAAAAAATACGAAGAGGACTAAGTGATTCCACCCTCAAAGGAAAAGGATGACGGCGGTGCCAATTCCCCCTGTATCTGCGTCTTGGCCGGATGCAGCAGCTAGCACTAACAAATGCTTGGAGGAAAGGTCACCCGGAACCAGCTTCTTTTCTTTTCCACCCTAAAAGGAAATAGTATGGTTTTGCAGTTTGCTATGACGAAAAGCCCCAAGTGGATTGAATGTGTGCACAGTATGTAATTTTTCACTGTGCCGGACACTAATCCTTCGCCATCATGCTAAGATAATAGGCCCAATCAACAGCTTTTGTCAGGCGATCATCTTGCAGTAGGACACCACTCAACGTGCAGTGACATGTGCAGCTTATTGCCGTGTCAGCGTCTCCTCTCTGTCATGAGAGTTGGCTATATTATTGGAATGCATTTGTTTGATGGACAGTTGTATATTTCCATTGCAATACAGACAACATAGGAAGAATGAAGTCCAATCAGAACGCATGCCACTTGATTCTTTGCATGTGCCTGGTGCTTGTTGGATAAACATGACTAGCACTAGCGTATGCTTGGGGTTACTCGGTAACACTCATCCTATTTCCCGTAATGGTAGCAAGAAGAGGTTTGGAAATCTCAGCAAGCAAATGGACCCTGTATGCGTCCTGCATCTGTTTTGTGCATGCTTGGATGAAAGGCTAGCACTAGCGCATGCTGGTGGTTTACATGGTCACTGATCAAGGCGACCTTTCTGAGTATTCCACATGAAGAAAATGGAAGCCATGTCTGTTTGACTTTCCCTTGCGTCTGTTCTGTGCTGGTACAAAATGAGAACTAGCACTAGCATATGCTGGGGCAAGTTGGAAGGCAATTCAACTCTCTCAAGTTCCAGCATGCTTCAATACATTTGGTTGAAACCGAGGTTACATCGCTGGTATTTGACACGTGCTTGCAAAAGTTGCAGCTAGCACTATCAAATGCTAGGGGTTTTCCAAGGTATTTTCTGCAAGGTTGTTCTGTATATTATATCATTTCAGATATTGATGGAGGTGGCCATTCCCCCTGGTATCTGCGTAGTATTGGCCGGATGCAGCAGCTAGCACTAGCAAATGCTAGGAGGAAAGATCAGCCGGAACCAGCTTCTTTTCTTTGCAGATGACGTTTATTGCAAAACATACCAAGAGGACTAAGTGATTCCACCCTAAAAGGAAATAGTATGGTTTTGTAGTTTGCTATGACGAAAAGCCCCAAGTGGATTGAATGTGTGCATAGTATGTAATTTTTCACTGTGCCGGACACTAATCCTTCGCCATCATGCTAAGATAATAGGCCCAATCAACAGCTTTTGTCAGGCGATCATCTTGCAGTAGGACACCACTCAATGTGCAGTGACATGTGCAGCTTATTGCCGTGTCAGCGTCTCCTCTCTGTCATGAGAGTTGGCTATATTATTGGAATGCATTTGTTTGATGGACAGTTGTATCTTTCCATTGCAATACAGACAACATAGGAAGAATGAAGTCCAATCAGAACGCATGCCACTTGATTCCTTGCATGTGCCTGGTGCTTGTTGGATAAACATGACTAGCACTAACGTATGCTGGGGGTTACTCGGTAACACTCATCCTATTTCCCGTAATGGTAGCAAGAAGAGGTTTGGAAATCTCAGCAAGCAAATGGACCCTGTATGCGTCCTGCATCTGTTTTGTGCATGCTTGGATGAAAGGCTAGCACTAGCACATGCTGGGGGTTTACATGGTCACTGATCAAGGCGACCTTTCTGAGTATTCCACATGAAGAAAATCCAAGCCATGTCTGTTTGACTTTCCCTTGCGTCTGTTCTGTGCTGGTACAAAATGAGAACTAGCACTAGCATATGCTGGGGGAAGTTGGAAGGCAATTCAACTCTCTCAAGTTCCAGCATGCTTCAATACATTTGGTTGAAACCGAGGTTAAATCGCTGGTATTTGACACGTGCTTGCAAAAGTTGCAGCTAGCACTATCAAATGCCAGGGCTTTTCCAAGGTATTTTCTGCAAGGTTGTTCTGTATATTATATCATTTCAGATATTGATGGAGGTGGCCATTCCCCCTGGTATCTGCGTAGTGTTGGCCGGATGCAGCAGCTAGCACTAGCAAATGCTAGGAGGAAAGATCAGCCGGAACCAGCTTCTTTTCTTTGCAGATGACGTTTATTGCAAAACATACCAAGAGGACTAAGTGATTCCACCCTAAAAGGAAATAGTATGGTTTTGTAGTTTGCTATGACGAAAAGCCCCAAGTGGATTGAATGTGTGCATAGTATGTAATTTTTCACTGTGCCGGACACTAATCCTTCGCCATCATGCTAAGATAATAGGCCCAATCAACAGCTTTTGTTAGGCGATCATCTTGCAGTAGGACACCACTCAATGTGCAGTGACATGTGCAGCTTATTGCCGTGTCAGCGTCTCCTCTCTGTCATGAGAGTTGGCTATATTATTGGAATGCATTTGTTTGATGGACAGTTGTATCTTTCCATTGCAATACAGACAACATAGGAAGAATGAAGTCCAATCAGAACGCATGCCACTTGATTCCTTGCATGTGCCTGGTGCTTGTTGGATAAACATGACTAGCACTAACGTATGCTGGGGGTTACTCGGTAACACTCATCCTATTTCCCGTAATGGTAGCAAGAAGAGGTT
Organism: Haliotis rufescens; assembly: GCF_023055435.1. Classification (NCBI taxonomy): domain Eukaryota; kingdom Metazoa; phylum Mollusca; class Gastropoda; order Lepetellida; family Haliotidae; genus Haliotis; species Haliotis rufescens. The sequence goes on along the minus strand of NW_025963891.1, from coordinate 438,615 downwards.
TGGAAATCTCAGCAAGCAAATGGACCATGTATGCGTCCTGCATCTGTTTTGTGCATGCTTGGATGAAAGGCTAGCACTAGCACATGCTGGGGGTTTACATGGTCACTGATCAAGGCGACCTTTCTGAGTATTCCACATGAAGAAAATCCAAGCCATGTCTGTTTGACTTTCCCTTGCGTCTGTTCTGTGCTGGTACAAAATGAGAACTAGCACTAGCATATGCTGGGGGAAGTTGGAAGGCAATTCAACTCTCTCAAGTTCCAGCATGCTTCAATACATTTGGTTGAAACCGAGGTTAAATCGCTGGTATTTGACACGTGCTTGCAAAAGTTGCAGCTAGCACTATCAAATGCCAGGGCTTTTCCAAGGTATTTTCTGCAAGGTTGTTCTGTATATTATATCATTTCAGATATTGATGGAGGTGGCCATTCCCCCTGGTATCTGCGTAGTGTTGGCCGGATGCAGCAGCTAGCACTAGCAAATGCTAGGAGGAAAGATCAGCCGGAACCAGCTTCTTTTCTTTGCAGATGACGTTTATTGCAAAACATACCAAGAGGACTAAGTGATTCCACCCTAAAAGGATATAGTATGGTTTTGCAGTTTGCTATGACGAAAAGCCCCAAGTGGATTGAATGTGTGCATAGTATGTAATTTCCACTGTGCCGGACACTAATCCTTCGCCATCATGCTAAGATAATAGGCCCAATCAACAGCTTTTGTCAGGCGATCATCTTGCAGTAGGACACCACTCAACGTGCAGTGACATGTGCAGCTTATTGCCGTGTCAGCGTCTCCTCTCTGTCATGAGAGTTGGCTATATTATTAGAATGCATTTGTTTGATGGACAGTTGTATCTTTCCATTGCAATACAGACAACATAGGAAGAATGAAGTCCAATCAGAACGCATGCCACTTGATTCCTTGCATGTGCCTGGTGCTTGTTGGATAAACATGACTAGCACTAGCGTATGCTTGGGGTTACTCGGTAACACTCATCCTATTTCCCGTAATGGTAGCAAGAAGAGGTTTGGAAATCTCAGCAAGCAAATGGACCCTGTATGCGTCCTGCATCTGTTTTGTGCATGCTTGGATGAAAGGCTAGCACTAGCACATGCTGGGGGTTTACATGGTCACTGATCAAGGCGACCTTTCTGAGTATTCCACATGAAGAAAATGGAAGCCATGTCTGTTTGACTTTCCCTTGCGTGTGTTCTGTGCTGGTACAAAATGAGAACTAGCACTAGCATATGCTGGGGGAAGTTGGAAGGCAATTCAACTCTCTCAAGTTCCAGCATGCTTCAATACATTTGGTTGAAACCTAGGTTAAATCGCTGGTATTTGACACGTGCTTGCAAAAGTTGCAGCTAGCACTATCAAATGCTAGGGGTTTTCCAAGGTATTTTCTGCAAGGTTGTTCTGTATATTATATCATTTCAGATATTGATGGAGGTGGCCATTCCCCCTGGTATCTGCGTAGTATTGGCCGGATGCAGCAGCTAGCACTAGCAAATGCTAGGAGGAAAGATCAGCCGGAACCAGCTTCTTTTCTTTGCAGATGACGTTTATTGCAAAACATACCAAGAGGACTAAGTGATTCCACCCTAAAAGGAAATAGTATGGTTTTGTAGTTTGCTGTGACGAAAAGCCCCAAGTGGATTGAATGTGTGCATAGTATGTAATTTTTCACTGTGCCGGACACTAATCCTTCGCCATCATGCTAAGATAATAGGCCCAATCAACAGCTTTTGTTAGGCGATCATCTTGCAGTAGGACACCACTCAATGTGCAGTGACATGTGCAGCTTATTGCCGTGTCAGCGTCTCCTCTCTGTCATGAGAGTTGGCTATATTATTGGAATGCATTTGTTTGATGGACAGTTGTATCTTTCCATTGCAATACAGACAACATAGGAAGAAAGAAGTCTAATCAGAACGCATGCCACTTGATTCCTTGCATGTGCCTGGTGCTTGTTGGATAAACATGACTAGCACTAACGTATGCTGGGGGTTACTCGGTAACACTCATCCTATTTCCCGTAATGGTAGCAAGAAGAGGTTTGGAAATCTCAGCAAGCAAATGGACCCTGTATGCGTCCTGCATCTGTTTTGTGCATGCTTGGATGAAAGGCTAGCACTAGCACATGCTGGGGGTTTACATGGTCACTGATCAAGGCGACCTTTCTGAGTATTCCACATGAAGAAAATCCAAGCCATGTCTGTTTGACTTTCCCTTGCGTCTGTTCTGTGCTGGTACAAAATGAGAACTAGCACTAGCATATGCTGGGGGAAGTTGGAAGGCAATTCAACTCTCTCAAGTTCCAGCATGCTTCAATACATTTGGTTGAAACCGAGGTTAAATCGCTGGTATTTGACACGTGCTTGCAAAAGTTGCAGCTAGCACTATCAAATGCCAGGGCTTTTCCAAGGTATTTTCTGCAAGGTTGTTCTGTATATTATATCATTTCAGATATTGATGGAGGTGGCCATTCCCCCTGGTATCTGCGTAGTGTTGGCCGGATGCAGCAGCTAGCACTAGCAAATGCTAGGAGGAAAGATCAGCCGGAACCAGCTTCTTTTCTTTGCAGATGACGTTTATTGCAAAACATACCAAGAGGACTAAGTGATTCCACCCTAAAAGGATATAGTATGGTTTTGCAGTTTGCTATGACGAAAAGCCCCAAGTGGATTGAATGTGTGCATAGTATGTAATTTCCACTGTGCCGGACACTAATCCTTCGCCATCATGCTAAGATAATAGGCCCAATCAACAGCTTTTGTCAGGCGATCATCTTGCAGTAGGACACCACTCAACGTGCAGTGACATGTGCAGCTTATTGCCGTGTCAGCGTCTCCTCTCTGTCATGAGAGTTGGCTATATTATTAGAATGCATTTGTTTGATGGACAGTTGTATCTTTCCATTGCAATACAGACAACATAGGAAGAATGAAGTCCAATCAGAACGCATGCCACTTGATTCCTTGCATGTGCCTGGTGCTTGTTGGATAAACATGACTAGCACTAGCGTATGCTTGGGGTTACTCGGTAACACTCATCCTATTTCCCGTAATGGTAGCAAGAAGAGGTTTGGAAATCTCAGCAAGCAAATGGACCCTGTATGCGTCCTGCATCTGTTTTGTGCATGCTTGGATGAAAGGCTAGCACTAGCACATGCTGGGGGTTTACATGGTCACTGATCAAGGCGACCTTTCTGAGTATTCCACATGAAGAAAATGGAAGCCATGTCTGTTTGACTTTCCCTTGCGTGTGTTCTGTGCTGGTACAAAATGAGAACTAGCACTAGCATATGCTGGGGGAAGTTGGAAGGCAATTCAACTCTCTCAAGTTCCAGCATGCTTCAATACATTTGGTTGAAACCTAGGTTAAATCGCTGGTATTTGACACGTGCTTGCAAAAGTTGCAGCTAGCACTATCAAATGCTAGGGGTTTTCCAAGGTATTTTCTGCAAGGTTGTTCTGTATATTATATCATTTCAGATATTGATGGAGGTGGCCATTCCCCCTGGTATCTGCGTAGTATTGGCCGGATGCAGCAGCTAGCACTAGCAAATGCTAGGAGGAAAGATCAGCCGGAACCAGCTTCTTTTCTTTGCAGATGACGTTTATTGCAAAACATACCAAGAGGACTAAGTGATTCCACCCTAAAAGGAAATAGTATGGTTTTGTAGTTTGCTGTGACGAAAAGCCCCAAGTGGATTGAATGTGTGCATAGTATGTAATTTTTCACTGTGCCGGACACTAATCCTTCGCCATCATGCTAAGATAATAGGCCCAATCAACAGCTTTTGTTAGGCGATCATCTTGCAGTAGGACACCACTCAATGTGCAGTGACATGTGCAGCTTATTGCCGTGTCAGCGTCTCCTCTCTGTCATGAGAGTTGGCTATATTATTGGAATGCATTTGTTTGATGGACAGTTGTATCTTTCCATTGCAATACAGACAACATAGGAAGAAAGAAGTCTAATCAGAACGCATGCCACTTGATTCCTTGCATGTGCCTGGTGCTTGTTGGATAAACATGACTAGCACTAACGTATGCTGGGGGTTACTCGGTAACACTCATCCTATTTCCCGTAATGGTAGCAAGAAGAGGTTTGGAAATCTCAGCAAGCAAATGGACCCTGTATGCGTCCTGCATCTGTTTTGTGCATGCTTGGATGAAAGGCTAGCACTAGCACATGCTGGGGGTTTACATGGTCACTGATCAAGGCGACCTTTCTGAGTATTCCACATGAAGAAAATCCAAGCCATGTCTGTTTGACTTTCCCTTGCGTCTGTTCTGTGCTGGTACAAAATGAGAACTAGCACTAGCATATGCTGGGGGAAGTTGGAAGGCAATTCAACTCTCTCAAGTTCCAGCATGCTTCAATACATTTGGTTGAAACCGAGGTTAAATCGCTGGTATTTGACACGTGCTTGCAAAAGTTGCAGCTAGCACTATCAAATGCCAGGGTTTTTCCAAGGTATTTTCTGCAAGGTTGTTCTGTATATTATATCATTTCAGATATTGATGGAGGTGGTCATTCCCCCTGGTATCTGCGTAGTGTTGGCCGGATGCAGCAGCTAGCACTAGCAAATGCTAGGAGGAAAGATCAGCCGGAACCAGCTTCTTTTCTTTGCAGATGACGTTTATTGCAAAACATACCAAGAGGACTAAGTGATTCCACCCTAAAAGGAAATAGTATGGTTTTGCAGTTTGCTGTGACGAAAAGCCCCAAGTGGATTGAATGTGTGCATAGTATGTAATTTTTCACTGTGCCGGACACTAATCCTTCGCCATCATGCTAAGATAATAGGCCCAATCAACAGCTTTTGTCAGGCGATCATCTTGCAGTAGGACACCACTCAACGTGCAGTGACATGTGCAGCTTAATGCCGTGTCAGCGTCTCCTCTCTGTCATGAGAGTTGGCTATATTATTGGAATGCATTTGTTTGATGGACAGTTGTATCTTTCCATTGCAATACAGACAACATAGGAAGAATGAAGTCCAATCAGAACGCATGCCACTTGATTCCTTGCATGTGCCTGGTGCTTGTTGGATAAACATGACTAGCACTAGCGTATGCTTGGGGTTACTCGGTAACACTCATCCTATTTCCCGTAATGGTAGCAAGAAGAGGTTTGGAAATCTCAGCAAGCAAATGGACCCTGTATGCGTCCTGCATCTGTTTTGTGCATGCTTGGATGAAAGGCTAGCACTAGCATATGCTGGGGGTTTACATGGTCACTGATCAAGGCGACCTTTCTGAGTATTCCACATGAAGAAAATCCAAGCCATGTCTGTTTGACTTTCCCTTGCGTCTGTACTGTGCTGGTACAAAATGAGAACTAGCACTAGCATATGCTGGGGGAAGTTGGGAGGCAATTCAACTCTCTCAAGTTCCAGCATGCTTCAATACATTTGGTTGAAACCGAGGTTAAATCGCTGGTATTTGACACGTGCTTGCAAAAGTTGCAGCTAGCACTATCAAATGCCAGGGGTTTTCCAAGGTATTTTCTGCAAGGTTGTTCTGTATATTATATCATTTCAGATATTGATGGAGGTGGTCATTCCCCCTGGTATCTGCGTAGTGTTGGCCGGATGCAGCAGCTAGCACTAGCAAATGCTAGGAGGAAAGATCAGCCGGAACCAGCTTCTTTTCTTTGCAGATGACGTTTATTGCAAAACATACCAAGAGGACTAAGTGATTCCACCCTAAAAGGAAATAGTATGGTTTTGCAGTTTGCTGTGACGAAAAGCCCCAAGTGGATTGAATGTGTGCATAGTATGTAATTTTTCACTGTGCCGGACACTAATCCTTCGCCATCATGCTAAGATAATAGGCCCAATCAGCAGCTTTTGTCAGGCGATCATCTTGCAGTAGGACACCACTCAACGTGCAGTGACATGTGCAGCTTATTGCCGTGTCAGCGTCTCCTCTCTGTCATCAGAGTTGGCTATATTATTGGAATGCATTTGTTTGATGGACAGTTGTATCTTTCCATTGCAATACAGACAACATAGGAAGAATGAAGTCCAATCAGAACGCATGCCACTTGATTCCTTGCATGTGCCTGGTGCTTGTTGGATAAACATGACTAGCACTAGCGTATGCTTGGGGTTACTCGGTAACACTCATCCTATTTCCCGTAATGGTAGCAAGAAGAGGTTTGGAAATCTCAGCAAGCAAATGGACCCTGTATGCGTCCTGCATCTGTTTTGTGCATGCTTGGATGAAAGGCTAGCACTAGCATATGCTGGGGGTTTACATGGTCACTGATCAAGGCGACCTTTCTGAGTATTCCACATGAAGAAAATGGAAGCCATGTCTGTTTGACTTTCCCTTGCGTCTGTACTGTGCTGGTACAAAATGAGAACTAGCACTAGCATATGCTGGGGGAAGTTGGAAGGCAATTCAACTCTCTCAAGTTCCAGCATGCTTCAATACATTTTGTTGAAACCGAGGTTAAATCGCTGGTATTTGACACGTGCTTGCAAAAGTTGCAGCTAGCACTATCAAATGCTAGGGGTTTTCCAAGGTATTTTCTGCAAGGTTGTTCTGTATATTATATCATTTCAGATATTGATGGAGGTGGTCATTCCCCCTGGTATCTGCGTAGTGTTGGCCGGATGCAGCAGCTAGCACTAGCAAATGCTAGGAGGAAAGATCAGCCGGAACCAGCTTCTTTTCTTTGCAGATGACGTTTATTGCAAAACATACCAAGAGGACTAAGTGATTCCTCCCTAAAAGGAAATAGTATGGTTTTGCAGTTTGCTATGACGAAAAGCCCCAAGTGGATTGAATGTGTGCATAGTATGTAATTTTTCACTGTGCCGGACACTAATCCTTCGCCATCATGCTAAGATAATAGGCCCAATCAACAGCTTTTGTCAGGCGATCATCTTGCAGTAGGACACCACTCAACGTGCAGTGACATGTGCAGCTTATTGCCGTGTCAGCGTCTCCTCTCTGTCATGAGAGTTGGCTATATTATTAGAATGCATTTGTTTGATGGACAGTTGTATCTTTCCATTGCAATACAGACAACATAGGAAGAATGAAGTCCAATCAGAACGCATGCCACTTGATTCCTTGCATGTGCCTGGTGCTTGTTGGATAAACATGACTAGCACTAGCGTATGCTGGGGGTTACTCGGTAACACTCATCCTATTTCCCGTAATGGTAGCAAGAAGAGGTTTGGAAATCTCAGCAAGCAAATGGACCCTGTATGCGTCCTGCATCTGTTTTGTGCATGCTTGGATGAAAGGCTAGCACTAGCACATGCTGGGGGTTTACATGGTCACTGATCAAGGCGACCTTTCTGAGTATTCCACATGAAGAAAATGGAAGCCATGTCTGTTTGACTTTCCCTTGCGTCTGTTCTGTGCTGGTACAAAATGAGAACTAGCACTAGCATATGCTGGGGGAAGTTGGAAGGCAATTCAACTCTCTCAAGTTCCAGCATGCTTCAATACATTTGGTTGAAACCTAGGTTAAATCGCTGGTATTTGACACGTGCTTGCAAAAGTTGCAGCTAGCACTATCAAATGCTAGGGGTTTTCCAAGGTATTTTCTGCAAGGTTGTTCTGTATATTATATCATTTCAGATATTGATGGAGGTGGTCATTCCCCCTGGTATCTGCGTAGTGTTGGCCGGATGCAGCAGCTAGCACTAGCAAATGCTAGGAGGAAAGATCAGCCGGAACCAGCTTCTTTTCTTTGCAGATGACGTTTATTGCAAAACATACCAAGAGGACTAAGTGAATCCACCCTAAAAGGAAATAGTATGGTTTTGCAGTTTGCTGTGACGAAAAGCCCCAAGTGGATTGAATGTGTGCATAGTATGTAATTTTTCACTGTGCCGGACACTAATCCTTCGCCATCATGCTAAGATAATAGGCCCAATCAGCAGCTTTTGTCAGGCGATCATCTTGCAGTAGGACACCACTCAACGTGCAGTGACATGTGCAGCTTATTGCCGTGTCAGCGTCTCCTCTCTGTCATCAGAGTTGGCTATATTATTAGAATGCATTTGTTTGATGGACAGTTGTATCTTTCCATTGCAATACAGACAACATAGGAAGAATGAAGTCCAATCAGAACGCATGCCACTTGATTCCTTGCATGTGCCTGGTGCTTGTTGGATAAACATGACTAGCACTAGCGTATGCTTGGGGTTACTCGGTAACACTCATCCTATTTCCCGTAATGGTAGCAAGAAGAGGTTTGGAAATCTCAGCAAGCAAATGGACCCTGTATGCGTCCTGCATCTGTTTTGTGCATGCTTGGATGAAAGGCTAGCACTAGCATATGCTGGGGGTTTACATGGTCACTGATCAAGGCGACCTTTCTGAGTATTCCACATGAAGAAAATCCAAGCCATGTCTGTTTGACTTTCCCTTGCGTCTGTACTGTGCTGGTACAAAATGAGAACTAGCACTAGCATATGCTGGGGGAAGTTGGAAGGCAATTCAACTCTCTCAAGTTCCAGCATGCTTCAATACATTTGGTTGAAACCGAGGTTAAATCGCTGGTATTTGACACGTGCTTGCAAAAGTTGCAGCTAGCACTATCAAATGCCAGGGGTTTTCCAAGGTATTTTCTGCAAGGTTGTTCTGTATATTATATCATTTCAGATATTGAGGGAGGTGGCCATTCCCCCTGGTATCTGCGTAGTGTTGGCCGGATGCAGCAGCTAGCACTAACAAATGCTAGGAGGAAAGATCAGCCGGAACCAGCTTCTTTTCTTTGCAGATGACGTTTATTACAAAACATACCAAGAGGACTAAGTGATTCCACCCTAAAAGGAAATAGTATGGTTTTGCAGTTTGCTATGACAAAAAGCCCCAAGTGGATTGAATGTGTGCATAGTATGTAATTTTTCACTGTGCCGGACACTAATCCTTCGCCATCATGCTAAGATAATAGGCCCAATCAACAGCTTTTGTCAGGCGATCATCTTGCAGTAGGACACCACTCAACGTGCAGTGACATGTGCAGCTTATTGCCGTGTCAGCGTCTCCTCTCTGTCATGAGAGTTGGCTATATTATTAGAATGCATTTGTTTGATGGACAGTTGTATCTTTCCATTGCAATACAGACAACATAGGAAGAATGAAGTCCAATCAGAACGCATGCCACTTGATTCCTTGCATGTGCCTGGTGCTTGTTGGATAAACATGACTAGCACTAGCGTATGCTGGGGGTTACTCGGTAACACTCATCCTATTTCCCGTAATGGTAGCAAGAAGAGGTTTGGAAATCTCAGCAAGCAAATGGACCCTGTATGCGTCCTGCATCTGTTTTGTGCATGCTTGGATGAAAGGCTAGCACTAGCATATGCTGGGGGTTTACATGGTCACTGATCAAGGCGACCTTTCTGAGTATTCCACATGAAGAAAATGGAAGCCATGTCTGTTTGACTATCCCTTGCGTCTGTACTGTGCTGGTACAAAATGAGAACTAGCACTAGCATATGCTGGGGGAAGTTGGAAGGCAATTCAACTCTCTCAAGTTCCAGCATGCTTCAATACATTTGGTTGAAACCTAGGTTAAATCGCTGGTATTTGACACGTGCTTGCAAAAGTTGCAGCTAGCACTATCAAATGCTAGGGGTTTTCCAAGGTATTTTCTGCAAGGTTGTTCTGTATATTATATCATTTCAGATATTGATGGAGGTGGTCATTCCCCCTGGTATCTGCGTAGTGTTGGCCGGATGCAGCAGCTAGCACTAGCAAATGCTAGGAGGAAAGATCAGCCGGAACCAGCTTCTTTTCTTTGCAGATGACGTTTATTGCAAAACATACCAAGAGGACTAAGTGATTCCTCCCTAAAAGGAAATAGTATGGTTTTGCAGTTTGCTATGAACAAAAGCCCCAAGTGGATTGAATGTGTGCATAGTATGTAATTTTTCACTGTGCCGGACACTAATCCTTCGCCATCATGCTAAGATAATAGGCCCAATCAACAGCTTTTGTCAGGCGATCATCTTGCAGTAGGACACCACTCAACGTGCAGTGACATGTGCAGCTTATTGCCGTGTCAGCGTCTCCTCTCTGTCATCAGAGTTGGCTATATTATTAGAATGCATTTGTTTGATGGACAGTTGTATCTTTCCATTGCAATTCAGACAACATAGGAAGAATGAAGTCCAATCAGAACGCATGCCACTTGATTCCTTGCATGTGCCTGGTGCTTGTTGGATAAACATGACTAGCACTAGCGTATGCTTGGGGTTACTCGGTAACACTCATCCTATTTCCCGTAATGGTAGCAAGAAGAGGTTTGGAAATCTCAGCAAGCAAATGGACCATGTATGCGTCCTGCATCTGTTTTGTGCATGCTTGGATGAAAGGCTAGCACTAGCATATGCTGGGGGTTTACATGGTCACTGATCAAGGCGACCTTTCTGAGTATTCCACATGAAGAAAATGGAAGCCATGTCTGTTTGACTTTCCCTTGCGTCTGTTCTGTGCTGGTACAAAATGAGAACTAGCACTAGCATATGCTGGGGGAAGTTGGAAGGCAATTCAACTCTCTCAAGTTCCAGCATGCTACAATACATTTGGTTGAAACCGAGGTTACATCGCTGGTATTTGACACGTGCTTGCAAAAGTTGCAGCTAGCACTATCAAATGCTAGGGGTTTTCCAAGGTATTTTCTGCAAGGTTGTTCTGTATATTATATCATTTCTGATATTGATGGAGGTGGTCATTCCCCCTGGTATCTGCGTAGTGTTGGCCGGATGCAGCAGCTAGCACTAGCAAATGCTAGGAGGAAAGATCAGCCGGAACCAGCTTCTTTTCTTTGCAGATGACGTTTATTGCAAAACATACCAAGAGGACTAAGTGATTCCACCCTAAAAGGAAATAGTATGGTTTTGCAGTTTGCTATGACGAAAAGCCCCAAGTGGATTGAATGTGTGCATAGTATGTAATTTTTCACTGTGCCGGACACTAATCCTTCGCCATCATGCTAAGATAATAGGCCCAATCAACAGCTTTTGTCAGGCGATCATCTTGCAGTAGGACACCACTCAACGTGCAGTGACATGTGCAGCTTATTGCCGTGTCAGCGTCTCCTCTCTGTCATGAGAGTTGGCTATATTATTAGAATGCATTTGTTTGATGGACAGTTGTATCTTTCCATTGCAATACAGACAACATAGGAAGAATGAAGTCCAATCAGAACGCATGCCACTTGATTCCTTGCATGTGCCTGGTGCTTGTTGGATAAACATGACTAGCACTAGCGTATGCTTGGGGTTACTCGGTAACACTCATCCTATTTCCCGTAATGGTAGCAAGAAGAGGTTTGGAAATCTCAGCAAGCAAATGGACCCTGTATGCGTCCTGCATCTGTTTTTTGCATGCTTGGATGAAAGGCTAGCACTAGCACATGCTGGTGGTTTACATGGTCACTGATTAAGGCGACCTTTCTGAGTATTCCACATGAAGAAAATGGAAGCCATGTCTGTTTGACGTTCCCTTGCGTCTGTTCTGTGCTGGTACAACATGAGAACTAGCACTAGCATATGCTGGGGGAAGTTGGAAGGCAATTCAACTCTCTCAAGTTCCAGCATGCTTCAATACATTTGGTTGAAACCGAGGTTAATCGCTGGTATTTGACACGTGCTAGCAAAAGTTGCAGCTAGCACTATCAAATGCCAGGGGTTTTCCAAGGTATTTTCTGCAAGGTTGTTCTGTATATTATATCATTTCAGATATTGATGGAGGTGGCCATTCCCCCTGGTATCTGCGTAGTGTTGGCCGGATGCAGCAGCTAGCACTAGCAAATGCTAGGAGGAAAGATCAGCCGGAACCAGCTTCTTTTCTTTGCAGATGACGTTTATTGCAAAACATACCAAGAGGACTAAGTGATTCCACCCTAAAAGGAAATAGTATGGTTTTGCAGTTTGCTATGACGAAAAGCCCCAAGTGGATTGAATGTGTGCATAGTATGTAATTTTTCACTGTGCCGGACACTAATCCTTCGCCATCATGCTAAGATAATAGGCCCAATCAACAGCTTTTGTCAGGCGATCATCTTGCAGTAGGACACCACTCAACGTGCAGTGACATGTGCAGCTTATTGCCGTGTCAGCGTCTCCTCTCTGTCATGAGAGTTGGCTATATTATTAGAATGCATTTATTTGATGGACAGTTGTATCTTTCCATTGCAATACAGACAACATAGGAAGAATGAAGTCCAATCAGAACGCATGCCACTTGATTCTTTGCATGTGCCTGGTGCTTGTTGGATAAACATGACTAGCACTAGCGTATGCTTGGGGTTACTCGGTAACACTCATCCTATTTCCCGTAATGGTAGCAAGAAGAGGTTTGGAAATCTCAGCAAGCAAATGGACCATGTATGCGTCCTGCATCTGTTTTGTGCATGCTTGGATGAAAGGCTAGCACTAGCACATGCTGGTGGTTTACATGGTCACTGATCAAGGCGACCTTTCTGAGTATTCCACATGAAGAAAATGGAAGCCATGTCTGTTTGACTTTCCCTTGCGTCTGTTCTGTGCTGGTACAACATGAGAACTAGCACTAGCATATGCTGGGGGAAGTTGGAAGGCAATTCAACTCTCTCAAGTTCCAGCATGCTTCAATACATTTGGTTGAAACCGAGGTTAATCGCTGGTATTTGACACGTGCTAGCAAAAGTTGCAGCTAGCACTATCAAATGCCAGGGGTTTTCCAAGGTATTTTCTGCAAGGTTGTTCTGTATATTATATCATTTCAGATATTGATGGAGGTGGCCATTCCCCCTGGTATCTGCGTAGTGTTGGCCGGATGCAGCAGCTAGCACTAGCAAATGCTAGGAGGAAAGATCAGCCGGAACCAGCTTCTTTTCTTTGCAGATGACGTTTATTGCAAAACATACCAAGAGGACTAAGTGATTCCACCCTAAAAGGAAATAGTATGGTTTTGCAGTTTGCTATGACGAAAAGCCCCAAGTGGATTGAATGTGTGCATAGTATGTAATTTTTCACTGTGCCGGACACTAATCCTTCGCCATCATGCTAAGATAATAGGCCCAATCAACAGCTTTTGTCAGGCGATCATCTTGCAGTAGGACACCACTCAACGTGCAGTGACATGTGCAGCTTATTGCCGTGTCAGCGTCTCCTCTCTGTCATGAGAGTTGGCTATATTATTAGAATGCATTTGTTTGATGGACAGTTGTATCTTTCCATTGCAATACAGACAACATAGGAAGAATGAAGTCCAATCAGAACGCATGCCACTTGATTCCTTGCATGTGCCTGGTGCTTGTTGGATAAACATGACTAGCACTAGCGTATGCTTGGGGTTACTCGGTAACACTCATCCTATTTCCCGTAATGGTAGCAAGAAGAGGTTTGGAAATCTCAGCAAGCAAATGGACCCTGTATGCGTCCTGCATCTGTTTTTTGCATGCTTGGATGAAAGGCTAGCACTAGCACATGCTGGTGGTTTACATGGTCACTGATTAAGGCGACCTTTCTGAGTATTCCACATGAAGAAAATGGAAGCCATGTCTGTTTGACGTTCCCTTGCGTCTGTTCTGTGCTGGTACAACATGAGAACTAGCACTAGCATATGCTGGGGGAAGTTGGAAGGCAATTCAACTCTCTCAAGTTCCAGCATGCTTCAATACATTTGGTTGAAACCGAGGTTAATCGCTGGTATTTGACACTTGCTAGCAAAAGTTGCAGCTAGCACTATCAAATGCCAGGGGTTTTCCAAGGTATTTTCTGCAAGGTTGTTCTGTATATTATATCATTTCAGATATTGATGGAGGTGGCCATTCCCCCTGGTATCTGCGTAGTGTTGGCCGGATGCAGCAGCTAGCACTAGCAAATGCTAGGAGGAAAGATCAGCCGGAACCAGCTTCTTTTCTTTGCAGATGACGTTTATTGCAAAACATACCAAGAGGACTAAGTGATTCCACCCTAAAAGGAAATAGTATGGTTTTGCAGTTTGCTATGACGAAAAGCCCCAAGTGGATTGAATGTGTGCATAGTATGTAATTTTTCACTGTGCCGGACACTAATCCTTCGCCATCATGCTAAGATAATAGGCCCAATCAACAGCTTTTGTCAGGCGATCATCTTGCAGTAGGACACCACTCAACGTGCAGTGACATGTGCAGCTTATTGCCGTGTCAGCGTCTCCTCTCTGTCATGAGAGTTGGCTATATTATTAGAATGCATTTGTTTGATGGACAGTTGTATCTTTCCATTGCAATACAGACAACATAGGAAGAATGAAGTCCAATCAGAACGCATGCCACTTGATTCCTTGCATGTGCCTGGTGCTTGTTGGATAAACATGACTAGCACTAGCGTATGCTTGGGGTTACTCGGTAACACTCATCCTATTTCCCGTAATGGTAGCAAGAAGAGGTTTGGAAATCTCAGCAAGCAAATGGACCCTGTATGCGTCCTGCATCTGTTTTTTGCATGCTTGGATGAAAGGCTAGCACTAGCACATGCTGGTGGTTTACATGGTCACTGATTAAGGCGACCTTTCTGAGTATTCCACATGAAGAAAATGGAAGCCATGTCTGTTTGACGTTCCCTTGCGTCTGTTCTGTGCTGGTACAACATGAGAACTAGCACTAGCATATGCTGGGGGAAGTTGGAAGGCAATTCAACTCTCTCAAGTTCCAGCATGCTTCAATACATTTGGTTGAAACCGAGGTTAATCGCTGGTATTTGACACGTGCTAGCAAAAGTTGCAGCTAGCACTATCAAATGCCAGGGGTTTTCCAAGGTATTTTCTGCAAGGTTGTTCTGTATATTATATCATTTCAGATATTGATGGAGGTGGCCATTCCCCCTGGTATCTGCGTAGTGTTGGCCGGATGCAGCAGCTAGCACTAGCAAATGCTAGGAGGAAAGATCAGCCGGAACCAGCTTCTTTTCTTTGCAGATGACGTTTATTGCAAAACATACCAAGAGGACTAAGTGATTCCACCCTAAAAGGAAATAGTATGGTTTTGCAGTTTGCTATGACGAAAAGCCCCAAGTGGATTGAATGTGTGCATAGTATGTAATTTTTCACTGTGCCGGACATTAATCCTTCGCCATCATGCTAAGATAATAGGCCCAATCAACAGCTTTTGTCAGGCGATCATCTTGCAGTAGGACACCACTCAACGTGCAGTGACATGTGCAGCTTATTGCCGTGTCAGCGTCTCCTCTCTGTCATGAGAGTTGGCTATATTATTAGAATGCATTTATTTGATGGACAGTTGTATCTTTCCATTGCAATACAGACAACATAGGAAGAATGAAGTCCAATCAGAACGCATGCCACTTGATTCTTTGCATGTGCCTGGTGCTTGTTGGATAAACATGACTAGCACTAGCGTATGCTTGGGGTTACTCGGTAACACTCATCCTATTTCCCGTAATGGTAGCAAGAAGAGGTTTGGAAATCTCAGCAAGCAAATGGACCATGTATGCGTCCTGCATCTGTTTTGTGCATGCTTGGATGAAAGGCTAGCACTAGCACATGCTGGTGGTTTACATGGTCACTGATCAAGGCGACCTTTCTGAGTAGCCATGGAAGCCATGTCTGTTTGACTTTCCCTTGCGTCTGTTCTGTGCTGGTACAACATGAGAACTAGCACTAGCATATGCTGGGGGAAGTTGGAAGGCAATTCAACTCTCTCAAGTTCCAGCATGCTTCAATACATTTGGTTGAAACCGAGGTTAATCGCTGGTATTTGACACGTGCTTGCAAAAGTTGCAGCTAGCACTATCAAATGCCAGGGGTTTTCCAAGGTATTTTCTGCAAGGTTGTTCTGTATATTATATCATTTCAGATATTGATGGAGGTGGCCATTCCCCCTGGTATCTGCGTAGTGTTGGCCGGATGCAGCAGCTAGCACTAGCAAATGCTAGGAGGAAAGATCAGCCGGAACCAGCTTCTTTTCTTTGCAGATGACGTTTATTGCAAAACATACCAAGAGGACTAAGTGATTCCACCCTAAAAGGAAATAGTATGGTTTTGCAGTTTGCTATGACGAAAAGCCCCAAGTGGATTGAATGTGTGCATAGTATGTAATTTTTCACTGTGCCGGACACTAATCCTTCGCCATCATGCTAAGATAATAGGCCCAATCAACAGCTTTTGTCAGGCGATCATCTTGCAGTAGGACACCACTCAACGTGCAGTGACATGTGCAGCTTATTGCCGTGTCAGCGTCTCCTCTCTGTCATGAGAGTTGGCTATATTATTAGAATGCATTTATTTGATGGACAGTTGTATCTTTCCATTGCAATACAGACAACATAGGAAGAATGAAGTCCAATCAGAACGCATGCCACTTGATTCTTTGCATGTGCCTGGTGCTTGTTGGATAAACATGACTAGCACTAGCGTATGCTTGGGGTTACTCGGTAACACTCATCCTATTTCCCGTAATGGTAGCAAGAAGAGGTTTGGAAATCTCAGCAAGCAAATGGACCATGTATGCGTCCTGCATCTGTTTTGTGCATGCTTGGATGAAAGGCTAGCACTAGCACATGCTGGTGGTTTACATGGTCACTGATCAAGGCGACCTTTCTGAGTATTCCACATGAAGAAAATGGAAGCCATGTCTGTTTGACTTTCCCTTGCGTCTGTTCTGTGCTGGTACAACATGAGAACTAGCACTAGCATATGCTGGGGGAAGTTGGAAGGCAATTCAACTCTCTCAAGTTCCAGCATGCTTCAATACATTTGGTTGAAACCGAGGTTAAATCGCTGGTATTTGACACGTGCTTGCAAAAGTTGCAGCTAGCACTATCAAATGCTAGGGGTTTTCCAAGGTATTTTCTGCAAGGTTGTTCTGTATATTATATCATTTCAGATATTGATGGAGGTGGCCATTCCCCCTGGTATCTGCGTAGTGTTGGCCGGATGCAGCAGCTAGCACTAGCAAATGCTAGGAGGAAAGATCAGCCGGAACCAGCTTCTTTTCTTTGCAGATGACGTTTATTGCAAAACATACCAAGAGGACTAAGTGATTCCACCCTAAAAGGAAATAGTATGGTTTTGCAGTTTGCTATGACGAAAAGCCCCAAGTGGATTGAATGTGTGCATAGTATGTAATTTTTCACTGTGCCGGACACTAATCCTTCGCCATCATGCTAAGATAATAGGCCCAATCAACAGCTTTTGTCAGGCGATCATCTTGCAGTAGGACACCACTCAACGTGCAGTGACATGTGCAGCTTATTGCCGTGTCAGCGTCTCCCCTCTGTCATGAGAGTTGGCTATATTATTAGAATGCATTTGTTTGATGGACAGTTGTATCTTTCCATTGCAATACAGACAACATAGGAAGAATGAAGTCCAATCAGAACGCATGCCACTTGATTCCTTGCATGTGCCTGGTGCTTGTTGGATAAACATGACTAGCACTAGCGTATGCTTGGGGTTACTCGGTAACACTCATCCTATTTCCCGTAATGGTAGCAAGAAGAGGTTTGGAAATCTCAGCAAGCAAATGGACCCTGTATGCGTCCTGCATCTGTTTTGTGCATGCTTGGATGAAAGGCTAGCACTAGCACATGCTGGGGGTTTACATGGTCACTGATCAAGGCGACCTTTCTGAGTATTCCACATGAAGAAAATGGAAGCCATGTCTGTTTGACTTTCCCTTGCGTCTGTTCTGTGCTGGTACAACATGAGAACTAGCACTAGCATATGCTGGGGGAAGTTGGAAGGCAATTCAACTCTCTCAAGTTCCAGCATGCTTCAATACATTTGGTTGAAACCTAGGTTAAATCGCTGGTATTTGACACGTGCTTGCAAAAGTTGCAGCTAGCACTATCAAATGCTAGGGGTTTTCCAAGGTATTTTCTGCAAGGTTGTTCTGTATATTATATCATTTCAGATATTGATGGAGGTGGCCATTCCCCCTGGTATCTGCGTAGTGTTGGCCGGATGCAGCAGCTAGCACTAGCAAATGCTAGGAGGAAAGATCAGCCGGAACCAGCTTCTTTTCTTTGCAGATGACGTTTATTGCAAAACATACCAAGAGGACTAAGTGATTCCACCCTAAAAGGAAATAGTATGGTTTTGCAGTTTGCTATGACGAAAAGCCCCAAGTGGATTGAATGTGTGCATAGTATGTAATTTTTCACTGTGCCGGACACTAATCCTTCGCCATCATGCTAAGATAATAGGCCCAATCAACAGCTTTTGTCAGGCGATCATCTTGCAGTAGGACACCACTCAACGTGCAGTGACATGTGCAGCTTATTGCCGTGTCAGCGTCTCCTCTCTGTCATGAGAGTTGGCTATATTATTAGAATGCATTTGTTTGATGGACAGTTGTATCTTTCCATTGCAATGCAGACAACATAGGAAGAATGAAGTCCAATCAGAACGCATGCCACTTGATTCTTTGCATGTGCCTGGTGCTTGTTGGATAAACATGACTAGCACTAGCGTATGCTTGGGGTTACTCGGTAACACTCATCCTATTTCCCGTAATGGTAGCAAGAAGAGGTTTGGAAATCTCAGCAAGCAAATGGACCATGTATGCGTCCTGCATCTGTTTTGTGCATGCTTGGATGAAAGGCTAGCACTAGCACATGCTGGTGGTTTACATGGTCACTGATCAAGGCGACCTTTCTGAGTATTCCACATGAAGAAAATGGAAGCCATGTCTGTTTGACTTTCCCTTGCGTCTGTTCTGTGCTGGTACAACATGAGAACTAGCACTAGCATATGCTGGGGGAAGTTGGAAGGCAATTCAACTCTCTCAAGTTCCAGCATGCTTCAATACATTTGGTTGAAACCGAGGTTAAATCGCTGGTATTTGACACGTGCTTGCAAAAGTTGCAGCTAGCACTATCAAATGCTAGGGGTTTTCCAAGGTATTTTCTGCAAGGTTGTTCTGTATATTATATCATTTCAGATATTGATGGAGGTGGCCATTCCCCCTGGTATCTGCGTAGTGTTGGCCGGATGCAGCAGCTAGCACTAGCAAATGCTAGGAGGAAAGATCAGCCGGAACCAGCTTCTTTTCTTTGCAGTTGACGTTTATTGCAAAACATACCAAGAGGACTAAGTGATTCCACCCTAAAAGGAAATAGTATGGTTTTGCAGTTTGCTGTGACGAAAAGCCCCAAGTGGATTGAATGTGTGCATAGTATGTAATTTTTCACTGTGCCGGACACTAATCCTTCGCCATCATGCTAAGATAATAGGCCCAATCAACAGCTTTTGTCAGGCGATCATCTTGCAGTAGGACACCACTCAACGTGCAGTGACATGTGCAGCTTATTGCCGTGTCAGCGTCTCCTCTCTGTCATGAGAGTTGGCTATATTATTAGAATGCATTTGTTTGATGGACAGTTGTATCTTTCCATTGCAATACAGACAACATAGGAAGAATGAAGTCCAATCAGAACGCATGCCACTTGATTCCTTGCATGTGCCTGGTGCTTGTTGGATAAACATGACTAGCACTAGCGTATGCTTGGGGTTACTCGGTAACACTCATCCTATTTCCCGTAATGGTAGCAAGAAGAGGTTTGGAAATCTCAGCAAGCAAATGGACCCTGTATGCGTCCTGCATCTGTTTTGTGCATGCTTGGATGAAAGGCTAGCACTAGCACATGCTGGGGGTTTACATGGTCACTGATCAAGGCGACCTTTCTGAGTATTCCACATGAAGAAAATGGAAGCCATGTCTGTTTGACTTTCCCTTGCGTCTGTTCTGTGCTGGTACAACATGAGAACTAGCACTAGCATATGCTGGGGGAAGTTGGAAGGCAATTCAACTCTCTCAAGTTCCAGCATGCTTCAATACATTTGGTTGAAACCGAGGTTAAATCGCTGGTATTTGACACGTGCTTGCAAAAGTTGCAGCTAGCACTATCAAATGCTAGGGGTTTTCCAAGGTATTTTCTGCAAGGTTGTTCTGTATATTATATCATTTCAGATATTGATGGAGGTGGCCATTCCCCCTGGTATCTGCGTAGTGTTGGCCGGATGCAGCAGCTAGCACTAGCAAATGCTAGGAGGAAAGATCAGCCGGAACCAGCTTCTTTTCTTTGCAGATGACGTTTATTGCAAAACATACCAAGAGGACTAAGTGATTCCACCCTAAAAGGAAATAGTATGGTTTTGCAGTTTGCTATGACGAAAAGCCCCAAGTGGATTGAATGTGTGCATAGTATGTAATTTTTCACTGTGCCGGACACTAATCCTTCGCCATCATGCTAAGATAATAGGCCCAATCAACAGCTTTTGTCAGGCGATCATCTTGCAGTAGGACACCACTCAACGTGCAGTGACATGTGCAGCTTATTGCCGTGTCAGCGTCTCCTCTCTGTCATGAGAGTTGGCTATATTATTAGAATGCATTTGTTTGATGGACAGTTGTATCTTTCCATTGCAATGCAGACAACATAGGAAGAATGAAGTCCAATCAGAACGCATGCCACTTGATTCTTTGCATGTGCCTGGTGCTTGTTGGATAAACATGACTAGCACTAGCGTATGCTTGGGGTTACTCGGTAACACTCATCCTATTTCCCGTAATGGTAGCAAGAAGAGGTTTGGAAATCTCAGCAAGCAAATGGACCATGTATGCGTCCTGCATCTGTTTTGTGCATGCTTGGATGAAAGGCTAGCACTAGCACATGCTGGTGGTTTACATGGTCACTGATCAAGGCGACCTTTCTGAGTATTCCACATGAAGAAAATGGAAGCCATGTCTGTTTGACTTTCCCTTGCGTCTGTTCTGTGCTGGTACAACATGAGAACTAGCACTAGCATATGCTGGGGGAAGTTGGAAGGCAATTCAACTCTCTCAAGTTCCAGCATGCTTCAATACATTTGGTTGAAACCGAGGTTAAATCGCTGGTATTTGACACGTGCTTGCAAAAGTTGCAGCTAGCACTATCAAATGCTAGGGGTTTTCCAAGGTATTTTCTGCAAGGTTGTTCTGTATATTATATCATTTCAGATATTGATGGAGGTGGCCATTCCCCCTGGTATCTGCGTAGTGTTGGCCGGATGCAGCAGCTAGCACTAGCAAATGCTAGGAGGAAAGATCAGCCGGAACCAGCTTCTTTTCTTTGCAGTTGACGTTTATTGCAAAACATACCAAGAGGACTAAGTGATTCCACCCTAAAAGGAAATAGTATGGTTTTGCAGTTTGCTGTGACGAAAAGCCCCAAGTGGATTGAATGTGTGCATAGTATGTAATTTTTCACTGTGCCGGACACTAATCCTTCGCCATCATGCTAAGATAATAGGCCCAATCAACAGCTTTTGTCAGGCGATCATCTTGCAGTAGGACACCACTCAACGTGCAGTGACATGTGCAGCTTATTGCCGTGTCAGCGTCTCCTCTCTGTCATGAGAGTTGGCTATATTATTAGAATGCATTTGTTTGATGGACAGTTGTATCTTTCCATTGCAATACAGACAACATAGGAAGAATGAAGTCCAATCAGAACGCATGCCACTTGATTCCTTGCATGTGCCTGGTGCTTGTTGGATAAACATGACTAGCACTAGCGTATGCTTGGGGTTACTCGGTAACACTCATCCTATTTCCCGTAATGGTAGCAAGAAGAGGTTTGGAAATCTCAGCAAGCAAATGGACCCTGTATGCGTCCTGCATCTGTTTTGTGCATGCTTGGATGAAAGGCTAGCACTAGCACATGCTGGGGGTTTACATGGTCACTGATCAAGGCGACCTTTCTGAGTATTCCACATGAAGAAAATGGAAGCCATGTCTGTTTGACTTTCCCTTGCGTCTGTTCTGTGCTGGTACAACATGAGAACTAGCACTAGCATATGCTGGGGGAAGTTGGAAGGCAATTCAACTCTCTCAAGTTCCAGCATGCTTCAATACATTTGGTTGAAACCGAGGTTAAATCGCTGGTATTTGACACGTGCTTGCAAAAGTTGCAGCTAGCACTATCAAATGCTAGGGGTTTTCCAAGGTATTTTCTGCAAGGTTGTTCTGTATATTATATCATTTCAGATATTGATGGAGGTGGCCATTCCCCCTGGTATCTGCGTAGTGTTGGCCGGATGCAGCAGCTAGCACTAGCAAATGCTAGGAGGAAAGATCAGCCGGAACCAGCTTCTTTTCTTTGCAGATGACGTTTATTGCAAAACATACCAAGAGGACTAAGTGATTCCACCCTAAAAGGAAATAGTATGGTTTTGCAGTTTGCTATGACGAAAAGCCCCAAGTGGATTGAATGTGTGCATAGTATGTAATTTTTCACTGTGCCGGACACTAATCCTTCGCCATCATGCTAAGATAATAGGCCCAATCAACAGCTTTTGTCAGGCGATCATCTTGCAGTAGGACACCACTCAACGTGCAGTGACATGTGCAGCTTATTGTCGTGTCAGCGTCTCCTCTCTGTCATGAGAGTTGGCTATATTATTAGAATGCATTTGTTTGATGGACAGTTGTATCTTTCCATTGCAATACAGACAACATAGGAAGAATGAAGTCCAATCAGAACGCATGCCACTTGATTCCTTGCATGTGCCTGGTGCTTGTTGGATAAACATGACTAGCACTAGCGTATGCTTGGGGTTACTCGGTAACACTCATCCTATTTCCCGTAATGGTAGCAAGAAGAGGTTTGGAAATCTCAGCAAGCAAATGGACCCTGTATGCGTCCTGCATCTGTTTTGTGCATGCTTGGATGAAAGGCTAGCACTAGCACATGCTGGGGGTTTACATGGTCACTGATCAAGGCGACCTTTCTGAGTATTCCACATGAAGAAAATGGAAGCCATGTCTGTTTGACTTTCCCTTGCGTCTGTTCTGTGCTGGTACAACATGAGAACTAGCACTAGCATATGCTGGGGGAAGTTGGAAGGCAATTCAACTCTCTCAAGTTCCAGCATGCTTCAATACATTTGGTTGAAACCGAGGTTAAATCGCTGGTATTTGACACGTGCTAGCAAAAGTTGCAGCTAGCACTATCAAATGCTAGGGGTTTTCCAAGGTATTTTCTGCAAGGTTGTTCTGTATATTATATCATTTCAGATATTGATGGAGGTGGCCATTCCCCCTGGTATCTGCGTAGTGTTGGCCGGATGCAGCAGCTAGCACTAGCAAATGCTAGGAGGAAAGATCAGCCGGAACCAGCTTCTTTTCTTTGCAGATGACGTTTATTGCAAAACATACCAAGAGGACTAAGTGATTCCACCCTAAAAGGAAATAGTATGGTTTTGCAGTTTGCTATGACGAAAAGCCCCAAGTGGATTGAATGTGTGCATAGTATGTAATTTTTCACTGTGCCGGACACTAATCCTTCGCCATCATGCTAAGATAATAGGCCCAATCAACAGCTTTTGTCAGGCGATCATCTTGCAGTAGGACACCACTCAACGTGCAGTGACATGTGCAGCTTATTGCTGTGTCAGCGTCTCCTCTCTGTCATGAGAGTTGGCTATATTATTAGAATGCATTTGTTTGATGGACAGTTGTATCTTTCCATTGCAATACAGACAACATAGGAAGAATGAAGTCCAATCAGAACGCATGCCACTTGATTCCTTGCATGTGCCTGGTGCTTGTTGGATAAACATGACTAGCACTAGCGTATGCTTGGGGTTACTCGGTAACACTCATCCTATTTCCCGTAATGGTAGCAAGAAGAGGTTTGGAAATCTCAGCAAGCAAATGGACCCTGTATGCGTCCTGCATCTGTTTTGTGCATGCTTGGATGAAAGGCTAGCACTAGCACATGCTGGGGGTTTACATGGTCACTGATCAAGGCGACCTTTCTGAGTATTCCACATGAAGAAAATGGAAGCCATGTCTGTTTGACTTTCCCTTGCGTCTGTTCTGTGCTGGTACAACATGAGAACTAGCACTAGCATATGCTGGGGGAAGTTGGAAGGCAATTCAACTCTCTCAAGTTCCAGCATGCTTCAATACATTTGGTTGAAACCGAGGTTAAATCGCTGGTATTTGACACGTGCTTGCAAAAGTTGCAGCTAGCACTATCAAATGCTAGGGGTTTTCCAAGGTATTTTCTGCATGGTTGTTCTGTATATTATATCATTTCAGATATTGATGGAGGTGGTCATTCCCCCTGGTATCTGCGTAGTGTTGGCCGGATGCAGCAGCTAGCACTAGCAAATGCTAGGAGGAAAGATCAGCCGGAACCAGCTTCTTTTCTTTGCAGATGACGTTTATTGCAAAACATACCAAGAGGACTAAGTGATTCCTCCCTAAAAGGAAATAGTATGGTTTTGCAGTTTGCTATGAACAAAAGCCCCAAGTGGATTGAATGTGTGCATAGTATGTAATTTTTCACTGTGCCGGACACTAATCCTTCGGCATCATGCTAAGATAATAGGCCCAATCAACAGCTTTTGTCAGGCGATCATCTTGCAGTAGGACACCACTCAACGTGCAGTGACATGTGCAGCTTATTGCCGTGTCAGCGTCTCCTCTCTGTCATGAGAGTTGGCTATATTATTAGAATGCATTTGTTTGATGGACAGTTGTATCTTTCCATTGCAATACAGACAACATAGGAAGAATGAAGTCCAATCAGAACGCATGCCACTTGATTCCTTGCATGTGCCTGGTGCTTGTTGGATAAACATGACTAGCACTAGCGTATGCTTGGGGTTACTCGGTAACACTCATCCTATTTCCCGTAATGGTAGCAAGAAGAGGTTTGGAAATCTCAGCAAGCAAATGGACCATGTATGCGTCCTGCATCTGTTTTGTGCATGCTTGGATGAAAGGCTAGCACTAGCACATGCTGGGGGTTTACATGGTCACTGATCAAGGCGACCTTTCTGAGTATTCCACATGAAGAAAATGGAAGCCATGTCTGTTTGACTTTCCCTTGCGTCTGTTCTGTGCTGGTACAACATGAGAACTAGCACTAGCATATGCTGGGGGAAGTTGGAAGGCAATTCAACTCTCTCAAGTTCCAGCATGCTTCAATACATTTGGTTGAAACCGAGGTTAAATCGCTGGTATTTGACACGTGCTAGCAAAAGTTGCAGCTAGCACTATCAAATGCTAGGGGTTTTCCAAGGTATTTTCTTTAAGGTTGTTCTGTATATTATATCATTTCAGATATTGATGGAGGTGGCCATTCCCCCTGGTATCTGCGTAGTGTTGGCCGGATGCAGCAGCTAGCACTAGCAAATGCTAGGAGGAAAGATCAGCCGGAACCAGCTTCTTTTCTTTGCAGTTGACGTTTATTGCAAAACATACCAAGAGGACTAAGTGATTCCACCCTAAAAGGAAATAGTATGGTTTTGCAGTTTGCTATGACGAAAAGCCCCAAGTGGATTGAATGTGTGCATAGTATGTAATTTTTCACTGTGCCGGACACTAATCCTTCGCCATCATGCTAAGATAATAGGCCCAATCAACAGCTTTTGTCAGGCGATCATCTTGCAGTAGGACACCACTCAACGTGCAGTGACATGTGCAGCTTATTGCCGTGTCAGCGTCTCCTCTCTGTCATGAGAGTTGGCTATATTATTAGAATGCATTTGTTTGATGGACAGTTGTATCTTTCCATTGCAATACAGACAACATAGGAAGAATGAAGTCCAATCAGAACGCATGCCACTTGATTCCTTGCATGTGCCTGGTGCTTGTTGGATAAACATGACTAGCACTAGCGTATGCTTGGGGTTACTCGGTAACACTCATCCTATTTCCCGTAATGGTAGCAAGAAGAGGTTTGGAAATCTCAGCAAGCAAATGGACCCTGTATGCGTCCTGCATCTGTTTTGTGCATGCTTGGATGAAAGGCTAGCACTAGCACATGCTGGGGGTTTACATGGTCACTGATCAAGGCGACCTTTCTGAGTATTCCACATGAAGAAAATGGAAGCCATGTCTGTTTGACTTTCCCTTGCGTCTGTTCTGTGCTGGTACAACATGACAACTAGCACTAGCATATGCTGGGGGAAGTTGGAAGGCAATTCAACTCTCTCAAGTTCCAGCATGCTTCAATACATTTGGTTGAAACCGAGGTTAAATCGCTGGTATTTGACACGTGCTTGCAAAAGTTGCAGCTAGCACTATCAAATGCTAGGGGTTTTCCAAGGTATTTTCTGCAAGGTTGTTCTGTATATTATATCATTTCAGATATTGATGGAGGTGGCCATTCCCCCTGGTATCTGCGTAGTGTTGGCCGGATGCAGCAGCTAGCACTAGCAAATGCTAGGAGGAAAGATCAGCCGGAACCAGCTTCTTTTCTTTGCAGATGACGTTTATTGCAAAACATACCAAGAGGACTAAGTGATTCCACCCTAAAAGGAAATAGTATGGTTTTGCAGTTTGCTATGACGAAAAGCCCCAAGTGGATTGAATGTGTGCATAGTATGTAAGTTTTCACTGTGCCGGACACTAATCCTTCGCCATCATGCTAAGATAATAGGCCCAATCAACAGCTTTTGTCAGGCGATCATCTTGCAGTAGGACACCACTCAACGTGCAGTGACATGTGCAGCTTATTGCCGTGTCAGCGTCTCCTCTCTGTCATGAGAGTTGGCTATATTATTAGAATGCATTTGTTTGATGGACAGTTGTATCTTTCCATTGCAATACAGACAACATAGGAAGAATGAAGTCCAATCAGAACGCATGCCACTTGATTCCTTGCATGTGCCTGGTGCTTGTTGGATAAACATGACTAGCACTAGCGTATGCTTGGGGTTACTCGGTAACACTCATCCTATTTCCCGTAATGGTAGCAAGAGTTTTGGAAATCTCAGCAAGCAAATGGACCATGTATGCGTCCTGCATCTGTTTTGTGCATGCTTGGATGGAAGGCTAGCACTAGCATATGCTGGGGGTTTACATGGTCACTGATCAAGGCGACCTTTCTGAGTATTCCACATGAAGAAAATGGAAGCCATGTCTGTTTGACTTTCCCTTGCGTCTGTTCTGTGCTGGTACAACATGAGAACTAGCACTAGCATATGCTGGGGGAAGTTGGAAGGCAATTCAACTCTCTCAAGTTCCAGCATGCTTCAATACATTTGGTTGAAACCGAGGTTAAATCGCTGGTATTTGACACGTGCTAGCAAAAGTTGCAGCTAGCACTATCAAATGCTAGGGGTTTTCCAAGGTATTTTCTGCAAGGTTGTTCTGTATATTATATCATTTCAGATATTGATGGAGGTGGCCATTCCCCCTGGTATCTGCGTAGTGTTGGCCGGATGCAGCAGCTAGCACTAGCAAATGCTAGGAGGAAAGATCAGCCGGAACCAGCTTCTTTTCTTTGCAGATGACGTTTATTGCAAAACATACCAAGAGGACTAAGTGATTCCACCCTAAAAGGAAATAGTATGGTTTTGCAGTTTGCTATGACGAAAAGCCCCAAGTGGATTGAATGTGTGCATAGTATGTAATTTTTCACTGTGCCGGACACTAATCCTTCGCCATCATGCTAAGATAATAGGCCCAATCAACAGCTTTTGTCAGGCGATCATCTTGCAGTAGGACACCACTCAACGTGCAGTGACATGTGCAGCTTATTGCCGTGTCAGCGTCTCCTCTCTGTCATGAGAGTTGGCTATATTATTAGAATGCATTTATTTGATGGACAGTTGTATCTTTCCATTGCAATACAGACAACATAGGAAGAATGAAGTCCAATCAGAACGCATGCCACTTGATTCTTTGCATGTGCCTGGTGCTTGTTGGATAAACATGACTAGCACTAGCGTATGCTTGGGGTTACTCGGTAACACTCATCCTATTTCCCGTAATGGTAGCAAGAAGAGGTTTGGAAATCTCAGCAAGCAAATGGACCCTGTATGCGTCCTGCATCTGTTTTGTGCATGCTTGGATGAAAGGCTAGCACTAGCACATGCTGGGGGTTTACATGGTCACTGATCAAGGCGACCTTTCTGAGTATTCCACATGAAGAAAATGGAAGCCATGTCTGTTTGACTTTCCCTTGCGTCTGTTCTGTGCTGGTACAACATGAGAACTAGCACTAGCATATGCTGGGGGAAGTTGGAAGGCAATTCAACTCTCTCAAGTTCCAGCATGCTTCAATACATTTGGTTGAAACCGAGGTTAAATCGCTGGTATTTGACACGTGCTTGCAAAAGTTGCAGCTAGCACTATCAAATGCTAGGGGTTTTCCAAGGTATTTTCTGCAAGGTTGTTCTGTATATTATATCATTTCAGATATTGATGGAGGTGGCCATTCCCCCTGGTATCTGCGTAGTGTTGGCCGGATGCAGCAGCTAGCACTAGCAAATGCTAGGAGGAAAGATCAGCCGGAACCAGCTTCTTTTCTTTGCAGATGACGTTTATTGCAAAACATACCAAGAGGACTAAGTGATTCCTCCCTAAAAGGAAATAGTATGGTTTTGCAGTTTGCTATGACGAAAAGCCCCAAGTGGATTGAATGTGTGCATAGTATGTAATTTTTCACTGTGCCGGACACTAATCCTTCGCCATCATGCTAAGATAATAGGCCCAATCAACAGCTTTTGTCAGGCGATCATCTTGCAGTAGGACACCACTCAACGTGCAGTGACATGTGCAGCTTATTGCCGTGTCAGCGTCTCCTCTCTGTCATGAGAGTTGGCTATATTATTAGAATGCATTTGTTTGATGGACAGTTGTATCTTTCCATTGCAATACAGACAACATAGGAAGAATGAAGTCCAATCAGAACGCATGCCACTTGATTCCTTGCATGTGCCTGGTGCTTGTTGGATAAACATGACTAGCACTAGCGTATGCTTGGGGTTACTCGGTAACACTCATCCTATTTCCCGTAATGGTAGCAAGAAGAGGTTTGGAAATCTCAGCAAGCAAATGGACCCTGTATGCGTCCTGCATCTGTTTTGTGCATGCTTGGATGAAAGGCTAGCACTAGCACATGCTGGGGGTTTACATGGTCACTGATCAAGGCGACCTTTCTGAGTATTCCACATGAAGAAAATGGAAGCCATGTCTGTTTGACTTTCCCTTGCGTCTGTTCTGTGCTGGTACAACATGAGAACTAGCACTAGCATATGCTGGGGGAAGTTGGAAGGCAATTCAACTCTCTCAAGTTCCAGCATGCTTCAATACATTTGGTTGAAACCGAGGTTAAATCGCTGGTATTTGACACGTGCTTGCAAAAGTTGCAGCTAGCACTATCAAATGCTAGGGGTTTTCCAAGGTATTTTCTGCAAGGTTGTTCTGTATATTATATCATTTCAGATATTGATGGAGGTGGCCATTCCCCCTGGTATCTGCGTAGTGTTGGCCGGATGCAGCAGCTAGCACTAGCAAATGCTAGGAGGAAAGATCAGCCGGAACCAGCTTCTTTTCTTTGCAGATGACGTTTATTGCAAAACATACCAAGAGGACTAAGTGATTCCACCCTAAAAGGAAATAGTATGGTTTTGCAGTTTGCTATGACGAAAAGCCCCAAGTGGATTGAATGTGTGCATAGTATGTAATTTTTCACTGTGCCGGACACTAATCCTTCGCCATCATGCTAAGATAATAGGCCCAATCAACAGCTTTTGTCAGGCGATCATCTTGCAGTAGGACACCACTCAACGTGCAGTGACATGTGCAGCTTATTGCCGTGTCAGCGTCTCCTCTCTGTCATGAGAGTTGGCTATATTATTAGAATGCATTTGTTTGATGGACAGTTGTATCTTTCCATTGCAATACAGACAACATAGGAAGAATGAAGTCCAATCAGAACGCATGCCACTTGATTCCTTGCATGTGCCTGGTGCTTGTTGGATAAACATGACTAGCACTAGCGTATGCTTGGGGTTACTCGGTAACACTCATCCTATTTCCCGTAATGGTAGCAAGAAGAGGTTTGGAAATCTCAGCAAGCAAATGGACCCTCTATGCGTCCTGCATCTGTTTTGTGCATGCTTGGATGAAAGGCTAGCACTAGCACATGCTGGGGGTTTACATGGTCACTGATCAAGGCGACCTTTCTGAGTATTCCACATGAAGAAAATGGAAGCCATGTCTGTTTGACTTTCCCTTGCGTCTGTTCTGTGCTGGTACAACATGAGAACTAGCACTAGCATATGCTGGGGGAAGTTGGAAGGCAATTCAACTCTCTCAAGTTCCAGCATGCTTCAATACATTTGGTTGAAACCGAGGTTAAATCGCTGGTATTTGACACGTGCTAGCAAAAGTTGCAGCTAGCACTATCAAATGCTAGGGGTTTTCCAAGGTATTTTCTGCAAGGTTGTTCTGTATATTATATCATTTCAGATATTGATGGAGGTGGTCATTCCCCCTGGTATCTGCGTAGTGTTGGCCGGATGCAGCAGCTAGCACTAGCAAATGCTAGGAGGAAAGATCAGCCGGAACCAGCTTCTTTTCTTTGCAGATGACGTTTATTGCAAAACATACCAAGAGGACTAAGTGATTCCTCCCTAAAAGGAAATAGTATGGTTTTGCAGTTTGCTATGAACAAAAGCCCCAAGTGGATTGAATGTGTGCATAGTATGTAATTTTTCACTGTGCCGGACACTAATCCCTCGCCATCATGCTAAGATAATAGGCCCAATCAACAGCTTTTGTCAGGCGATCATCTTGCAGTAGGACACCACTCAACGTGCAGTGACATGTGCAGCTTATTGCCGTGTCAGCGTCTCCTCTCTGTCATGAGAGTTGGCTATATTATTAGAATGCATTTGTTTGATGGACAGTTGTATCTTTCCATTGCAATACAGACAACATAGGAAGAATGAAGTCCAATCAGAACGCATGCCACTTGATTCCTTGCATGTGCCTGGTGCTTGTTGGATAAACATGACTAGCACTAGCGTATGCTTGGGGTTACTCGGTAACACTCATCCTATTTCCCGTAATGGTAGCAAGAGTTTTGGAAATCTCAGCAAGCAAATGGACCATGTATGCGTCCTGCATCTGTTTTGTGCATGCTTGGATGGAAGGCTAGCACTAGCATATGCTGGGGGTTTACATGGTCACTGATCAAGGCGACCTTTCTGAGTATTCCACATGAAGAAAATCCAAGCCATGTCTGTTTGACTTTCCCTTGCGTCTGTTCTGTGCTGGTACAACATGAGAACTAGCACTAGCATATGCTGGGGGAAGTTGGAAGGCAATTCAACTCTCTCAAGTTCCAGCATGCTTCAATACATTTGGTTGAAACCGAGGTTAAATCGCTGGTATTTGACACGTGCTTGCAAAAGTTGCAGCTAGCACTATCAAATGCTAGGGGTTTTCCAAGGTATTTTCTGCAAGGTTGTTCTGTATATTATATCATTTCAGATATTGATGGAGGTGGCCATTCCCCCTGGTATCTGCGTAGAGTTGGCCGGATGCAGCAGCTAGCACTAGCAAATGCTAGGAGGAAAGATCAGCCGGAACCAGCTTCTTTTCTTTGCAGATGACGTTTATTGCAAAACATACCAAGAGGACTAAGTGATTCCACCCTAAAAGGAAATAGTATGGTTTTGCAGTTTGCTGTGACGAAAAGCCCCAAGTGGATTGAATGTGTGCATAGTATGTAATTTTTCACTGTGCCGGACACTAATCCTTTGACATCATGCTAAGATAATAGGCCCAATCAACAGCTTTTGTCAGGCGATCATCTTGCAGTAGGACACCACTCAACGTGCAGTGACATATGCAGCTTATTGCCGTGTCAGCGTCTCCTCTCTGTCATGAGAGTTGGCTATATTATTAGAATGCATTTGTTTGATGGACAGTTGTATCTTTCCATTGCAATACAGACAACATAGGAAGAATGAAGTCCAATCAGAACGCATGCCACTTGATTCCTTGCATGTGCCTGGTGCTTGTTGGATAAACATGACTAGCACTAGCGTATGCTTGGGGTTACTCGGTAACACTCATCCTATTTCCCGTAATGGTAGCAAGAGTTTTGGAAATCTCAGCAAGCAAATGGACCATGTATGCGTCCTGCATCTGTTTTGTGCATGCTTGGATGGAAGGCTAGCACTAGCATATGCTGGGGGTTTACATGGTCACTGATCAAGGCGACCTTTCTGAGTATTCCACATGAAGAAAATGGAAGCCATGTCTGTTTGACTTTCCCTTGCGTCTGTTCTGTGCTGGTACAACATGAGAACTAGCACTAGCATATGCTGGGGGAAGTTGGAAGGCAATTCAACTCTCTCAAGTTCCAGCATGCTTCAATACATTTGGTTGAAACCGAGGTTAAATCGCTGGTATTTGACACGTGCTTGCAAAAGTTGCAGCTAGCACTAGCAAATGCTAGGAGGA
Source organism: Haliotis rufescens (assembly GCF_023055435.1). Classification (NCBI taxonomy): domain Eukaryota; kingdom Metazoa; phylum Mollusca; class Gastropoda; order Lepetellida; family Haliotidae; genus Haliotis; species Haliotis rufescens. The sequence continues at coordinate 406,383 of NW_025963891.1, read as the reverse complement.
AAGATCAGCCGGAACCAGCTTCTTTTCTTTGCAGATGACGTTTATTGCAAAACATACCAAGAGGACTAAGTGATTCCACCCTAAAAGGAAATAGTATGGTTTTGCAGTTTGCTATGACGAAAAGCCCCAAGTGGATTGAATGTGTGCATAGTATGTAATTTTTCACTGTGCCGGACACTAATCCTTCGCCATCATGCTAAGATAATAGGCCCAATCAACAGCTTTTGTCAGGCGATCATCTTGCAGTAGGACACCACTCAACGTGCAGTGACATGTGCAGCTTATTGCCGTGTCAGCGTCTCCTCTCTGTCATGAGAGTTGGCTATATTATTAGAATGCATTTGTTTGATGGACAGTTGTATCTTTCCATTGCAATACAGACAACATAGGAAGAATGAAGTCCAATCAGAACGCATGCCACTTGATTCCTTGCATGTGCCTGGTGCTTGTTGGATAAACATGACTAGCACTAGCGTATGCTTGGGGTTACTCGGTAACACTCATCCTATTTCCCGTAATGGTAGCAAGAAGAGGTTTGGAAATCTCAGCAAGCAAATGGACCCTGTATGCGTCCTGCATCTGTTTTGTGCATGCTTGGATGAAAGGCTAGCACTAGCACATGCTGGGGGTTTACATGGTCACTGATCAAGGCGACCTTTCTGAGTATTCCACATGAAGAAAATGGAAGCCATGTCTGTTTGACTTTCCCTTGCGTCTGTTCTGTGCTGGTACAACATGAGAACTAGCACTAGCATAAGCTGGGGGAAGTTGGAAGGCAATTCAACTCTCTCAAGTTCCAGCATGCTTCAATACATTTGGTTGAAACCGAGGTTAAATCGCTGGTATTTGACACGTGCTTGCAAAAGTTGCAGCTAGCACTATCAAATGCTAGGGGTTTTCCAAGGTATTTTCTGCAAGGTTGTTCTGTATATTATATCATTTCAGATATTGATGGAGGTGGCCATTCCCCCTGGTATCTGCGTAGTGTTGGCCGGATGCAGCAGCTAGCACTAGCAAATGCTAGGAGGAAAGATCAGCCGGAACCAGCTTCTTTTCTTTGCAGATGACGTTTATTGCAAAACATACCAAGAGGACTAAGTGATTCCACCCTAAAAGGAAATAGTATGGTTTTGCAGTTTGCTATGAACAAAAGCCCCAAGTGGATTGAATGTGTGCATAGTATGTAATTTTTCACTGTGCCGGACACTAATCCTTCGCCATCATGCTAAGATAATAGGCCCAATCAACAGCTTTTGTCAGGCGATCATCTTGCAGTAGGACACCACTCAACGTGCAGTGACATGTGCAGCTTATTGCCGTGTCAGCGTCTCCTCTCTGTCATGAGAGTTGGCTATATTATTAGAATGCATTTGTTTGATGGACAGTTGTATCTTTCCATTGCAATACAGACAACATAGGAAGAATGAAGTCCAATCAGAACGCATGCCACTTGATTCTTTGCATGTGCCTGGTGCTTGTTGGATAAACATGACTAGCACTAGCGTATGCTTGGGGTTACTCGGTAACACTCATCCTATTTCCCGTAATGGTAGCAAGAAGAGGTTTGGAAATCTCAGCAAGCAAATGGACCATGTATGCGTCCTGCATCTGTTTTGTGCATGCTTGGATGAAAGGCTAGCACTAGCACATGCTGGGGGTTTACATGGTCACTGATCAAGGCGACCTTTCTGAGTATTCCACATGAAGAAAATCCAAGCCATGTCTGTTTGACTTTCCCTTGCGTCTGTTCTGTGCTGGTACAACATGAGAACTAGCACTAGCATATGCTGGGGGAAGTTGGAAGGCAATTCAACTCTCTCAAGTTCCAGCATGCTTCAATACATTTGGTTGAAACCGAGGTTAAATCGCTGGTATTTGACACGTGCTTGCAAAAGTTGCAGCTAGCACTATCAAATGCTAGGGGTTTTCCAAGGTATTTTCTGCATGGTTGTTCTGTATATTATATCATTTCAGATATTGATGGAGGTGGTCATTCCCCCTGGTATCTGCGTAGAGTTGGCCGGATGCAGCAGCTAGCACTAGCAAATGCTAGGAGGAAAGATCAGCCGGAACCAGCTTCTTTTCTTTGCAGATGACGTTTATTGCAAAACATACCAAGAGGACTAAGTGATTCCTCCCTAAAAGGAAATAGTATGGTTTTGCAGTTTGCTATGAACAAAAGCCCCAAGTGGATTGAATGTGTGCATAGTATGTAATTTTTCACTGTGCCGGACACTAATCCTTCGCCATCATGCTAAGATAATAGGCCCAATCAACAGCTTTTGTCAGGCGATCATCTTGCAGTAGGACACCACTCAACGTGCAGTGACATGTGCAGCTTATTGCCGTGTCAGCGTCTCCTCTCTGTCATGAGAGTTGGCTATATTATTAGAATGCATTTGTTTGATGGACAGTTGTATCTTTCCATTGCAATACAGACAACATAGGAAGAATGAAGTCCAATCAGAACGCATGCCACTTGATTCCTTGCATGTGCCTGGTGCTTGTTGGATAAACATGACTAGCACTAGCGTATGCTTGGGGTTACTCGGTAACACTCATCCTATTTCCCGTAATGGTAGCAAGAGTTTTGGAAATCTCAGCAAGCAAATGGACCATGTATGCGTCCTGCATCTGTTTTGTGCATGCTTGGATGGAAGGCTAGCACTAGCATATGCTGGGGGTTTACATGGTCACTGATCAAGGCGACCTTTCTGAGTATTCCACATGAAGAAAATCCAAGCCATGTCTGTTTGACTTTCCCTTGCGTCTGTTCTGTGCTGGTACAACATGAGAACTAGCACTAGCATATGCTGGGGGAAGTTGGAAGGCAATTCAACTCTCTCAAGTTCCAGCATGCTTCAATACATTTGGTTGAAACCGAGGTTAAATCGCTGGTATTTGACACGTGCTTGCAAAAGTTGCAGCTAGCACTATCAAATGCTAGGGGTTTTCCAAGGTATTTTCTGCAAGGTTGTTCTGTATATTATATCATTTCAGATATTGATGGAGGTGGCCATTCCCCCTGGTATCTGCGTAGTGTTGGCCGGATGCAGCAGCTAGCACTAGCAAATGCTAGGAGGAAAGATCAGCCGGAACCAGCTTCTTTTCTTTGCAGATGACGTTTATTGCAAAACATACCAAGAGGACTAAGTGATTCCTCCCTAAAAGGAAATAGTATGGTTTTGCAGTTTGCTATGACGAAAAGCCCCAAGTGGATTGAATGTGTGCATAGTATGTAATTTTTCACTGTGCCGGACACTAATCCTTTGACATCATGCTAAGATAATAGGCCCAATCAACAGCTTTTGTCAGGCGATCATCTTGCAGTAGGACACCACTCAACGTGCAGTGACATATGCAGCTTATTGCCGTGTCAGCGTCTCCTCTCTGTCATGAGAGTTGGCTATATTATTAGAATGCATTTGTTTGATGGACAGTTGTATCTTTCCATTGCAATACAGACAACATAGGAAGAATGAAGTCCAATCAGAACGCATGCCACTTGATTCCTTGCATGTGCCTGGTGCTTGTTGGATAAACATGACTAGCACTAGCGTATGCTTGGGGTTACTCGGTAACACTCATCCTATTTCCCGTAATGGTAGCAAGAGTTTTGGAAATCTCAGCAAGCAAATGGACCATGTATGCGTCCTGCATCTGTTTTGTGCATGCTTGGATGGAAGGCTAGCACTAGCATATGCTGGGGGTTTACATGGTCACTGATCAAGGCGACCTTTCTGAGTATTCCACATGAAGAAAATGGAAGCCATGTCTGTTTGACTTTCCCTTGCGTCTGTTCTGTGCTGGTACAACATGAGAACTAGCACTAGCATATGCTGGGGGAAGTTGGAAGGCAATTCAACTCTCTCAAGTTCCAGCATGCTTCAATACATTTGGTTGAAACCGAGGTTAAATCGCTGGTATTTGACACGTGCTTGCAAAAGTTGCAGCTAGCACTATCAAATGCTAGGGGTTTTCCAAGGTATTTTCTGCAAGGTTGTTCTGTATATTATATCATTTCAGATATTGATGGAGGTGGCCATTCCCCCTGGTATCTGCGTAGTGTTGGCCGGATGCAGCAGCTAGCACTAGCAAATGCTAGGAGGAAAGATCAGCCGGAACCAGCTTCTTTTCTTTGCAGATGACGTTTATTGCAAAACATACCAAGAGGACTAAGTGATTCCTCCCTAAAAGGAAATAGTATGGTTTTGCAGTTTGCTATGAACAAAAGCCCCAAGTGGATTGAATGTGTGCATAGTATGTAATTTTTCACTGTGCCGGACACTAATCCTTCGCCATCATGCTAAGATAATAGGCCCAATCAACAGCTTTTGTCAGGCGATCATCTTGCAGTAGGACACCACTCAACGTGCAGTGACATGTGCAGCTTATTGCCGTGTCAGCGTCTCCTCTCTGTCATGAGAGTTGGCTATATTATTAGAATGCATTTGTTTGATGGACAGTTGTATCTTTCCATTGCAATACAGACAACATAGGAAGAATGAAGTCCAATCAGAACGCATGCCACTTGATTCCTTGCATGTGCCTGGTGCTTGTTGGATAAACATGACTAGCACTAGCGTATGCTTGGGGTTACTCGGTAACACTCATCCTATTTCCCGTAATGGTAGCAAGAGTTTTGGAAATCTCAGCAAGCAAATGGACCATGTATGCGTCCTGCATCTGTTTTGTGCATGCTTGGATGGAAGGCTAGCACTAGCATATGCTGGGGGTTTACATGGTCACTGATCAAGGCGACCTTTCTGAGTATTCCACATGAAGAAAATGGAAGCCATGTCTGTTTGACTTTCCCTTGCGTCTGTTCTGTGCTGGTACAACATGAGAACTAGCACTAGCATATGCTGGGGGAAGTTGGAAGGCAATTCAACTCTCTCAAGTTCCAGCATGCTTCAATACATTTGGTTGAAACCGAGGTTAAATCGCTGGTATTTGACACGTGCTTGCAAAAGTTGCAGCTAGCACTATCAAATGCTAGGGGTTTTCCAAGGTATTTTCTGCATGGTTGTTCTGTATATTATATCATTTCAGATATTGATGGAGGTGGTCATTCCCCCTGGTATCTGCGTAGTGTTGGCCGGATGCAGCAGCTAGCACTAGCAAATGCTAGGAGGAAAGATCAGCCGGAACCAGCTTCTTTTCTTTGCAGATGACGTTTATTGCAAAACATACCAAGAGGACTAAGTGATTCCACCCTAAAAGGAAATAGTATGGTTTTGCAGTTTGCTGTGACGAAAAGACCCAAGTGGATTGAATGTGTGCATAGTATGTAATTTTTCACTGTGCCGGACACTAATCCTTCGCCATCATGCTAAGATAATAGGCCCAATCAACAGCTTTTGTCAGGCGATCATCTTGCAGTAGGACACCACTCAACGTGCAGTGACATGTGCAGCTTATTGCCGTGTCAGCGTCTCCTCTCTGTCATGAGAGTTGGCTATATTATTAGAATGCATTTGTTTGAAGGACAGTTGTATCTTTCCATTGCAATACAGACAACATAGGAAGAATGAAGTCCAATCAGAACGCATGCCACTTGATTCCTTGCATGTGCCTGGTGCTTGTTGGATAAACATGACTAGCACTAGCGTATGCTTGGGGTTACTCGGTAACACTCATCCTATTTCCCGTAATGGTAGCAAGAAGAGGTTTGGAAATCTCAGCAAGCAAATGGACCCTGTATGCGTCCTGCATCTGTTTTGTGCATGCTTGGATGAAAGGCTAGCACTAGCACATGCTGGGGGTTTACATGGTCACTGATCAAGGCGACCTTTCTGAGTATTCCACATGAAGAAAATCCAAGCCATGTCTGTTTGACTTTCCCTTGCGTCTGTTCTGTGCTGGTACAACATGAGAACTAGCACTAGCATATGCTGGGGGAAGTTGGAAGGCAATTCAACTCTCTCAAGTTCCAGCATGCTTCAATACATTTGGTTGAAACCGAGGTTAAATCGCTGGTATTTGACACGTGCTAGCAAAAGTTGCAGCTAGCACTATCAAATGCTAGGGGTTTTCCAAGGTATTTTCTGCAAGGTTGTTCTGTATATTATATCATTTCAGATATTGATGGAGGTGGCCATTCCCCCTGGTATCTGCGTAGTGTTGGCCGGATGCAGCAGCTAGCACTAGCAAATGCTAGGAGGAAAGATCAGCCGGAACCAGCTTCTTTTCTTTGCAGATGACGTTTATTGCAAAACATACCAAGAGGACTAAGTGATTCCACCCTAAAAGGAAATAGTATGGTTTTGCAGTTTGCTATGACGAAAAGCCCCAAGTGGATTGAATGTGTGCATAGTATGTAATTTTTCACTGTGCCGGACACTAATCCTTCGCCATCATGCTAAGATAATAGGCCCAATCAACAGCTTTTGTCAGGCGATCATCTTGCAGTAGGACACCACTCAACGTGCAGTGACATGTGCAGCTTATTGCCGTGTCAGCGTCTCCTCTCTGTCATGAGAGTTGGCTATATTATTAGAATGCATTTGTTTGATGGACAGTTGTATCTTTCCATTGCAATACAGACAACATAGGAAGAATGAAGTCCAATCAGAACGCATGCCACTTGATTCCTTGCATGTGCCTGGTGCTTGTTGGATAAACATGACTAGCACTAGCGTATGCTTGGGGTTACTCGGTAACACTCATCCTATTTCCCGTAATGGTAGCAAGAGTTTTGGAAATCTCAGCAAGCAAATGGACCATGTATGCGTCCTGCATCTGTTTTGTGCATGCTTGGATGGAAGGCTAGCACTAGCATATGCTGGGGGTTTACATGGTCACTGATCAAGGCGACCTTTCTGAGTATTCCACATGAAGAAAATGGAAGCCATGTCTGTTTGACTTTCCCTTGCGTCTGTTCTGTGCTGGTACAACATGAGAACTAGCACTAGCATATGCTGGGGGAAGTTGGAAGGCAATTCAACTCTCTCAAGTTCCAGCATGCTTCAATACATTTGGTTGAAACCGAGGTTAAATCGCTGGTATTTGACACGTGCTAGCAAAAGTTGCAGCTAGCACTATCAAATGCTAGGGGTTTTCCAAGGTATTTTCTGCAAGGTTGTTCTGTATATTATATCATTTCAGATATTGATGGAGGTGGCCATTCCCCCTGGTATCTGCGTAGTGTTGGCCGGATGCAGCAGCTAGCACTAGCAAATGCTAGGAGGAAAGATCAGCCGGAACCAGCTTCTTTTCTTTGCAGATGACGTTTATTGCAAAACATACCAAGAGGACTAAGTGATTCCACCCTAAAAGGAAATAGTATGGTTTTGCAGTTTGCTATGACGAAAAGCCCCAAGTGGATTGAATGTGTGCATAGTATGTAATTTTTCACTGTGCCGGACACTAATCCTTCGCCATCATGCTAAGATAATAGGCCCAATCAACAGCTTTTGTCAGGCGATCATCTTGCAGTAGGACACCACTCAACGTGCAGTGACATATGCAGCTTATTGCCGTGTCAGCGTCTCCTCTCTGTCATGAGAGTTGGCTATATTATTAGAATGCATTTATTTGATGGACAGTTGTATCTTTCCATTGCAATACAGACAACATAGGAAGAATGAAGTCCAATCAGAACGCATGCCACTTGATTCTTTGCATGTGCCTGGTGCTTGTTGGATAAACATGACTAGCACTAGCGTATGCTTGGGGTTACTCGGTAACACTCATCCTATTTCCCGTAATGGTAGCAAGAAGAGGTTTGGAAATCTCAGCAAGCAAATGGACCATGTATGCGTCCTGCATCTGTTTTGTGCATGCTTGGATGAAAGGCTAGCACTAGCACATGCTGGGGGTTTACATGGTCACTGATCAAGGCGACCTTTCTGAGTATTCCACATGAAGAAAATGGAAGCCATGTCTGTTTGACTTTCCCTTGCGTCTGTTCTGTGCTGGTACAACATGAGAACTAGCACTAGCATATGCTGGGGGAAGTTGGAAGGCAATTCAACTCTCTCAAGTTCCAGCATGCTTCAATACATTTGGTTGAAACCGAGGTTAAATCGCTGGTATTTGACACGTGCTTGCAAAAGTTGCAGCTAGCACTATCAAATGCTAGGGGTTTTCCAAGGTATTTTCTGCAAGGTTGTTCTGTATATTATATCATTTCAGATATTGATGGAGGTGGCCATTCCCCCTGGTATCTGCGTAGTGTTGGCCGGATGCAGCAGCTAGCACTAGCAAATGCTAGGAGGAAAGATCAGCCGGAACCAGCTTCTTTTCTTTGCAGATGACGTTTATTGCAAAACATACCAAGAGGACTAAGTGATTCCACCCTAAAAGGAAATAGTATGGTTTTGCAGTTTGCTGTGACGAAAAGCCCCAAGTGGATTGAATGTGTGCATAGTATGTAATTTTTCACTGTGCCGGACACTAATCCTTTGACATCATGCTAAGATAATAGGCCCAATCAACAGCTTTTGTCAGGCGATCATCTTGCAGTAGGACACCACTCAACGTGCAGTGACATATGCAGCTTATTGCCGTGTCAGCGTCTCCTCTCTGTCATGAGAGTTGGCTATATTATTAGAATGCATTTGTTTGAAGGACAGTTGTATCTTTCCATTGCAATACAGACAACATAGGAAGAATGAAGTCCAATCAGAACGCATGCCACTTGATTCCTTGCATGTGCCTGGTGCTTGTTGGATAAACATGACTAGCACTAGCGTATGCTTGGGGTTACTCGGTAACACTCATCCTATTTCCCGTAATGGTAGCAAGAGTTTTGGAAATCTCAGCAAGCAAATGGACCCTGTATGCGTCCTGCATCTGTTTTGTGCATGCTTGGATGGAAGGCTAGCACTAGCATATGCTGGGGGTTTACATGGTCACTGATCAAGGCGACCTTTCTGAGTATTCCACATGAAGAAAATGGAAGCCATGTCTGTTTGACTTTCCCTTGCGTCTGTTCTGTGCTGGTACAACATGAGAACTAGCACTAGCATATGCTGGGGGAAGTTGGAAGGCAATTCAACTCTCTCAAGTTCCAGCATGCTTCAATACATTTGGTTGAAACCGAGGTTAAATCGCTGGTATTTGACACGTGCTTGCAAAAGTTGCAGCTAGCACTATCAAATGCTAGGGGTTTTCCAAGGTATTTTCTGCAAGGTTGTTCTGTATATTATATCATTTCAGATATTGATGGAGGTGGCCATTCCCCCTGGTATCTGCGTAGTGTTGGCCGGATGCAGCAGCTAGCACTAGCAAATGCTAGGAGGAAAGATCAGCCGGAACCAGCTTCTTTTCTTTGCAGATGACGTTTATTGCAAAACATACCAAGAGGACTAAGTGATTCCACCCTAAAAGGAAATAGTATGGTTTTGCAGTTTGCTATGACGAAAAGCCCCAAGTGGATTGAATGTGTGCATAGTATGTAATTTTTCACTGTGCCGGACACTAATCCTTCGCCATCATGCTAAGATAATAGGCCCAATCAACAGCTTTTGTCAGGCGATCATCTTGCAGTAGGACACCACTCAACGTGCAGTGACATATGCAGCTTATTGCCGTGTCAGCGTCTCCTCTCTGTCATGAGAGTTGGCTATATTATTAGAATGCATTTATTTGATGGACAGTTGTATCTTTCCATTGCAATACAGACAACATAGGAAGAATGAAGTCCAATCAGAACGCATGCCACTTGATTCTTTGCATGTGCCTGGTGCTTGTTGGATAAACATGACTAGCACTAGCGTATGCTTGGGGTTACTCGGTAACACTCATCCTATTTCCCGTAATGGTAGCAAGAAGAGGTTTGGAAATCTCAGCAAGCAAATGAACCATGTATGCGTCCTGCATCTGTTTTGTGCATGCTTGGATGAAAGGCTAGCACTAGCACATGCTGGGGGTTTACATGGTCACTGATCAAGGCGACCTTTCTGAGTATTCCACATGAAGAAAATGGAAGCCATGTCTGTTTGACTTTCCCTTGCGTCTGTTCTGTGCTGGTACAACATGAGAACTAGCACTAGCATATGCTGGGGGAAGTTGGAAGGCAATTCAACTCTCTCAAGTTCCAGCATGCTTCAATACATTTGGTTGAAACCGAGGTTAAATCGCTGGTATTTGACACGTGCTAGCAAAAGTTGCAGCTAGCACTATCAAATGCTAGGGGTTTTCCAAGGTATTTTCTGCAAGGTTGTTCTGTATATTATATCATTTCAGATATTGATGGAGGTGGCCATTCCCCCTGGTATCTGCGTAGTGTTGGCCGGATGCAGCAGCTAGCACTAGCAAATGCTAGGAGGAAAGATCAGCCGGAACCAGCTTCTTTTCTTTGCAGATGACGTTTATTGCAAAACATACCAAGAGGACTAAGTGATTCCACCCTAAAAGGAAATAGTATGGTTTTGCAGTTTGCTATGACGAAAAGCCCCAAGTGGATTGAATGTGTGCATAGTATGTAATTTTTCACTGTGCCGGACACTAATCCTTCGCCATCATGCTAAGATAATAGGCCCAATCAACAGCTTTTGTCAGGCGATCATCTTGCAGTAGGACACCACTCAACGTGCAGTGACATGTGCAGCTTATTGCCGTGTCAGCGTCTCCTCTCTGTCATGAGAGTTGGCTATATTATTAGAATGCATTTGTTTGATGGACAGTTGTATCTTTCCATTGCAATACAGACAACATAGGAAGAATGAAGTCCAATCAGAACGCATGCCACTTGATTCCTTGCATGTGCCTGGTGCTTGTTGGATAAACATGACTAGCACTAGCGTATGCTTGGGGTTACTCGGTAACACTCATCCTATTTCCCGTAATGGTAGCAAGAAGAGGTTTGGAAATCTCAGCAAGGAAATGGACCCTGTATGCGTCCTGCATCTGTTTTGTGCATGCTTGGATGAAAGGCTAGCACTAGCACATGCTGGGGGTTTACATGGTCACTGATCAAGGCGACCTTTCTGAGTATTCCACATGAAGAAAATGGAAGCCATGTCTGTTTGACTTTCCCTTGCGTCTGTTCTGTGCTGGTACAACATGAGAACTAGCACTAGCATATGCTGGGGGAAGTTGGAAGGCAATTCAACTCTCTCAAGTTCCAGCATGCTTCAATACATTTGGTTGAAACCGAGGTTAAATCGCTGGTATTTGACACGTGCTTGCAAAAGTTGCAGCTAGCACTATTAAATGCTAGGGGTTTTCCAAGGTATTTTCTGCAAGGTTGTTCTGTATATTATATCATTTCAGATATTGATGGAGGTGGCCATTCCCCCTGGTATCTGCGTAGTGTTGGCCGGATGCAGCAGCTAGCACTAGCAAATGCTAGGAGGAAAGATCAGCCGGAACCAGCTTCTTTTCTTTGCAGATGACGTTTATTGCAAAACATACCAAGAGGACTAAGTGATTCCACCCTAAAAGGAAATAGTATGGTTTTGCAGTTTGCTGTGACGAAAAGCCCCAAGTGGATTGAATGTGTGCATAGTATGTAATTTTTCACTGTGCCGGACACTAATCCTTTGACATCATGCTAAGATAATAGGCCCAATCAACAGCTTTTGTCAGGCGATCATCTTGCAGTAGGACACCACTCAACGTGCAGTGACATGTGCAGCTTATTGCCGTGTCAGCGTCTCCTCTCTGTCATGAGAGTTGGCTATATTATTAGAATGCATTTGTTTGATGGACAGTTGTATCTTTCCATTGCAATACAGACAACATAGGAAGAATGAAGTCCAATCAGAACGCATGCCACTTGATTCCTTGCATGTGCCTGGTGCTTGTTGGATAAACATGACTAGCACTAGCGTATGCTTGGGGTTACTCGGTAACACTCATCCTATTTCCCGTAATGGTAGCAAGAAGAGGTTTGGAAATCTCAGCAAGCAAATGGACCCTGTATGCGTCCTGCATCTGTTTTGTGCATGCTTGGATGAAAGGCTAGCACTAGCACATGCTGGGGGTTTACATGGTCACTGATCAAGGCGACCTTTCTGAGTATTCCACATGAAGAAAATGGAAGCCATGTCTGTTTGACTTTCCCTTGCGTCTGTTCTGTGCTGGTACAACATGAGAACTAGCACTAGCATATGCTGGGGGAAGTTGGAAGGCAATTCAACTCTCTCAAGTTCCAGCATGCTTCAATACATTTGGTTGAAACCGAGGTTAAATCGCTGGTATTTGACACGTGCTAGCAAAAGTTGCAGCTAGCACTATCAAATGCTAGGGGTTTTCCAAGGTATTTTCTGCAAGGTTGTTCTGTATATTATATCATTTCAGATATTGATGGAGGTGGCCATTCCCCCTGGTATCTGCGTAGTGTTGGCCGGATGCAGCAGCTAGCACTAGCAAATGCTAGGAGGAAAGATCAGCCGGAACCAGCTTCTTTTCTTTGCAGATGACGTTTATTGCAAAACATACCAAGAGGACTAAGTGATTCCACCCTAAAAGGAAATAGTATGGTTTTTGCAGTTTGCTATGACGAAAAGCCCCAAGTGGATTGAATGTGTGCATAGTATGTAATTTTTCACTGTGCCGGACACTAATCCTTCGCCATCATGCTAAGATAATAGGCCCAATCAACAGCTTTTGTCAGGCGATCATCTTGCAGTAGGACACCACTCAACGTGCAGTGACATGTGCAGCTTATTGCCGTGTCAGCGTCTCCTCTCTGTCATGAGAGTTGGCTATATTATTAGAATGCATTTGTTTGATGGACAGTTGTATCTTTCCATTGCAATACAGACAACATAGGAAGAAGGAAGTCCAATCAGAACGCATGCCACTTGATTCCTTGCATGTGCCTGGTGCTTGTTGGATAAACATGACTAGCACTAGCGTATGCTTGGGGTTACTCGGTAACACTCATCCTATTTCCCGTAATGGTAGCAAGAAGAGGTTTGGAAATCTCAGCAAGCAAATGGACCCTGTATGCGTCCTGCATCTGTTTTGTGCATGCTTGGATGAAAGGCTAGCACTAGCACATGCTGGGGGTTTACATGGTCACTGATCAAGGCGACCTTTCTGAGTATTCCACATGAAGAAAATGGAAGCCATGTCTGTTTGACTTTCCCTTGCGTCTGTTCTGTGCTGGTACAACATGAGAACTAGCACTAGCATATGCTGGGGGAAGTTGGAAGGCAATTCAACTCTCTCAAGTTCCAGCATGCTTCAATACATTTGGTTGAAACCGAGGTTAAATCGCTGGTATTTGACACGTGCTTGCAAAAGTTGCAGCTAGCACTATCAAATGCTAGGGGTTTTCCAAGGTATTTTCTGCAAGGTTGTTCTGTATATTATATCATTTCAGATATTGATGGAGGTGGCCATTCCCCCTGGTATCTGCGTAGTGTTGGCCGGATGCAGCAGCTAGCACTAGCAAATGCTAGGAGGAAAGATCAGCCGGAACCAGCTTCTTTTCTTTGCAGATGACGTTTATTGCAAAACATACCAAGAGGACTAAGTGATTCCTCCCTAAAAGGAAATAGTATGGTTTTGCAGTTTGCTATGAACAAAAGCCCCAAGTGGATTGAATGTGTGCATAGTATGTAATTTTTCACTGTGCCGGACACTAATCCTTTGACATCATGCTAAGATAATAGGCCCAATCAACAGCTTTTGTCAGGCGATCATCTTGCAGTAGGACACCACTCAACGTGCAGTGACATGTGCAGCTTATTGCCGTGTCAGCGTCTCCTCTCTGTCATGAGAGTTGGCTATATTATTAGAATGCATTTGTTTGATGGACAGTTGTATCTTTCCATTGCAATACAGACAACATAGGAAGAATGAAGTCCAATCAGAACGCATGCCACTTGATTCTTTGCATGTGCCTGGTGCTTGTTGGATAAACATGACTAGCACTAGCGTATGCTTGGGGTTACTCGGTAACACTCATCCTATTTCCCGTAATGGTAGCAAGAAGAGGTTTGGAAATCTCAGCAAGCAAATGGACCATGTATGCGTCCTGCATCTGTTTTGTGCATGCTTGGATGAAAGGCTAGCACTAGCACATGCTGGTGGTTTACATGGTCACTGATCAAGGCGACCTTTCTGAGTATTCCACATGAAGAAAATGGAAGCCATGTCTGTTTGACTTTCCCTTGCGTCTGTTCTGTGCTGGTACAACATGAGAACTAGCACTAGCATATGCTGGGGGAAGTTGGAAGGCAATTCAACTCTCTCAAGTTCCAGCATGCTTCAATACATTTGGTTGAAACCGAGGTTAAATCGCTGGTATTTGACACGTGCTTGCAAAAGTTGCAGCTAGCACTATCAAATGCTAGGGGTTTTCCAAGGTATTTTCTGCAAGGTTGTTCTGTATATTATATCATTTCAGATATTGATGGAGGTGGCCATTCCCCCTGGTATCTGCGTAGTGTTGGCCGGATGCAGCAGCTAGCACTAGCAAATGCTAGGAGGAAAGATCAGCCGGAACCAGCTTCTTTTCTTTGCAGATGACGTTTATTGCAAAACATACCAAGAGGACTAAGTGATTCCACCCTAAAAGGAAATAGTATGGTTTTGCAGTTTGCTATGAACAAAAGCCCCAAGTGGATTGAATGTGTGCATATTATGTAATTTTTCACTGTGCCGGACACTAATCCTTCGCCATCATGCTAAGATAATAGGCCCAATCAACAGCTTTTGTCAGGCGATCATCTTGCAGTAGGACACCACTCAACGTGCAGTGACATGTGCAGCTTATTGCCGTGTCAGCGTCTCCTCTCTGTCATGAGAGTTGGCTATATTATTAGAATGCATTTGTTTGATGGACAGTTGTATCTTTCCATTGCAATACAGACAACATAGGAAGAATGAAGTCCAATCAGAACGCATGCCACTTGATTCCTTGCATGTGCCTGGTGCTTCTTGGATAAACATGACTAGCACTAGCGTATGCTTGGGGTTACTCGGTAACACTCATCCTATTTCCCGTAATGGTAGCAAGAAGAGGTTTGGAAATCTCAGCAAGCAAATGGACCCTGTATGCGTCCTGCATCTGTTTTGTGCATGCTTGGATGAAAGGCTAGCACTAGCACATGCTGGGGGTTTACATGGTCACTGATCAAGGCGACCTTTCTGAGTATTCCACATGAAGAAAATGGAAGCCATGTCTGTTTGACTTTCCCTTGCGTCTGTTCTGTGCTGGTACAACATGAGAACTAGCACTAGCATATGCTGGGGGAAGTTGGAAGGCAATTCAACTCTCTCAAGTTCCAGCATGCTTCAATACATTTGGTTGAAACCGAGGTTAAATCGCTGGTATTTGACACGTGCTTGCAAAAGTTGCAGCTAGCACTATCAAATGCTAGGGGTTTTCCAAGGTATTTTCTGCAAGGTTGTTCTGTATATTATATCATTTCAGATATTGATGGAGGTGGTCATTCCCCCTGGTATCTGCGTAGTGTTGGCCGGATGCAGCAGCTAGCACTAGCAAATGCTAGGAGGAAAGATCAGCCGGAACCAGCTTCTTTTCTTTGCAGATGACGTTTATTGCAAAACATACCAAGAGGACTAAGTGATTCCACCCTAAAAGGAAATAGTATGGTTTTGCAGTTTGCTATGAACAAAAGCCCCAAGTGGATTGAATGTGTGCATAGTATGTAATTTTTCACTGTGCCGGACACTAATCCTTCGCCATCATGCTAAGATAATAGGCCCAATCAACAGCTTTTGTCAGGCGATCATCTTGCAGTAGGACACCACTCAACGTGCAGTGACATGTGCAGCTTATTGCCGTGTCAGCGTCTCCTCTCTGTCATGAGAGTTGGCTATATTATTAGAATGCATTTGTTTGATGGACAGTTGTATCTTTCCATTGCAATACAGACAACATAGGAAGAATGAAGTCCAATCAGAACGCATGCCACTTGATTCCTTGCATGTGCCTGGTGCTTGTTGGATAAACATGACTAGCACTAGCGTATGCTTGGGGTTACTCGGTAACACTCATCCTATTTCCCGTAATGGTAGCAAGAGTTTTGGAAATCTCAGCAAGCAAATGGACCATGTATGCGTCCTGCATCTGTTTTGTGCATGCTTGGATGGAAGGCTAGCACTAGCATATGCTGGGGGTTTACATGGTCACTGATCAAGGCGACCTTTCTGAGTATTCCACATGAAGAAAATCCAAGCCATGTCTGTTTGACTTTCCCTTGCGTCTGTTCTGTGCTGGTACAACATGAGAACTAGCACTAGCATATGCTGGGGGAAGTTGGAAGGCAATTCAACTCTCTCAAGTTCCAGCATGCTTCAATACATTTGGTTGAAACCGAGGTTAAATCGCTGGTATTTGACACGTGCTTGCAAAAGTTGCAGCTAGCACTATCAAATGCTAGGGGTTTTCCAAGGTATTTTCTGCAAGGTTGTTCTGTATATTATATCATTTCAGATATTGATGGAGGTGGCCATTCCCCCTGGTATCTGCGTAGTGTTGGCCGGATGCAGCAGCTAGCTCTAGCAAATGCTAGGAGGAAAGATCAGCCGGAACCAGCTTCTTTTCTTTGCAGATGACGTTTATTGCAAAACATACCAAGAGGACTAAGTGATTCCACCCTAAAAGGAAATAGTATGGTTTTGCAGTTTGCTGTGACGAAAAGCCCCAAGTGGATTGAATGTGTGCATAGTATGTAATTTTTCACTGTGCCGGACACTAATCCTTTGACATCATGCTAAGATAATAGGCCCAATCAACAGCTTTTGTCAGGCGATCATCTTGCAGTAGGACACCACTCAACGTGCAGTGACATGTGCAGCTTATTGCCGTGTCAGCGTCTCCTCTCTGTCATGAGAGTTGGCTATATTATTAGAATGCATTTGTTTGATGGACAGTTGTATCTTTCCATTGCAATACAGACAACATAGGAAGAATGAAGTCCAATCAGAACGCATGCCACTTGATTCCTTGCATGTGCCTGGTGCTTGTTGGATAAACATGACTAGCACTAGCGTATGCTTGGGGTTACTCGGTAACACTCATCCTATTTCCCGTAATGGTAGCAAGAGTTTTGGAAATCTCAGCAAGCAAATGGACCATGTATGCGTCCTGCATCTGTTTTGTGCATGCTTGGATGGAAGGCTAGCACTAGCATATGCTGGGGGTTTACATGGTCACTGATCAAGGCGACCTTTCTGAGTATTCCACATGAAGAAAATGGAAGCCATGTCTGTTTGACTTTCCCTTGCGTCTGTTCTGTGCTGGTACAACATGAGAACTAGCACTAGCATATGCTGGGGGAAGTTGGAAGGCAATTCAACTCTCTCAAGTTCCAGCATGCTTCAATACATTTGGTTGAAACCGAGGTTAAATCGCTGGTATTTGACACGTGCTTGCAAAAGTTGCAGCTAGCACTATCAAATGCTAGGGGTTTTCCAAGGTATTTTCTGCATGGTTGTTCTGTATATTATATCATTTCAGATATTGATGGAGGTGGTCATTCCCCCTGGTATCTGCGTAGTGTTGGCCGGATGCAGCAGCTAGCACTAACAAATGCTAGGAGGAAAGATCAGCCGGAACCAGCTTCTTTTCTTTGCAGATGACGTTTATTGCAAAACATACCAAGAGGACTAAGTGATTCCACCCTAAAAGGAAATAGTATGGTTTTGCAGTTTGCTGTGACGAAAAGCCCCAAGTGGATTGAATGTGTGCATAGTATGTAATTTTTCACTGTGCCGGACACTAATCCTTTGCCATCATGCTAAGATAATAGGCCCAATCAACAGCTTTTGTCAGGCGATCATCTTGCAGTAGGACACCACTCAACGTGCAGTGACATGTGCAGCTTATTGCCGTGTCAGCGTCTCCTCTCTGTCATGAGAGTTGGCTATATTATTAGAATGCATTTGTTTGATGGACAGTTGTATCTTTCCATTGCAATACAGACAACATAGGAAGAATGAAGTCCAATCAGAACGCATGCCACTTGATTCCTTGCATGTGCCTGGTGCTTGTTGGATAAACATGACTAGCACTAGCGTATGCTTGGGGTTACTCGGTAACACTCATCCTATTTCCCGTAATGGTAGCAAGAAGAGGTTTGGAAATCTCAGCAAGCAAATGGACCCTGTATGCGTCCTGCATCTGTTTTGTGCATGCTTGGATGAAAGGCTAGCACTAGCACATGCTGGGGGTTTACATGGTCACTGATCAAGGCGACCTTTCTGAGTATTCCACATGAAGAAAATCCAATCCATGTCTGTTTGACTTTCCCTTGCGTCTGTTCTGTGCTGGTACAACATGAGAACTAGCACTAGCATATGCTGGGGGAAGTTGGAAGGCAATTCAACTCTCTCAAGTTCCAGCATGCTTCAATACATTTGGTTGAAACCGAGGTTAAATCGCTGGTATTTGACACGTGCTTGCAAAAGTTGCAGCTAGCACTATCAAATGCTAGGGGTTTTCCAAGGTATTTTCTGCAAGGTTGTTCTGTATATTATATCATTTCAGATATTGATGGAGGTGGCCATTCCCCCTGGTATCTGCGTAGTGTTGGCCGGATGCAGCAGCTAGCACTAGCAAATGCTAGGAGGAAAGATCAGCCGGAACCAGCTTCTTTTCTTTGCAGATGACGTTTATTGCAAAACATACCAAGAGGACTAAGTGATTCCACCCTAAAAGGAAATAGTATGGTTTTGCAGTTTGCTATGAACAAAAGCCCCAAGTGGATTGAATGTGTGCATAGTATGTAATTTTTCACTGTGCCGGACACTAATCCTTCGCCATCATGCTAAGATAATAGGCCCAATCAACAGCTTTTGTCAGGCGATCATCTTGCAGTAGGACACCACTCAACGTGCAGTGACATGTGCAGCTTATTGCCGTGTCAGCGTCTCCTCTCTGTCATGAGAGTTGGCTATATTATTAGAATGCATTTGTTTGATGGACAGTTGTATCTTTCCATTGCAATACAGACAACATAGGAAGAATGAAGTCCAATCAGAACGCATGCCACTTGATTCCTTGCATGTGCCTGGTGCTTGTTGGATAAACATGACTAGCACTAGCGTATGCTTGGGGTTACTCGGTAACACTCATCCTATTTCCCGTAATGGTAGCAAGAGTTTTGGAAATCTCAGCAAGCAAATGGACCATGTATGCGTCCTGCATCTGTTTTGTGCATGCTTGGATGGAAGGCTAGCACTAGCATATGCTGGGGGTTTACATGGTCACTGATCAAGGCGACCTTTCTGAGTATTCCACATGAAGAAAATCCAAGCCATGTCTGTTTGACTTTCCCTTGCGTCTGTTCTGTGCTGGTACAACATGAGAACTAACACTAGCATATGCTGGGGGAAGTTGGAAGGCAATTCAACTCTCTCAAGTTCCAGCATGCTTCAATACATTTGGTTGAAACCGAGGTTAAATCGCTGGTATTTGACACGTGCTTGCAAAAGTTGCAGCTAGCACTATCAAATGCTAGGGGTTTTCCAAGGTATTTTCTGCAAGGTTGTTCTGTATATTATATCATTTCAGATATTGATGGAGGTGGCCATTCCCCCTGGTATCTGCGTAGTGTTGGCCGGATGCAGCAGCTAGCACTAGCAAATGCTAGGAGGAAAGATCAGCCGGAACCAGCTTCTTTTCTTTGCAGATGACGTTTATTGCAAAACATACCAAGAGGACTAAGTGATTCCACCCTAAAAGGAAATAGTATGGTTTTGCAGTTTGCTGTGACGAAAAGCCCCAAGTGGATTGAATGTGTGCATAGTATGTAATTTTTCACTGTGCCGGACACTAATCCTTTGACATCATGCTAAGATAATAGGCCCAATCAACAGCTTTTGTCAGGCGATCATCTTGCAGTAGGACACCACTCAACGTGCAGTGACATGTGCAGCTTATTGCCGTGTCAGCGTCTCCTCTCTGTCATGAGAGTTGGCTATATTATTAGAATGCATTTGTTTGATGGACAGTTGTATCTTTCCATTGCAATACAGACAACATAGGAAGAATGAAGTCCAATCAGAACGCATGCCACTTGATTCCTTGCATGTGCCTGGTGCTTGTTGGATAAACATGACTAGCACTAGCGTATGCTTGGGGTTACTCGGTAACACTCATCCTATTTCCCGTAATGGTAGCAAGAGTTTTGGAAATCTCAGCAAGCAAATGGACCCTGTATGCGTCCTGCATCTGTTTTGTGCATGCTTGGATGAAAGGCTAGCACTAGCACATGCTGGGGGTTTACATGGTCACTGATCAAGGCGACCTTTCTGAGTATTCCACATGAAGAAAATCCAATCCATGTCTGTTTGACTTTCCCTTGCGTCTGTTCTGTGCTGGTACAACATGAGAACTAGCACTAGCATATGCTGGGGGAAGTTGGAAGGCAATTCAACTCTCTCAAGTTCCAGCATGCTTCAATACATTTGGTTGAAACCGAGGTTAAATCGCTGGTATTTGACACGTGCTTGCAAAAGTTGCAGCTAGCACTATCAAATGCTAGGGGTTTTCCAAGGTATTTTCTGCAAGGTTGTTCTGTATATTATATCATTTCAGATATTGATGGAGGTGGCCATTCCCCCTGGTATCTGCGTAGTGTTGGCCGGATGCAGCAGCTAGCACTAGCAAATGCTAGGAGGAAAGATCAGCCGGAACCAGCTTCTTTTCTTTGCAGATGACGTTTATTGCAAAACATACCAAGAGGACTAAGTGATTCCACCCTAAAAGGAAATAGTATGGTTTTGCAGTTTGCTATGACGAAAAGCCCCAAGTGGATTGAATGTGTGCATAGTATGTAATTTTTCACTGTGCCGGACACTAATCCTTTGCCATCATGCTAAGATAATAGGCCCAATCAACAGCTTTTGTCAGGCGATCATCTTGCAGTAGGACACCACTCAACGTGCAGTGACATGTGCAATTTAATGCCGTGTCAGCGTCTCCTCTCTGTCATGAGAGTTGGCTATATTATTAGAATGCATTTGTTTGATGGACAGTTGTATCTTTCCATTGCAATACAGACAACATAGGAAGAATGAAGTCCAATCAGAACGCATGCCACTTGATTCCTTGCATGTGCCTGGTGCTTGTTGGATAAACATGACTAGCACTAGCGTATGCTTGGGGTTACTCGGTAACACTCATCCTATTTCCCGTAATGGTAGCAAGAAGAGGTTTGGAAATCTCAGCAAGCAAATGGACCCTGTATGCGTCCTGCATCTGTTTTGTGCATGCTTGGATGAAAGGCTAGCACTAGCACATGCTGGGGGTTTACATGGTCACTGATCAAGGCGACCTTTCTGAGTATTCCACATGAAGAAAATCCAAGCCATGTCTGTTTGACTTTCCCTTGCGTCTGTTCTGTGCTGGTACAACATGAGAACTAACACTAGCATATGCTGGGGGAAGTTGGAAGGCAATTCAACTCTCTCAAGTTCCAGCATGCTTCAATACATTTGGTTGAAACCTAGGTTAAATCGCTGGTATTTGACACGTGCTTGCAAAAGTTGCAGCTAGCACTATCAAATGCTAGGGGTTTTCCAAGGTATTTTCTGCAAGGTTGTTCTGTATATTATATCATTTCAGATATTGATGGAGGTGGCCATTCCCCCTGGTATCTGCGTAGTGTTGGCCGGATGCAGCAGCTAGCACTAGCAAATGCTAGGAGGAAAGATCAGCCGGAACCAGCTTCTTTTCTTTGCAGATGACGTTTATTGCAAAACATACCAAGAGGACTAAGTGATTCCACCCTAAAAGGAAATAGTATGGTTTTGCAGTTTGCTATGACGAAAAGCCCCAAGTGGATTGAATGTGTGCATAGTATGTAATTTTTCACTGTGCCGGACACTAATCCTTCGCCATCATGCTAAGATAATAGGCCCAATCAACAGCTTTTGTCAGGCGATCATCTTGCAGTAGGACACCACTCAACGTGCAGTGACATGTGCAGCTTATTGCCGTGTCAGCGTCTCCTCTCTGTCATGAGAGTTGGCTATATTATTAGAATGCATTTGTTTGATGGACAGTTGTATCTTTCCATTGCAATACAGACAACATAGGAAGAATGAAGTCCAATCAGAACGCATGCCACTTGATTCCTTGCATGTGCCTGGTGCTTGTTGGATAAACATGACTAGCACTAGCGTATGCTTGGGGTTACTCGGTAACACTCATCCTATTTCCCGTAATGGTAGCAAGAAGAGGTTTGGAAATCTCAGCAAGCAAATGGACCCTGTATGCGTCCTGCATCTGTTTTGTGCATGCTTGGATGAAAGGCTAGCACTAGCACATGCTGGGGGTTTACATGGTCACTGATCAAGGCGACCTTTCTGAGTATTCCACATGAAGAAAATCCAAGCCATGTCTGTTTGACTTTCCCTTGCGTCTGTTCTGTGCTGGTACAACATGAGAACTAACACTAGCATATGCTGGGGGAAGTTGGAAGGCAATTCAACTCTCTCAAGTTCCAGCATGCTTCAATACATTTGGTTGAAACCGAGGTTAAATCGCTGGTATTTGACACGTGCTAGCAAAAGTTGCAGCTAGCACTATCAAATGCTAGGGGTTTTCCAAGGTATTTTCTGCAAGGTTGTTCTGTATATTATATCATTTCAGATATTGATGGAGGTGGCCATTCCCCCTGGTATCTGCGTAGTGTTGGCCGGATGCAGCAGCTAGCACTAGCAAATGCTAGGAGGAAAGATCAGCCGGAACCAGCTTCTTTTCTTTGCAGATGACGTTTATTGCAAAACATACCAAGAGGACTAAGTGATTCCACCCTAAAAGGAAATAGTATGGTTTTGCAGTTTGCTATGACGAAAAGCCCCAAGTGGATTGAATGTGTGCATAGTATGTAATTTTTCACTGTGCCGGACACTAATCCTTCGCCATCATGCTAAGATAATAGGCCCAATCAACAGCTTTTGTCAGGCGATCATCTTGCAGTAGGACACCACTCAACGTGCAGTGACATGTGCAGCTTATTGCCGTGTCAGCGTCTCCTCTCTGTCATGAGAGTTGGCTATATTATTAGAATGCATTTGTTTGATGGACAGTTGTATCTTTCCATTGCAATACAGACAACATAGGAAGAATGAAGTCCAATCAGAACGCTTGCCACTTGATTCCTTGCATGTGCCTGGTGCTTGTTGGATAAACATGACTAGCACTAGCGTATGCTTGGGGTTACTCGGTAACACTCATCCTATTTCCCGTAATGGTAGCAAGAAGAGGTTTGGAAATCTCAGCAAGCAAATGGACCCTGTATGCGTCCTGCATCTGTTTTGTGCATGCTTGGATGAAAGGCTAGCACTAGCACATGCTGGGGGTTTACATGGTCACTGATCAAGGCGACCTTTCTGAGTATTCCACATGAAGAAAATCCAAGCCATGTCTGTTTGACTTTCCCTTGCGTCTGTTCTGTGCTGGTACAACATGAGAACTAACACTAGCATATGCTGGGGGAAGTTGGAAGGCAATTCAACTCTCTCAAGTTCCAGCATGCTTCAATACATTTGGTTGAAACCGAGGTTAAATCGCTGGTATTTGACACGTGCTTGCAAAAGTTGCAGCTAGCACTATCAAATGCTAGGGGTTTTCCAAGGTATTTTCTGCAAGGTTGTTCTGTATATTATATCATTTCAGATATTGATGGAGGTGGCCATTCCCCCTGGTATCTTCGTAGTGTTGGCCGGATGCAGCAGCTAGCACTAGCAAATGCTAGGAGGAAAGATCAGCCGGAACCAGCTTCTTTTCTTTGCAGATGACGTTTATTGCAAAACATACCAAGAGGACTAAGTGATTCCACCCTAAAAGGAAATAGTATGGTTTTGCAGTTTGCTATGACGAAAAGCCCCAAGTGGATTGAATGTGTGCATAGTATGTAATTTTTCACTGTGCCGGACACTAATCCTTTGCCATCATGCTAAGATAATAGGCCCAATCAACAGCTTTTGTCAGGCGATCATCTTGCAGTAGGACACCACTCAACGTGCAGTGACATGTGCAGCTTATTGCCGTGTCAGCGTCTCCTCTCTGTCATGAGAGTTGGCTATATTATTAGAATGCATTTGTTTGATGGACAGTTGTATCTTTCCATTGCAATACAGACAACATATGAAGAATGAAGTCCAATCAGAACGCATGCCACTTGATTCCTTGCATGTGCCTGGTGCTTGTTGGATAAACATGACTAGCACTAGCGTATGCTTGGGGTTACTCGGTAACACTCATCCTATTTCCCGTAATGGTAGCAAGAAGAGGTTTGGAAATCTCAGCAAGCAAATGGACCCTGTATGCGTCCTGCATCTGTTTTGTGCATGCTTGGATGAAAGGCTAGCACTAGCACATGCTGGGGGTTTACATGGTCACTGATCAAGGCGACCTTTCTGAGTATTCCACATGAAGAAAATCCAATCCATGTCTGTTTGACTTTCCCTTGCGTCTGTTCTGTGCTGGTACAACATGAGAACTAGCACTAGCATATGCTGGGGGAAGTTGGAAGGCAATTCAACTCTCTCAAGTTCCAGCATGCTTCAATACATTTGGTTGAAACCGAGGTTAAATCGCTGGTATTTGACACGTGCTTGCAAAAGTTGCAGCTAGCACTATCAAATGCTAGGGGTTTTCCAAGGTATTTTCTGCAAGGTTGTTCTGTATATTATATCATTTCAGATATTGATGGAGGTGGCCATTCCCCCTGGTATCTGCGTAGTGTTGGCCGGATGCAGCAGCTAGCACTAGCAAATGCTAGGAGGAAAGATCAGCCGGAACCAGCTTCTTTTCTTTGCAGATGACGTTTATTGCAAAACATACCAAGAGGACTAAGTGATTCCACCCTAAAAGGAAATAGTATGGTTTTGCAGTTTGCTATGACGAAAAGCCCCAAGTGGATTGAATGTGTGCATAGTATGTAATTTTTCACTGTGCCGGACACTAATCCTTCGCCATCATGCTAAGATAATAGGCCCAATCAACAGCTTTTGTCAGGCGATCATCTTGCAGTAGGACACCACTCAACGTGCAGTGACATGTGCAATTTAATGCCGTGTCAGCGTCTCCTCTCTGTCATGAGAGTTGGCTATATTATTAGAATGCATTTGTTTGATGGACAGTTGTATCTTTCCATTGCAATACAGACAACATAGGAAGAATGAAGTCCAATCAGAACGCATGCCACTTGATTCCTTGCATGTGCCTGGTGCTTGTTGGATAAACATGACTAGCACTAGCGTATGCTTGGGGTTACTCGGTAACACTCATCCTATTTCCCGTAATGGTAGCAAGAAGAGGTTTGGAAATCTCAGCAAGCAAATGGACCCTGTATGCGTCCTGCATCTGTTTTGTGCATGCTTGGATGAAAGGCTAGCACTAGCACATGCTGGGGGTTTACATGGTCACTGATCAAGGCGACCTTTCTGAGTATTCCACATGAAGAAAATCCAAGCCATGTCTGTTTGACTTTCCCTTGCGTCTGTTCTGTGCTGGTACAACATGAGAACTAACACTAGCATATGCTGGGGGAAGTTGGAAGGCAATTCAACTCTCTCAAGTTCCAGCATGCTTCAATACATTTGGTTGAAACCTAGGTTAAATCGCTGGTATTTGACACGTGCTTGCAAAAGTTGCAGCTAGCACTATCAAATGCTAGGGGTTTTCCAAGGTATTTTCTGCAAGGTTGTTCTGTATATTATATCATTTCAGATATTGATGGAGGTGGCCATTCCCCCTGGTATCTGCGTAGTGTTGGCCGGATGCAGCAGCTAGCACTAGCAAATGCTAGGAGGAAAGATCAGCCGGAACCAGCTTCTTTTCTTTGCAGATGACGTTTATTGCAAAACATACCAAGAGGACTAAGTGATTCCACCCTAAAAGGAAATAGTATGGTTTTGCAGTTTGCTATGACGAAAAGCCCCAAGTGGATTGAATGTGTGCATAGTATGTAATTTTTCACTGTGCCGGACACTAATCCTTCGCCATCATGCTAAGATAATAGGCCCAATCAACAGCTTTTGTCAGGCGATCATCTTGCAGTAGGACACCACTCAACGTGCAGTGACATGTGCAGCTTATTGCCGTGTCAGCGTCTCCTCTCTGTTATGAGAGTTGGCTATATTATTAGAATGCATTTGTTTGATGGACAGTTGTATCTTTCCATTGCAATACAGACAACATAGGAAGAATGAAGTCCAATCAGAACGCATGCCACTTGATTCCTTGCATGTGCCTGGTGCTTGTTGGATAAACATGACTAGCACTAGCGTATGCTTGGGGTTACTCGGTAACACTCATCCTATTTCCCGTAATGGTAGCAAGAAGAGGTTTGGAAATCTCAGCAAGCAAATGGACCCTGTATGCGTCCTGCATCTGTTTTGTGCATGCTTGGATGAAAGGCTAGCACTAGCACATGCTGGGGGTTTACATGGTCACTGATCAAGGCGACCTTTCTGAGTATTCCACATGAAGAAAATCCAATCCATGTCTGTTTGACTTTCCCTTGCGTCTGTTCTGTGCTGGTACAACATGAGAACTAACACTAGCATATGCTGGGGGAAGTTGGAAGGCAATTCAACTCTCTCAAGTTCCAGCATGCTTCAATACATTTGGTTGAAACCGAGGTTAAATCGCTGGTATTTGACACGTGCTTGCAAAAGTTGCAGCTAGCACTATCAAATGCTAGGGGTTTTCCAAGGTATTTTCTGCAAGGTTGTTCTGTATATTATATCATTTCAGATATTGATGGAGGTGGCCATTCCCCCTGGTATCTGCGTAGTGTTGGCCGGATGCAGCAGCTAGCACTAGCAAATGCTAGGAGGAAAGATCAGCCGGAACCAGCTTCTTTTCTTTGCAGATGACGTTTATTGCAAAACATACCAAGAGGACTAAGTGATTCCACCCTAAAAGGAAATAGTATGGTTTTGCAGTTTGCTATGACGAAAAGCCCCAAGTGGATTGAATGTGTGCATAGTATGTAATTTTTCACTGTGCCGGACACTAATCCTTCGCCATCATGCTAAGATAATAGGCCCAATCAACAGCTTTTGTCAGGCGATCATCTTGCAGTAGGACACCACTCAACGTGCAGTGACATGTGCAGCTTATTGCCGTGTCAGCGTCTCCTCTCTGTTATGAGAGTTGGCTATATTATTAGAATGCATTTGTTTGATGGACAGTTGTATCTTTCCATTGCAATACAGACAACATAGGAAGAATGAAGTCCAATCAGAACGCATGCCACTTGATTCCTTGCATGTGCCTGGTGCTTGTTGGATAAACATGACTAGCACTAGCGTATGCTTGGGGTTACTCGGTAACACTCATCCTATTTCCCGTAATGGTAGCAAGAAGAGGTTTGGAAATCTCAGCAAGCAAATGGACCCTGTATGCGTCCTGCATCTGTTTTGTGCATGCTTGGATGAAAGGCTAGCACTAGCACATGCTGGGGGTTTACATGGTCACTGATCAAGGCGACCTTTCTGAGTATTCCACATGAAGAAAATCCAATCCATGTCTGTTTGACTTTCCCTTGCGTCTGTTCTGTGCTGGTACAACATGAGAACTAACACTAGCATATGCTGGGGGAAGTTGGAAGGCAATTCAACTCTCTCAAGTTCCAGCATGCTTCAATACATTTGGTTGAAACCGAGGTTAAATCGCTGGTATTTGACACGTGCTTGCAAAAGTTGCAGCTAGCACTATCAAATGCTAGGGGTTTTCCAAGGTATTTTCTGCAAGGTTGTTCTGTATATTATATCATTTCAGATATTGATGGAGGTGGCCATTCCCCCTGGTATCTGCGTAGTGTTGGCCGGATGCAGCAGCTAGCACTAGCAAATGCTAGGAGGAAAGATCAGCCGGAACCAGCTTCTTTTCTTTGCAGATGACGTTTATTGCAAAACATACCAAGAGGACTAAGTGATTCCACCCTAAAAGGAAATAGTATGGTTTTGCAGTTTGCTATGACGAAAAGCCCCAAGTGGATTGAATGTGTGCATAGTATGTAATTTTTCACTGTGCCGGACACTCATCCTTCGCCATCATGCTAAGATAATAGGCCCAATCAACAGCTTTTGTCAGGCGATCATCTTGCAGTAGGACACCACTCAACGTGCAGTGACATGTGCAGCTTATTGCCGTGTCAGCGTCTCCTCTCTGTCATGAGAGTTGGCTATATTATTAGAATGCATTTGTTTGATGGACAGTTGTATCTTTCCATTGCAATACAGACAACATAGGAAGAATGAAATCCAATAAGAACGCATGCCACTTGATTCCTTGCATGTGCCTGGTGCTTGTTGGATAAACATGACTAGCACTAGCGTATGCTTGGGGTTACTCGGTAACACTCATCCTATTTCCCGTAATGGTAGCAAGAGTTTTGGAAATCTCAGCAAGCAAATGGACCATGTATGCGTCCTGCATCTGTTTTGTGCATGCTTGGATGGAAGGCTAGCACTAGCATATGCTGGGGGTTTACATGGTCACTGATCAAGGCGACCTTTCTGAGTATTCCACATGAAGAAAATCCAATCCATGTCTGTTTGACTTTCCCTTGCGTCTGTTCTGTGCTGGTACAACATGAGAACTAGCACTAGCATATGCTGGGGGAAGTTGGAAGGCAATTCAACTCTCTCAAGTTCCAGCATGCTTCAATACATTTGGTTGAAACCGAGGTTAAATCGCTGGTATTTGACACGTGCTTGCAAAAGTTGCAGCTAGCACTATCAAATGCTAGGGGTTTTCCAAGGTATTTTCTGCAAGGTTGTTCTGTATATTATATCATTTCAGATATTGATTGAGGTGGTCATTGCCCCTGGTATCTGCGTAGTGTTGGCCGGATGCAGCAGCTAGCACTAGCAAATGCTAGGAGGAAAGATCAGCCGGAACCAGCTTCTTTTCTTTGCAGATGACGTTTATTGCAAAACATACCAAGAGGACTAAGTGATTCCACCCTAAAAGGAAATAGTATGGTTTTGCAGTTTGCTATGACGAAAAGCCCCAAGTGGATTGAATGTGTGCATAGTATGTAATTTTTCACTGTGCCGGACACTAATCCTTCGCCATCATGCTAAGATAATAGGCCCAATCAACAGCTTTTGTCAGGCGATCATCTTGCAGTAGGACACCACTCAACGTGCAGTGACATGTGCAGCTTATTGCCGTGTCAGCGTCTCCTCTCTGTCATGAGAGTTGGCTATATTATTAGAATGCATTTGTTTGATGGACAGTTGTATCTTTCCATTGCAATACAGACAACATAGGAAGAATGAAGTCCAATCAGAACGCATGCCACTTGATTCCTTGCATGTGCCTGGTGCTTGTTGGATAAACATGACTAGCACTAGCGTATGCTTGGGGTTACTCGGTAACACTCATCCTATTTCCCGTAATGGTAGCAAGAAGAGGTTTGGAAATCTCAGCAAGCAAATGGACCCTGTATGCGTCCTGCATCTGTTTTGTGCATGCTTGGATGAAAGGCTAGCACTAGCACATGCTGGGGGTTTACATGGTCACTGATCAAGGCGACCTTTCTGAGTATTCCACATGAAGAAAATGGAAGCCATGTCTGTTTGACTTTCCCTTGCGTCTGTTCTGTGCTGGTACAACATGAGAACTAGCACTAGCATATGCTGGGGGAAGTTGGAAGGCAATTCAACTCTCTCAAGTTCCAGCATGCTTCAATACATTTGGTTGAAACCGAGGTTAAATCGCTGGTATTTGACACGTGCTTGCAAAAGTTGCAGCTAGCACTATCAAATGCTAGGGGTTTTCCAAGGTATTTTCTGCATGGTTGTTCTGTATATTATATCATTTCAGATATTGATGGAGGTGGTCATTCCCCCTGGTATCTGCGTAGTGTTGGCCGGATGCAGCAGCTAGCACTAGCAAATGCTAGGAGGAAAGATCAGCCGGAACCAGCTTCTTTTCTTTGCAGATGACGTTTATTGCAAAACATACCAAGAGGACTAAGTGATTCCTCCCTAAAAGGAAATAGTATGGTTTTGCAGTTTGCTATGAACAAAAGCCCCAAGTGGATTGAATGTGTGCATAGTATGTAATTTTTCACTGTGCCGGACACTAATCCTTCGCCATCATGCTAAGATAATAGGCCCAATCAACAGCTTTTGTCAGGCGATCATCTTGCAGTAGGACACCACTCAACGTGCAGTGACATGTGCAGCTTATTGCCGTGTCAGCGTCTCCTCTCTGTCATGAGAGTTGGCTATATTATTAGAATGCATTTGTTTGATGGACAGTTGTATCTTTCCATTGCAATACAGACAACATAGGAAGAATGAAGTCCAATCAGAACGCATGTCACTTGATTCTTTGCATGTGCCTGGTGCTTGTTGGATAAACATGACTAGCACTAGCGTATGCTTGGGGTTACTCGGTAACACTCATCCTATTTCCCGTAATGGTAGCAAGAAGAGGTTTGGAAATCTCAGCAAGCAAATGGACCATGTATGCGTCCTGCATCTGTTTTGTGCATGCTTGGATGAAAGGCTAGCACTAGCACATACTGGGGGTTTACATGGTCACTGATCAAGGCGACCTTTCTGAGTATTCCACATGAAGAAAATGGAAGCCATGTCTGTTTGACTTTCCCTTGCGTCTGTTCTGTGCTGGTACAACATGAGAACTAGCACTAGCATATGCTGGGGGAAGTTGGAAGGCAATTCAACTCTCTCAAGTTCCAGCATGCTTCAATACATTTGGTTGAAACCGAGGTTAAATCGCTGGTATTTGACACGTGCTAGCAAAAGTTGCAGCTAGCACTATCAAATGCTAGGGGTTTTCCAAGGTATTTTCTGCAAGGTTGTTCTGTATATTATATCATTTCAGATATTGATGGAGGTGGCCATTCCCCCTGGTATCTGCGTAGTGTTGGCCGGATGCAGCAGCTAGCACTAGCAAATGCTAGGAGGAAAGATCAGCCGGAACCAGCTTCTTTTCTTTGCAGATGACGTTTATTGCAAAACATACCAAGAGGACTAAGTGATTCCACCCTAAAAGGAAATAGTATGGTTTTGCAGTTTGCTGTGACGAAAAGCCCCAAGTGGATTGAATGTGTGCATAGTATGTAATTTTTCACTGTGCCGGACACTAATCCTTCGCCATCATGCTAAGATAATAGGCCCAATCAACAGCTTTTGTCAGGCGATCATCTTGCAGTAGGACACCACTCAACGTGCAGTGACATGTGCAGCTTATTGCCGTGTCAGCGTCTCCTCTCTGTCATGAGAGTTGGCTATATTATTAGAATGCATTTGTTTGATGGACAGTTGTATCTTTCCATTGCAATACAGACAACATAGGAAGAATGAAGTCCAATCAGAACGCATGCCACTTGATTCCTTGCATGTGCCTGGTGCTTGTTGGATAAACATGACTAGCACTAGCGTATGCTTGGGGTTACTCGGTAACACTCATCCTATTTCCCGTAATGGTAGCAAGAGTTTTGGAAATCTCAGCAAGCAAATGGACCATGTATGCGTCCTGCATCTGTTTTGTGCATGCTTGGATGGAAGGCTAGCACTAGCATATGCTGGGGGTTTACATGGTCACTGATCAAGGCGACCTTTCTGAGTATTCCACATGAAGAAAATGGAAGCCATGTCTGTTTGACTTTCCCTTGCGTCTGTTCTGTGCTGGTACAACATGAGAACTAGCACTAGCATATGCTGGGGGAAGTTGGAAGGCAATTCAACTCTCTCAAGTTCCAGCATGCTTCAATACATTTGGTTGAAACCGAGGTTAAATCGCTGGTATTTGACACGTGCTAGCAAAAGTTGCAGCTAGCACTATCAAATGCTAGGGGTTTTCCAAGGTATTTTCTGCAAGGTTGTTCTGTATATTATATCATTTCAGATATTGATGGAGGTGGCCATTCCCCCTGGTATCTGCGTAGTGTTGGCCGGATGCAGCAGCTAGCACTAGCAAATGCTAGGAGGAAAGATCAGCCGGAACCAGCTTCTTTTCTTTGCAGATGACGTTTATTGCAAAACATACCAAGAGGACTAAGTGATTCCACCCTAAAAGGAAATAGTATGGTTTTGCAGTTTGCTATGACGAAAAGCCCCAAGTGGATTGAATGTGTGCATAGTATGTAATTTTTCACTGTGCCGGACACTAATCCTTCGCCATCATGCTAAGATAATAGGCCCAATCAACAGCTTTTGTCAGGCGATCATCTTGCAGTAGGACACCACTCAACGTGCAGTGACATGTGCAGCTTATTGCCGTGTCAGCGTCTCCTCTCTGTCATGAGAGTTGGCTATATTATTAGAATGCATTTATTTGATGGACAGTTGTATCTTTCCATTGCAATACAGACAACATAGGAAGAATGAAGTCCAATCAGAACGCATGCCACTTGATTCTTTGCATGTGCCTGGTGCTTGTTGGATAAACATGACTAGCACTAGCGTATGCTTGGGGTTACTCGGTAACACTCATCCTATTTCCCGTAATGGTAGCAAGAAGAGGTTTGGAAATCTCAGCAAGCAAATGGACCCTGTATGCGTCCTGCATCTGTTTTGTGCATGCTTGGATGAAAGGCTAGCACTAGCACATGCTGGGGGTTTACATGGTCACTGATCAAGGCGACCTTTCTGAGTATTCCACATGAAGAAAATGGAAGCCATGTCTGTTTGACTTTCCCTTGCGTCTGTTCTGTGCTGGTACAACATGAGAACTAGCACTAGCATATGCTGGGGGAAGTTGGAAGGCAATTCAACTCTCTCAAGTTCCAGCATGCTTCAATACATTTGGTTGAAACCGAGGTTAAATCGCTGGTATTTGACACGTGCTTGCAAAAGTTGCAGCTAGCACTATCAAATGCTAGGGGTTTTCCAAGGTATTTTCTGCAAGGTTGTTCTGTATATTATATCATTTCAGATATTGATGGAGGTGGCCATTCCCCCTGGTATCTGCGTAGTGTTGGCCGGATGCAGCAGCTAGCACTAGCAAATGCTAGGAGGAAAGATCAGCCGGAACCAGCTTCTTTTCTTTGCAGATGACGTTTATTGCAAAACATACCAAGAGGACTAAGTGATTCCACCCTAAAAGGAAATAGTATGGTTTTGCAGTTTGCTATGACGAAAAGCCCCAAGTGGATTGAATGTGTGCATAGTATGTAATTTTTCACTGTGCCGGACACTAATCCTTCGCCATCATGCTAAGATAATAGGCCCAATCAACAGCTTTTGTCAGGCGATCATCTTGCAGTAGGACACCACTCAACGTGCAGTGACATGTGCAGCTTATTGCCGTGTCAGCGTCTCCTCTCTGTCATGAGAGTTGGCTATATTATTAGAATGCATTTGTTTGATGGACAGTTGTATCTTTCCATTGCAATACAGACAACATAGGAAGAATGAAGTCCAATCAGAACGCATGCCACTTGATTCCTTGCATGTGCCTGGTGCTTGTTGGATAAACATGACTAGCACTAGCGTATGCTTGGGGTTACTCGGTAACACTCATCCTATTTCCCGTAATGGTAGCAAGAAGAGGTTTGGAAATCTCAGCAAGCAAATGGACCCTGTATGCGTCCTGCATCTGTTTTGTGCATGCTTGGATGAAAGGCTAGCACTAGCACATGCTGGGGGTTTACATGGTCACTGATCAAGGCGACCTTTCTGAGTATTCCACATGAAGAAAATGGAAGCCATGTCTGTTTGACTTTCCCTTGCGTCTGTTCTGTGCTGGTACAACATGAGAACTAGCACTAGCATATGCTGGGGGAAGTTGGAAGGCAATTCAACTCTCTCAAGTTCCAGCATGCTTCAATACATTTGGTTGAAACCGAGGTTAAATCGCTGGTATTTGACACGTGCTTGCAAAAGTTGCAGCTAGCACTATCAAATGCTAGGGGTTTTCCAAGGTATTTTCTGCAAGGTTGTTCTGTATATTATATCATTTCAGATATTGATGGAGGTGGCCATTCCCCCTGGTATCTGCGTAGTGTTGGCCGGATGCAGCAGCTAGCACTAGCAAATGCTAGGAGGAAAGATCAGCCGGAACCAGCTTCTTTTCTTTGCAGATGACGTTTATTGCAAAACATACCAAGAGGACTAAGTGATTCCACCCTAAAAGGAAATAGTATGGTTTTGCAGTTTGCTATGACGAAAAGCCCCAAGTGGATTGAATGTGTGCATAGTATGTAATTTTTCACTGTGCCGGACACTAATCCTTCGCCATCATGCTAAGATAATAGGCCCAATCAACAGCTTTTGTCAGGCGATCATCTTGCAGTAGGACACCACTCAACGTGCAGTGACATGTGCAGCTTATTGCCGT
Organism: Haliotis rufescens; assembly: GCF_023055435.1. Taxonomy (NCBI): domain Eukaryota; kingdom Metazoa; phylum Mollusca; class Gastropoda; order Lepetellida; family Haliotidae; genus Haliotis; species Haliotis rufescens. Next base: position 372,167 of record NW_025963891.1, on the reverse strand, counting down.
GTCAGCGTCTCCTCTCTGTCATGAGAGTTGGCTATATTATTAGAATGCATTTGTTTGATGGACAGTTGTATCTTTCCATTGCAATACAGACAACATAGGAAGAATGAAGTCCAATCAGAACGCATGCCACTTGATTCCTTGCATGTGCCTGGTGCTTGTTGGATAAACATGACTAGCACTAGCGTATGCTTGGGGTTACTCGGTAACACTCATCCTATTTCCCGTAATGGTAGCAAGAAGAAGTTTGGAAATCTCAGCAAGCAAATGGACCCTGTATGCGTCCTGCATCTGTTTTGTGCATGCTTGGATGAAAGGCTAGCACTAGCACATGCTGGGGGTTTACATGGTCACTGATCAAGGCGACCTTTCTGAGTATTCCACATGAAGAAAATGGAAGCCATGTCTGTTTGACTTTCCCTTGCGTCTGTTCTGTGCTGGTACAACATGAGAACTAGCACTAGCATATGCTGGGGGAAGTTGGAAGGCAATTCAACTCTCTCAAGTTCCAGCATGCTTCAATACATTTGGTTGAAACCGAGGTTAAATCGCTGGTATTTGACACGTGCTTGCAAAAGTTGCAGCTAGCACTATCAAATGCTAGGGGTTTTCCAAGGTATTTTCTGCAAGGTTGTTCTGTATATTATATCATTTCAGATATTGATGGAGGTGGCCATTCCCCCTGGTATCTGCGTAGTGTTGGCCGGATGCAGCAGCTAGCACTAGCAAATGCTAGGAGGAAAGATCAGCCGGAACCAGCTTCTTTTCTTTGCAGATGACGTTTATTGCAAAACATACCAAGAGGACTAAGTGATTCCACCCTAAAAGGAAATAGTATGGTTTTGCAGTTTGCTATGACGAAAAGCCCCAAGTGGATTGAATGTGTGCATAGTATGTAATTTTTCACTGTGCCGGACACTAATCCTTCGCCATCATGCTAAGATAATAGGCCCAATCAACAGCTTTTGTCAGGCGATCATCTTGCAGTAGGACACCACTCAACGTGCAGTGACATGTGCAGCTTATTGCCGTGTCAGCGTCTCCTCTCTGTCATGAGAGTTGGCTATATTATTAGAATGCATTTGTTTGATGGACAGTTGTATCTTTCCATTGCAATACAGACAACATAGGAAGAATGAAGTCCAATCAGAACGCATGCCACTTGATTCCTTGCATGTGCCTGGTGCTTGTTGGATAAACATGACTAGCACTAGCGTATGCTTGGGGTTACTCGGTAACACTCATCCTATTTCCCGTAATGGTAGCAAGAAGAGGTTTGGAAATCTCAGCAAGCAAATGGACCCTGTATGCGTCCTGCATCTGTTTTGTGCATGCTTGGATGAAAGGCTAGCACTAGCACATGCTGGGGGTTTACATGGTCACTGATCAAGGCGACCTTTCTGAGTATTCCACATGAAGAAAATCCAATCCATGTCTGTTTGACTTTCCCTTGCGTCTGTTCTGTGCTGGTACAACATGAGAACTAGCACTAGCATATGCTGGGGGAAGTTGGAAGGCAATTCAACTCTCTCAAGTTCCAGCATGCTTCAATACATTTGGTTGAAACCGAGGTTAAATCGCTGGTATTTGACACGTGCTAGCAAAAGTTGCAGCTAGCACTATCAAATGCTAGGGGTTTTCCAAGGTATTTTCTGCAAGGTTGTTCTGTATATTATATCATTTCAGATATTGATGGAGGTGGTCATTCCCCCTGGTATCTGCGTAGTGTTGGCCGGATGCAGCAGCTAGCACTAGCAAATGCTAGGAGGAAAGATCAGCCGGAACCAGCTTCTTTTCTTTGCAGATGACGTTTATTGCAAAACATACCAAGAGGACTAAGTGATTCCACCCTAAAAGGAAATAGTATGGTTTTGCAGTTTGCTATGAACAAAAGCCCCAAGTGGATTGAATGTGTGCATAGTATGTAATTTTTCACTGTGCCGGACACTAATCCTTCGCCATCATGCTAAGATAATAGGCCCAATCAACAGCTTTTGTCAGGCGATCATCTTGCAGTAGGACACCACTCAACGTGCAGTGACATGTGCAGCTTATTGCCGTGTCAGCGTCTCCTCTCTGTCATGAGAGTTGGCTATATTATTAGAATGCATTTGTTTGATGGACAGTTGTATCTTTCCATTGCAATACAGACAACATAGGAAGAATGAAGTCCAATCAGAACGCATGCCACTTGATTCTTTGCATGTGCCTGGTGCTTGTTGGATAAACATGACTAGCACTAGCGTATGCTTGGGGTTACTCGGTAACACTCATCCTATTTCCCGTAATGGTAGCAAGAAGAGGTTTGGAAATCTCAGCAAGCAAATGGACCCTGTATGCGTCCTGCATCTGTTTTGTGCATGCTTGGATGAAAGGCTAGCACTAGCACATGCTGGGGGTTTACATGGTCACTGATCAAGGCGACCTTTCTGAGTATTCCACATGAAGAAAATCCAAGCCATGTCTGTTTGACTTTCCCTTGCGTCTGTTCTGTGCTGGTACAACATGAGAACTAGCACTAGCATATGCTGGGGGAAGTTGGAAGGCAATTCAACTCTCTCAAGTTCCAGCATGCTTCAATACATTTGGTTGAAACCGAGGTTAAATCGCTGGTATTTGACACGTGCTTGCAAAAGTTGCAGCTAGCACTATCAAATGCTAGGGGTTTTCCAAGGTATTTTCTGCATGGTTGTTCTGTATATTATATCATTTCAGATATTGATGGAGGTGGTCATTCCCCCTGGTATCTGCGTAGTGTTGGCCGGATGCAGCAGCTAGCACTAGCAAATGCTAGGAGGAAAGATCAGCCGGAACCAGCTTCTTTTCTTTGCAGATGACGTTTATTGCAAAACATACCAAGAGGACTAAGTGATTCCTCCCTAAAAGGAAATAGTATGGTTTTGCAGTTTGCTATGAACAAAAGCCCCAAGTGGATTGAATGTGTGCATAGTATGTAATTTTTCACTGTGCCGGACACTAATCCTTCGCCATCATGCTAAGATAATAGGCCCAATCAACAGCTTTTGTCAGGCGATCATCTTGCAGTAGGACACCACTCAACGTGCAGTGACATGTGCAGCTTATTGCCGTGTCAGCGTCTCCTCTCTGTCATGAGAGTTGGCTATATTATTAGAATGCATTTGTTTGATGGACAGTTGTATCTTTCCATTGCAATACAGACAACATAGGAAGAATGAAGTCCAATCAGAACGCATGCCACTTGATTCCTTGCATGTGCCTGGTGCTTGTTGGATAAACATGACTAGCACTAGCGTATGCTGGGGGTTACTCGGTAACACTCATCCTATTTCCCGTAATGGTAGCAAGAAGAGGTTTGGAAATCTCAGCAAGCAAATGGACCATGTATGCGTCCTGCATCTGTTTTGTGCATGCTTGGATGAAAGGCTAGCACTAGCATATGCTGGGGGTTTACATGGTCACTGATCAAGGCGACCTTTCTGAGTATTCCACATGAAGAAAATCCAAGCCATGTCTGTTTGACTTTCCCTTGCGTCTGTTCTGTGCTGGTACAACATGAGAACTAGCACTAGCATATGCTGGGGGAAGTTGGAAGGCAATTCAACTCTCTCAAGTTCCAGCATGCTTCAATACATTTGGTTGAAACCGAGGTTAAATCGCTGGTATTTGACACGTGCTTGCAAAAGTTGCAGCTAGCACTATCAAATGCTAGGGGTTTTCCAAGGTATTTTCTGCAAGGTTGTTCTGTATATTATATCATTTCAGATATTGATGGAGGTGGCCATTCCCCCTGGTATCTGCGTAGTGTTGGCCGGATGCAGCAGCTAGCACTAGCAAATGCTAGGAGGAAAGATCAGCCGGAACCAGCTTCTTTTCTTTGCAGATGACGTTTATTGCAAAACATACCAAGAGGACTAAGTGATTCCACCCTAAAAGGAAATAGTATGGTTTTGCAGTTTGCTATGACGAAAAGCCCCAAGTGGATTGAATGTGTGCATAGTATGTAATTTTTCACTGTGCCGGACACTAATCCTTTGACATCATGCTAAGATAATAGGCCCAATCAACAGCTTTTGTCAGGCGATCATCTTGCAGTAGGACACCACTCAACGTGCAGTGACATATGCAGCTTATTGCCGTGTCAGCGTCTCCTCTCTGTCATGAGAGTTGGCTATATTATTAGAATGCATTTGTTTGATGGACAGTTGTATCTTTCCATTGCAATACAGACAACATAGGAAGAATGAAGTCCAATCAGAACGCATGCCACTTGATTCCTTGCATGTGCCTGGTGCTTGTTGGATAAACATGACTAGCACTAGCGTATGCTTGGGGTTACTCGGTAACACTCATCCTATTTCCCGTAATGGTAGCAAGAGTTTTGGAAATCTCAGCAAGCAAATGGACCATGTATGCGTCCTGCATCTGTTTTGTGCATGCTTGGATGGAAGGCTAGCACTAGCATATGCTGGGGGTTTACATGGTCACTGATCAAGGCGACCTTTCTGAGTATTCCACATGAAGAAAATGGAAGCCATGTCTGTTTGACTTTCCCTTGCGTCTGTTCTGTGCTGGTACAACATGAGAACTAGCACTAGCATATGCTGGGGGAAGTTGGAAGGCAATTCAACTCTCTCAAGTTCCAGCATGCTTCAATACATTTGGTTGAAACCGAGGTTAAATCGCTGGTATTTGACACGTGCTTGCAAAAGTTGCAGCTAGCACTATCAAATGCTAGGGGTTTTCCAAGGTATTTTCTGCATGGTTGTTCTGTATATTATATCATTTCAGATATTGATGGAGGTGGTCATTCCCCCTGGTATCTGCGTAGTGTTGGCCGGATGCAGCAGCTAGCACTAGCAAATGCTAGGAGGAAAGATCAGCCGGAACCAGCTTCTTTTCTTTGCAGATGACGTTTATTGCAAAACATACCAAGAGGACTAAGTGATTCCTCCCTAAAAGGAAATAGTATGGTTTTGCAGTTTGCTATGAACAAAAGCCCCAAGTGGATTGAATGTGTGCATAGTATGTAATTTTTCACTGTGCCGGACACTAATCCTTCGCCATCATGCTAAGATAATAGGCCCAATCAACAGCTTTTGTCAGGCGATCATCTTGCAGTAGGACACCACTCAACGTGCAGTGACATGTGCAGCTTATTGCCGTGTCAGCGTCTCCTCTCTGTCATGAGAGTTGGCTATATTATTAGAATGCATTTGTTTGATGGACAGTTGTATCTTTCCATTGCAATACAGACAACATAGGAAGAATGAAGTCCAATCAGAACGCATGCCACTTGATTCCTTGCATGTGCCTGGTGCTTGTTGGATAAACATGACTAGCACTAGCGTATGCTTGGGGTTACTCGGTAACACTCATCCTATTTCCCGTAATGGTAGCAAGAGTTTTGGAAATCTCAGCAAGCAAATGGACCATGTATGCGTCCTGCATCTGTTTTGTGCATGCTTGGATGGAAGGCTAGCACTAGCATATGCTGGGGGTTTACATGGTCACTGATCAAGGCGACCTTTCTGAGTATTCCACATGAAGAAAATCCAAGCCATGTCTGTTTGACTTTCCCTTGCGTCTGTTCTGTGCTGGTACAACATGAGAACTAGCACTAGCATATGCTGGGGGAAGTTGGAAGGCAATTCAACTCTCTCAAGTTCCAGCATGCTTCAATACATTTGGTTGAAACCGAGGTTAAATCGCTGGTATTTGACACGTGCTTGCAAAAGTTGCAGCTAGCACTATCAAATGCTAGGGGTTTTCCAAGGTATTTTCTGCAAGGTTGTTCTGTATATTATATCATTTCAGATATTGATGGAGGTGGCCATTCCCCCTGGTATCTGCGTAGTGTTGGCCGGATGCAGCAGCTAGCACTAGCAAATGCTAGGAGGAAAGATCAGCCGGAACCAGCTTCTTTTCTTTGCAGATGACGTTTATTGCAAAACATACCAAGAGGACTAAGTGATTCCACCCTAAAAGGAAATAGTATGGTTTTGCAGTTTGCTATGACGAAAAGCCCCAAGTGGATTGAATGTGTGCATAGTATGTAATTTTTCACTGTGCCGGACACTAATCCTTTGACATCATGCTAAGATAATAGGCCCAATCAACAGCTTTTGTCAGGCGATCATCTTGCAGTAGGACACCACTCAACGTGCAGTGACATATGCAGCTTATTGCCGTGTCAGCGTCTCCTCTCTGTCATGAGAGTTGGCTATATTATTAGAATGCATTTGTTTGATGGACAGTTGTATCTTTCCATTGCAATACAGACAACATAGGAAGAATGAAGTCCAATCAGAACGCATGCCACTTGATTCCTTGCATGTGCCTGGTGCTTGTTGGATAAACATGACTAGCACTAGCGTATGCTTGGGGTTACTCGGTAACACTCATCCTATTTCCCGTAATGGTAGCAAGAGTTTTGGAAATCTCAGCAAGCAAATGGACCATGTATGCGTCCTGCATCTGTTTTGTGCATGCTTGGATGGAAGGCTAGCACTAGCATATGCTGGGGGTTTACATGGTCACTGATCAAGGCGACCTTTCTGAGTATTCCACATGAAGAAAATCCAATCCATGTCTGTTTGACTTTCCCTTGCGTCTGTTCTGTGCTGGTACAACATGAGAACTAGCACTAGCATATGCTGGGGGAAGTTGGAAGGCAATTCAACTCTCTCAAGTTCCAGCATGCTTCAATACATTTGGTTGAAACCGAGGTTAAATCGCTGGTATTTGACACGTGCTTGCAAAAGTTGCAGCTAGCACTATCAAATGCTAGGGTTTTTCCAAGGTATTTTCTGCATGGTTGTTCTGTATATTATATCATTTCAGATATTGATGGAGGTGGTCATTCCCCCTGGTATCTGCGTAGTGTTGGCCGGATGCAGCAGCTAGCACTAGCAAATGCTAGGAGGAAAGATCAGCCGGAACCAGCTTCCTTTCTTTGCAGATGACGTTTATTGCAAAACATACCAAGAGGACTAAGTGATTCCACCCTAAAAGGAAATAGTATGGTTTTGCAGTTTGCTGTGACGAAAAGACCCAAGTGGATTGAATGTGTGCATAGTATGTAATTTTTCACTGTGCCGGACACTAATCCTTCGCCATCATGCTAAGATAATAGGCCCAATCAACAGCTTTTGTCAGGCGATCATCTTGCAGTAGGACACCACTCAACGTGCAGTGACATGTGCAGCTTATTGCCGTGTCAGCGTCTCCTCTCTGTCATGAGAGTTGGCTATATTATTAGAATGCATTTGTTTGATGGACAGTTGTATCTTTCCATTGCAATACAGACAACATAGGAAGAATGAAGTCCAATCAGAACGCATGCCACTTGATTCCTTGCATGTGCCTGGTGCTTGTTGGATAAACATGACTAGCACTAGCGTATGCTTGGGGTTACTCGGTAACACTCATCCTATTTCCCGTAATGGTAGCAAGAAGAGGTTTGGAAATCTCAGCAAGCAAATGGACCCTGTATGCGTCCTGCATCTGTTTTGTGCATGCTTGGATGAAAGGCTAGCACTAGCACATGCTGGGGGTTTACATGGTCACTGATCAAGGCGACCTTTCTGAGTATTCCACATGAAGAAAATCCAAGCCATGTCTGTTTGACTTTCCCTTGCGTCTGTTCTGTGCTGGTACAACATGAGAACTAGCACTAGCATATGCTGGGGGAAGTTGGAAGGCAATTCAACTCTCTCAAGTTCCAGCATGCTTCAATACATTTGGTTGAAACCGAGGTTAAATCGCTGGTATTTGACACGTGCTTGCAAAAGTTGCAGCTAGCACTATCAAATGCTAGGGGTTTTCCAAGGTATTTTCTGCAAGGTTGTCCTGTATATTATATCATTTCAGATATTGATGGAGGTGGCCATTCCCCCTGGTATCTGCGTAGTGTTGGCCGGATGCAGCAGCTAGCACTAGCAAATGCTAGGAGGAAAGATCAGCCGGAACCAGCTTCTTTTCTTTGCAGATGACGTTTATTGCCAAACATACCAAGAGGACTAAGTGATTCCACCCTAAAAGGAAATAGTATGGTTTTGCAGTTTGCTATGACGAAAAGCCCCAAGTGGATTGAATGTGTGCATAGTATGTAATTTTTCACTGTGCCGGACACTAATCCTTCGCCATCATGCTAAGATAATAGGCCCAATCAACAGCTTTTGTCAGGCGATCATCTTGCAGTAGGACACCACTCAACGTGCAGTGACATGTGCAGCTTATTGCCGTGTCAGCGTCTCCTCTCTGTCATGAGAGTTGGCTATATTATTAGAATGCATTTGTTTGATGGACAGTTGTATCTTTCCATTGCAATACAGACAACATAGGAAGAATGAAGTCCAATCAGAACGCATGCCACTTGATTCCTTGCATGTGCCTGGTGCTTGTTGGATAAACATGACTAGCACTAGCGTATGCTTGGGGTTACTCGGTAACACTCATCCTATTTCCCGTAATGGTAGCAAGAGTTTTGGAAATCTCAGCAAGCAAATGGACCATGTATGCGTCCTGCATCTGTTTTGTGCATGCTTGGATGGAAGGCTAGCACTAGCATATGCTGGGGGTTTACATGGTCACTGATCAAGGCGACCTTTCTGAGTATTCCACATGAAGAAAATGGAAGCCATGTCTGTTTGACTTTCCCTTGCGTCTGTTCTGTGCTGGTACAACATGAGAACTAGCACTAGCATATGCTGGGGGAAGTTGGAAGGCAATTCAACTCTCTCAAGTTCCAGCATGCTTCAATACATTTGGTTGAAACCGAGGTTAAATCGCTGGTATTTGACACGTGCTAGCAAAAGTTGCAGCTAGCACTATCAAATGCTAGGGGTTTTCCAAGGTATTTTCTGCAAGGTTGTTCTGTATATTATATCATTTCAGATATTGATGGAGGTGGCCATTCCCCCTGGTATCTGCGTAGTGTTGGCCGGATGCAGCAGCTAGCACTAGCAAATGCTAGGAGGAAAGATCAGCCGGAACCAGCTTCTTTTCTTTGCAGATGACGTTTATTGCAAAACATACCAAGAGGACTAAGTGATTCCACCCTAAAAGGAAATAGTATGGTTTTGCAGTTTGCTATGACGAAAAGCCCCAAGTGGATTGAATGTGTGCATAGTATGTAATTTTTCACTGTGCCGGACACTAATCCTTCGCCATCATGCTAAGATAATAGGCCCAATCAACAGCTTTTGTCAGGCGATCATCTTGCAGTAGGACACCACTCAACGTGCAGTGACATATGCAGCTTATTGCCGTGTCAGCGTCTCCTCTCTGTCATGAGAGTTGGCTATATTATTAGAATGCATTTATTTGATGGACAGTTGTATCTTTCCATTGCAATACAGACAACATAGGAAGAATGAATTCCAATCAGAACGCATGCCACTTGATTCTTTGCATGTGCCTGGTGCTTGTTGGATAAACATGACTAGCACTAGCGTATGCTTGGGGTTACTCGGTAACACTCATCCTATTTCCCGTAATGGTAGCAAAAAGAGGTTTGGAAATCTCAGCAAGCAAATGGACCATGTATGCGTCCTGCATCTGTTTTGTGCATGCTTGGATGAAAGGCTAGCACTAGCACATGCTGGGGGTTTACATGGTCACTGATCAAGGCGACCTTTCTGAGTATTCCACATGAAGAAAATGGAAGCCATGTCTGTTTGACTTTCCCTTGCGTCTGTTCTGTGCTGGTACAACATGAGAACTAGCACTAGCATATGCTGGGGGAAGTTGGAAGGCAATTCAACTCTCTCAAGTTCCAGCATGCTTCAATACATTTGGTTGAAACCGAGGTTAAATCGCTGGTATTTGACACGTGCTAGCAAAAGTTGCAGCTAGCACTATCAAATGCTAGGGGTTTTCCAAGGTATTTTCTGCAAGGTTGTTCTGTATATTATATCATTTCAGATATTGATGGAGGTGGCCATTCCCCCTGGTATCTGCGTAGTGTTGGCCGGATGCAGCAGCTAGCACTAGCAAATGCTAGGAGGAAAGATCAGCCGGAACCAGCTTCTTTTCTTTGCAGATGACGTTTATTGCAAAACATACCAAGAGGACTAAGTGATTCCACCCTAAAAGGAAATAGTATGGTTTTGCAGTTTGCTATGACGAAAAGCCCCAAGTGGATTGAATGTGTGCATAGTATGTAATTTTTCACTGTGCCGGACACTAATCCTTCGCCATCATGCTAAGATAATAGGCCCAATCAACAGCTTTTGTCAGGCGATCATCTTGCAGTAGGACACCACTCAACGTGCAGTGACATGTGCAGCTTATTGCCGTGTCAGCGTCTCCTCTCTGTCATGAGAGTTGGCTATATTATTAGAATGCATTTGTTTGATGGACAGTTGTATCTTTCCATTGCAATACAGACAACATAGGAAGAATGAAGTCCAATCAGAACGCATGCCACTTGATTCCTTGCATGTGCCTGGTGCTTGTTGGATAAACATGACTAGCACTAGCGTATGCTTGGGGTTACTCGGTAACACTCATCCTATTTCCCGTAATGGTAGCAAGAAGAGGTTTGGAAATCTCAGCAAGCAAATGGACCCTGTATGCGTCCTGCATCTGTTTTGTGCATGCTTGGATGAAAGGCTAGCACTAGCACATGCTGGGGGTTTACATGGTCACTGATCAAGGCGACCTTTCTGAGTATTCCACATGAAGAAAATGGAAGCCATGTCTGTTTGACTTTCCCTTGCGTCTGTTCTGTGCTGGTACAACATGAGAACTAGCACTAGCATATGCTGGGGGAAGTTGGAAGGCAATTCAACTCTCTCAAGTTCCAGCATGCTTCAATACATTTGGTTGAAACCGAGGTTAAATCGCTGGTATTTGACACGTGCTTGCAAAAGTTGCAGCTAGCACTATCAAATGCTAGGGGTTTTCCAAGGTATTTTCTGCAAGGTTGTTCTGTATATTATATCATTTCAGATATTGATGGAGGTGGCCATTCCCCCTGGTATCTGCGTAGTGTTGGCCGGATGCAGCAGCTAGCACTAGCAAATGCTAGGAGGAAAGATCAGCCGGAACCAGCTTCTTTTCTTTGCAGATGACGTTTATTGCAAAACATACCAAGAGGACTAAGTGATTCCACCCTAAAAGGAAATAGTATGGTTTTGCAGTTTGCTGTGACGAAAAGCCCCAAGTGGATTGAATGTGTGCATAGTATGTAATTTTTCACTGTGCCGGACACTAATCCTTTGACATCATGCTAAGATAATAGGCCCAATCAACAGCTTTTGTCAGGCGATCATCTTGCAGTAGGACACCACTCAACGTGCAGTGACATATGCAGCTTATTGCCGTGTCAGCGTCTCCTCTCTGTCATGAGAGTTGGCTATATTATTAGAATGCATTTGTTTGATGGACAGTTGTATCTTTCCATTGCAATACAGACAACATAGGAAGAATGAAGTCCAATCAGAACGCATGCCACTTGATTCCTTGCATGTGCCTGGTGCTTGTTGGATAAACATGACTAGCACTAGCGTATGCTTGGGGTTACTCGGTAACACTCATCCTATTTCCCGTAATGGTAGCAAGAAGAGGTTTGGAAATCTCAGCAAGCAAATGGACCATGTATGCGTCCTGCATCTGTTTTGTGCATGCTTGGATGGAAGGCTAGCACTAGCATATGCTGGGGGTTTACATGGTCACTGATCAAGGCGACCTTTCTGAGTATTCCACATGAAGAAAATGGAAGCCATGTCTGTTTGACTTTCCCTTGCGTCTGTTCTGTGCTGGTACAACATGAGAACTAGCACTAGCATATGCTGGGGGAAGTTGGAAGGCAATTCAACTCTCTCAAGTTCCAGCATGCTTCAATACATTTGGTTGAAACCGAGGTTAAATCGCTGGTATTTGACACGTGCTAGCAAAAGTTGCAGCTAGCACTATCAAATGCTAGGGGTTTTCCAAGGTATTTTCTGCAAGGTTGTTCTGTATATTATATCATTTCAGATATTGATGGAGGTGGCCATTCCCCCTGGTATCTGCGTAGTGTTGGCCGGATGCAGCAGCTAGCACTAGCAAATGCTAGGAGGAAAGATCAGCCGGAACCAGCTTCTTTTCTTTGCAGATGACGTTTATTGCAAAACATACCAAGAGGACTAAGTGATTCCACCCTAAAAGGAAATAGTATGGTTTTGCAGTTTGCTGTGACGAAAAGCCCCAAGTGGATTGAATGTGTGCATAGTATGTAATTTTTCACTGTGCCGGACACTAATCCTTTGACATCATGCTAAGATAATAGGCCCAATCAACAGCTTTTGTCAGGCGATCATCTTGCAGTAGGACACCACTCAACGTGCAGTGACATATGCAGCTTATTGCCGTGTCAGCGTCTCCTCTCTGTCATGAGAGTTGGCTATATTATTAGAATGCATTTGTTTGATGGACAGTTGTATCTTTCCATTGCAATACAGACAACATAGGAAGAATGAAGTCCAATCAGAACGCATGCCACTTGATTCCTTGCATGTGCCTGGTGCTTGTTGGATAAACATGACTAGCACTAGCGTATGCTTGGGGTTACTCGGTAACACTCATCCTATTTCCCGTAATGGTAGCAAGAAGAGGTTTGGAAATCTCAGCAAGCAAATGGACCATGTATGCGTCCTGCATCTGTTTTGTGCATGCTTGGATGGAAGGCTAGCACTAGCATATGCTGGGGGTTTACATGGTCACTGATCAAGGCGACCTTTCTGAGTATTCCACATGAAGAAAATGGAAGCCATGTCTGTTTGACTTTCCCTTGCGTCTGTTCTGTGCTGGTACAACATGAGAACTAGCACTAGCATATGCTGGGGGAAGTTGGAAGGCAATTCAACTCTCTCAAGTTCCAGCATGCTTCAATACATTTGGTTGAAACCGAGGTTAAATCGCTGGTATTTGACACGTGCTAGCAAAAGTTGCAGCTAGCACTATCAAATGCTAGGGGTTTTCCAAGGTATTTTCTGCAAGGTTGTTCTGTATATTATATCATTTCAGATATTGATGGAGGTGGCCATTCCCCCTGGTATCTGCGTAGTGTTGGCCGGATGCAGCAGCTAGCACTAGCAAATGCTAGGAGGAAAGATCAGCCGGAACCAGCTTCTTTTCTTTGCAGATGACGTTTATTGCAAAACATACCAAGAGGACTAAGTGATTCCACCCTAAAAGGAAATAGTATGGTTTTGCAGTTTGCTATGACGAAAAGCCCCAAGTGGATTGAATGTGTGCATAGTATGTAATTTTTCACTGTGCCGGACACTAATCCTTCGCCATCATGCTAAGATAATAGGCCCAATCAACAGCTTTTGTCAGGCGATCATCTTGCAGTAGGACACCACTCAACGTGCAGTGACATATGCAGCTTATTGCCGTGTCAGCGTCTCCTCTCTGTCATGAGAGTTGGCTATATTATTAGAATGCATTTATTTGATGGACAGTTGTATCTTTCCATTGCAATACAGACAACATAGGAAGAATGAAGTCCAATCAGAACGCATGCCACTTGATTCTTTGCATGTGCCTGGTGCTTGTTGGATAAACATGACTAGCACTAGCGTATGCTTGGGGTTACTCGGTAACACTCATCCTATTTCCCGTAATGGTAGCAAGAAGAGGTTTGGAAATCTCAGCAAGCAAATGGACCATGTATGCGTCCTGCATCTGTTTTGTGCATGCTTGGATGAAAGGCTAGCACTAGCACATGCTGGGGGTTTACATGGTCACTGATCAAGGCGACCTTTCTGAGTATTCCACATGAAGAAAATGGAAGCCATGTCTGTTTGACTTTCCCTTGCGTCTGTTCTGTGCTGGTACAACATGAGAACTAGCACTAGCATATGCTGGGGGAAGTTGGAAGGCAATTCAACTCTCTCAAGTTCCAGCATGCTTCAATACATTTGGTTGAAACCGAGGTTAAATCGCTGGTATTTGACACGTGCTAGCAAAAGTTGCAGCTAGCACTATCAAATGCTAGGGGTTTTCCAAGGTATTTTCTGCAAGGTTGTTCTGTATATTATATCATTTCAGATATTGATGGAGGTGGCCATTCCCCCTGGTATCTGCGTAGTGTTGGCCGGATGCAGCAGCTAGCACTAGCAAATGCTAGGAGGAAAGATCAGCCGGAACCAGCTTCTTTTCTTTGCAGATGACGTTTATTGCAAAACATACCAAGAGGACTAAGTGATTCCACCCTAAAAGGAAATAGTATGGTTTTGCAGTTTGCTATGACGAAAAGCCCCAAGTGGATTGAATGTGTGCATAGTATGTAATTTTTCACTGTGCCGGACACTAATCCTTCGCCATCATGCTAAGATAATAGGCCCAATCAACAGCTTTTGTCAGGCGATCATCTTGCAGTAGGACACCACTCAACGTGCAGTGACATGTGCAGCTTATTGCCGTGTCAGCGTCTCCTCTCTGTCATGAGAGTTGGCTATATTATTAGAATGCATTTGTTTGATGGACAGTTGTATCTTTCCATTGCAATACAGACAACATAGGAAGAATGAAGTCCAATCAGAACGCATGCCACTTGATTCCTTGCATGTGCCTGGTGCTTGTTGGATAAACATGACTAGCACTAGCGTATGCTTGGGGTTACTCGGTAACACTCATCCTATTTCCCGTAATGGTAGCAAGAAGAGGTTTGGAAATCTCAGCAAGCAAATGGACCCTGTATGCGTCCTGCATCTGTTTTGTGCATGCTTGGATGAAAGGCTAGCACTAGCACATGCTGGGGGTTTACATGGTCACTGATCAAGGCGACCTTTCTGAGTATTCCACATGAAGAAAATGGAAGCCATGTCTGTTTGACTTTCCCTTGCGTCTGTTCTGTGCTGGTACAACATGAGAACTAGCACTAGCATATGCTGGGGGAAGTTGGAAGGCAATTCAACTCTCTCAAGTTCCAGCATGCTTCAATACATTTGGTTGAAACCGAGGTTAAATCGCTGGTATTTGACACGTGCTTGCAAAAGTTGCAGCTAGCACTATCAAATGCTAGGGGTTTTCCAAGGTATTTTCTGCAAGGTTGTTCTGTATATTATATCATTTCAGATATTGATGGAGGTGGCCATTCCCCCTGGTATCTGCGTAGTGTTGGCCGGATGCAGCAGCTAGCACTAGCAAATGCTAGGAGGAAAGATCAGCCGGAACCAGCTTCTTTTCTTTGCAGATGACGTTTATTGCAAAACATACCAAGAGGACTAAGTGATTCCACCCTAAAAGGAAATAGTATGGTTTTGCAGTTTGCTGTGACGAAAAGCCCCAAGTGGATTGAATGTGTGCATAGTATGTAATTTTTCACTGTGCCGGACACTAATCCTTTGACATCATGCTAAGATAATAGGCCCAATCAACAGCTTTTGTCAGGCGATCATCTTGCAGTAGGACACCACTCAACGTGCAGTGACATATGCAGCTTATTGCCGTGTCAGCGTCTCCTCTCTGTCATGAGAGTTGGCTATATTATTAGAATGCATTTATTTGATGGACAGTTGTATCTTTCCATTGCAATACAGACAACATAGGAAGAATGAAGTCCAATCAGAACGCATGCCACTTGATTCTTTGCATGTGCCTGGTGCTTGTTGGATAAACATGACTAGCACTAGCGTATGCTTGGGGTTACTCGGTAACACTCATCCTATTTCCCGTAATGGTAGCAAGAAGAGGTTTGGAAATCTCAGCAAGCAAATGGACCATGTATGCGTCCTGCATCTGTTTTGTGCATGCTTGGATGAAAGGCTAGCACTAGCACATGCTGGGGGTTTACATGGTCACTGATCAAGGCGACCTTTCTGAGTATTACACATGAAGAAAATGGAAGCCATGTCTGTTTGACTTTCCCTTGCGTCTGTTCTGTGCTGGTACAACATGAGAACTAGCACTAGCATATGCTGGGGGAAGTTGGAAGGCAATTCAACTCTCTCAAGTTCCAGCATGCTTCAATACATTTGGTTGAAACCGAGGTTAAATCGCTGGTATTTGACACGTGCTAGCAAAAGTTGCAGCTAGCACTATCAAATGCTAGGGGTTTTCCAAGGTATTTTCTGCAAGGTTGTTCTGTATATTATATCATTTCAGATATTGATGGAGGTGGCCATTCCCCCTGGTATCTGCGTAGTGTTGGCCGGATGCAGCAGCTAGCACTAGCAAATGCTAGGAGGAAAGATCAGCCGGAACCAGCTTCTTTTCTTTGCAGATGACGTTTATTGCAAAACATACCAAGAGGACTAAGTGATTCCACCCTAAAAGGAAATAGTATGGTTTTGCAGTTTGCTATGACGAAAAGCCCCAAGTGGATTGAATGTGTGCATAGTATGTAATTTTTCACTGTGCCGGACACTAATCCTTCGCCATCATGCTAAGATAATAGGCCCAATCAACAGCTTTTGTCAGGCGATCATCTTGCAGTAGGACACCACTCAACGTGCAGTGACATGTGCAGCTTATTGCCGTGTCAGCGTCTCCTCTCTGTCATGAGAGTTGGCTATATTATTAGAATGCATTTGTTTGATGGACAGTTGTATCTTTCCATTGCAATACAGACAACATAGGAAGAATGAAGTCCAATCAGAACGCATGCCACTTGATTCCTTGCATGTGCCTGGTGCTTGTTGGATAAACATGACTAGCACTAGCGTATGCTTGGGGTTACTCGGTAACACTCATCCTATTTCCCGTAATGGTAGCAAGAAGAGGTTTGGAAATCTCAGCAAGCAAATGGACCCTGTATGCGTCCTGCATCTGTTTTGTGCATGCTTGGATGAAAGGCTAGCACTAGCACATGCTGGGGGTTTACATGGTCACTGATCAAGGCGACCTTTCTGAGTATTCCACATGAAGAAAATGGAAGCCATGTCTGTTTGACTTTCCCTTGCGTCTGTTCTGTGCTGGTACAACATGAGAACTAGCACTAGCATATGCTGGGGGAAGTTGGAAGGCAATTCAACTCTCTCAAGTTCCAGCATGCTTCAATACATTTGGTTGAAACCGAGGTTAAATCGCTGGTATTTGACACGTGCTAGCAAAAGTTGCAGCTAGCACTATCAAATGCTAGGGGTTTTCCAAGGTATTTTCTGCAAGGTTGTTCTGTATATTATATCATTTCAGATATTGATGGAGGTGGCCATTCCCCCTGGTATCTGCGTAGTGTTGGCCGGATGCAGCAGCTAGCACTAGCAAATGCTAGGAGGAAAGATCAGCCGGAACCAGCTTCTTTTCTTTGCAGATGACGTTTATTGCAAAACATACCAAGAGGACTAAGTGATTCCACCCTAAAAGGAAATAGTATGGTTTTTGCAGTTTGCTATGACGAAAAGCCCCAAGTGGATTGAATGTGTGCATAGTATGTAATTTTTCACTGTGCCGGACACTAATCCTTCGCCATCATGCTAAGATAATAGGCCCAATCAACAGCTTTTGTCAGGCGATCATCTTGCAGTAGGACACCACTCAACGTGCAGTGACATGTGCAGCTTATTGCCGTGTCAGCGTCTCCTCTCTGTCATGAGAGTTGGCTATATTATTAGAATGCATTTGTTTGATGGACAGTTGTATCTTTCCATTGCAATACAGACAACATAGGAAGAATGAAGTCCAATCAGAACGCATGCCACTTGATTCCTTGCATGTGCCTGGTGCTTGTTGGATAAACATGACTAGCACTAGCGTATGCTTGGGGTTACTCGGTAACACTCATCCTATTTCCCGTAATGGTAGCAAGAAGAGGTTTGGAAATCTCAGCAAGGAAATGGACCATGTATGCGTCCTGCATCTGTTTTGTGCATGCTTGGATGAAAGGCTAGCACTAGCACATGCTGGGGGTTTACATGGTCACTGATCAAGGCGACCTTTCTGAGTATTCCACATGAAGAAAATGGAAGCCATGTCTGTTTGACTTTCCCTTGCGTCTGTTCTGTGCTGGTACAACATGAGAACTAGCACTAGCATATGCTGGGGGAAGTTGGAAGGCAATTCAACTCTCTCAAGTTCCAGCATGCTTCAATACATTTGGTTGAAACCGAGGTTAAATCGCTGGTATTTGACACGTGCTTGCAAAAGTTGCAGCTAGCACTATCAAATGCTAGGGGTTTTCCAAGGTATTTTCTGCAAGGTTGTTCTGTATATTATATCATTTCAGATATTGATGGAGGTGGCCATTCCCCCTGGTATCTGCGTAGTGTTGGCCGGATGCAGCAGCTAGCACTAGCAAATGCTAGGAGGAAAGATCAGCCGGAACCAGCTTCTTTTCTTTGCAGATGACGTTTATTGCAAAACATACCAAGAGGACTAAGTGATTCCACCCTAAAAGGAAATAGTATGGTTTTTGCAGTTTGCTATGACGAAAAGCCCCAAGTGGATTGAATGTGTGCATAGTATGTAATTTTTCACTGTGCCGGACACTAATCCTTCGCCATCATGCTAAGATAATAGGCCCAATCAACAGCTTTTGTCAGGCGATCATCTTGCAGTAGGACACCACTCAACGTGCAGTGACATGTGCAGCTTATTGCCGTGTCAGCGTCTCCTCTCTGTCATGAGAGTTGGCTATATTATTAGAATGCATTTGTTTGATGGACAGTTGTATCTTTCCATTGCAATACAGACAACATAGGAAGAATGAAGTCCAATCAGAACGCATGCCACTTGATTCCTTGCATGTGCCTGGTGCTTGTTGGATAAACATGACTAGCACTAGCGTATGCTTGGGGTTACTCGGTAACACTCATCCTATTTCCCGTAATGGTAGCAAGAAGAGGTTTGGAAATCTCAGCAAGGAAATGGACCATGTATGCGTCCTGCATCTGTTTTGTGCATGCTTGGATGAAAGGCTAGCACTAGCACATGCTGGGGGTTTACATGGTCACTGATCAAGGCGACCTTTCTGAGTATTCCACATGAAGAAAATGGAAGCCATGTCTGTTTGACTTTCCCTTGCGTCTGTTCTGTGCTGGTACAACATGAGAACTAGCACTAGCATATGCTGGGGGAAGTTGGAAGGCAATTCAACTCTCTCAAGTTCCAGCATGCTTCAATACATTTGGTTGAAACCGAGGTTAAATCGCTGGTATTTGACACGTGCTTGCAAAAGTTGCAGCTAGCACTATCAAATGCTAGGGGTTTTCCAAGGTATTTTCTGCAAGGTTGTTCTGTATATTATATCATTTCAGATATTGATGGAGGTGGCCATTCCCCCTGGTATCTGCGTAGTGTTGGCCGGATGCAGCAGCTAGCACTAGCAAATGCTAGGAGGAAAGATCAGCCGGAACCAGCTTCTTTTCTTTGCAGATGACGTTTATTGCAAAACATACCAAGAGGACTAAGTGATTCCTCCCTAAAAGGAAATAGTATGGTTTTGCAGTTTGCTATGACGAAAAGCCCCAAGTGGATTGAATGTGTGCATTGTATGTAATTTTTCACTGTGCCGGACACTAATCCTTCGCCATCATGCTAAGATAATAGGCCCAATCAACAGCTTTTGTCAGGCGATCATCTTGCAGTAGGACACCACTCAACGTGCAGTGACATGTGCAGCTTATTGCCGTGTCAGCGTCTCCTCTCTGTCATGAGAGTTGGCTATATTATTAGAATGCATTTGTTTGATGGACAGTTGTATCTTTCCATTGCAATACAGACAACATAGGAAGAATGAAGTCCAATCAGAACGCATGCCACTTGATTCCTTGCATGTGCCTGGTGCTTGTTGGATAAACATGACTAGCACTAGCGTATGCTTGGGGTTACTCGGTAACACTCATCCTATTTCCCGTAATGGTAGCAAGAAGAGGTTTGGAAATCTCAGCAAGCAAATGGACCATGTATGCGTCCTGCATCTGTTTTGTGCATGCTTGGATGAAAGGCTAGCACTAGCACATGCTGGTGGTTTACATGGTCACTGATCAAGGCGACCTTTCTGAGTATTCCACATGAAGAAAATGGAAGCCATGTCTGTTTGACTTTCCCTTGCGTCTGTTCTGTGCTGGTACAACATGAGAACTAGCACTAGCATATGCTGGGGGAAGTTGGAAGGCAATTCAACTCTCTCAAGTTCCAGCATGCTTCAATACATTTGGTTGAAACCGAGGTTAAATCGCTGGTATTTGACACGTGCTTGCAAAAGTTGCAGCTAGCACTATCAAATGCTAGGGGTTTTCCAAGGTATTTTCTGCAAGGTTGTTCTGTATATTATATCATTTCAGATATTGATGGAGGTGGCCATTCCCCCTGGTATCTGCGTAGTGTTGGCCGGATGCAGCAGCTAGCACTAGCAAATGCTAGGAGGAAAGATCAGCCGGAACCAGCTTCTTTTCTTTGCAGATGACGTTTATTGCAAAACATACCAAGAGGACTAAGTGATTCCACCCTAAAAGGAAATAGTATGGTTTTGCAGTTTGCTATGACGAAAAGCCCCAAGTGGATTGAATGTGTGCATATTATGTAATTTTTCACTGTGCCGGACACTAATCCTTCGCCATCATGCTAAGATAATAGGCCCAATCAACAGCTTTTGTCAGGCGATCATCTTGCAGTAGGACACCACTCAACGTGCAGTGACATGTGCAGCTTATTGCCGTGTCAGCGTCTCCTCTCTGTCATGAGAGTTGGCTATATTATTAGAATGCATTTGTTTGATGGACAGTTGTATCTTTCCATTGCAATACAGACAACATAGGAAGAATGAAGTCCAATCAGAACGCATGCCACTTGATTCCTTGCATGTGCCTGGTGCTTGTTGGATAAACATGACTAGCACTAGCGTATGCTTGGGGTTACTCGGTAACACTCATCCTATTTCCCGTAATGGTAGCAAGAAGAGGTTTGGAAATCTCAGCAAGCAAATGGACCCTGTATGCGTCCTGCATCTGTTTTGTGCATGCTTGGATGAAAGGCTAGCACTAGCACATGCTGGGGGTTTACATGGTCACTGATCAAGGCGACCTTTCTGAGTATTCCACATGAAGAAAATGGAAGCCATGTCTGTTTGACTTTCCCTTGCGTCTGTTCTGTGCTGGTACAACATGAGAACTAGCACTAGCATATGCTGGGGGAAGTTGGAAGGCAATTCAACTCTCTCAAGTTCCAGCATGCTTCAATACATTTGGTTGAAACCGAGGTTAAATCGCTGGTATTTGACACGTGCTTGCAAAAGTTGCAGCTAGCACTATCAAATGCTAGGGGTTTTCCAAGGTATTTTCTGCAAGGTTGTTCTGTATATTATATCATTTCAGATATTGATGGAGGTGGTCATTCCCCCTGGTATCTGCGTAGTGTTGGCCGGATGCAGCAGCTAGCACTAGCAAATGCTAGGAGGAAAGATCAGCCGGAACCAGCTTCTTTTCTTTGCAGATGACGTTTATTGCAAAACATACCAAGAGGACTAAGTGATTCCACCCTAAAAGGAAATAGTATGGTTTTGCAGTTTGCTATGAACAAAAGCCCCAAGTGGATTGAATGTGTGCATAGTATGTAATTTTTCACTGTGCCGGACACTAATCCTTCGCCATCATGCTAAGATAATAGGCCCAATCAACAGCTTTTGTCAGGCGATCATCTTGCAGTAGGACACCACTCAACGTGCAGTGACATGTGCAGCTTATTGCCGTGTCAGCGTCTCCTCTCTGTCATGAGAGTTGGCTATATTATTAGAATGCATTTGTTTGATGGACAGTTGTATCTTTCCATTGCAATACAGACAACATAGGAAGAATGAAGTCCAATCAGAACGCATGCCACTTGATTCTTTGCATGTGCCTGGTGCTTGTTGGATAAACATGACTAGCACTAGCGTATGCTTGGGGTTACTCGGTAACACTCATCCTATTTCCCGTAATGGTAGCAAGAAGAGGTTTGGAAATCTCAGCAAGCAAATGGACCATGTATGCGTCCTGCATCTGTTTTGTGCATGCTTGGATGAAAGGCTAGCACTAGCACATGCTGGTGGTTTACATGGTCACTGATCAAGGCGACCTTTCTGAGTATTCCACATGAAGAAAATGGAAGCCATGTCTGTTTGACTTTCCCTTGCGTCTGTTCTGTGCTGGTACAACATGAGAACTAGCACTAGCATATGCTGGGGGAAGTTGGAAGGCAATTCAACTCTCTCAAGTTCCAGCATGCTTCAATACATTTGGTTGAAACCGAGGTTAAATCGCTGGTATTTGACACGTGCTTGCAAAAGTTGCAGCTAGCACTATCAAATGCTAGGGGTTTTCCAAGGTATTTTCTGCAAGGTTGTTCTGTATATTATATCATTTCAGATATTGATGGAGGTGGCCATTCCCCCTGGTATCTGCGTAGTGTTGGCCGGATGCAGCAGCTAGCACTAGCAAATGCTAGGAGGAAAGATCAGCCGGAACCAGCTTCTTTTCTTTGCAGATGACGTTTATTGCAAAACATACCAAGAGGACTAAGTGATTCCACCCTAAAAGGAAATAGTATGGTTTTGCAGTTTGCTATGACGAAAAGCCCCAAGTGGATTGAATGTGTGCATATTATGTAATTTTTCACTGTGCCGGACACTAATCCTTCGCCATCATGCTAAGATAATAGGCCCAATCAACAGCTTTTGTCAGGCGATCATCTTGCAGTAGGACACCACTCAACGTGCAGTGACATGTGCAGCTTATTGCCGTGTCAGCGTCTCCTCTCTGTCATGAGAGTTGGCTATATTATTAGAATGCATTTGTTTGATGGACAGTTGTATCTTTCCATTGCAATACAGACAACATAGGAAGAATGAAGTCCAATCAGAACGCATGCCACTTGATTCCTTGCATGTGCCTGGTGCTTGTTGGATAAACATGACTAGCACTAGCGTATGCTTGGGGTTACTCGGTAACACTCATCCTATTTCCCGTAATGGTAGCAAGAAGAGGTTTGGAAATCTCAGCAAGCAAATGGACCCTGTATGCGTCCTGCATCTGTTTTGTGCATGCTTGGATGAAAGGCTAGCACTAGCACATGCTGGGGGTTTACATGGTCACTGATCAAGGCGACCTTTCTGAGTATTCCACATGAA
The DNA here is from genome assembly GCF_023055435.1 of Haliotis rufescens. NCBI lineage: Eukaryota > Metazoa > Mollusca > Gastropoda > Lepetellida > Haliotidae > Haliotis > Haliotis rufescens. The sequence goes on along the minus strand of NW_025963891.1, from coordinate 349,153 downwards.
GAAAATGGAAGCCATGTCTGTTTGACTTTCCCTTGCGTCTGTTCTGTGCTGGTACAACATGAGAACTAGCACTAGCATATGCTGGGGGAAGTTGGAAGGCAATTCAACTCTCTCAAGTTCCAGCATGCTTCAATACATTTGGTTGAAACCGAGGTTAAATCGCTGGTATTTGACACGTGCTTGCAAAAGTTGCAGCTAGCACTATCAAATGCTAGGGGTTTTCCAAGGTATTTTCTGCAAGGTTGTTCTGTATATTATATCATTTCAGATATTGATGGAGGTGGTCATTCCCCCTGGTATCTGCGTAGTGTTGGCCGGATGCAGCAGCTAGCACTAGCAAATGCTAGGAGGAAAGATCAGCCGGAACCAGCTTCTTTTCTTTGCAGATGACGTTTATTGCAAAACATACCAAGAGGACTAAGTGATTCCACCCTAAAAGGAAATAGTATGGTTTTGCAGTTTGCTATGAACAAAAGCCCCAAGTGGATTGAATGTGTGCATAGTATGTAATTTTTCACTGTGCCGGACACTAATCCTTCGCCATCATGCTAAGATAATAGGCCCAATCAACAGCTTTTGTCAGGCGATCATCTTGCAGTAGGACACCACTCAACGTGCAGTGACATGTGCAGCTTATTGCCGTGTCAGCGTCTCCTCTCTGTCATGAGAGTTGGCTATATTATTAGAATGCATTTGTTTGATGGACAGTTGTATCTTTCCATTGCAATACAGACAACATAGGAAGAATGAAGTCCAATCAGAACGCATGCCACTTGATTCCTTGCATGTGCCTGGTGCTTGTTGGATAAACATGACTAGCACTAGCGTATGCTTGGGGTTACTCGGTAACACTCATCCTATTTCCCGTAATGGTAGCAAGAAGAGGTTTGGAAATCTCAGCAAGCAAATGGACCCTGTATGCGTCCTGCATCTGTTTTGTGCATGCTTGGATGAAAGGCTAGCACTAGCACATGCTGGGGGTTTACATGGTCACTGATCAAGGCGACCTTTCTGAGTATTCCACATGAAGAAAATGGAAGCCATGTCTGTTTGACTTTCCCTTGCGTCTGTTCTGTGCTGGTACAACATGAGAACTAGCACTAGCATATGCTGGGGGAAGTTGGAAGGCAATTCAACTCTCTCAAGTTCCAGCATGCTTCAATACATTTGGTTGAAACCGAGGTTAAATCGCTGGTATTTGACACGTGCTTGCAAAAGTTGCAGCTAGCACTATCAAATGCTAGGGGTTTTCCAAGGTATTTTCTGCAAGGTTGTTCTGTATATTATATCATTTCAGATATTGATGGAGGTGGTCATTCCCCCTGGTATCTGCGTAGTGTTGGCCGGATGCAGCAGCTAGCACTAGCAAATGCTAGGAGGAAAGATCAGCCGGAACCAGCTTCTTTTCTTTGCAGATGACGTTTATTGCAAAACATACCAAGAGGACTAAGTGATTCCACCCTAAAAGGAAATAGTATGGTTTTGCAGTTTGCTATGAACAAAAGCCCCAAGTGGATTGAATGTGTGCATAGTATGTAATTTTTCACTGTGCCGGACACTAATCCTTCGCCATCATGCTAAGATAATAGGCCCAATCAACAGCTTTTGTCAGGCGATCATCTTGCAGTAGGACACCACTCAACGTGCAGTGACATGTGCAGCTTATTGCCGTGTCAGCGTCTCCTCTCTGTCATGAGAGTTGGCTATATTATTAGAATGCATTTGTTTGATGGACAGTTGTATCTTTCCATTGCAATACAGACAACATAGGAAGAATGAAGTCCAATCAGAACGCATGCCACTTGATTCCTTGCATGTGCCTGGTGCTTGTTGGATAAACATGACTAGCACTAGCGTATGCTTGGGGTTACTCGGTAACACTCATCCTATTTCCCGTAATGGTAGCAAGAGTTTTGGAAATCTCAGCAAGCAAATGGACCATGTATGCGTCCTGCATCTGTTTTGTGCATGCTTGGATGGAAGGCTAGCACTAGCATATGCTGGGGGTTTACATGGTCACTGATCAAGGCGACCTTTCTGAGTATTCCACATGAAGAAAATGGAAGCCATGTCTGTTTGACTTTCCCTTGCGTCTGTTCTGTGCTGGTACAACATGAGAACTAGCACTAGCATATGCTGGGGGAAGTTGGAAGGCAATTCAACTCTCTCAAGTTCCAGCATGCTTCAATACATTTGGTTGAAACCGAGGTTAAATCGCTGGTATTTGACACGTGCTTGCAAAAGTTGCAGCTAGCACTATCAAATGCTAGGGGTTTTCCAAGGTATTTTCTGCAAGGTTGTTCTGTATATTATATCATTTCAGATATTGATGGAGGTGGCCATTCCCCCTGGTATCTGCGTAGTGTTGGCCGGATGCAGCAGCTAGCACTAGCAAATGCTAGGAGGAAAGATCAGCCGGAACCAGCTTCTTTTCTTTGCAGATGACGTTTATTGCAAAACATACCAAGAGGACTAAGTGATTCCACCCTAAAAGGAAATAGTATGGTTTTGCAGTTTGCTATGACGAAAAGCCCCAAGTGGATTGAATGTGTGCATAGTATGTAATTTTTCACTGTGCCGGACACTAATCCTTTGACATCATGCTAAGATAATAGGCCCAATCAACAGCTTTTGTCAGGCGATCATCTTGCAGTAGGACACCACTCAACGTGCAGTGACATGTGCAGCTTATTGCCGTGTCAGCGTCTCCTCTCTGTCATGAGAGTTGGCTATATTATTAGAATGCATTTGTTTGATGGACAGTTGTATCTTTCCATTGCAATACAGACAACATAGGAAGAATGAAGTCCAATCAGAACGCATGCCACTTGATTCCTTGCATGTGCCTGGTGCTTGTTGGATAAACATGACTAGCACTAGCGTATGCTTGGGGTTACTCGGTAACACTCATCCTATTTCCCGTAATGGTAGCAAGAGTTTTGGAAATCTCAGCAAGCAAATGGACCATGTATGCGTCCTGCATCTGTTTTGTGCATGCTTGGATGGAAGGCTAGCACTAGCATATGCTGGGGGTTTACATGGTCACTGATCAAGGCGACCTTTCTGAGTATTCCACATGAAGAAAATGGAAGCCATGTCTGTTTGACTTTCCCTTGCGTCTGTTCTGTGCTGGTACAACATGAGAACTAGCACTAGCATATGCTGGGGGAAGTTGGAAGGCAATTCAACTCTCTCAAGTTCCAGCATGCTTCAATACATTTGGTTGAAACCGAGGTTAAATCGCTGGTATTTGACACGTGCTTGCAAAAGTTGCAGCTAGCACTATCAAATGCTAGGGGTTTTCCAAGGTATTTTCTGCATGGTTGTTCTGTATATTATATCATTTCAGATATTGATGGAGGTGGTCATTCCCCCTGGTATCTGCGTAGTGTTGGCCGGATGCAGCAGCTAGCACTAACAAATGCTAGGAGGAAAGATCAGCCGGAACCAGCTTCTTTTCTTTGCAGATGACGTTTATTGCAAAACATACCAAGAGGACTAAGTGATTCCACCCTAAAAGGAAATAGTATGGTTTTGCAGTTTGCTGTGACGAAAAGCCCCAAGTGGATTGAATGTGTGCATAGTATGTAATTTTTCACTGTGCCGGACACTAATCCTTTGCCATCATGCTAAGATAATAGGCCCAATCAACAGCTTTTGTCAGGCGATCATCTTGCAGTAGGACACCACTCAACGTGCAGTGACATGTGCAGCTTATTGCCGTGTCAGCGTCTCCTCTCTGTCATGAGAGTTGGCTATATTATTAGAATGCATTTGTTTGATGGACAGTTGTATCTTTCCATTGCAATACAGACAACATAGGAAGAATGAAGTCCAATCAGAACGCATGCCACTTGATTCCTTGCATGTGCCTGGTGCTTGTTGGATAAACATGACTAGCACTAGCGTATGCTTGGGGTTACTCGGTAACACTCATCCTATTTCCCGTAATGGTAGCAAGAAGAGGTTTGGAAATCTCTGCAAGCAAATGGACCCTGTATGCGTCCTGCATCTGTTTTGTGCATGCTTGGATGAAAGGCTAGCACTAGCACATGCTGGGGGTTTACATGGTCACTGATCAAGGCGACCTTTCTGAGTATTCCACATGAAGAAAATCCAATCCATGTCTGTTTGACTTTCCCTTGCGTCTGTTCTGTGCTGGTACAACATGAGAACTAGCACTAGCATATGCTGGGGGAAGTTGGAAGGCAATTCAACTCTCTCAAGTTCCAGCATGCTTCAATACATTTGGTTGAAACCGAGGTTAAATCGCTGGTATTTGACACGTGCTTGCAAAAGTTGCAGCTAGCACTATCAAATGCTAGGGGTTTTCCAAGGTATTTTCTGCAAGGTTGTTCTGTATATTATATCATTTCAGATATTGATGGAGGTGGCCATTCCCCCTGGTATCTGCGTAGTGTTGGCCGGATGCAGCAGCTAGCACTAGCAAATGCTAGGAGGAAAGATCAGCCGGAACCAGCTTCTTTTCTTTGCAGATGACGTTTATTGCAAAACATACCAAGAGGACTAAGTGATTCCACCCTAAAAGGAAATAGTATGGTTTTGCAGTTTGCTATGAACAAAAGCCCCAAGTGGATTGAATGTGTGCATAGTATGTAATTTTTCACTGTGCCGGACACTAATCCTTCGCCATCATGCTAAGATAATAGGCCCAATCAACAGCTTTTGTCAGGCGATCATCTTGCAGTAGGACACCACTCAACGTGCAGTGACATGTGCAGCTTATTGCCGTGTCAGCGTCTCCTCTCTGTCATGAGAGTTGGCTATATTATTAGAATGCATTTGTTTGATGGACAGTTGTATCTTTCCATTGCAATACAGACAACATAGGAAGAATGAAGTCCAATCAGAACGCATGCCACTTGATTCCTTGCATGTGCCTGGTGCTTGTTGGATAAACATGACTAGCACTAGCGTATGCTTGGGGTTACTCGGTAACACTCATCCTATTTCCCGTAATGGTAGCAAGAGTTTTGGAAATCTCAGCAAGCAAATGGACCCTGTATGCGTCCTGCATCTGTTTTGTGCATGCTTGGATGAAAGGCTAGCACTAGCACATGCTGGTGGTTTACATGGTCACTGATCAAGGCGACCTTTCTGAGTATTCCACATGAAGAAAATGGAAGCCATGTCTGTTTGACTTTCCCTTGCGTCTGTTCTGTGCTGGTACAACATGAGAACTAGCACTAGCATATGCTGGGGGAAGTTGGAAGGCAATTCAACTCTCTCAAGTTCCAGCATGCTTCAATACATTTGGTTGAAACCGAGGTTAAATCGCTGGTATTTGACACGTGCTTGCAAAAGTTGCAGCTAGCACTATCAAATGCTAGGGGTTTTCCAAGGTATTTTCTGCAAGGTTGTTCTGTATATTATATCATTTCAGATATTGATGGAGGTGGCCATTCCCCCTGGTATCTGCGTAGTGTTGGCCGGATGCAGCAGCTAGCACTAGCAAATGCTAGGAGGAAAGATCAGCCGGAACCAGCTTCTTTTCTTTGCAGATGACGTTTATTGCAAAACATACCAAGAGGACTAAGTGATTCCACCCTAAAAGGAAATAGTATGGTTTTGCAGTTTGCTATGACGAAAAGCCCCAAGTGGATTGAATGTGTGCATAGTATGTAATTTTTCACTGTGCCGGACACTAATCCTTTGCCATCATGCTAAGATAATAGGCCCAATCAACAGCTTTTGTCAGGCGATCATCTTGCAGTAGGACACCACTCAACGTGCAGTGACATGTGCAATTTAATGCCGTGTCAGCGTCTCCTCTCTGTCATGAGAGTTGGCTATATTATTAGAATGCATTTGTTTGATGGACAGTTGTATCTTTCCATTGCAATACAGACAACATAGGAAGAATGAAGTCCAATCAGAACGCATGCCACTTGATTCCTTGCATGTGCCTGGTGCTTGTTGGATAAACATGACTAGCACTAGCGTATGCTTGGGGTTACTCGGTAACACTCATCCTATTTCCCGTAATGGTAGCAAGAAGAGGTTTGGAAATCTCAGCAAGCAAATGGACCCTGTATGCGTCCTGCATCTGTTTTGTGCATGCTTGGATGAAAGGCTAGCACTAGCACATGCTGGTGGTTTACATGGTCACTGATCAAGGCGACCTTTCTGAGTATTCCACATGAAGAAAATCCAAGCCATGTCTGTTTGACTTTCCCTTGCGTCTGTTCTGTGCTGGTACAACATGAGAACTAACACTAGCATATGCTGGGGGAAGTTGGAAGGCAATTCAACTCTCTCAAGTTCCAGCATGCTTCAATACATTTGGTTGAAACCTAGGTTAAATCGCTGGTATTTGACACGTGCTTGCAAAAGTTGCAGCTAGCACTATCAAATGCTAGGGGTTTTCCAAGGTATTTTCTGCAAGGTTGTTCTGTATATTATATCATTTCAGATATTGATGGAGGTGGCCATTCCCCCTGGTATCTGCGTAGTGTTGGCCGGATGCAGCAGCTAGCACTAGCAAATGCTAGGAGGAAAGATCAGCCGGAACCAGCTTCTTTTCTTTGCAGATGACGTTTATTGCAAAACATACCAAGAGGACTAAGTGATTCCACCCTAAAAGGAAATAGTATGGTTTTGCAGTTTGCTATGACGAAAAGCCCCAAGTGGATTGAATGTGTGCATAGTATGTAATTTTTCACTGTGCCGGACACTAATCCTTCGCCATCATGCTAAGATAATAGGCCCAATCAACAGCTTTTGTCAGGCGATCATCTTGCAGTAGGACACCACTCAACGTGCAGTGACATGTGCAGCTTATTGCCGTGTCAGCGTCTCCTCTCTGTCATGAGAGTTGGCTATATTATTAGAATGCATTTGTTTGATGGACAGTTGTATCTTTCCATTGCAATACAGACAACATAGGAAGAATGAAGTCCAATCAGAACGCATGCCACTTGATTCCTTGCATGTGCCTGGTGCTTGTTGGATAAACATGACTAGCACTAGCGTATGCTTGGGGTTACTCGGTAACACTCATCCTATTTCCCGTAATGGTAGCAAGAAGAGGTTTGGAAATCTCAGCAAGCAAATGGACCCTGTATGCGTCCTGCATCTGTTTTGTGCATGCTTGGATGAAAGGCTAGCACTAGCACATGCTGGGGGTTTACATGGTCACTGATCAAGGCGACCTTTCTGAGTATTCCACATGAAGAAAATCCAAGCCATGTCTGTTTGACTTTCCCTTGCGTCTGTTCTGTGCTGGTACAACATGAGAACTAGCACTAGCATATGCTGGGGGAAGTTGGAAGGCAATTCAACTCTCTCAAGTTCCAGCATGCTTCAATACATTTGGTTGAAACCGAGGTTAAATCGCTGGTATTTGACACGTGCTTGCAAAAGTTGCAGCTAGCACTATCAAATGCTAGGGGTTTTCCAAGGTATTTTCTGCAAGGTTGTTCTGTATATTATATCATTTCAGATATTGATGGAGGTGGCCATTCCCCCTGGTATCTTCGTAGTGTTGGCCGGATGCAGCAGCTAGCACTAGCAAATGCTAGGAGGAAAGATCAGCCGGAACCAGCTTCTTTTCTTTGCAGATGACGTTTATTGCAAAACATACCAAGAGGACTAAGTGATTCCACCCTAAAAGGAAATAGTATGGTTTTGCAGTTTGCTATGACGAAAAGCCCCAAGTGGATTGAATGTGTGCATAGTATGTAATTTTTCACTGTGCCGGACACTAATCCTTCGCCATCATGCTAAGATAATAGGCCCAATCAACAGCTTTTGTCAGGCGATCATCTTGCAGTAGGACACCACTCAACGTGCAGTGACATGTGCAATTTAATGCCGTGTCAGCGTCTCCTCTCTGTCATGAGAGTTGGCTATATTATTAGAATGCATTTGTTTGATGGACAGTTGTATCTTTCCATTGCAATACAGACAACATAGGAAGAATGAAGTCCAATCAGAACGCATGCCACTTGATTCCTTGCATGTGCCTGGTGCTTGTTGGATAAACATGACTAGCACTAGCGTATGCTTGGGGTTACTCGGTAACACTCATCCTATTTCCCGTAATGGTAGCAAGAAGAGGTTTGGAAATCTCAGCAAGCAAATGGACCATGTATGCGTCCTGCATCTGTTTTGTGCATGCTTGGATGAAAGGCTAGCACTAGCACATGCTGGGGGTTTACATGGTCACTGATCAAGGCGACCTTTCTGAGTATTCCACATGAAGAAAATGGAAGCCATGTCTGTTTGACTTTCCCTTGCGTCTGTTCTGTGCTGGTACAACATGAGAACTAACACTAGCATATGCTGGGGGAAGTTGGAAGGCAATTCAACTCTCTCAAGTTCCAGCATGCTTCAATACATTTGGTTGAAACCTAGGTTAAATCGCTGGTATTTGACACGTGCTTGCAAAAGTTGCAGCTAGCACTATCAAATGCTAGGGGTTTTCCAAGGTATTTTCTGCAAGGTTGTTCTGTATATTATATCATTTCAGATATTGATGGAGGTGGCCATTCCCCCTGGTATCTGCGTAGTGTTGGCCGGATGCAGCAGCTAGCACTAGCAAATGCTAGGAGGAAAGATCAGCCGGAACCAGCTTCTTTTCTTTGCAGATGACGTTTATTGCAAAACATACCAAGAGGACTAAGTGATTCCACCCTAAAAGGAAATAGTATGGTTTTGCAGTTTGCTATGACGAAAAGCCCCAAGTGGATTGAATGTGTGCATAGTATGTAATTTTTCACTGTGCCGGACACTCATCCTTCGCCATCATGCTAAGATAATAGGCCCAATCAACAGCTTTTGTCAGGCGATCATCTTGCAGTAGGACACCACTCAACGTGCAGTGACATGTGCAGCTTATTGCCGTGTCAGCGTCTCCTCTCTGTCATGAGAGTTGGCTATATTATTAGAATGCATTTGTTTGATGGACAGTTGTATCTTTCCATTGCAATACAGACAACATAGGAAGAATGAAGTCCAATAAGAACGCATGCCACTTGATTCCTTGCATGTGCCTGGTGCTTGTTGGATAAACATGACTAGCACTAGCGTATGCTTGGGGTTACTCGGTAACACTCATCCTATTTCCCGTAATGGTAGCAAGAAGAGGTTTGGAAATCTCAGCAAGCAAATGGACCCTGTATGCGTCCTGCATCTGTTTTGTGCATGCTTGGATGAAAGGCTAGCACTAGCACATGCTGGGGGTTTACATGGTCACTGATCAAGGCGACCTTTCTGAGTATTCCACATGAAGAAAATCCAATCCATGTCTGTTTGACTTTCCCTTGCGTCTGTTCTGTGCTGGTACAACATGAGAACTAACACTAGCATATGCTGGGGGAAGTTGGAAGGCAATTCAACTCTCTCAAGTTCCAGCATGCTTCAATACATTTGGTTGAAACCGAGGTTAAATCGCTGGTATTTGACACGTGCTTGCAAAAGTTGCAGCTAGCACTATCAAATGCTAGGGGTTTTCCAAGGTATTTTCTGCAAGGTTGTTCTGTATATTATATCATTTCAGATATTGATGGAGGTGGCCATTCCCCCTGGTATCTGCGTAGTGTTGGCCGGATGCAGCAGCTAGCACTAGCAAATGCTAGGAGGAAAGATCAGCCGGAACCAGCTTCTTTTCTTTGCAGATGACGTTTATTGCAAAACATACCAAGAGGACTAAGTGATTCCACCCTAAAAGGAAATAGTATGGTTTTGCAGTTTGCTATGACGAAAAGCCCCAAGTGGATTGAATGTGTGCATAGTATGTAATTTTTCACTGTGCCGGACACTCATCCTTCGCCATCATGCTAAGATAATAGGCCCAATCAACAGCTTTTGTCAGGCGATCATCTTGCAGTAGGACACCACTCAACGTGCAGTGACATGTGCAGCTTATTGCCGTGTCAGCGTCTCCTCTCTGTCATGAGAGTTGGCTATATTATTAGAATGCATTTGTTTGATGGACAGTTGTATCTTTCCATTGCAATACAGACAACATAGGAAGAATGAAGTCCAATAAGAACGCATGCCACTTGATTCCTTGCATGTGCCTGGTGCTTGTTGGATAAACATGACTAGCACTAGCGTATGCTTGGGGTTACTCGGTAACACTCATCCTATTTCCCGTAATGGTAGCAAGAAGAGGTTTGGAAATCTCAGCAAGCAAATGGACCCTGTATGCGTCCTGCATCTGTTTTGTGCATGCTTGGATGAAAGGCTAGCACTAGCACATGCTGGGGGTTTACATGGTCACTGATCAAGGCGACCTTTCTGAGTATTCCACATGAAGAAAATCCAATCCATGTCTGTTTGACTTTCCCTTGCGTCTGTTCTGTGCTGGTACAACATGAGAACTAACACTAGCATATGCTGGGGGAAGTTGGAAGGCAATTCAACTCTCTCAAGTTCCAGCATGCTTCAATACATTTGGTTGAAACCGAGGTTAAATCGCTGGTATTTGACACGTGCTTGCAAAAGTTGCAGCTAGCACTATCAAATGCTAGGGGTTTTCCAAGGTATTTTCTGCAAGGTTGTTCTGTATATTATATCATTTCAGATATTGATGGAGGTGGCCATTCCCCCTGGTATCTTCGTAGTGTTGGCCGGATGCAGCAGCTAGCACTAGCAAATGCTAGGAGGAAAGATCAGCCGGAACCAGCTACTTTTCTTTGCAGATGACGTTTATTGCAAAACATACCAAGAGGACTAAGTGATTCCTCCCTAAAAGGAAATAGTATGGTTTTGCAGTTTGCTATGACGAAAAGCCCCAAGTGGATTGAATGTGTGCATAGTATGTAATTTTTCACTGTGCCGGACACTAATCCTTCGCCATCATGCTAAGATAATAGGCCCAATCAACAGCTTTTGTCAGGCGATCATCTTGCAATAGGACACCACTCAACGTGCAGTGACATGTGCAGCTTATTGCCGTGTCAGCGTCTCCTCTCTGTAATGAGAGTTGGCTATATTATTAGAATGCATTTGTTTGATGGACAGTTGTATCTTTCCATTGCAATACAGACAACATAGGAAGAATGAAGTCCAATCAGAATGCATGCCACTTGATTCCTTGCATGTGCCTGGTGCTTGTTGGATAAACATGACTAGCACTAGCGTATGCTTGGGGTTACTCGGTAACACTCATCCTATTTCCCGTAATGGTAGCAAGAGTTTTGGAAATCTCAGCAAGCAAATGGACCATGTATGCGTCCTGCATCTGTTTTGTGCATGCTTGGATGGAAGGCTAGCACTAGCATATGCTGGGGGTTTACATGGTCACTGATCAAGGCGACCTTTCTGAGTATTCCACATGAAGAAAATCCAATCCATGTCTGTTTGACTTTCCCTTACGTCTGTTCTGTGCTGGTACAACATGAGAACTAGCACTAGCATATGCTGGGGGAAGTTGGAAGGCAATTCAACTCTCTCAAGTTCCAGCATGCTTCAATACATTTGGTTGAAACCGAGGTTAAATCGCTGGTATTTGACACGTGCTTGCAAAAGTTGCAGCTAGCACTATCAAATGCTAGGGGTTTTCCAAGGTATTTTCTGCAAGGTTGTTCTGTATATTATATCATTTCAGATATTGATTGAGGTGGTCATTCCCCCTGGTATCTGCGTAGTGTTGGCCGGATGCAGCAGCTAGCACTAGCAAATGCTAGGAGGAAAGATCAGCCGGAACCAGCTTCTTTTCTTTGGAAATGACGTTTATTGCAAAACATACCAAGAGGACTTAGTGATTCCACCCTAAAAGGAAATAGTATGGTTTTGCAGTTTGCTGTGACGAAAAGCCCCAAGTGGATTGAATGTGTGCATAGTATGTAATTTTTCACTGTGCCGGACACTAATCCTTTGCCATCATGCTAAGATAATAGGCCCAATCAACAGCTTTTGTCAGGCGATCATCTTGCAGTAGGACACCACTCAACGTGCAGTGACATGTGCAGCTTATTGCCGTGTCAGCGTCTCCTCTCTGTCATGAGAGTTGGCTATATTATTAGAATGCATTTGTTTGATGGACAGTTGTATCTTTCCATTGCAATACAGACAACATAGGAAGAATGAAGTCCAATCAGAACGCATGCCACTTGATTCCTTGCATGTGCCTGGTGCTTGTTGGATAAACATGACTAGCACTAGCGTATGCTTGGGGTTACTCGGTAACACTCATCCTATTTCCCGTAATGGTAGCAAGAAGAGGTTTGGAAATTTCAGCAAGGAAATGGACCCTGTATGCGTCCTGCATCTGTTTTGTGCATGCTTGGATGAAAGGCTAGCACTAGCACATGCTGGGGGTTTACATGGTCACTGATCAAGGCGACCTTTCTGAGTATTCCACATGAAGAAAATCCAATCCATGTCTGTTTGACTTTCCCTTGCGTCTGTTCTGTGCTGGTACAACATGAGAACTAACACTAGCATATGCTGGGGGAAGTTGGAAGGCAATTCAACTCTCTCAAGTTCCAGCATGCTTCAATACATTTGGTTGAAACCGAGGTTAAATCGCTGGTATTTGACACGTGCTTGCAAAAGTTGCAGCTAGCACTATCAAATGCTAGGGGTTTTCCAAGGTATTTTCTGCAAGGTTGTTCTGTATATTATATCATTTCAGATATTGATGGAGGTGGCCATTCCCCCTGGTATCTGCGTAGTGTTGGCCGGATGCAGCAGCTAGCACTAGCAAATGCTAGGAGGAAAGATCAGCCGGAACCAGCTTCTTTTCTTTGCAGATGACGTTTATTGCAAAACATACCAAGAGGACTAAGTGATTCCACCCTAAAAGGAAATAGTATGGTTTTGCAGTTTGCTATGACGAAAAGCCCCAAGTGGATTGAATGTGTGCATAGTATGTAATTTTTCACTGTGCCGGACACTCATCCTTCGCCATCATGCTAAGATAATAGGCCCAATCAACAGCTTTTGTCAGGCGATCATCTTGCAGTAGGACACCACTCAACGTGCAGTGACATGTGCAGCTTATTGCCGTGTCAGCGTCTCCTCTCTGTCATGAGAGTTGGCTATATTATTAGAATGCATTTGTTTGATGGACAGTTGTATCTTTCCATTGCAATACAGACAACATAGGAAGAATGAAGTCCAATAAGAACGCATGCCACTTGATTCCTTGCATGTGCCTGGTGCTTGTTGGATAAACATGACTAGCACTAGCGTATGCTTGGGGTTACTCGGTAACACTCATCCTATTTCCCGTAATGGTAGCAAGAAGAGGTTTGGAAATCTCAGCAAGCAAATGGACCCTGTATGCGTCCTGCATCTGTTTTGTGCATGCTTGGATGAAAGGCTAGCACTAGCACATGCTGGGGGTTTACATGGTCACTGATCAAGGCGACCTTTCTGAGTATTCCACATGAAGAAAATCCAATCCATGTCTGTTTGACTTTCCCTTGCGTCTGTTCTGTGCTGGTACAACATGAGAACTAACACTAGCATATGCTGGGGGAAGTTGGAAGGCAATTCAACTCTCTCAAGTTCCAGCATGCTTCAATACATTTGGTTGAAACCGAGGTTAAATCGCTGGTATTTGACACGTGCTTGCAAAAGTTGCAGCTAGCACTATCAAATGCTAGGGGTTTTCCAAGGTATTTTCTGCAAGGTTGTTCTGTATATTATATCATTTCAGATATTGATGGAGGTGGCCATTCCCCCTGGTATCTTCGTAGTGTTGGCCGGATGCAGCAGCTAGCACTAGCAAATGCTAGGAGGAAAGATCAGCCGGAACCAGCTACTTTTCTTTGCAGATGACGTTTATTGCAAAACATACCAAGAGGACTAAGTGATTCCTCCCTAAAAGGAAATAGTATGGTTTTGCAGTTTGCTATGACGAAAAGCCCCAAGTGGATTGAATGTGTGCATAGTATGTAATTTTTCACTGTGCCGGACACTAATCCTTCGCCATCATGCTAAGATAATAGGCCCAATCAACAGCTTTTGTCAGGCGATCATCTTGCAATAGGACACCACTCAACGTGCAGTGACATGTGCAGCTTATTGCCGTGTCAGCGTCTCCTCTCTGTTATGAGAGTTGGCTATATTATTAGAATGCATTTGTTTGATGGACAGTTGTATCTTTCCATTGCAATACAGACAACATAGGAAGAATGAAGTCCAATCAGAATGCATGCCACTTGATTCCTTGCATGTGCCTGGTGCTTGTTGGATAAACATGACTAGCACTAGCGTATGCTTGGGGTTACTCGGTAACACTCATCCTATTTCCCGTAATGGTAGCAAGAGTTTTGGAAATCTCAGCAAGCAAATGGACCATGTATGCGTCCTGCATCTGTTTTGTGCATGCTTGGATGGAAGGCTAGCACTAGCATATGCTGGGGGTTTACATGGTCACTGATCAAGGCGACCTTTCTGAGTATTCCACATGAAGAAAATCCAATCCATGTCTGTTTGACTTTCCCTTGCGTCTGTTCTGTGCTGGTACAACATGAGAACTAGCACTAGCATATGCTGGGGGAAGTTGGAAGGCAATTCAACTCTCTCAAGTTCCAGCATGCTTCAATACATTTGGTTGAAACCGAGGTTAAATCGCTGGTATTTGACACGTGCTTGCAAAAGTTGCAGCTAGCACTATCAAATGCTAGGGGTTTTCCAAGGTATTTTCTGCAAGGTTGTTCTGTATATTATATCATTTCAGATATTGATTGAGGTGGTCATTCCCCCTGGTATCTGCGTAGTGTTGGCCGGATGCAGCAGCTAGCACTAGCAAATGCTAGGAGGAAAGATCAGCCGGAACCAGCTTCTTTTCTTTGGAAATGACGTTTATTGCAAAACATACCAAGAGGACTTAGTGATTCCACCCTAAAAGGAAATAGTATGGTTTTGCAGTTTGCTGTGACGAAAAGCCCCAAGTGGATTGAATGTGTGCATAGTATGTAATTTTTCACTGTGCCGGACACTAATCCTTTGCCATCATGCTAAGATAATAGGCCCAATCAACAGCTTTTGTCAGGCGATCATCTTGCAGTAGGACACCACTCAACGTGCAGTGACATGTGCAGCTTATTGCCGTGTCAGCGTCTCCTCTCTGTCATGAGAGTTGGCTATATTATTAGAATGCATTTGTTTGATGGACAGTTGTATCTTTCCATTGCAATACAGACAACATAGGAAGAATGAAGTCCAATCAGAACGCATGCCACTTGATTCCTTGCATGTGCCTGGTGCTTGTTGGATAAACATGACTAGCACTAGCGTATGCTTGGGGTTACTCGGTAACACTCATCCTATTTCCCGTAATGGTAGCAAGAAGAGGTTTGGAAATTTCAGCAAGCAAATGGACCCTGTATGCGTCCTGCATCTGTTTTGTGCATGCTTGGATGAAAGGCTAGCACTAGCACATGCTGGGGGTTTACATGGTCACTGATCAAGGCGACCTTTCTGAGTATTCCACATGAAGAAAATCCAATCCATGTCTGTTTGACTTTCCCTTGCGTCTGTTCTGTGCTGGTACAACATGAGAACTAACACTAGCATATGCTGGGGGAAGTTGGAAGGCAATTCAACTCTCTCAAGTTCCAGCATGCTTCAATACATTTGGTTGAAACCGAGGTTAAATCGCTGGTATTTGACACGTGCTTGCAAAAGTTGCAGCTAGCACTATCAAATGCTAGGGGTTTTCCAAGGTATTTTCTGCAAGGTTGTTCTGTATATTATATCATTTCAGATATTGATGGAGGTGGCCATTCCCCCTGGTATCTGCGTAGTGTTGGCCGGATGCAGCAGCTAGCACTAGCAAATGCTAGGAGGAAAGATCAGCCGGAACCAGCTTCTTTTCTTTGCAGATGACGTTTATTGCAAAACATACCAAGAGGACTAAGTGATTCCACCCTCAAAGGAAATAGTATGGTTTTGCAGTTTGCTATGACGAAAAGCCCCAAGTGGATTGAATGTGTGCATAGTATGTAATTTTTCACTGTGCCGGACACTAATCCTTCGCCATCATGCTAAGATAATAGGCCCAATCAACAGCTTTTGTCAGGCGATCATCTTGCAGTAGGACACCACTCAACGTGCAGTGACATGTGCAGCTTATTGCCGTGTCAGCGTCTCCTCTCTGTCATGAGAGTTGGCTATATTATTAGAATGCATTTGTTTGATGGACAGTTGTATCTTTCCATTGCAATACAGACAACATAGGAAGAATGAAGTCCAATCAGAACGCATGCCACTTGATTCCTTGCATGTGCCTGGTGCTTGTTGGATAAACATGACTAGCACTAGCGTATGCTTGGGGTTACTCGGTAACACTCATCCTATTTCCCGTAATGGTAGCAAGAAGAGGTTTGGAAATCTCAGCAAGCAAATGGACCCTGTATGCGTCCTGCATCTGTTTTTTGCATGCTTGGATGAAAGGCTAGCACTAGCACATGCTGGTGGTTTACATGGTCACTGATCAAGGCGACCTTTCTGAGTATTCCACATGAAGAAAATCCAAGCCATGTCTGTTTGACTTTCCCTTGCGTCTGTTCTGTGCTGGTACAACATGAGAACTAGCACTAGCATATGCTGGGGGAAGTTGGAAGGCAATTCAACTCTCTCAAGTTCCAGCATGCTTCAATACATTTGGTTGAAACCGAGGTTAAATCGCTGGTATTTGACACGTGCTTGCAAAAGTTGCAGCTAGCACTATCAAATGCTAGGGGTTTTCCAAGGTATTTTCTGCAAGGTTGTTCTGTATATTATATCATTTCAGATATTGATGGAGGTGGCCATTCCCCCTGGTATCTGCGTAGTGTTGGCCGGATGCAGCAGCTAGCACTAGCAAATGCTAGGAGGAAAGATCAGCCGGAACCAGCTTCTTTTCTTTGCAGATGACGTTTATTGCAAAACATACCAAGAGGACTAAGTGATTCCACCCTAAAAGGAAATAGTATGGTTTTGCAGTTTGCTATGACGAAAAGCCCCAAGTGGATTGAATGTGTGCATAGTATGTAATTTTTCACTGTGCCGGACACTAATCCTTCGCCATCATGCTAAGATAATAGGCCCAATCAACAGCTTTTGTCAGGCGATCATCTTGCAGTAGGACACCACTCAACGTGCAGTGACATGTGCAGCTTATTGCCGTGTCAGCGTCTCCTCTCTGTCATGAGAGTTGGCTATATTATTAGAATGCATTTGTTTGATGGACAGTTGTATCTTTCCATTGCAATACAGACAACATAGGAAGAATGAAGTCCAATCAGAACGCATGCCACTTGATTCCTTGCATGTGCCTGGTGCTTGTTGGATAAACATGACTAGCACTAGCGTATGCTTGGGGTTACTCGGTAACACTCATCCTATTTCCCGTAATGGTAGCAAGAAGAGGTTTGGAAATCTCAGCAAGCAAATGGACCCTGTATGCGTCCTGCATCTGTTTTGTGCATGCTTGGATGAAAGGCTAGCACTAGCACATGCTGGGGGTTTACATGGTCACTGATCAAGGCGACCTTTCTGAGTATTCCACATGAAGAAAATCCAATCCATGTCTGTTTGACTTTCCCTTGCGTCTGTTCTGTGCTGGTACAACATGAGAACTAGCACTAGCATATGCTGGGGGAAGTTGGAAGGCAATTCAACTCTCTCAAGTTCCAGCATGCTTCAATACATTTGGTTGAAACCGAGGTTAAATCGCTGGTATTTGACACGTGCTTGCAAAAGTTGCAGCTAGCACTATCAAATGCTAGGGGTTTTCCAAGGTATTTTCTGCAAGGTTGTTCTGTATATTATATCATTTCAGATATTGATGGAGGTGGCCATTCCCCCTGGTATCTGCGTAGTGTTGGCCGGATGCAGCAGCTAGCACTAGCAAATGCTAGGAGGAAAGATCAGCCGGAACCAGCTACTTTTCTTTGCAGATGACGTTTATTGCAAAACATACCAAGAGGACTAAGTGATTTCTCCCTAAAAGGAAATAGTATGGTTTTGCAGTTTGCTATGACGAAAAGCCCCAAGTGGATTGAATGTGTGCATAGTATGTAATTTTTCACTGTGCCGGACACTAATCCTTCGCCATCATGCTAAGATAATAGGCCCAATCAACAGCTTTTGTCAGGCGATCATCTTGCAATAGGACACCACTCAACGTGCAGTGACATGTGCAGCTTATTGCCGTGTCAGCGTCTCCTCTCTGTCATGAGAGTTGGCTATATTATTAGAATGCATTTGTTTGATGGACAGTTGTATCTTTCCATTGCAATACAGACAACGTAGGAAGAATGAAGTCCAATCAGAATGCATGCCACTTGATTCCTTGCATGTGCCTGGTGCTTGTTGGATAAACATGACTAGCACTAGCGTATGCTTGGGGTTACTCGGTAACACTCATCCTATTTCCCGTAATGGTAGCAAGAGTTTTGGAAATCTCAGCAAGCAAATGGACCATGTATGCGTCCTGCATCTGTTTTGTGCATGCTTGGATGGAAGGCTAGCACTAGCATATGCTGGGGGTTTACATGGTCACTGATCAAGGCGACCTTTCTGAGTATTCCACATGAAGAAAATCCAATCCATGTCTGTTTGACTTTCCCTTGCGTCTGTTCTGTGCTGGTACAACATGAGAACTAGCACTAGCATATGCTGGGGGAAGTTGGAAGGCAATTCAACTCTCTCAAGTTCCAGCATGCTTCAATACATTTGGTTGAAACCGAGGTTAAATCGCTGGTATTTGATACGTGCTTGCAAAAGTTGCAGCTAGCACTATCAAATGCTAGGGGTTTTCCAAGGTATTTTCTGCAAGGTTGTTCTGTATATTATATCATTTCAGATATTGATTGAGGTGGTCATTCCCCCTGGTATCTGCGTAGTGTTGGCCGGATGCAGCAGCTAGCACTAGCAAATGCTAGGAGGAAAGATCAGCCGGAACCAGCTTCTTTTCTTTGCAGATGACGTTTATTGCAAAACATACCAAGAGGACTAAGTGATTCCACCCTAAAAGGAAATAGTATGGTTTTGCAGTTTGCTGTGACGAAAAGCCCCAAGTGGATTGAATGTGTGCATAGTATGTAATTTTTCACTGTGCCGGACACTAATCCTTTGCCATCATGCTAAGATAATAGGCCCAATCAACAGCTTTTGTCAGGCGATCATCTTGCAGTAGGACACCACTCAACGTGCAGTGACATGTGCAGCTTATTGCCGTGTCAGCGTCTCCTCTCTGTCATGAGAGTTGGCTATATTATTAGAATGCATTTGTTTGATGGACAGTTGTATCTTTCCATTGCAATACAGACAACATAGGAAGAATGAAGTCCAATCAGAACGCATGCCACTTGATTCCTTGCATGTGCCTGGTGCTTGTTGGATAAACATGACTAGCACTAGCGTATGCTTGGGGTTACTCGGTAACACTCATCCTATTTCCCGTAATGGTAGCAAGAAGAGGTTTGGAAATCTCAGCAAGCAAATGGACCCTGTATGCGTCCTGCATCTGTTTTGTGCATGCTTGGATGAAAGGCTAGCACTAGCACATGCTGGTGGT
The DNA here is from genome assembly GCF_023055435.1 of Haliotis rufescens. Taxonomy (NCBI): domain Eukaryota; kingdom Metazoa; phylum Mollusca; class Gastropoda; order Lepetellida; family Haliotidae; genus Haliotis; species Haliotis rufescens. The sequence continues at coordinate 329,667 of NW_025963891.1, read as the reverse complement.
TTACATGGTCACTGATCAAGGCGACCTTTCTGAGTATTCCACATGAAGAAAATCCAAGCCATGTCTGTTTGACTTTCCCTTGCGTCTGTTCTGTGCTGGTACAACATGAGAACTAGCACTAGCATATGCTGGGGGAAGTTGGAAGGCAATTCAACTCTCTCAAGTTCCAGCATGCTTCAATACATTTGGTTGAAACCGAGGTTAAATCGCTGGTATTTGACACGTGCTTGCAAAAGTTGCAGCTAGCACTATCAAATGCTAGGGGTTTTCCAAGGTATTTTCTGCAAGGTTGTTCTGTATATTATATCATTTCAGATATTGATGGAGGTGGCCATTCCCCCTGGTATCTGCGTAGTGTTGGCCGGATGCAGCAGCTAGCACTAGCAAATGCTAGGAGGAAAGATCAGCCGGAACCAGCTTCTTTTCTTTGCAGATGACGTTTATTGCAAAACATACCAAGAGGACTAAGTGATTCCACCCTAAAAGGAAATAGTATGGTTTTGCAGTTTGCTATGACGAAAAGCCCCAAGTGGATTGAATGTGTGCATAGTATGTAATTTTTCACTGTGCCGGACACTAATCCTTCGCCATCATGCTAAGATAATAGGCCCAATCAACAGCTTTTGTCAGGCGATCATCTTGCAGTAGGACACCACTCAACGTGCAGTGACATGTGCAGCTTATTGCCGTGTCAGCGTCTCCTCTCTGTCATGAGAGTTGGCTATATTATTAGAATGCATTTGTTTGATGGACAGTTGTATCTTTCCATTGCAATACAGACAACATAGGAAGAATGAAGTCCAATCAGAACGCATGCCACTTGATTCCTTGCATGTGCCTGGTGCTTGTTGGATAAACATGACTAGCACTAGCGTATGCTTGGGGTTACTCGGTAACACTCATCCTATTTCCCGTAATGGTAGCAAGAAGAGGTTTGGAAATCTCAGCAAGCAAATGGACCCTGTATGCGTCCTGCATCTGTTTTGTGCATGCTTGGATGAAAGGCTAGCACTAGCACATGCTGGTGGTTTACATGGTCACTGATCAAGGCGACCTTTCTGAGTATTCCACATGAAGAAAATGGAAGCCATGTCTGTTTGACTTTCCCTTGCGTCTGTTCTGTGCTGGTACAACATGAGAACTAGCACTAGCATATGCTGGGGGAAGTTGGAAGGCAATTCAACTCTCTCAAGTTCCAGCATGCTTCAATACATTTGGTTGAAACCGAGGTTAAATCGCTGGTATTTGACACGTGCTTGCAAAAGTTGCAGCTAGCACTATCAAATGCTAGGGGTTTTCCAAGGTATTTTCTGCAAGGTTGTTCTGTATATTATATCATTTCAGATATTGATGGAGGTGGCCATTCCCCCTGGTATCTGCGTAGTGTTGGCCGGATGCAGCAGCTAGCACTAGCAAATGCTAGGAGGAAAGATCAGCCGGAACCAGCTACTTTTCTTTGCAGATGACGTTTATTGCAAAACATACCAAGAGGACTAAGTGATTTCTCCCTAAAAGGAAATAGTATGGTTTTGCAGTTTGCTATGACGAAAAGCCCCAAGTGGATTGAATGTGTGCATAGTATGTAATTTTTCACTGTGCCGGACACTAATCCTTCGCCATCATGCTAAGATAATAGGCCCAATCAACAGCTTTTGTCAGGCGATCATCTTGCAATAGGACACCACTCAACGTGCAGTGACATGTGCAGCTTATTGCCGTGTCAGCGTCTCCTCTCTGTCATGAGAGTTGGCTATATTATTAGAATGCATTTGTTTGATGGACAGTTGTATCTTTCCATTGCAATACAGACAACGTAGGAAGAATGAAGTCCAATCAGAATGCATGCCACTTGATTCCTTGCATGTGCCTGGTGCTTGTTGGATAAACATGACTAGCACTAGCGTATGCTTGGGGTTACTCGGTAACACTCATCCTATTTCCCGTAATGGTAGCAAGAGTTTTGGAAATCTCAGCAAGCAAATGGACCATGTATGCGTCCTGCATCTGTTTTGTGCATGCTTGGATGGAAGGCTAGCACTAGCATATGCTGGGGGTTTACATGGTCACTGATCAAGGCGACCTTTCTGAGTATTCCACATGAAGAAAATCCAATCCATGTCTGTTTGACTTTCCCTTGCGTCTGTTCTGTGCTGGTACAACATGAGAACTAGCACTAGCATATGCTGGGGGAAGTTGGAAGGCAATTCAACTCTCTCAAGTTCCAGCATGCTTCAATACATTTGGTTGAAACCGAGGTTAAATCGCTGGTATTTGATACGTGCTTGCAAAAGTTGCAGCTAGCACTATCAAATGCTAGGGGTTTTCCAAGGTATTTTCTGCAAGGTTGTTCTGTATATTATATCATTTCAGATATTGATTGAGGTGGTCATTCCCCCTGGTATCTGCGTAGTGTTGGCCGGATGCAGCAGCTAGCACTAGCAAATGCTAGGAGGAAAGATCAGCCGGAACCAGCTTCTTTTCTTTGCAGATGACGTTTATTGCAAAACATACCAAGAGGACTAAGTGATTCCACCCTAAAAGGAAATAGTATGGTTTTGCAGTTTGCTGTGACGAAAAGCCCCAAGTGGATTGAATGTGTGCATAGTATGTAATTTTTCACTGTGCCGGACACTAATCCTTTGCCATCATGCTAAGATAATAGGCCCAATCAACAGCTTTTGTCAGGCGATCATCTTGCAGTAGGACACCACTCAACGTGCAGTGACATGTGCAGCTTATTGCCGTGTCAGCGTCTCCTCTCTGTCATGAGAGTTGGCTATATTATTAGAATGCATTTGTTTGATGGACAGTTGTATCTTTCCATTGCAATACAGACAACATAGGAAGAATGAAGTCCAATCAGAACGCATGCCACTTGATTCCTTGCATGTGCCTGGTGCTTGTTGGATAAACATGACTAGCACTAGCGTATGCTTGGGGTTACTCGGTAACACTCATCCTATTTCCCGTAATGGTAGCAAGAAGAGGTTTGGAAATCTCAGCAAGCAAATGGACCCTGTATGCGTCCTGCATCTGTTTTGTGCATGCTTGGATGAAAGGCTAGCACTAGCACATGCTGGTGGTTTACATGGTCACTGATCAAGGCGACCTTTCTGAGTATTCCACATGAAGAAAATCCAAGCCATGTCTGTTTGACTTTCCCTTGCGTCTGTTCTGTGCTGGTACAACATGAGAACTAGCACTAGCATATGCTGGGGGAAGTTGGAAGGCAATTCAACTCTCTCAAGTTCCAGCATGCTTCAATACATTTGGTTGAAACCGAGGTTAAATCGCTGGTATTTGACACGTGCTTGCAAAAGTTGCAGCTAGCACTATCAAATGCTAGGGGTTTTCCAAGGTATTTTCTGCAAGGTTGTTCTGTATATTATATCATTTCAGATATTGATGGAGGTGGCCATTCCCCCTGGTATCTGCGTAGTGTTGGCCGGATGCAGCAGCTAGCACTAGCAAATGCTAGGAGGAAAGATCAGCCGGAACCAGCTTCTTTTCTTTGCAGATGACGTTTATTGCAAAACATACCAAGAGGACTAAGTGATTCCACCCTAAAAGGAAATAGTATGGTTTTGCAGTTTGCTATGACGAAAAGCCCCAAGTGGATTGAATGTGTGCATAGTATGTAATTTTTCACTGTGCCGGACACTAATCCTTCGCCATCATGCTAAGATAATAGGCCCAATCAACAGCTTTTGTCAGGCGATCATCTTGCAGTAGGACACCACTCAACGTGCAGTGACATGTGCAGCTTATTGCCGTGTCAGCGTCTCCTCTCTGTCATGAGAGTTGGCTATATTATTAGAATGCATTTGTTTGATGGACAGTTGTATCTTTCCATTGCAATACAGACAACATAGGAAGAATGAAGTCCAATCAGAACGCATGCCACTTGATTCCTTGCATGTGCCTGGTGCTTGTTGGATAAACATGACTAGCACTAGCGTATGCTTGGGGTTACTCGGTAACACTCATCCTATTTCCCGTAATGGTAGCAAGAAGAGGTTTGGAAATCTCAGCAAGCAAATGGACCCTGTATGCGTCCTGCATCTGTTTTGTGCATGCTTGGATGAAAGGCTAGCACTAGCACATGCTGGTGGTTTACATGGTCACTGATCAAGGCGACCTTTCTGAGTATTCCACATGAAGAAAATGGAAGCCATGTCTGTTTGACTTTCCCTTGCGTCTGTTCTGTGCTGGTACAACATGAGAACTAGCACTAGCATATGCTGGGGGAAGTTGGAAGGCAATTCAACTCTCTCAAGTTCCAGCATGCTTCAATACATTTGGTTGAAACCGAGGTTAAATCGCTGGTATTTGACACGTGCTTGCAAAAGTTGCAGCTAGCACTATCAAATGCTAGGGGTTTTCCAAGGTATTTTCTGCAAGGTTGTTCTGTATATTATATCATTTCAGATATTGATGGAGGTGGCCATTCCCCCTGGTATCTGCGTAGTGTTGGCCGGATGCAGCAGCTAGCACTAGCAAATGCTAGGAGGAAAGATCAGCCGGAACCAGCTACTTTTCTTTGCAGATGACGTTTATTGCAAAACATACCAAGAGGACTAAGTGATTTCTCCCTAAAAGGAAATAGTATGGTTTTGCAGTTTGCTATGACGAAAAGCCCCAAGTGGATTGAATGTGTGCATAGTATGTAATTTTTCACTGTGCCGGACACTAATCCTTCGCCATCATGCTAAGATAATAGGCCCAATCAACAGCTTTTGTCAGGCGATCATCTTGCAATAGGACACCACTCAACGTGCAGTGACATGTGCAGCTTATTGCCGTGTCAGCGTCTCCTCTCTGTCATGAGAGTTGGCTATATTATTAGAATGCATTTGTTTGATGGACAGTTGTATCTTTCCATTGCAATACAGACAACGTAGGAAGAATGAAGTCCAATCAGAATGCATGCCACTTGATTCCTTGCATGTGCCTGGTGCTTGTTGGATAAACATGACTAGCACTAGCGTATGCTTGGGGTTACTCGGTAACACTCATCCTATTTCCCGTAATGGTAGCAAGAGTTTTGGAAATCTCAGCAAGCAAATGGACCATGTATGCGTCCTGCATCTGTTTTGTGCATGCTTGGATGGAAGGCTAGCACTAGCATATGCTGGGGGTTTACATGGTCACTGATCAAGGCGACCTTTCTGAGTATTCCACATGAAGAAAATCCAATCCATGTCTGTTTGACTTTCCCTTGCGTCTGTTCTGTGCTGGTACAACATGAGAACTAGCACTAGCATATGCTGGGGGAAGTTGGAAGGCAATTCAACTCTCTCAAGTTCCAGCATGCTTCAATACATTTGGTTGAAACCGAGGTTAAATCGCTGGTATTTGATACGTGCTTGCAAAAGTTGCAGCTAGCACTATCAAATGCTAGGGGTTTTCCAAGGTATTTTCTGCAAGGTTGTTCTGTATATTATATCATTTCAGATATTGATTGAGGTGGTCATTCCCCCTGGTATCTGCGTAGTGTTGGCCGGATGCAGCAGCTAGCACTAGCAAATGCTAGGAGGAAAGATCAGCCGGAACCAGCTTCTTTTCTTTGCAGATGACGTTTATTGCAAAACATACCAAGAGGACTAAGTGATTCCACCCTAAAAGGAAATAGTATGGTTTTGCAGTTTGCTGTGACGAAAAGCCCCAAGTGGATTGAATGTGTGCATAGTATGTAATTTTTCACTGTGCCGGACACTAATCCTTTGCCATCATGCTAAGATAATAGGCCCAATCAACAGCTTTTGTCAGGCGATCATCTTGCAGTAGGACACCACTCAACGTGCAGTGACATGTGCAGCTTATTGCCGTGTCAGCGTCTCCTCTCTGTCATGAGAGTTGGCTATATTATTAGAATGCATTTGTTTGATGGACAGTTGTATCTTTCCATTGCAATACAGACAACATAGGAAGAATGAAGTCCAATCAGAACGCATGCCACTTGATTCCTTGCATGTGCCTGGTGCTTGTTGGATAAACATGACTAGCACTAGCGTATGCTTGGGGTTACTCGGTAACACTCATCCTATTTCCCGTAATGGTAGCAAGAAGAGGTTTGGAAATCTCAGCAAGCAAATGGACCCTGTATGCGTCCTGCATCTGTTTTGTGCATGCTTGGATGAAAGGCTAGCACTAGCACATGCTGGTGGTTTACATGGTCACTGATCAAGGCGACCTTTCTGAGTATTCCACATGAAGAAAATCCAATCCATGTCTGTTTGACTTTCCCTTACGTCTGTTCTGTGCTGGTACAACATGAGAACTAGCACTAGCATATGCTGGGGGAAGTTGGAAGGCAATTCAACTCTCTCAAGTTCCAGCATGCTTCAATACATTTGGTTGAAACCGAGGTTAAATCGCTGGTATTTGATACGTGCTTGCAAAAGTTGCAGCTAGCACTATCAAATGCTAGGGGTTTTCCAAGGTATTTTCTGCAAGGTTGTTCTGTATATTATATCATTTCAGATATTGATTGAGGTGGTCATTCCCCCTGGTATCTGCGTAGTGTTGGCCGGATGCAGCAGCTAGCACTAGCAAATGCTAGGAGGAAAATCAGCCGGAACCAGCTTCTTTTCTTTGCAGATGACGTTTATTGCAAAACATACCAAGAGGACTAAGTGATTCCACCCTAAAAGGAAATAGTATGGTTTTGCAGTTTGCTGTGACGAAAAGCCCCAAGTGGATTGAATGTGTGCATAGTATGTAATTTTTCACTGTGCCGGACACTAATCCTTTGCCATCATGCTAAGATAATAGGCCCAATCAACAGCTTTTGTCAGGCGATCATCTTGCAGTAGGACACCACTCAACGTGCAGTGACATGTGCAGCTTATTGCCGTGTCAGCGTCTCCTCTCTGTCATGAGAGTTGGCTATATTATTAGAATGCATTTGTTTGATGGACAGTTGTATCTTTCCATTGCAATACAGACAACATAGGAAGAATGAAGTCCAATCAGAACGCATGCCACTTGATTCCTTGCATGTGCCTGGTGCTTGTTGGATAAACATGACTAGCACTAGCGTATGCTTGGGGTTACTCGGTAACACTCATCCTATTTCCCGTAATGGTAGCAAGAAGAGGTTTGGAAATCTCAGCAAGCAAATGGACCCTGTATGCGTCCTGCATCTGTTTTGTGCATGCTTGGATGAAAGGCTAGCACTAGCACATGCTGGTGGTTTACATGGTCACTGATCAAGGCGACCTTTCTGAGTATTCCACATGAAGAAAATCCAATCCATGTCTGTTTGACTTTCCCTTACGTCTGTTCTGTGCTGGTACAACATGAGAACTAGCACTAGCATATGCTGGGGGAAGTTGGAAGGCAATTCAACTCTCTCAAGTTCCAGCATGCTTCAATACATTTGGTTGAAACCGAGGTTAAATCGCTGGTATTTGACACGTGCTTGCAAAAGTTGCAGCTAGCACTATCAAATGCTAGGGGTTTTCCAAGGTATTTTCTGCAAGGTTGTTCTGTATATTATATCATTTCAGATATTGATGGAGGTGGCCATTCCCCCTGGTATCTGCGTAGTGTTGGCCGGATGCAGCAGCTAGCACTAGCAAATGCTAGGAGGAAAGATCAGCCGGAACCAGCTTCTTTTCTTTGCAGATGACGTTTATTGCAAAACATACCAAGAGGACTAAGTGATTCCACCCTAAAAGGAAATAGTATGGTTTTGCAGTTTGCTATGACGAAAAGCCCCAAGTGGATTGAATGTGTGCATAGTATGTAATTTTTCACTGTGCCGGACACTAATCCTTTGCCATCATGCTAAGACAATAGGCCCAATCAACAGCTTTTGTCAGGCGATCATCTTGCAGTAGGACACCACTCAACGTGCAGTGACATGTGCAGCTTATTGCCGTGTCAGCGTCTCCTCTCTGTCATGAGAGTTGGCTATATTATTAGAATGCATTTGTTTGATGGACAGTTGTATCTTTCCATTGCAATACAGACAACATAGGAAGAATGAAGTCCAATCAGAACGCATGCCACTTGATTCCTTGCATGTGCCTGGTGCTTGTTGGATAAACATGACTAGCACTAGCGTATGCTTGGGGTTACTCGGTAACACTCATCCTATTTCCCGTAATGGTAGCAAGAAGAGGTTTGGAAATCTCAGCAAGCAAATGGACCCTGTATGCGTCCTGCATCTGTTTTGTGCATGCTTGGATGAAAGGCTAGCACTAGCACATGCTGGTGGTTTACATGGTCACTGATCAAGGCGACCTTTCTGAGTATTCCACATGAAGAAAATCCAATCCATGTCTGTTTGACTTTCCCTTGCGTCTGTTCTGTGCTGGTACAACATGAGAACTAGCACTAGCATATGCTGGGGGAAGTTGGAAGGCAATTCAACTCTCTCAAGTTCCAGCATGCTTCAATACATTTGGTTGAAACCGAGGTTAAATCGCTGGTATTTGACACGTGCTTGCAAAAGTTGCAGCTAGCACTATCAAATGCTAGGGGTTTTCCAAGGTATTTTCTGCAAGGTTGTTCTGTATATTATATCATTTCAGATATTGATGGAGGTGGCCATTCCCCATGGTATCTGCGTAGTGTTGGCCGGATGCAGCAGCTAGCACTAGCAAATGCTAGGAGGAAAGATCAGCCGGAACCAGCTTCTTTTCTTTGCAGATGACGTTTATTGCAAAACATACCAAGAGGACTAAGTGATTCCACCCTAAAAGGAAATAGTATGGTTTTGCAGTTTGCTATGACGAAAAGCCCCAAGTGGATTGAATGTGTGCATAGTATGTAATTTTTCACTGTGCCGGACACTAATCCTTTGCCATCATGCTAAGATAATAGGCCCAATCAACAGCTTTTGTCAGGCGATCATCTTGCAGTAGGACACCACTCAACGTGCAGTGACATGTGCAGCTTATTGCCGTGTCAGCGTCTCCTCTCTGTCATGAGAGTTGGCTATATTATTAGAATGCATTTGTTTGATGGACAGTTGTATCTTTCCATTGCAATACAGACAACATAGGAAGAATGAAGTCCAATCAGAACGCATGCCACTTGATTCCTTGCATGTGCCTGGTGCTTGTTGGATAAACATGACTAGCACTAGCGTATGCTTGGGGTTACTCGGTAACACTCATCCTATTTCCCGTAATGGTAGCAAGAAGAGGTTTGGAAATCTCAGCAAGCAAATGGACCCTGTATGCGTCCTGCATCTGTTTTGTGCATGCTTGGATGAAAGGCTAGCACTAGCACATGCTGGGGGTTTACATGGTCACTGATCAAGGCGACCTTTCTGAGTATTCCACATGAAGAAAATGGAAGCCATGTCTGTTTGACTTTCCCTTGCGTCTGTTCTGTGCTGGTACAACATGAGAACTAGCACTAGCATATGCTGGGGGAAGTTGGAAGGCAATTCAACTCTCTCAAGTTCCAGCATGCTTCAATACATTTGGTTGAAACCGAGGTTAAATCGCTGGTATTTGACACGTGCTTGCAAAAGTTGCAGCTAGCACTATCAAATGCTAGGGGTTTTCCAAGGTATTTTCTGCAAGGTTGTTCTGTATATTATATCATTTCAGATATTGATGGAGGTGGCCATTCCCCATGGTATCTGCGTAGTGTTGGCCGGATGCAGCAGCTAGCACTAGCAAATGCTAGGAGGAAAGATCAGCCGGAACCAGCTTCTTTTCTTTGCAGATGACGTTTATTGCAAAACATACCAAGAGGACTAAGTGATTCCACCCTAAAAGGAAATAGTATGGTTTTGCAGTTTGCTATGACGAAAAGCCCCAAGTGGATTGAATGTGTGCATAGTATGTAATTTTTCACTGTGCCGGACACTAATCCTTCGCCATCATGCTAAGATAATAGGCCCAATCAACAGCTTTTGTCAGGCGATCATCTTGCAGTAGGACACCACTCAACGTGCAGTGACATGTGCAGCTTATTGCCGTGTCAGCGTCTCCTCTCTGTCATGAGAGTTGGCTATATTATTAGAATGCATTTGTTTGATGGACAGTTGTATCTTTCCATTGCAATACAGACAACATAGGAAGAATGAAGTCCAATCAGAACGCATGCCACTTGATTCCTTGCATGTGCCTGGTGCTTGTTGGATAAACATGACTAGCACTAGCGTATGCTTGGGGTTACTCGGTAACACTCATCCTATTTCCCGTAATGGTAGCAAGAAGAGGTTTGGAAATCTCAGCAAGCAAATGGACCCTGTATGCGTCCTGCATCTGTTTTGTGCATGCTTGGATGAAAGGCTAGCACTAGCACATGCTGGGGGTTTACATGGTCACTGATCAAGGCGACCTTTCTGAGTATTCCACATGAAGAAAATGGAAGCCATGTCTGTTTGACTTTCCCTTGCGTCTGTTCTGTGCTGGTACAACATGAGAACTAGCACTAGCATATGCTGGGGGAAGTTGGAAGGCAATTCAACTCTCTAAAGTTCCAGCATGCTTCAATACATTTGGTTGAAACCGAGGTTAAATCGCTGGTATTTGACACGTGCTTGCAAAAGTTGCAGCTAGCACTATCAAATGCTAGGGGTTTTCCAAGGTATTTTCTGCAAGGTTGTTCTGTATATTATATCATTTCAGATATTGATGGAGGTGGCCATTCCCCCTGGTATCTGCGTAGTGTTGGCCGGATGCAGCAGCTAGCACTAGCAAATGCTAGGAGGAAAGATCAGCCGGAACCAGCTTCTTTTCTTTGCAGATGACGTTTATTGCAAAACATACCAAGAGGACTAAGTGATTCCACCCTAAAAGGAAATAGTATGGTTTTGTAGTTTGCTATGACGAAAAGCCCCAAGTGGATTGAATGTGTGCATAGTATGTAATTTTTCACTGTGCCGGACACTAATCCTTCGCCATCATGCTAAGATAATAGGCCCAATCAACAGCTTTTGTCAGGCGATCATCTTGCAGTAGGACACCACTCAACGTGCAGTGACATGTGCAGCTTATTGCCGTGTCAGCGTCTCCTCTCTGTCATGAGAGTTGGCTATATTATTAGAATGCATTTGTTTGATGGACAGTTGTATCTTTCCATTGCAATACAGACAACATAGGAAGAATGAAGTCCAATCAGAACGCATGCCACTTGATTCCTTGCATGTGCCTGGTGCTTGTTGGATAAACATGACTAGCACTAGCGTATGCTTGGGGTTACTCGGTAACACTCATCCTATTTCCCGTAATGGTAGCAAGAAGAGGTTTGGAAATCTCAGCAAGCAAATGGACCCTGTATGCGTCCTGCATCTGTTTTGTGCATGCTTGGATGAAAGGCTAGCACTAGCACATGCTGGGGGTTTACATGGTCACTGATCAAGGCGACCTTTCTGAGTATTCCACATGAAGAAAATCCAAGCCATGTCTGTTTGACTTTCCCTTGCGTCTGTTCTGTGCTGGTACAACATGAGAACTAACACTAGCATATGCTGGGGGAAGTTGGAAGGCAATTCAACTCTCTCAAGTTCCAGCATGCATCAATACATTTGGTTGAAACCTAGGTTAAATCGCTGGTATTTGACACGTGCTTGCAAAAGTTGCAGCTAGCACTATCAAATGCTAGGGGTTTTCCAAGGTATTTTCTGCAAGGTTGTTCTGTATATTATATCATTTCAGATATTGATGGAGGTGGCCATTCCCCCTGGTATCTGCGTAGTGTTGGCCGGATGCAGCAGCTAGCACTAGCAAATGCTAGGAGGAAAGATCAGCCGGAACCAGCTTCTTTTCTTTGCAGATGACGTTTATTGCAAAACATACCAAGAGGACTAAGTGATTCCACCCTAAAAGGAAATAGTATGGTTTTGCAGTTTGCTATGACGAAAAGCCCCAAGTGGATTGAATGTGTGCATAGTATGTAATTTTTCACTGTGCCGGACACTAATCCTTCGCCATCATGCTAAGATAATAGGCCCAATCAACAGCTTTTGTCAGGCGATCATCTTGCAGTAGGACACCACTCAACGTGCAGTGACATGTGCAGCTTATTGCCGTGTCAGCGTCTCCTCTCTGTCATGAGAGTTGGCTATATTATTAGAATGCATTTGTTTGATGGACAGTTGTATCTTTCCATTGCAATACAGACAACATAGGAAGAATGAAGTCCAATCAGAACGCATGCCACTTGATTCCTTGCATGTGCCTGGTGCTTGTTGGATAAACATGACTAGCACTAGCGTATGCTTGGGGTTACTCGGTAACACTCATCCTATTTCCCGTAATGGTAGCAAGAAGAGGTTTGGAAATCTCAGCAAGCAAATGGACCCTGTATGCGTCCTGCATCTGTTTTGTGCATGCTTGGATGAAAGTCTAGCACTAGGATATGCTGGGGGTTTACATGGTCACTGATCAAGGCGACCTTTCTGAGTATTCCACATGAAGAAAATCCAAGCCATGTCTGTTTGACTTTCCCTTGCGTCTGTTCTGTGCTGGTACAACATGAGAACTAGCACTAGCATATGCTGGGGGAAGTTGGAAGGCAATTCAACTCTCTCAAGTTCCAGCATGCTTCAATACATTTGGTTGAAACCGAGGTTACATCGCTGGTATTTGACACGTGCTTGCAAAAGTTGCAGCTAGCACTATCAAATGCTAGGGGTTTTCCAAGGTATTTTCTGCAAGGTTGTTCTGTATATTATATCATTTCAGATATTGATGTAGGTGGCCATTCCCCCTGGTATCTTCGTAGTGTTGGCCGGATGCAGCAGCTAGCACTAGCAAATGCTAGGAGGAAAGATCAGCCGGAACCAGCTACTTTTCTTTGCAGATGACGTTTATTGCAAAACATACCAAGAGGACTAAGTGATTCCACTCTAAAAGGAAATAGTATGGTTTTGCAGTTTGCTATGACGAAAAGCCCCAAGTGGATTGAATGTGTGCATAGTATGTAATTTTTCACTGTGCCGGACACTAATCCTGTGCCATCATGCTAAGATAATAGGCCCAATCAACAGCTTTTGTCAGGCGATCATCTTGCAGTAGGACACCACTCAACGTGCAGTGACATGTGCAGCTTATTGCCGTGTCAGCGTCTCCTCTCTGTTATGAGAGTTGGCTATATTATTAGAATGCATTTGTTTGATGGACAGTTGTATCTTTCCATTGCAATACAGACAACATAGGAAGAATGAAGTCCAATCAGAATGCATGCCACTTGATTCCTTGCATGTGCCTGGTGCTTGTTGGATAAACATGACTAGCACTAGCGTATGCTTGGGGTTACTCGGTAACACTCATCCTATTTCCCGTAATGGTAGCAAGAAGAGGTTTGGAAATCTCAGCAAGCAAATGGACCCTGTATGCGTCCTGCATCTGTTTTGTGCATGCTTGGATGAAAGTCTAGCACTAACACATGCTGGGGGTTTACATGGTCACTGATCAAGGCGACCTTTCTGAGTATTCCACATGAAGAAAATGGAAGCCATGTCTGTTTGACTTTCCCTTGCGTCTGTACTGTGCTGGTACAAAATGAGAACTAGCACTAGCATATGCTGGGGGAAGTTGGAAGGCAATTCAACTCTCTCAAGTTCCAGCATGCTTCAATACATTTGGTTGAAACCGAGGTTAAATCGCTGGTATTTGACACGTGCTTGCAAAAGTTGCAGCTAGCACTATCAAATGCTAGGGGTTTTCCAAGGTATTTTCTGCAAGGTTGTTCTGTATATTATATCATTTCAGATATTGATGGAGGTGGCCATTCCCCCTGGTATCTGCGTAGTGTTGGCCGGATGCAGCAGCTAGCACTAGCAAATGCTTGGAGGAAAGATCAGCCGGAACCAGCTTCTTTTCTTTGCAGATGACGTTTATTGCAAAACATACCAAGAGGACTAAGTGATTCCACCCTAAAAGGAAATAGTATGGTTTTGCAGTTTGCTGTGACGAAAAGCCCCAAGTGGATTGAATGTGTGCATAGTATGTAATTTTTCACTGTGCCGGACACTAATCCTTTGCCATCATGCTAAGATAATAGGCCCAATCAACAGCTTTTGTCAGGCGATCATCTTGCAGTAGGACACCACTCAACGTGCAGTGACATGTGCAGCTTATTGCCGTGTCAGCGTCTCCTCTCTGTCATGAGAGTTGGCTATATTATTAGAATGCATTTGTTTGATGGACAGTTGTATCTTTCCACTGCAATACAGACAACATAGGAAGAATGAAGTCCAATCAGAACGCATGTCACTTGATTCCTTGCATGTGCCTGGTGCTTGTTGGATAAACATGACTAGCACTAGCGTATGCTGGGGGTTACTCGGTAACACTCATCCTATTTCCCGTAATGGTAGCAAGAAGAGGTTTGGAAATCTCAGCAAGCAAATGGACCCTGTATGCGTCCTGCATCTGTTTTGTGCATGCTTGGATGAAAGGCTAGCACTAGCACATGCTGGGGGTTTACATGGTCACTGATCAAGGCGACCTTTCTGAGTATTCCACATGAAGAAAATGGAAGCCATGTCTGTTTGACTTTCCCTTGCGTCTGTTCTGTGCTGGTACAACATGAGAACTAGCACTAGCATATGCTGGGGGAAGTTGGAAGGCAATTCAACTCTCTCAAGTTCCAGCATGCTTCAATACATTTGGTTGAAACCGAGGTTACATCGCTGGTATTTGACACGTGCTTGCAAAAGTTGCAGCTAGCACTATCAAATGCTAGGGGTTTTCCAAGGTATTTTCTGCAAGGTTGTTCTGTATATTATATCATTTCAGATATTGATGTAGGTGGCCATTCCCCCTGGTATCTTCGTAGTGTAGGCCGGATGCAGCAGCTAGCACTAGCAAATGCTAGGAGGAAAGATCAGCCGGAACCAGCTACTTTTCTTTGCAGATGACGTTTATTGCAAAACATACCAAGAGGACTAAGTGATTCCACTCTAAAAGGAAATAGTATGGTTTTGCAGTTTGCTATGACGAAAAGCCCCAAGTGGATTGAATGTGTGCATAGTATGTAATTTTTCACTGTGCCGGACACTAATCCTGTGCCATCATGCTAAGATAATAGGCCCAATCAACAGCTTTTGTCAGGCGATCATCTTGCAGTAGGACACCACTCAACGTGCAGTGACATGTGCAGCTTATTGCCGTGTCAGCGTCTCCTCTCTGTTATGAGAGTTGGCTATATTATTAGAATGCATTTGTTTGATGGACAGTTGTATCTTTCCATTGCAATACAGACAACATAGGAAGAATGAAGTCCAATCAGAATGCATGCCACTTGATTCCTTGCATGTGCCTGGTGCTTGTTGGATAAACATGACTAGCACTAGCGTATGCTTGGGGTTACTCGGTAACACTCATCCTATTTCCCGTAATGGTAGCAAGAAGAGGTTTGGAAATCTCAGCAAGCAAATGGACCCTGTATGCGTCCTGCATCTGTTTTGTGCATGCTTGGATGAAAGTCTAGCACTAACACATGCTGGGGGTTTACATGGTCACTGATCAAGGCGACCTTTCTGAGTATTCCACATGAAGAAAATGGAAGCCATGTCTGTTTGACTTTCCCTTGCGTCTGTACTGTGCTGGTACAAAATGAGAACTAGCACTAGCATATGCTGGGGGAAGTTGGAAGGCAATTCAACTCTCTCAAGTTCCAGCATGCTTCAATACATTTGGTTGAAACCGAGGTTAAATCGCTGGTATTTGACACGTGCTTGCAAAAGTTGCAGCTAGCACTATCAAATGCTAGGGGTTTTCCAAGGTATTTTCTGCAAGGTTGTTCTGTATATTATATCATTTCAGATATTGATGGAGGTGGCCATTCCCCCTGGTATCTGCGTAGTGTTGGCCGGATGCAGCAGCTAGCACTAGCAAATGCTTGGAGGAAAGATCAGCCGGAACCAGCTTCTTTTCTTTGCAGATGACGTTTATTGCAAAACATACCAAGAGGACTAAGTGATTCCACCCTAAAAGGAAATAGTATGGTTTTGCAGTTTGCTGTGACGAAAAGCCCCAAGTGGATTGAATGTGTGCATAGTATGTAATTTTTCACTGTGCCGGACACTAATCCTTTGCCATCATGCTAAGATAATAGGCCCAATCAACAGCTTTTGTCAGGCGATCATCTTGCAGTAGGACACCACTCAACGTGCAGTGACATGTGCAGCTTATTGCCGTGTCAGCGTCTCCTCTCTGTCATGAGAGTTGGCTATATTATTAGAATGCATTTGTTTGATGGACAGTTGTATCTTTCCACTGCAATACAGACAACATAGGAAGAATGAAGTCCAATCAGAACGCATGTCACTTGATTCCTTGCATGTGCCTGGTGCTTGTTGGATAAACATGACTAGCACTAGCGTATGCTGGGGGTTACTCGGTAACACTCATCCTATTTCCCGTAATGGTAGCAAGAAGAGGTTTGGAAATCTCAGCAAGCAAATGGACCCTGTATGCGTCCTGCATCTGTTTTGTGCATGCTTGGATGAAAGGCTAGCACTAGCACATGCTGGGGGTTTACATGGTCACTGATCAAGGCGACCTTTCTGAGTATTCCACATGAAGAAAATGGAAGCCATGTCTGTTTGACTTTCCCTTGCGTCTGTTCTGTGCTGGTACAACATGAGAACTAACACTAGCATATGCTGGGGGAAGTTGGAAGGCAATTCAACTCTCTCAAGTTCCAGCATGCTTCAATACATTTTGTTGAAACCGAGGTTAAATCGCTGGTATTTGACACGTGCTTGCAAAAGTTGCAGCTAGCCCTATCAAATGCTAGGGGTTTTCCAAGGTATTTTCTGCAAGGTTGTTCTGTATATTATATCATTTCAGATATTGATGGAGGTGGCCATTCCCCCTGGTATCTGCGTAGTGTTGGCCGGATGCAGCAGCTAGCACTAGCAAATGCTAGGAGGAAAGATCAGCCGGAACCAGCTTCTTTTCTTTGCAGATGACGTTTATTGCAAAACATACCAAGAGGACTAAGTGATTCCACCCTAAAAGGAAATAGTATGGTTTTGCAGTTTGCTGTGACGAAAAGCCCCAAGTGGATTGAATGTGTGCATAGTATGTAATTTTTCACTGTGCCGGACACTAATCCTTCGCCATCATGCTAAGATAATAGGCCCAATCAACAGCTTTTGTCAGGCGATCATCTTGCAGTAGGACACCACTCAACGTGCAGTGACATGTGCAGCTTATTGCCGTGTCAGCGTCTCCTCTCTGTCATGAGAGTTGGCTATATTATTAGAATGCATTTGTTTGATGGACAGTTGTATCTTTCCATTGCAATACAGACAACATAGGAAGAATGAAGTCCAATCAGAATGCATGCCACTTGATTCCTTGCATGTGGCTGGTGCTTGTTGGATAAACATGACTAGCACTAGCGTATGCTGGGGGTTACTCGGTAACACTCATCCTATTTCCCGTAATGGTAGCAAGAGTTTTGGAAATCTCAGCAAGCAAATGGACCATGTATGCGTCCTGCATCTGTTTTGTGCATGCTTGGATGAAAGTCTAGCACTAACACATGCTGGGGGTTTACATGGTCACTGATCAAGGCGACCTTTCTGAGTATTCCACATGAAGAAAATGGAAGCCATGTCTGTTTGACTTTCCCTTGCGTCTGTACTGTGCTGGTACAACATGAGAACTAGCGCTAGCATATGCTGGGGGAAGTTGGAAGGCAATTCAACTCTCTCAAGTTCCAGCATGCTTCAATACATTTGGTTGAAACCGAGGTTAAATCGCTGGTATTTGACACGTGCTTGCAAAAGTTGCAGCTAGCACTATCAAATGCTAGGGGTTTTCCAAGGTATTTTCTTCAAGGTTGTTCTGTATATTATATCATTTCAGATATTGATGGAGGTGGCCATTCCCCCTGGTATCTTCGTAGTGTTGGCCGGATGCAGCAGCTAGCACTAGCAAATGCTAGGAGGAAAGATCAGCCGCAACCAGCTACTTTTCTTTGCAGATGACGTTTATTGCAAAACATACCAAGAGGACTAAGTGATTCCACTCTAAAAGGAAATAGTATGGTTTTGCAGTTTGCTATGACGAAAAGCCCCAAGTGGATTGAATGTGTGCATAGTATGTAATTTTTCACTGTGCCGGACACTAATCCTGTGCCATCATGCTAAGATAATAGGCCCAATCAACAGCTTTTGTCAGGCGATCATCTTGCAGTAGGACACCACTCAACGTGCAGTGACACGTGCAGCTTATTGCCGTGTCAGCGTCTCCTCTCTGTTATGAGAGTTGGCTATATTATTAGAATGCATTTGTTTGATGGACAGTTGTATCTTTCCATTGCAATACAGACAACATAGGAAGAATGAAGTCCAATCAGAATGCATGCCACTTGATTCCTTGCATGTGCCTGGTGCTTGTTGGATAAACATGACTAGCACTAGCGTATGCTTGGGGTTACTCGGTAACACTCATCCTATTTCCCGTAATGGTA
Organism: Haliotis rufescens; assembly: GCF_023055435.1. Taxonomy (NCBI): domain Eukaryota; kingdom Metazoa; phylum Mollusca; class Gastropoda; order Lepetellida; family Haliotidae; genus Haliotis; species Haliotis rufescens. Next base: position 311,262 of record NW_025963891.1, on the reverse strand, counting down.
GCAAGAAGAGGTTTGGAAATCTCAGCAAGCAAATGGACCCTGTATGCGTCCTGCATCTGTTTTGTGCATGCTTGGATGAAAGGCTAGCACTAACACATGCTGGGGGTTTACATGGTCACTGATCAAGGCGACCTTTCTGAGTATTCCACATGAAGAAAATGGAAGCCATGTCTGTTTGACTTTCCCTTGCGTCTGTACTGTGCTGGTACAAAATGAGAACTAGCACTAGCATATGCTGGGGGAAGTTGGAAGGCAATTCAACTCTCTCAAGTTCCAGCATGCTTCAATACATTTGGTTGAAACCGAGGTTAAATCGCTTGTATTTGACACGTGCTTGCAAAAGTTGCAGCTAGCACTATCAAATGCTAGGGGTTTTCCAAGGTATTTTCTGCAAGGTTGTTCTGTATATTATATCATTTCAGATATTGATGGAGGTGGCCATTCCCCCTGGTATCTGCGTAGTGTTGGCCGCATGCAGCAGCTAGCACTAGCAAATGCTAGGAGGAAAGATCAGCCGGAACCAGCTTCTTTTCTTTGCAGATGACGTTTATTGCAAAACATACCAAGAGGACTAAGTGATTCCACCCTAAAAGGAAATAGTATGGTTTTGCAGTTTGCTGTGACGAAAAGCCCCAAGTGGATTGAATGTGTGCATAGTATGTAATTTTTCACCGTGCCGGACACTAATCCTTTGCCATCATGCTAAGATAATAGGCCCAATCAACAGCTTTTGTCAGGCGATCATCTTGCAGTAGGACACCACTCAACGTGCAGTGACATGTGCAGCTTATTGCCGTGTCAGCGTCTCCTCTCTGTCATGAGAGTTGGCTATATTATTAGAATGCATTTGTTTGATGGACAGTTGTATCTTTCCACTGCAATACAGACAACATAGGAAGAATGAAGTCCAATCAGAACGCATGTCACTTGATTCCTTGCATGTGCCTGGTGCTTGTTGGATAAACATGACTAGCACTAGCGTATGCTGGGGGTTACTCGGTAACACTCATCCTATTTCCCGTAATGGTAGCAAGAAGAGGTTTGGAAATCTCAGCAAGCAAATGGACCCTGTATGCGTCCTGCATCTGTTTTGTGCATGCTTGGATGAAAGGCTAGCACTAGCACATGCTGGTGGTTTACATGGTCACTGATCAAGGCGACCTTTCTGAGTATTCCACATGAAGAAAATGGAAGCCATGTCTGTTTGACTTTCCCTTGCGTCTGTTCTGTGCTGGTTCAACATGAGAACTAACACTAGCATTGCTGGGGGAAGTTGGAAGGCAATTCAACTCTCTCAAGTTCCAGCATGCTTCAATACATTTTGTTGAAACCTAGGTTAAATCGCTGGTATTTGACACGGGCTTGCAAAAGTTGCAGCTAGCACTATCAAATGCTAGGGGTTTTCCAAGGTATTTTCTGCAAGGTTGTTCTGTATATTATATCATTTCAGATATTGATGGAGGTGGCCATTCCCCCTGGTATCTGCGTAGTGTAGGCCGGATGCAGCAGCTAGCACTAGCAAATGCTAGGAGGAAAGATCAGCCGGAACCAGCTTCTTTTCTTTGCAGATGACGTTTATTGCAAAACATACCAAGAGGACTAAGTGATTCCACCCTAAAAGGAAATAGTATGGTTTTGCAGTTTGCTATGACGAAAAGCCCCAAGTGGATTGAATGTGTGCATAGTATGTAATTTTTCACTGTGCCGGACACTAATCCTTTGCCATCATGCTAAGATAATAGGCCCAATCAACAGCTTTTGTCAGGCGATCATCTTGCAGTAGGACACCACTCAACGTGCAGTGACATGTGCAGCTTATTGCCGTGTCAGCGTCTCCTCTCTGTCATGAGAGTTGGCTATATTATTAGAATGCATTTGTTTGATGGACAGTTGTATCTTTCCATTGCAATACAGACAACATAGGAAGAATGAAGTCCAATCAGAACGCATGCCACTTGATTCCTTGCATGTGCCTGGTGCTTGTTGGATAAAAATGACTAGCACTAGCGTATGCTTGGTGTTACTCGGTAACACTCATCCTATTTCCCGTAATTGTAGCAAGAGTTTTGGAAATCTCAGCAAGCAAATGGACCCTGTATGCGTCCTGCATCTGTTTTGTGCATGCTTGGATGAAAGTCTAGCACTAACACATGCTGGGGGTTTACATGGTCACTGATCAAGGCGACCTTTCTGAGTATTCCACATGAAGAAAATCCAATCCATGTCTGTTTGACTTTCCCTTGCGTCTGTACTGTGCTGGTACAAAATAAGAACTAGCACTAGCATATGCTGGGGGAAGTTGGAAGGCAATTCAACTCTCTCAAGTTCCAGCATGCTTCAATACATTTGGTTGAAACCGAGGTTAAATCGCTGGTATTTGACACGTGCTTGCAAAAGTTGCAGCTAGCACTATCAAATGCTAGGGGTTTTCCAAGGTATTTTCTGCAAGGTTGTTCTGTATATTATATCATTTCAGATATTGATGGAGGTGGCCATTCCCCCTGGTATCTGCGTAGTGTTGGCCGGATGCAGCAGCTAGCACTAGCAAATGCTAGGAGGAAAGATCAGCCGGAACCAGCTTCTTTTCTTTGCAGATGACGTTTATTGCAAAACATACCAAGAGGACTAAGTGATTCCACCCTAAAAGGAAATAGTATGGTTTTGCAGTTTGCTGTGACGAAAAGCCCCAAGTGGATTGAATGTGTGCATAGTATGTAATTTTTCGCTGTGCCGGACACTAATCCTTTGCCATCATGCTAAGATAATAGGCCCAATCAACAGCTTTTGTCAGGCGATCATCTTGCAGTAGGACACCACTCAACGTGCAGTGACATGTGCAGCTTATTGCCGTGTCAGCGTCTCCTCTCTGTCATGAGAGTTGGCTATATTATTAGAATGCATTTGTTTGATGGACAATTGTATCTTTCCATTGCAATACAGACAACATAGGAAGAATGAAGTCCAATCAGAACGCATGTCACTTGATTCCTTGCATGTGCCTGGTGCTTGTTGGATAAACATGACTAGCACCAGCGTATGCTGGGGGTTACTCGGTAACACTCATCCTATTTCCCGTAATTGTAGCAAGAGTTTTGGAAATCTCAGCAAGCAAATGGACCATGTATGCGTCCTGCATCTGTTTTGTGCATGCTTGGATGAAAGTCTAGCACTAACACATGCTGGGGGTTTACATGGTCACTGATCAAGGCGACCTTTCTGAGTATTCCACATGAAGAAAATCCAATCCATGTCTGTTTGACTTTCCCTTGCGTCTGTACTGTGCTGGTACAAAATAAGAACTAGCACTAGCATATGCTGGGGGAAGTTGGAAGGCAATTCAACTCTCTCAAGTTCCAGCATGCTTCAATACATTTGGTTGAAACCGAGGTTAAATCGCTGGTATTTGACAAGTGCTTGCAAAAGTTGCAGCTAGCACTATCAAATGCTAGGGGTTTTCCAAGGTATTTTCTGCAAGGTTGTTCTGTATATTATATCATTTCAGATATTGATGGAGGTGGCCATTCCCCCTGGTATCTGCGTAGTGTTGGCCGGATGCAGAAGCTAGCACTAGCAAATGCTAGGAGGAAAGATCAGCCGGAACCAGCTTCTTTTCTTTGCAGATGACGTTTATTGCAAAACATACCAAGAGGACTAAGTGATTCCACCCTAAAAGGAAATAGTATGGTTTTGCAGTTTGCTGTGACGAAAAGCCCCAAGTGGATTGAATGTGTGCATAGTATGTAATTTTTCACTGTGCCGGACACTAATCCTTTGCCATCATGCTAAGATAATAGGCCCAATCAACAGCTTTTGTCAGGAGATCATCTTGCAGTAGGACACCACTCAACGTGCAGTGACATGTGCAGCTTATTGCCGTGTCAGCGTCTCCTCTCTGTCATGAGAGTTGGCTATATTATTAGAATGCATTTGTTTGATGGACAATTGTATCTTTCCATTGCAATACAGACAACATAGGAAGAATGAAGTCCAATCAGAACGCATGCCACTTGATTCCTTGCATGTGCCTGGTGCTTGTTGGATAAACATGACTAGCACTAGCGTATGCTGGGGGTTACTCGGTAACACTCATCCTATTTCCCGTAATGGTAGCAAGAAGAGGTTTGGAAATCTCAGCAAGCAAATGGACCCTGTATGCGTCCTGCATCTGTTTTGTGCATGCTTGGATGAAAGGCTAGCACTAGCACATGCTGGGGGTTTACATGGTCACTGATCAAGGCGACCTTTCTGAGTATTCCACATGAAGAAAATGGAAGCCATGTCTGTTTGACTTTCCCTTGCGTCTGTTCTGTGCTGGTACAAAATGAGAACTAGCACTAGCATATGCTGGGGGAAGTTGGAAGGCAATTCAACTCTCTCAAGTTCCAGCATGCTTCAATACATTTGGTTGAAACCGAGGTTAAATCGCTGGTATTTGACACGTGCTTGCAAAAGTTGCAGCTAGCACTATCAAATGCTAGGGGTTTTCCAAGGTATTTTCTGCAAGGTTGTTCTGTATATTATATCATTTCAGATATTGATGGAGGTGGCCATTCCCCCTGGTATCTGCGTAGTGTTGGCCGGATGCAGCAGCTAGCACTAGCAAATGCTAGGAGGAAAGATCAGCCGGAACCAGCTTCTTTTCTTTGCAGATGACGTTTATTGCAAAACATACCAAGAGGACTAAGTGATTCCACCCTTAAAGGAAATAGTATGGTTTTGCAGTTTGCTATGACGAAAAGCCCCAAGTGGATTGAATGTGTGCACGGTAAGTAATTTTTCACTGTGCCGGACACTAATCCTTCGCCATCATGCTAAGATAATAGGCCCAATCAACAGCTTTTGTCAGGCGATCATTTTGCGGTAGGACACCACTCAACGTGCAGTGACATGTGCAGCTTATTGCCGTGTCAGCGTCTCCTCTCTGTCATGAGAGTTGGCTATATTATTAGAATGCATTTGTTTGATGGACAATTGTATCTTTCCATTGCAATACAGACAACATAGGAAGAATGAAGTCCAATCAGAACGCATGCCACTTGATTCCTTGCATGTGCCTGGTGCTTGTTGGATAAACATGACTAGCACTAGCGTATGCTGGGGGTTACTCGGTAACACTCATCCTATTTCCCGTAATGGTAGCAAGAAGAGGTTTGGAAATCTCAGCAAGCAAATGGACCCTGTATGCGTCCTGCATCTGTTTTGTGCATGCTTGGATGAAAGGCTAGCACTAGCATATGCTGGGGGTTTACATGGTCACTGATCAAGGCGACCTTTCTGAGTATTCCACATGAAGAAAATGGAAGCCATGTCTGTTTGACTTTCCCTTACGTCTGTTCTGTGCTGGTACAAAATGAGAACTAGCACTAGCATATGCTGGGGGAAGTTGGAAGGCAATTCAACTCTCTCAAGTTCCAGCATGCTTCAATACATTTGGTTGAAACCTAGGTTAAATCGCTGGTATTTGACACGTGCTTGCAAAAGTTGCAGCTAGCACTATCAAATGCTAGGGGTTTTCCAAGGTATTTTCTGCAAGGTTGTTCTGTATATTATATCATTTCAGATATTGATGGAGGTGGCCATTCCCCCTGGTATCTGCGTAGTGTTGGCCGGATGCAGAAGCTAGCACTAGCAAATGCTTGGAGGAAAGATCAGCCGGAACCAGCTTCTTTTCTTTGCAGATGACGTTTATTGCAAAACATACCAAGAGGACTAAGTGATTCCACCCTAAAAGGAAATAGTATGGTTTTGCAGTTTGCTGTGACGAAAAGCCCCAAGTGGATTGAATGTGTGCACAGTATGTAATTTTTCACTGTGCCGGACACTAATCCTTCGCCATCATGCTAAGATAATAGGCCCAATCAACAGCTTTTGTCAGGCGATCATCTTGCAATAGGACACCACTCAACGTGCAGTGACATGTGCAGCTTATTGCCGTGTCAGCGTCTCCTCTCTGTCATGAGAGTTGGCTATATTATTAGAATGCATTTGTTTGATGGACAATTGTATCTTTCCATTGCAATACAGACAACATAGGAAGAATGAAGTCCAATCAGAACGCATGCCACTTGATTCCTTGCATGTGCCTGGTGCTTGTTGGATAAACATGACTAGCACTAGCGTATGCTTGGGGTTACTCGGTAACACTCATCCTATTTCCCGTAATGGTAGCAAGAAGAGGTTTGGAAATCTCAGCAAGCAAATGGACCATGTATGCGTCCTGCATCTGTTTTGTGCATGCTTGGATGGAAGGCTAGCACTAGCACATGCTGGGGGTTTACATGGTCACTGATCAAGGCGACCTTTCTGAGTATTCCACATGAAGAAAATCCAATCCATGTCTGTTTGACTTTCCCTTGCGTCTGTTCTGTGCTGGTACAACATGAGAACTAGCACTAGCATATGCTGGGGGAAGTTGGAAGGCAATTCAACTCTCTCAAGTTCCAGCATGCTTCAATACATTTGGTTGAAACCGAGGTTAAATCGCTGGTATTTGACACGTGCTTGCAAAAGTTGCAGCTAGCACTATCAAATGCTAGGGGTTTTCCAAGGTATTTTCTGCAAGGTTGTTCTGTATATTATATCATTTCAGATATTGATGGAGGTGGCCATTCCCCCTGGTATCTGCGTAGTGTTGGCCGGATGCAGCAGCTAGCACTAGCAAATGCTAGGAGGAAAGATCAGCCGGAACCAGCTTCTTTTCTTTGCAGATGACGTTTATTGCAAAACATACCAAGAGGACTAAGTGATTCCACCCTAAAAGGAAATAGTATGGTTTTGCAGTTTGCTATGACGAAAAGCCCCAAGTGGATTGAATGTGTGCATAGTATGTAATTTTTCACTGTGCCGGACACTAATCCTTCGCGATCATGCTAAGATAATAGGCCCAATCAACAGCTTTTGTCAGGCGATCATCTTGCAGTAGGACACCACTCAACGTGCAGTGACATGTGCAGCTTATTGCCGTGTCAGCGTCTCCTCTCTGTCATGAGAGTTGGCTATATTATTAGAATGCATTTGTTTGATGGACAGTTGTATCTTTCCATTGCAATACAGATAACATAGAAAGAATGAAGTCCAATCAGAACGCATGCCACTTGATTCCTTGTATGTGCCTGGTGCTTGTTGGATAAACATGACTAGCACTAGCGTATGCTTGGGGTTACTCGGTAACACTCATCCTATTTCCCGTAATGGTAGCAAGAAGAGGTTTGGAAATCTCAGCAAGAAAATGGACCATGTATGCGTCCTGCATCTGTTTTGTGCATGCTTGGATGGAAGGCTAGCACTAGCACATGCTGGGGGTTTACATGGTCACTGATCAAGGCGACCTTTCTGAGTATTCCACATGAAGAAAATCCAATCCATGTCTGTTTGACTTTCCCTTGCGTCAGTTCTGTGCTGGTACAACATGAGAACTAGCACTAGCATATGCTGGGGGAAGTTGGAAGGCAATTCAACTCTCTCAAGTTCCAGCATGCTTCAATACATTTGGTTGAAACCGAGGTTAAATCGCTGGTATTTGACACGTGCTTGCAAAAGTTGCAGCTAGCACTATCAAATGCTAGGGGTTTTCCAAGGTATTTTCTTTAAGGTTGTTCTGTATATTATATCATTTCAGATATTGATGGAGGTGGCCATTCCCCCTGGTATCTGCGTAGTGTTGGCCGGATGCAGCAGCTAGCACTAGCAAATGCTTGGAGGAAAGATCAGCCGGAACCAGCTTCTTTTCTTTGCAGATGACGTTTATTGCAAAACATACCAAGAGGACTAAGTGATTCCACCCTAAAAGGAAATAGTATGGTTTTGCAGTTTGCTGTGACGAAAAGCCCCAAGTGGATTGAATGTGTGCACAGTATGTAATTTTTCACTGTGCCGGACACTAATCCTTCGCCATCATGCTAAGATAATAGGCCCAATCAACAGCTTTTGTCAGGCGATCATCTTGCAGTAGGACACCACTCAACGTGCAGTGACATGTGCAGCTTATTGCCGTGTCAGCGTCTCCTCTCTGTCATGAGAGTTGGCTATATTATTAGAATGCATTTGTTTGATGGACAGTTGTATCTTTCCATTGCAATACAGACAACATAGGAAGAATGAAGTCCAATCAGAACGCATGCCACTTGATTCCTTGCATGTGCCTGGTGCTTGTTGGATAAACATGACTAGCACTAGCGTATGCTTGGGGTTACTCGGTAACACTCATCCTATTTCCCGTAATGGTAGCAAGAAGAGGTTTGGAAATCTCAGCAAGCAAATGGACCATGTATGCGTCCTGCATCTGTTTTGTGCATGCTTGGATGGAAGGCTAGCACTAGCACATGCTGGGGGTTTACATGGTCACTGATCAAGGCGACCTTTCTGAGTATTCCACATGAAGAAAATCCAAGCCATGTCTGTTTGACTTTCCCTTGCGTCTGTTCTGTGCTGGTACAACATGAGAACTAGCACTAGCATATGCTGGGGGAAGTTGGAAGGCAATTATTCAACTCTCTCAAGTTCCAGCATGCTTCAATACATTTGGTTGAAACCGAGGTTAAATCGCTGGTATTTGACACGTGCTTGCAAAAGTTGCAGCTAGCACTATCAAATACTAGGGGTTTTCCAAGGTATTTTCTGCAAGGTAGTTCTGTATATTATATCATTTCAGATATTGATGGAGGTGGCCATTCCCCCTGGTATCTGCGTAGTGTTGGCCGGATGCAGCAGCTAGCACTAGCAAATGCTAGGAGGAAAGATCAGCCGGAACCAGCTTCTTTTCTTTGCAGATGACGTTTATTGCAAAACATACCAAGAGGACTAAGTGATTCCACCCTAAAAGGAAATAGTATGGTTTTGCAGTTTGCTATGTCGAAAAGCCCCAAGTGGATTGAATGTGTGCACAGTATGTAATTTTTCACTGTGCCGGACACTAATCCTTCGCCATCATGCTAAGATAATAGGCCCAATCAACAGCTTTTGTCAGGCGATCATCTTGCAGTAGGACACCACTCAACGTGCAGTGACATGTGCAGCTTATTGCCGTGTCAGCGTCTCCTCTCTGTCATGAGAGTTGGCTATATTATTAGAATGCATTTGTTTGATGGACAATTGTATCTTTCCATTGTAATACAGACAACATAGAAAGAATGAAGTCCAATCAGAACGCATGCCACTTGATTCCTTACATGTGCCTGGTGCTTGTTGGATAAACATGACTAGCACTAGCGTATGCTTGGGGTTACTCGGTAACACTCATCCTATTTCCCGTAATGGTAGCAAGAGGTTTGGAAATCTCAGCAAGCAAATGGACCATGTTTGCGTCCCGCATCTGTTTTGTGCATGCTTGGATGGAAGGCTAGCACTAGCACATGCTGGGGGTTTACATGGTCACTGATCAAGGCGACCTTTCTGAGTATTCCACATGAAGAAAATCCAAGCCATGTCTGTTTGACTTTCCCTTGCGTCTGTTCTGTGCTGGTACAACATGAGAACAAGCACTAGCATATGCTGGGGGAAGTTGGAAGGCAATTCAACTCTCTCAAGTTTCAGCATGCTTCAATACATTTGGTTGAAACCGAGGTTAAATCGCTGGTATTTGAGAAGTGCTTGCAAAAGTTGCAGCTAGCACTATCAAATGCTAGGGGTTTTCCAAGGTATTTTCTGCAAGGTTGTTCTGTATATTATATCATTTCAGATATTGATGGAGGTGGCCATTCCCCCTGGTATCTGCGTAGTGTTGGCCGGATGCAGCAGCTAGCACTAGCAAATGCTAGGAGGAAAGATCAGCCGGAACCAGCTTCTTTTCTTTGCAGATGACGTTTATTGCAAAACATACCAAGAGGACTAAGTGATTCCACCTTAAAAGGAAATAGTATGGTTTTGCAGTTTGCTATGACGAAAAGCCCCAAGTGGATTGAATGTGTGCACAGTATGTAATGTTTAACTGTGCCGAACACTAATCCTTCGCCATCATGCTAAGATAATAGGCCCAATCAACAGCTTTTGTCAGGCGATCATCTTGCAGTAGGACACCACTCAACGTGCAGTGACATGTGCAGCTTATTGCCGTGTCAGCGTCTCCTCTCTGTCATGAGAGTTGGCTATATTATTAGAATGCATTTGTTTGATGGACAGTTGTATCTTTCCATTGCAATACAGACAACATAGGAAGAATGAAGTCCAATCAGAACGCATGCCACTTGATTCCTTGCATGTGCCTGGTGCTTGTTGGATAAACATGACTAGCACTAGCGTATGCTTGGGGTTACTCGGTAACACTCATCCTATTTCCCGTAATGGTAGCAAGAAGAGGTTTGGAAATCTCAGCAAGCAAATGGACCATGTATGCGTCCTGCATCTGTTTTGTGCATGCTTGGATGGAAGGCTAGCACTAGCACATGCTGGGGGTTTACATGGTCACTGATCAAGGCGACCTTTCTGAGTATTCCACATGAAGAAAATCCAAGCCATGTCTGTTTGACTTTCCCTTGCGTCTGTTCTGTGCTGGTACAACATGAGAACTAGCACTAGCATATGCTGGGGGAAGTTGGAAGGCAATTCAACTCTCTCAAGTTCCAGCATGCTTCAATACATTTGGTTGAAACCGAGGTTAAATCGCTGGTATTTGACACGTGCTTGCAAAAGTTGCAGCTAGCACTATCAAATGCTAGGGGTTTTCCAAGGTATTTTCTGCAAGGTTGTTCTGTATATTATATCATTTCAGATATTGATGGAGGTGGCCATTCCCCCTGGTATCTGCGTAGTGTTGGCCGGATGCAGCAGCTAGCACTAGCAAATGCTTGGAGGAAAGATCAGCCGGAACCAGCTTCTTTTCTTTGCAGATGACGTTTATTGCAAAACATACCAAGAGGACTAAGTGATTCCACCCTAAAAGGAAATAGTATGGTTTTGCAGTTTGCTATGACGAAAAGCCCCAAGTGGATTGAATGTGTGCACAGTATGTAATTTTTCACTGTGCCGGACACTAATCCTTCGCGATCATGCTAAGATAATAGGCCCAATCAACAGCTTTTGTCAGGCGATCATCTTGCAGTAGGACACCACTCAACGTGCAGTGACATGTGCAGCTTATTGCCGTGTCAGCGTCTCCTCTCTGTCATGAGAGTTGGCTATATTATTAGAATGCATTTGTTTGATGGACAGTTGTATCTTTCCATTGCAATACAGACAACATAGAAAGAATGAAGTCCAATCAGAACGCATGCCACTTGATTCCTTGCATGTGCCTGGTGCTTGTTGGATAAACATGACTAGCACTAGCGTATGCTGGGGGTTACTCGGTAACACTCATCCTATTTCCCGTAATGGTAGCAAGAAGAGGTTTGGAAATCTCAGCAAGCAAATGGACCATGTATGCGTCCTGCATCTGTTTTGTGCATGCTTGGATGGAAGGCTAGCACTAGCACATGCTGGGGGTTTACATGGTCACTGATCAAGGCGACCTTTCTGAGTATTCCACATGAAGAAAATCCAAGCCATGTCTGTTTGACTTTCCCTTGCGTCTGTTCTGTGCTGGTACAACATGAGAACTAGCACTAGCATATGCTGGGGGAAGTTGGAAGGCAATTATTCAACTCTCTCAAGTTCCAGCATGCTTCAATACATTTGGTTGAAACCGAGGTTAAATCGCTGGTATTTGAGAAGTGCTTGCAAAAGTTGCAGCTAGCACTATCAAATACTAGGGGTTTTCCAAGGTATTTTCTGCAAGGTAGTTCTGTATATTATATCATTTCAGATATTGATGGAGGTGGCCATTCCCCCTGGTATCTGCGTAGTGTTGGCCGGATACAGCAGCTAGCACTAGCAAATGCTAGGAGGAAAGATCAGCCGGAACCAGCTTCTTTTCTTTGCAGATGACGTTTATTGCAAAACATACCAAGAGGACTAAGTGGTTCCACCCTAAAAGGAAATAGTATGGTTTTGCAGTTTGCTATGACGAAAAGCCCCAAGTGGATTGAATGTGTGCACAGTATGTAATTTTTCACTGTGCCGGACACTAATCCTTCGCCATCATGCTAAGATAATAGGCCCAATCAACAGCTTTTGTCAGGCGATCATCTTGCAGTAGGACACCACTCAACGTGCAGTGACATGTGCAGCTTATTGCCGTGTCAGCGTCTCCTCTCTGTCATGAGAGTTGGCTATATTATTAGAATGCATTTGTTTGATGGGCAGTTGTATCTTTCCATTGCAATACAGACAACATAGAAAGAATGAAGTCCAATCAGAACGCATGCCACTTGATTCCTTGCATGTGCCTGGTGCTTGTTGGATAAACATGACTAGCACTAGCGTATGCTTGGGGTTACTCGGTAACACTCATCCTATTTCCCGTAATGGTAGCAAGAGTTTTGGAAATCTCAGCAAGCAAATGGACCCTGTATGCGTCCTGCATCTGTTTTGTGCATGCTTGGATGGAAGGCTAGCACTAGCACATGCTGGGGGTTTACATGGTCACTGATCAAGGCGACCTTTCTGAGTATTCCACATGAAGAAAATCCAATCCATGTCTGTTTGACTTTCCCTTGCGTCTGTTCTGTGCTGGTACAACATGAGAACTAGCACTAGCATATGCTGGGGGAAGTTGGAAGGCAATTCAACTCTCTCAAGTTCCAGCATGCTTCAATACATTTGGTTGAAACCGAGGTTAAATCGCTGGTATTTGACACGTGCTTGCAAAAGTTGCAGCTAGCACTATCAAATGCTAGGGGTTTTCCAAGGTATTTTCTGCAAGGTTGTTCTGTATATTATATCATTTCAGATATTGATGGAGGTGGCCATTCCCCCTGGTATCTGCGTAGTGTTGGCCGGATGCAGCAGCTAGCACTAGCAAATGCTTGGAGGAAAGATCAGCCGGAACCAGCTTCTTTTCTTTGCAGATGACGTTTATTGCAAAACATACCAAGAGGACTAAGTGATTCCACCCTAAAAGGAAATAGTATGGTTTTGCAGTTTGCTATGACGAAAAGCCCCAAGTGGATTGAATGTGTGCACAGTATGTAATTTTTCACTGTGCCGGACACTAATCCTTCGCCATCATGCTAAGATAATAGGCCCAATCAACAGCTTTTGTCAGGCGATCATCTTGCAGTAGGACACCACTCAACGTGCAGTGACATGTGCAGCTTATTGCCGTGTCAGCGTCTCCTCTCTGTCATGAGAGTTGGCTATATTATTAGAATGCATTTGTTTGATGGACAGTTGTATCTTTCCATTGCAATACAGACAACATAGGAAGAATGAAGTCCAATCAGAACGCATGCCACTTGATTCCTTGCATGTGCCTGGTGCTTGTTGGATAAACATGACTAGCACTAGCGTATGCTTGGGGTTACTCGGTAACACTCATCCTATTTCCCGTAATGGTAGCAAGAAGAGGTTTGGAAATCTAAGCAAGCAAATGGACCCTGTATGCGTCCTGCATCTGTTTTGTGCATGCTTGGATGAAAGGCTAGCACTAGCACATGCTGGGGGTTTACATGGTCACTGATCAAGGCGACCTTTCAGAGTATTCCACATAAAGAAAATCCAAGCCATGTCTGTTTGACTTTCCCTTGCGTCTGTTCTGTGCTGGTACAACATGAGAACTAGCACTAGCATATGCTGGGGCAAGTTGGAAGGCAATTCAACTCTCTCAAGTTCCAGCATGCTTCAATACATTTGGTTGAAACCGAGGTTAAATCGCTGGTATTTGAGAAGTGCTTGCAAAAGTTGCAGCTAGCACTATCAAATACTGGGGGTTTTCCAAGGTATTTTCTTTAAGGTTGTTCTGTATATTATATCATTTCAGATATTGATGGAGGTGGCCATTCCCCCTGGTATCTGCGTAGTGTTGGCCGGATGCAGCAGCTAGCACTAGCAAATGCTAGGAGGAAAGATCAGCCGGAACCAGCTTCTTTTCTTTGCAGATGACGTTTATTGCAAAACATACCAAGAGGACTAAGTGATTCCACCCTAAAAGGAAATAGTATGGTTTTGCAGTTTGCTGTGACGAAAAGCCCCAAGTGGATTGAATGTGTGCACAGTATGTAATTTTTCACTGTGCCGGACACTAATCCTTCGCCATCATGCTAAGATAATAGGCCCAATCAACAGCTTTTGTCAGGCGATCATCTTGCAGTAGGACACCACTCAACGTGCAGTGACATGTGCAGCTTATTGCCGTGTCAGCGTCTCCTCTCTGTCATGAGAGTTGGCTATATTATTAGAATGCATTTGTTTGATGGACAGTTGTATCTTTCCATTGCAATACAGACAACATAGAAAGAATGAAGTCCAATCAGAACGCATGCCACTTGATTCCTTGCATGTGCCTGGTGCTTGTTGGATAAACATGACTAGCACTAGCGTATGCTGGGGGTTACTCGGTAACACTCATCCTATTTCCCGTAATGGTAGCAAGAAGAGGTTTGGAAATCTAAGCAAGCAAATGGACCATGTATGCGTCCTGCATCTGTTTTGTGCATGCTTGGATGAAAGGCTAGCACTAGCACATGCTGGTGGTTTACATGGTCACTGATCAAGGCGACCTTTCAGAGTATTCCTCATGAAGAAAATCCAATCCATGTTTGTTTGACTTTCCCTTGCGTCTGTTCTGTGCTGGTACAAAATAAGAACTAGCACTAGCATATGCTGGGGGAAGTTGGAAGGCAATTCAACTCTCTCAAGTTCCAGCATGCTTCAATACATTTGGTTGAAACCGAGGTTAAATCGCTGGTATTTGACACGTGCTTGCAAAAGTTGCAGCTAGCACTATCAAATGCTAGGGGTTTTCCAAGGTATTTTCTGCAAGGTTGTTCTGTATATTATATCATTTCAGATATTGATGGAGGTGGCCATTCCCCCTGGTATCTGCGTAGTGTTGGCCGGATGCAGCAGCTAGCACTAGCAAATGCTAGGAGGAAAGATCAGCCGGAACCAGCTTCTTTTCTTTGCAGATGACGTTTATTGCAAAACATACCAAGAGGACTAAGTGATTCCACCCTAAAAGGAAATAGTATGGTTTTGCAGTTTGCTATGACGAAAAGCCCCAAGTGGATTGAATGTGTGCACAGTATGTAATTTTTCACTGTGCCGGACACTAATCCTTCGCCATCATGCTAAGATAATAGGCCCAATCAACAGCTTTTGTCAGGCGATCATCTTGCAGTAGGACACCACTCAACGTGCAGTGACATGTGCAGCTTATTGCCGTGTCAGCGTCTCCTCTCTGTCATGAGAGTTGGCTATATTATTAGAATGCATTTGTTTGATGGACAGTTGTATCTTTCCATTGCAATACAGACAACATAGAAAGAATGAAGTCCAATCAGAACGCATGCCACTTGATTCCTTGCATGTGCCTGGTGCTTGTTGGATAAACATGACTAGCACTAGCGTATGCTGGGGGTTACTCGGTAACACTCATCCTATTTCCCGTAATGGTAGCAAGAAGAGGTTTGGAAATCTCAGCAAGCAAATGGACCATGTATGCGTCCTGCATCTGTTTTGTGCATGCTTGGATGAAAGGCTAGCACTAGCACATGCTGGGGGTTTACATGGTCACTGATCAAGGCGACCTTTCTGAGTATTCCACATGAAGAAAATCCAATCCATGTTTGTTTGACTTTCCCTTGCGTCTGTTCTGTGCTGGTACAAAATAAGAACTAGCACTAGCATATGCTGGGGGAAGTTGGAAGGCAATTCAACTCTCTCAAGTTCCAGCATGCTTCAATACATTTGGTTGAAACCGAGGTTAAATCGCTGGTATTTGACACGTGCTTGCAAAAGTTGCAGCTAGCACTATCAAATGCTAGGGGTTTTCCAAGGTATTTTCTGCAAGGTTGTTCTGTATATTATATCATTTCAGATATTGATGGAGATGGCCATTCCCCCTGGTATCTGCGTAGTGTTGGCCGGATGCAGCAGCTAGCACTAGCAAATGCTAGGAGGAAAGATCAGCCGGAACCAGCTTCTTTTCTTTGCAGATGACGTTTATTGCAAAACATACCAAGAGGACTAAGTGATTCCACCCTAAAAGGAAATAGTATGGTTTTGCAGTTTGCTATGACGAAAAGCCCCAAGTGGATTGAATGTGTGCACAGTATGTAATTTTTCACTGTGCCGGACACTAATCCTTCGCCATCATGCTAAGATAATAGGCCCAATCAACAGCTTTTGTCAGGCGATCATCTTGCAGTAGGACACCACTCAACGTGCAGTGACATGTGCAGCTTATTGCCGTGTCAGCGTCTCCTCTCTGTCATGAGAGTTGGCTATATTATTAGAATGCATTTGTTTGATGGACAGTTGTATCTTTCCATTGCAATACAGACAACATAGGAAAAATGAAGTCCAATCAGAACGCATGCCACTTGATTCCTTGCATGTGCCTGGTGCTTGTTGGATAAACATGACTAGCACTAGCGTATGCTTGGGGGTTACTCGGTAACACTCATCCTATTTCCCGTAATGGTAGCAAGAGGTTTGGAAATCTCAGCAAGCAAATGGACCCTGTATGCGTCCTGCATCTGTTTTGTGCATGCTTGGATGGAAGGCTAGCACTAGCACATGCTGGGGGTTTACATGGTCACTGATCAAGGCGACCTTTCAGAGTATTCCACATGAAGAAAATCCAAGCCATGTCTGTTTGACTTTCCCTTGCGTCTGTTCTGTGCTGGTACAACATGAGAACTAGCACTAGCATATGCTGGGGGAAGTTGGAAGGCAATTCAACTCTCTCAAGTTCCAGCATGCTTCAATACATTTGGTTGAAACCGAGGTTACATCGCTGGTATTTGACACGTGCTTGCAAAAGTTGCAGCTAGCACTATCAAATGCTAGGGGTTTTCCAAGGTATTTTCTGCAAGGTTGTTCTGTATATTATATCATTTCAGATATTGATGGAGGTGGCCATTCCCCCTGGTATCTGCGTAGTGTTGGCCGGATGCAGCAGCTAGCACTAGCAAATGCTAGGAGGAAAGATCAGCCGGAACCAGCTTCTTTTCTTTGCAGATGACGTTTATTGCAAAACATACCAAGAGGACTAAGTGATTCCACCCTAAAAGGAAATAGTATGGTTTTGCAGTTTGCTATGACGAAAAGCCCCAAGTGGATTGAATGTGTGCACAGTATGTAATTTTTCACTGTGCCGGACACTAATCCTTCGCCATCATGCTAAGATAATAGGCCCAATCAACAGCTTTTGTCAGGCGATCATCTTGCAGTAGGACACCACTCAACGTGCAGTGACATGTGCAGCTTATTGCCGTGTCAGCGCCTCCTCTCTGTCATGAGAGTTGGCTATATTATTAGAATGCATTTGTTTGATGGACAGTTGTATCTTTCCATTGCAATACAGACAACATAGAAAGAATGAAGTCCAATCAGAACGCATGCCACTTGATTCCTTGCATGTGCCTGGTGCTTGTTGGATAAACATGACTAGCACTAGCGTATGCTGGGGGTTACTCGGTAACACTCATCCTATTTCCCGTAATGGTAGCAAGAAGAGGTTTGGAAATCTCAGCAAGCAAATGGACCATGTATGCGTCCTGCATCTGTTTTGTGCATGCTTGGATGGAAGGCTAGCACTAGCACATGCTGGGGGTTTACATGGTCACTGATCAAGGCGACCTTTCAGAGTATTCCTCATGAAGAAAATCCAATCCATGTTTGTTTGACTTTCCCTTGCGTCTGTTCTGTGCTGGTACAAAATAAGAACTAGCACTAGCATATGCTGGGGGAAGTTGGAAGGCAATTCAACTCTCTCAAGTTCCAGCATGCTTCAATACATTTGGTTGAAACCGAGGTTAAATCGCTGGTATTTGACACGTGCTTGCAAAAGTTGCAGCTAGCACTATCAAATGCTAGGGGTTTTCCAAGGTATTTTCTGCAAGGTTGTTCTGTATATTATATCATTTCAGATATTGATGGAGGTGGCCATTCCCCCTGGTATCTGCGTAGTGTTGGCCGGATGCAGCAGCTAGCACTAGCAAATGCTAGGAGGAAAGATCAGCCGGAACCAGCTTCTTTTCTTTGCAGATGACGTTTATTGCAAAACATACCAAGAGGACTAAGTGATTCCACCCTAAAAGGAAATAGTATGGTTTTGCAGTTTGCTATGACGAAAAGCCCCAAGTGGATTGAATGTGTGCACAGTATGTAATTTTTCACTGTGCCGGACACTAATCCTTCGCCATCATGCTAAGATAATAGGCCCAATCAACAGCTTTTGTCAGGCGATCATCTTGCAGTAGGACACCACTCAACGTGCAGTGACACGTGCAGCTTATTGCCGTGTCAGCGTCTCCTCTCTGTCATGAGAGTTGGCTATATTATTAGAATGCATTTGTTTGATGGACAGTTGTATCTTTCCATTGCAATACAGACAACATAGGAAAAATGAAGTCCAATCAGAACGCATGCCACTTGATTCCTTGCATGTGCCTGGTGCTTGTTGGATAAACATAACTAGCACTAGCGTATGCTGGGGGTTACTCGGTAACACTCATCCTATTTCCCGTAATGGTAGCAAGAGGTTTGGAAATCTCAGCAAGCAAATGGACCCTGTATGCGTCCTGCATCTGTTTTGTGCATGCTTGGATGGAAGGCTAGCACTAGCACATGCTGGGGGTTTACATGGTCACTGATCAAGGCGACCTTTCAGAGTATTCCACATGAAGAAAATCCAAGCCATGTCTGTTTGACTTTCCCTTGCGTCTGTTCTGTGCTGGTACAACATGAGAACTAGCACTAGCATATGCTGGGGGAAGTTGGAAGGCAATTCAACTCTCTCAAGTTCCAGCATGCTTCAATACATTTGGTTGAAACCGAGGTTAAATCGCTGGTATTTGAGAAGTGCTTGCAAAAGTTGCAGCTAGCACTATCAAATACTAGGGGTTTTCCAAGGTATTTTCTTTAAGGTTGTTCTGTATATTATATCATTTCAGATATTGATGGAGGTGGTCATTCCCCCTGGTATCTGCGTAGTGTTGGCCGGATGCAGCAGCTAGCACTAGCAAATGCTAGGAGGAAAGATCAGCCGGAACCAGCTTCTTTTCTTTGCAGATGACGTTTATTGCAAAACATACCAAGAGGACTAAGTGATTCCACCCTAAAAGGAAATAGTATGGTTTTGCAGTTTGCTATGACGAAAAGCCCCAAGTGGATTGAATGTGTGCACAGTATGTAATTTTTCACTGTGCCGGACACTAATCCTTCGCCATCATGCTAAGATAATAGGCCCAATCAACAGCTTTTGTCAGGCGATCATCTTGCAGTAGGACACCACTCAACGTGCAGTGACATGTGCAGCTTATTGCCGTGTCAGCGTCTCCTCTCTGTCATGAGAGTTGGCTATATTATTAGAATGCATTTGTTTGATGGGCAGTTGTATCTTTCCATTGCAATACAGACAACATAGAAAGAATGAAGTCCAATCAGAACGCATGCCACTTGATTCCTTGCATGTGCCTGGTGCTTGTTGGATAAACATGACTAGCACTAGCGTATGCTGGGGGTTACTCGGTAACACTCATCCTATTTCCCGTAATGGTAGCAAGAGTTTTGGAAATCTCAGCAAGCAAATGGACCCTGTATGCGTCCTGCATCTGTTTTGTGCATGCTTGGATGGAAGGCTAGCACTAGCACATGCTGGGGGTTTACATGGTCACTGATCAAGGCGACCTTTCTGAGTATTCCACATGAAGAAAATCCAATCCATGTCTGTTTGACTTTCCCTTGCGTCTGTTCTGTGCTGGTACAACATGAGAACTAGCACTAGCATATGCTGGGGGAAGTTGGAAGGCAATTCAACTCTCTCAAGTTCCAGCATGCTTCAATACATTTGGTTGAAACCGAGGTTAAATCGCTGGTATTTGACACGTGCTTGCAAAAGTTGCAGCTAGCACTATCAAATGCTAGGGGTTTTCCAAGGTATTTTCTGCAAGGTTGTTCTGTATATTATATCATTTCAGATATTGATGGAGGTGGCCATTCCCCCTGGTATCTGCGTAGTGTTGGCCGGATGCAGCAGCTAGCACTAGCAAATGCTAGGAGGAAAGATCAGCCGGAACCAGCTTCTTTTCTTTGCAGATGACGTTTATTGCAAAACATACCAAGAGGACTAAGTGATTCCACCCTAAAAGGAAATAGTATGGTTTTGCAGTTTGCTATGACGAAAAGCCCCAAGTGGATTGAATGTGTGCACAGTATGTAATTTTTCACTGTGCCGGACACTAATCCTTCGCCATCATGCTAAGATAATAGGCCCAATCAACAGCTTTTGTCAGGCGATCATCTTGCAGTAGGACACCACTCAACGTGCAGTGACATGTGCAGCTTATTGCCGTGTCAGCGTCTCCTCTCTGTCATGAGAGTTGGCTATATTATTAGAATGCATTTGTTTGATGGACAGTTGTATCTTTCCATTGCAATACAGACAACATAGGAAGAATGAAGTCCAATCAGAACGCATGCCACTTGATTCCTTGCATGTGCCTGGTGCTTGTTGGATAAACATGACTAGCACTAGCGTATGCTTGGGGTTACTCGGTAACACTCATCCTATTTCCCGTAATGGTAGCAAGAAGAGGTTTGGAAATCTAAGCAAGCAAATGGACCCTGTATGCGTCCTGCATCTGTTTTGTGCATGCTTGGATGAAAGGCTAGCACTAGCACATGCTGGGGGTTTACATGGTCACTGATCAAGGCGACCTTTCAGAGTATTCCACATGAAGAAAATCCAAGCCATGTCTGTTTGACTTTCCCTTGCGTCTGTTCTGTGCTGGTACAACATGAGAACTAGCACTAGCATATGCTGGGGCAAGTTGGAAGGCAATTCAACTCTCTCAAGTTCCAGCATGCTTCAATACATTTGGTTGAAACCGAGGTTAAATCGCTGGTATTTGAGAAGTGCTTGCAAAAGTTGCAGCTAGCACTATCAAATACTGGGGGTTTTCCAAGGTATTTTCTTTAAGGTTGTTCTGTATATTATATCATTTCAGATATTGATGGAGGTGGCCATTCCCCCTGGTATCTGCGTAGTGTTGGCCGGATGCAGCAGCTAGCACTAGCAAATGCTAGGAGGAAAGATCAGCCGGAACCAGCTTCTTTTCTTTGCAGATGACGTTTATTGCAAAACATACCAAGAGGACTAAGTGATTCCACCCTAAAAGGAAATAGTATGGTTTTGCAGTTTGCTGTGACGAAAAGCCCCAAGTGGATTGAATGTGTGCACAGTATGTAATTTTTCACTGTGCCGGACACTAATCCTTCGCCATCATGCTAAGATAATAGGCCCAATCAACAGCTTTTGTCAGGCGATCATCTTGCAGTAGGACACCACTCAACGTGCAGTGACATGTGCAGCTTATTGCCGTGTCAGCGTCTCCTCTCTGTCATGAGAGTTGGCTATATTATTAGAATGCATTTGTTTGATGGACAGTTGTATCTTTCCATTGCAATACAGACAACATAGAAAGAATGAAGTCCAATCAGAACGCATGCCACTTGATTCCTTGCATGTGCCTGGTGCTTGTTGGATAAACATGACTAGCACTAGCGTATGCTGGGGGTTACTCGGTAACACTCATCCTATTTCCCGTAATGGTAGCAAGAAGAGGTTTGGAAATCTAAGCAAGCAAATGGACCATGTATGCGTCCTGCATCTGTTTTGTGCATGCTTGGATGAAAGGCTAGCACTAGCACATGCTGGTGGTTTACATGGTCACTGATCAAGGCGACCTTTCAGAGTATTCCTCATGAAGAAAATCCAATCCATGTTTGTTTGACTTTCCCTTGCGTCTGTTCTGTGCTGGTACAAAATAAGAACTAGCACTAGCATATGCTGGGGGAAGTTGGAAGGCAATTCAACTCTCTCAAGTTCCAGCATGCTTCAATACATTTGGTTGAAACCGAGGTTAAATCGCTGGTATTTGACACGTGCTTGCAAAAGTTGCAGCTAGCACTATCAAATGCTAGGGGTTTTCCAAGGTATTTTCTGCAAGGTTGTTCTGTATATTATATCATTTCAGATATTGATGGAGGTGGCCATTCCCCCTGGTATCTGCGTAGTGTTGGCCGGATGCAGCAGCTAGCACTAGCAAATGCTAGGAGGAAAGATCAGCCGGAACCAGCTTCTTTTCTTTGCAGATGACGTTTATTGCAAAACATACCAAGAGGACTAAGTGATTCCACCCTAAAAGGAAATAGTATGGTTTTGCAGTTTGCTATGACGAAAAGCCCCAAGTGGATTGAATGTGTGCACAGTATGTAATTTTTCACTGTGCCGGACACTAATCCTTCGCCATCATGCTAAGATAATAGGCCCAATCAACAGCTTTTGTCAGGCGATCATCTTGCAATAGGACACCACTCAACGTGCAGTGACATGTGCAGCTTATTGCCGTGTCAGCGTCTCCTCTCTGTCATGAGAGTTGGCTATATTATTAGAATGCATTTGTTTGATGGACAATTGTATCTTTCCATTGCAATACAGACAACATAGGAAGAATGAAGTCCAATCAGAACGCATGCCACTTGATTCCTTGCATGTGCCTGGTGCTTGTTGGATAAACATGACTAGCACTAGCGTATGCTTGGGGTTACTCGGTAACACTCATCCTATTTCCCGTAATGGTAGCAAGAAGAGGTTTGGAAATCTCAGCAAGCAAATGGACCATGTATGCGTCCTGCATCTGTTTTGTGCATGCTTGGGTGGAAGGCTAGCACTAGCACATGCTGGGGGTTTACATGGTCACTGATCAAGGCGACCTTTCTGAGTATTCCACATGAAGAAAATCCAATCCATGTTTGTTTGACTTTCCCTTGCGTCTGTTCTGTGCTGGTACAAAATAAGAACTAGCACTAGCATATGCTGGGGGAAGTTGGAAGGCAATTCAACTCTCTCAAGTTCCAGCATGCTTCAATACATTTGGTTGAAACCGAGGTTAAATCGCTGGTATTTGACACGTGCTTGCAAAAGTTGCAGCTAGCACTATCAAATGCTAGGGGTTTTCCAAGGTATTTTCTGCAAGGTTGTTCTGTATATTATATCATTTCAGATATTGATGGAGATGGCCATTCCCCCTGGTATCTGCGTAGTGTTGGCCGGATGCAGCAGCTAGCACTAGCAAATGCTAGGAGGAAAGATCAGCCGGAACCAGCTTCTTTTCTTTGCAGATGACGTTTATTGCAAAACATACCAAGAGGACTAAGTGATTCCACCCTAAAAGGAAATAGTATGGTTTTGCAGTTTGCTATGACGAAAAGCCCCAAGTGGATTGAATGTGTGCACAGTATGTAATTTTTCACTGTGCCGGACACTAATCCTTCGCCATCATGCTAAGATAATAGGCCCAATCAACAGCTTTTGTCAGGCGATCATCTTGCAGTAGGACACCACTCAACGTGCAGTGACATGTGCAGCTTATTGCCGTGTCAGCGTCTCCTCTCTGTCATGAGAGTTGGCTATATTATTAGAATGCATTTGTTTGATGGACAGTTGTATCTTTCCATTGCAATACAGACAACATAGAAAGAATGAAGTCCAATCAGAACGCATGCCACTTGATTCCTTGCATGTGCCTGGTGCTTGTTGGATAAACATGACTAGCACTAGCGTATGCTGGGGGTTACTCGGTAACACTCATCCTATTTCCCGTAATGGTAGCAAGAAGAGGTTTGGAAATCTCAGCAAGCAAATGGACCATGTATGCGTCCTGCATCTGTTTTGTGCATGCTTGGATGAAAGGCTAGCACTAGCACATGCTGGGGGTTTACATGGTCACTGATCAAGGCGACCTTTCTGAGTATTCCACATGAAGAAAATCCAATCCATGTTTGTTTGACTTTCCCTTGCGTCTGTTCTGTGCTGGTACAAAATAAGAACTAGCACTAGCATATGCTGGGGGAAGTTGGAAGGCAATTCAACTCTCTCAAGTTCCAGCATGCTTCAATACATTTGGTTGAAACCGAGGTTAAATCGCTGGTATTTGACACGTGCTTGCAAAAGTTGCAGCTAGCACTATCAAATGCTAGGGGTTTTCCAAGGTATTTTCTGCAAGGTTGTTCTGTATATTATATCATTTCAGATATTGATGGAGATGGCCATTCCCCCTGGTATCTGCGTAGTGTTGGCCGGATGCAGCAGCTAGCACTAGCAAATGCTAGGAGGAAAGATCAGCCGGAACCAGCTTCTTTTCTTTGCAGATGACGTTTATTGCAAAACATACCAAGAGGACTAAGTGATTCCACCCTAAAAGGAAATAGTATGGTTTTGCAGTTTGCTATGACGAAAAGCCCCAAGTGGATTGAATGTGTGCACAGTATGTAATTTTTCACTGTGCCGGACACTAATCCTTCGCCATCATGCTAAGATAATAGGCCCAATCAACAGCTTTTGTCAGGCGATCATCTTGCAGTAGGACACCACTCAACGTGCAGTGACATGTGCAGCTTATTGCCGTGTCAGCGTCTCCTCTCTGTCATGAGAGTTGGCTATATTATTAGAATGCATTTGTTTGATGGACAGTTGTATCTTTCCATTGCAATACAGACAACATAGGAAAAATGAAGTCCAATCAGAACGCATGCCACTTGATTCCTTGCATGTGCCTGGTGCTTGTTGGATAAACATGACTAGCACTAGCGTATGCTGGGGGTTACTCGGTAACACTCATCCTATTTCCCGTAATGGTAGCAAGAAGAGGTTTGGAAATCTCAGCAAGCAAATGGACCATGTATGCGTCCTGCATCTGTTTTGTGCATGCTTGGATGAAAGGCTAGCACTAGCACATGCTGGGGGTTTACATGGTCACTGATCAAGGCGACCTTTCTGAGTATTCCACATGAAGAAAATCCAATCCATGTTTGTTTGACTTTCCCTTGCGTCTGTTCTGTGCTGGTACAAAATAAGAACTAGCACTAGCATATGCTGGGGGAAGTTGGAAGGCAATTCAACTCTCTCAAGTTCCAGCATGCTTCAATACATTTGGTTGAAACCGAGGTTAAATCGCTGGTATTTGACACGTGCTTGCAAAAGTTGCAGCTAGCACTATCAAATGCTAGGGGTTTTCCAAGGTATTTTCTGCAAGGTTGTTCTGTATATTATATCATTTCAGATATTGATGGAGATGGCCATTCCCCCTGGTATCTGCGTAGTGTTGGCCGGATGCAGCAGCTAGCACTAGCAAATGCTAGGAGGAAAGATCAGCCGGAACCAGCTTCTTTTCTTTGCAGATGACGTTTATTGCAAAACATACCAAGAGGACTAAGTGATTCCACCCTAAAAGGAAATAGTATGGTTTTGCAGTTTGCTATGACGAAAAGCCCCAAGTGGATTGAATGTGTGCACAGTATGTAATTTTTCACTGTGCCGGACACTAATCCTTCGCCATCATGCTAAGATAATAGGCCCAATCAACAGCTTTTGTCAGGCGATCATCTTGCAGTAGGACACCACTCAACGTGCAGTGACATGTGCAGCTTATTGCCGTGTCAGCGTCTCCTCTCTGTCATGAGAGTTGGCTATATTATTAGAATGCATTTGTTTGATGGACAGTTGTATCTTTCCATTGCAATACAGACAACATAGGAAAAATGAAGTCCAATCAGAACGCATGCCACTTGATTCCTTGCATGTGCCTGGTGCTTGTTGGATAAACATGACTAGCACTAGCGTATGCTTGGGGGTTACTCGGTAACACTCATCCTATTTCCCGTAATGGTAGCAAGAGGTTTGGAAATCTCAGCAAGCAAATGGACCCTGTATGCGTCCTGCATCTGTTTTGTGCATGCTTGGATGGAAGGCTAGCACTAGCACATGCTGGGGGTTTACATGGTCACTGATCAAGGCGACCTTTCAGAGTATTCCACATGAAGAAAATCCAAGCCATGTCTGTTTGACTTTCCCTTGCGTCTGTTCTGTGCTGGTACAACATGAGAACTAGCACTAGCATATGCTGGGGGAAGTTGGAAGGCAATTCAACTCTCTCAAGTTCCAGCATGCTTCAATACATTTGGTTGAAACCGAGGTTACATCGCTGGTATTTGACACGTGCTTGCAAAAGTTGCAGCTAGCACTATCAAATGCTAGGGGTTTTCCAAGGTATTTTCTGCAAGGTTGTTCTGTATATTATATCATTTCAGATATTGATGGAGGTGGCCATTCCCCCTGGTATCTGCGTAGTGTTGGCCGGATGCAGCAGCTAGCACTAGCAAATGCTAGGAGGAAAGATCAGCCGGAACCAGCTTCTTTTCTTTGCAGATGACGTTTATTGCAAAACATACCAAGAGGACTAAGTGATTCCACCCTAAAAGGAAATAGTATGGTTTTGCAGTTTGCTATGACGAAAAGCCCCAAGTGGATTGAATGTGTGCACAGTATGTAATTTTTCACTGTGCCGGACACTAATCCTTCGCCATCATGCTAAGATAATAGGCCCAATCAACAGCTTTTGTCAGGCGATCATCTTGCAGTAGGACACCACTCAACGTGCAGTGACATGTGCAGCTTATTGCCGTGTCAGCGCCTCCTCTCTGTCATGAGAGTTGGCTATATTATTAGAATGCATTTGTTTGATGGACAGTTGTATCTTTCCATTGCAATACAGACAACATAGAAAGAATGAAGTCCAATCAGAACGCATGCCACTTGATTCCTTGCATGTGCCTGGTGCTTGTTGGATAAACATGACTAGCACTAGCGTATGCTGGGGGTTACTCGGTAACACTCATCCTATTTCCCGTAATGGTAGCAAGAAGAGGTTTGGAAATCTCAGCAAGCAAATGGACCATGTATGCGTCCTGCATCTGTTTTGTGCATGCTTGGATGGAAGGCTAGCACTAGCACATGCTGGGGGTTTACATGGTCACTGATCAAGGCGACCTTTCAGAGTATTCCTCATGAAGAAAATCCAATCCATGTTTGTTTGACTTTCCCTTGCGTCTGTTCTGTGCTGGTACAAAATAAGAACTAGCACTAGCATATGCTGGGGGAAGTTGGAAGGCAATTCAACTCTCTCAAGTTCCAGCATGCTTCAATACATTTGGTTGAAACCGAGGTTAAATCGCTGGTATTTGACACGTGCTTGCAAAAGTTGCAGCTAGCACTATCAAATGCTAGGGGTTTTCCAAGGTATTTTCTGCAAGGTTGTTCTGTATATTATATCATTTCAGATATTGATGGAGGTGGCCATTCCCCCTGGTATCTGCGTAGTGTTGGCCGGATGCAGCAGCTAGCACTAGCAAATGCTAGGAGGAAAGATCAGCCGGAACCAGCTTCTTTTCTTTGCAGATGACGTTTATTGCAAAACATACCAAGAGGACTAAGTGATTCCACCCTAAAAGGAAATAGTATGGTTTTGCAGTTTGCTATGACGAAAAGCCCCAAGTGGATTGAATGTGTGCACAGTATGTAATTTTTCACTGTGCCGGACACTAATCCTTCGCCATCATGCTAAGATAATAGGCCCAATCAACAGCTTTTGTCAGGCGATCATCTTGCAGTAGGACACCACTCAACGTGCAGTGACATGTGCAGCTTATTGCCGTGTCAGCGTCTCCTCTCTGTCATGAGAGTTGGCTATATTATTAGAATGCATTTGTTTGATGGACAGTTGTATCTTTCCATTGCAATACAGACAACATAGGAAAAATGAAGTCCAATCAGAACGCATGCCACTTGATTCCTTGCATGTGCCTGGTGCTTGTTGGATAAACATGACTAGCACTAGCGTATGCTTGGGGGTTACTCGGTAACACTCATCCTATTTCCCGTAATGGTAGCAAGAGGTTTGGAAATCTCAGCAAGCAAATGGACCCTGTATGCGTCCTGCATCTGTTTTGTGCATGCTTGGATGGAAGGCTAGCACTAGCACATGCTGGGGGTTTACATGGTCACTGATCAAGGCGACCTTTCAGAGTATTCCACATGAAGAAAATCCAAGCCATGTCTGTTTGACTTTCCCTTGCGTCTGTTCTGTGCTGGTACAACATGAGAACTAGCACTAGCATATGCTGGGGGAAGTTGGAAGGCAATTCAACTCTCTCAAGTTCCAGCATGCTTCAATACATTTGGTTGAAACCGAGGTTACATCGCTGGTATTTGACACGTGCTTGCAAAAGTTGCAGCTAGCACTATCAAATGCTAGGGGTTTTCCAAGGTATTTTCTGCAAGGTTGTTCTGTATATTATATCATTTCAGATATTGATGGAGGTGGCCATTCCCCCTGGTATCTGCGTAGTGTTGGCCGGATGCAGCAGCTAGCACTAGCAAATGCTAGGAGGAAAGATCAGCCGGAACCAGCTTCTTTTCTTTGCAGATGACGTTTATTGCAAAACATACCAAGAGGACTAAGTGATTCCACCCTAAAAGGAAATAGTATGGTTTTGCAGTTTGCTATGACGAAAAGCCCCAAGTGGATTGAATGTGTGCACAGTATGTAATTTTTCACTGTGCCGGACACTAATCCTTCGCCATCATGCTAAGATAATAGGCCCAATCAACAGCTTTTGTCAGGCGATCATCTTGCAGTAGGACACCACTCAACGTGCAGTGACATGTGCAGCTTATTGCCGTGTCAGCGCCTCCTCTCTGTCATGAGAGTTGGCTATATTATTAGAATGCATTTGTTTGATGGACAGTTGTATCTTTCCATTGCAATACAGACAACATAGAAAGAATGAAGTCCAATCAGAACGCATGCCACTTGATTCCTTGCATGTGCCTGGTGCTTGTTGGATAAACATGACTAGCACTAGCGTATGCTGGGGGTTACTCGGTAACACTCATCCTATTTCCCGTAATGGTAGCAAGAAGAGGTTTGGAAATCTCAGCAAGCAAATGGACCATGTATGCGTCCTGCATCTGTTTTGTGCATGCTTGGATGGAAGGCTAGCACTAGCACATGCTGGGGGTTTACATGGTCACTGATCAAGGCGACCTTTCAGAGTATTCCTCATGAAGAAAATCCAATCCATGTTTGTTTGACTTTCCCTTGCGTCTGTTCTGTGCTGGTACAAAATAAGAACTAGCACTAGCATATGCTGGGGGAAGTTGGAAGGCAATTCAACTCTCTCAAGTTCCAGCATGCTTCAATACATTTGGTTGAAACCGAGGTTAAATCGCTGGTATTTGACACGTGCTTGCAAAAGTTGCAGCTAGCACTATCAAATGCTAGGGGTTTTCCAAGGTATTTTCTGCAAGGTTGTTCTGTATATTATATCATTTCAGATATTGATGGAGGTGGCCATTCCCCCTGGTATCTGCGTAGTGTTGGCCGGATGCAGCAGCTAGCACTAGCAAATGCTAGGAGGAAAGATCAGCCGGAACCAGCTTCTTTTCTTTGCAGATGACGTTTATTGCAAAACATACCAAGAGGACTAAGTGATTCCACCCTAAAAGGAAATAGTATGGTTTTGCAGTTTGCTATGACGAAAAGCCCCAAGTGGATTGAATGTGTGCACAGTATGTAATTTTTCACTGTGCCGGACACTAATCCTTCGCCATCATGCTAAGATAATAGGCCCAATCAACAGCTTTTGTCAGGCGATCATCTTGCAGTAGGACACCACTCAACGTGCAGTGACACGTGCAGCTTATTGCCGTGTCAGCGTCTCCTCTCTGTCATGAGAGTTGGCTATATTATTAGAATGCATTTGTTTGATGGACAGTTGTATCTTTCCATTGCAATACAGACAACATAGGAAAAATGAAGTCCAATCAGAACGCATGCCACTTGATTCCTTGCATGTGCCTGGTGCTTGTTGGATAAACATAACTAGCACTAGCGTATGCTGGGGGTTACTCGGTAACACTCATCCTATTTCCCGTAATGGTAGCAAGAAGAGGTTTGGAAATCTAAGCAAGCAAATGGACCATGTATGCGTCCTGCATCTGTTTTGTGCATGCTTGAATGGAAGGCTTGCACTAGCACATGCTGGGGGTTTACATGGTCACTGATCAAGGCGACCTTTCAGAGTATTCCACATGAAGAAAATCCAATCCATGTCTGTTTGACTTTCCCTTGCGTCTGTTCTGTGCTGGTACAACATGAGAACTAGCACTAGCATATGCTGGGGGAAGTTGGAAGGCAATTCAACTCTCTCAAGTTCCAGCATGCTTCAATACATTTGGTTGAAACCGAGGTTACATCGCTGGTATTTGACACGTGCTTGCAAAAGTTGCAGCTAGCACTATCAAATGCTAGGGGTTTTCCAAGGTATTTTCTTTAAGGTTGTTCTGTATATTATATCATTTCAGATATTGATGGAGGTGGCCATTCCCCCTGGTATCTGCGTAGTGTTGGCCGGATGCAGCAGCTAGCACTAGCAAATGCTAGGAGGAAAGATCAGCCGGAACCAGCTTCTTTTCTTTGCAGATGACGTTTATTGCAAAACATACCAAGAGGACTAAGTGATTCCACCCTAAAAGGAAATAGTATGGTTTTGCAGTTTGCTATGACGAAAAGCCCCAAGTGGATTGAATGTGTGCACAGTATGTAATTTTTCACTGTGCCGGACACTAATCCTTCGCCATCATGCTAAGATAATAGGCCCAATCAACAGCTTTTGTCAGGCGATCATCTTGCAGTAGGACACCACTCAACGTGCAGTGACATGTGCAGCTTATTGCCGTGTCAGCGCCTCCTCTCTGTCATGAGAGTTGGCTATATTATTAGAATGCATTTGTTTGATGGACAGTTGTATCTTTCCATTGCAATACAGACAACATAGAAAGAATGAAGTCCAATCAGAACGCATGCCACTTGATTCCTTGCATGTGCCTGGTGCTTGTTGGATAAACATGACTAGCACTAGCGTATGCTGGGGGTTACTCGGTAACACTCATCCTATTTCCCGTAATGGTAGCAAGAAGAGGTTTGGAAATCTCAGCAAGCAAATGGACCATGTATGCGTCCTGCATCTGTTTTGTGCATGCTTGGATGGAAGGCTAGCACTAGCACATGCTGGGGGTTTACATGGTCACTGATCAAGGCGACCTTTCTGAGTATTCCTCATGAAGAAAATCCAATCCATGTTTGTTTGACTTTCCCTTGCGTCTGTTCTGTGCTGGTACAAAATAAGAACTAGCACTAGCATATGCTGGGGGAAGTTGGAAGGCAATTCAACTCTCTCAAGTTCCAGCATGCTTCAATACATTTGGTTGAAACCGAGGTTAAATCGCTGGTATTTGACACGTGCTTGCAAAAGTTGCAGCTAGCACTATCAAATGCTAGGGGTTTTCCAAGGTATTTTCTGCAAGGTTGTTCTGTATATTATATCATTTCAGATATTGATGGAGGTGGCCATTCCCCCTGGTATCTGCGTAGTGTTGGCCGGATGCAGCAGCTAGCACTAGCAAATGCTAGGAGGAAAGATCAGCCGGAACCAGCTTCTTTTCTTTGCAGATGACGTTTATTGCAAAACATACCAAGAGGACTAAGTGATTCCACCCTAAAAGGAAATAGTATGGTTTTGCAGTTTGCTATGACGAAAAGCCCCAAGTGGATTGAATGGGTGCACAGTATGTAATTTTTCACTGTGCCGGACACTAATCCTTCGCCATCATAAGATAATAGGCCCAATCAACAGCTTTTGTCAGGCGATCATCTTGCAGTAGGACACCACTCAACGTGCAGTGACATGTGCAGCTTATTGCCGTGTCAGCGTCTCCTCTCTGTCATGAGAGTTGGCTATATTATTAGAATGCATTTGTTTGATGGACAGTTGTATCTTTCCATTGCAATACAGACAACATAGGAAAAATGAAGTCCAATCAGAACGCATGCCACTTGATTCCTTGCATGTGCCTGGTGCTTGTTGGATAAACATGACTAGCACTAGCGTATGCTGGGGGTTACTCGGTAACACTCATCCTATTTCCCGTAATGGTAGCAAGAGGTTTGGAAATCTCAGCAAGCAAATGGACCCTGTATGCGTCCTGCATCTGTTTTGTGCATGCTTGGATGGAAGGCTAGCACTAGCACATGCTGGGGGTTTACATGGTCACTGATCAAGGCGACCTTTCAGAGTATTCCACATGAAGAAAATCCAAGCCATGTCTGTTTGACTTTCCCTTGCGTCTGTTCTGTGCTGGTACAACATGAGAACTAGCACTAGCATATGCTGGGGGAAGTTGGAAGGCAATTCAACTCTCTCAAGTTCCAGCATGCTTCAATACATTTGGTTGAAACCGAGGTTAAATCGCTGGTATTTGAGAAGTGCTTGCAAAAGTTGCAGCTAGCACTATCAAATACTAGGGGTTTTCCAAGGTATTTTCTTTAAGGTTGTTCTGTATATTATATCATTTCAGATATTGATGGAGGTGGCCATTCCCCCTGGTATCTGCGTAGTGTTGGCCGGATGCAGCAGCTAGCACTAGCAAATGCTAGGAGGAAAGATCAGCCGGAACCAGCTTCTTTTCTTTGCAGATGACGTTTATTGCAAAACATACCAAGAGGACTAAGTGATTCCACCCTAAAAGGAAATAGTATGGTTTTGCAGTTTGCTATGACGAAAAGCCCCAAGTGGATTGAATGTGTGCACAGTATGTAATTTTTCACTGTGCCGGACACTAATCCTTCGCCATCATGCTAAGATAATAGGCCCAATCAACAGCTTTTGTCAGGCGATCATCTTGCAGTAGGACACCACTCAACGTGCAGTGACATGTGCAGCTTATTGCCGTGTCAGCGTCTCCTCTCTGTCATCAGAGTTGGCTATATTATTAGAATGCATTTGTTTGATGGACAGTTGTATCTTTCCATTGCAATACAGACAACATAGGAAGAATGAAGTCCAATCAGAACGCATGCCACTTGATTCCTTGCATGTGCCTGGTGCTTGTTGGATAAACATGACTAGCACTAGCGTATGCTGGGGGTTACTCGGTAACACTCATCCTATTTCCCGTAATGGTAGCAAGAAGAGGTTTGGAAATCTAAGCAAGCAAATGGACCATGTATGCGTCCTGCATCTGTTTTGTGCATGCTTGGATGGAAGGCTAGCACTAGCACATGCTGGGGGGTTACATGGTCACTGATCAAGGCGACCTTTCTGAGTATTCCTCATGAAGAAAATCCAAGCCATGTCTGTTTGACTTTCCCTTGCGTCTGTTCTGTGCTGGTACAACATGAGAACTAGCACTAGCATATGCTGGGGGAAGTTGGAAGGCAATTCAACTCTCTCAAGTTCCAGCATGCTTCAATACATTTGGTTGAAACCGAGGTTAAATCGCTGGTATTTGAGAAGTGCTTGCAAAAGTTGCAGCTAGCACTATCAAATACTAGGGGTTTTCCAAGGTATTTTCTTTAAGGTTGTTCTGTATATTATATCATTTCAGATATTGATTGAGGTGGCCATTCCCCCTGGTATCTGCGTAGTGTTGGCCGGATGCAGCAGCTAGCACTAGCAAATGCTAGGAGGAAAGATCAGCCGGAACCAGCTTCTTTTCTTTGCAGATGACGTTTATTGCAAAACATACCAAGAGGACTAAGTGATTCCACCCTAAAAGGAAATAGTATGGTTTTGCAGTTTGCTATGACGAAAAGCCCCAAGTGGATTGAATGTGTGCACAGTATGTAATTTTTCACTGTGCCGGACACTAATCCTTCGCCATCATGCTAAGATAATAGGCCCAATCAACAGCTTTTGTCAGGCGATCATTTTGCAGTAGGACACCACTCAACGTGCAGTGACATGTGCAGCTTATTGCCGTGTCAGCGCCTCCTCTCTGTCATGAGAGTTGGCTATATTATTAGAATGCATTTGTTTGATGGACAGTTGTATCTTTCCATTGCAATACAGACAACATAGAAAGAATGAAGTCCAATCAGAACGCATGCCACTTGATTCCTTGCATGTGCCTGGTGCTTGTTGGATAAACATGACTAGCACTAGCGTATGCTTGGGGTTACTCGGTAACACTCATCCTATTTCCCGTAATGGTAGCAAGAAGAGGTTTGGAAATCTCAGCAAGCAAATGGACCCTGTATGCGTCCTGCATCTGTTTTGTGCATGCTTGGATGGAAGGCTAGCACTAGCACATGCTGGGGGTTTACATGGTCACTGATCAAGGCGACCTTTCTGAGTATTCCACATGAAGAAAATCCAATCCATGTCTGTTTGACTTTCCCTTGCGTCTGTTCTGTGCTGGTACAAAATAAGAACTAGCACTAGCATATGCTGGGGGAAGTTGGAAGGCAATTCAACCCTCTCAAGTTCCAGCATGCTTCAATACATTTGGTTGAAACCGAGGTTAAATCGCTGGTATTTGACACGTGCTTGCAAAAGTTGCAGCTAGCACTATCAAATGCTAGGGGTTTTCCAAGGTATTTTCTGCAAGGTTGTTCTGTATATTATATCATTTCAGATATTGATGGAGGTGGCCATTCCCCCTGGTATCTGCGTAGTGTTGGCCGGATGCAGCAGCTAGCACTAGCAAATGCTAGGAGGAAAGATCAGCCGGAACCAGCTTCTTTTCTTTGCAGATGACGTTTATTGCAAAACATACCAAGAGGACTAAGTGATTCCACCCTAAAAGGAAATAGTATGGTTTTGCAGTTTGCTATGACGAAAAGCCCCAAGTGGATTGAATGTGTGCACAGTATGTAATTTTTCACTGTGCCGGACACTAATCCTTCGCCATCATGCTAAGATAATAGGCCCAATCAACAGCTTTTGTCAGGCGATCATCTTGCAGTAGGACACCACTCAACGTGCAGTGACATGTGCAGCTTATTGCCGTGTCAGCGTCTCCTCTCTGTCATGAGAGTTGGCTATATTATTAGAATGCATTTGTTTGATGGACAGTTGTATCTTTCCATTGCAATACAGACAACATAGGAAGAATGAAGTCCAATCAGAACGCATGCCACTTGATTCCTTGCATGTGCCTGGTGCTTGTTGGATAAACATGACTAGCACTAGCGTATGCTTGGGGTTACTCGGTAACACTCATCCTATTTCCCGTAATGGTAGCAAGAAGAGGTTTGGAAATCTCAGCAAGCAAATGGACCATGTATGCGTCCTGCATCTGTTTTGTGCATGCTTGGATGGAAGGCTAGCACTAGCACATGCTGGGGGTTTACATGGTCACTGATCAAGGCGACCTTTCTGAGTATTCCACATGAAGAAAATCCAATCCATGTCTGTTTGACTTTCCCTTGCGTCTGTTCTGTGCTGGTACAAAATAAGAACTAGCACTAGCATATGCTGGGGGAAGTTGGAAGGCAATTCAACTCTCTCAAGTTCCAGCATGCTTCAATACATTTGGTTGAAACCTAGGTTAAATCGCTGGTATTTGAGAAGTGCTTGCAAAAGTTGCAGCTAGCACTATCAAATGCTAGGGGTTTTCCAAGGTATTTTCTTTAAGGTTGTTCTGTATATTATATCATTTCAGATATTGATGGAGGTGGCCATTCCCCCTGGTATCTGCGTAGTGTTGGCCGGATGCAGCAGCTAGCACTAGCAAATGCTAGGAGGAAAGATCAGCCGGAACCAGCTTCTTTTCTTTGCAGATGACGTTTATTGCAAAACATACCAAGAGGACTAAGTAATTCCACCCTAAAAGGAAATAGTATGGTTTTGCAGTTTGCTATGACGAAAAGCCCCAAGTGGATTGAATGTGTGCACAGTATGTAATTTTTCACTGTGCCGGACACTAATCCTTCGCCATCATGCTAAGATAATAGGCCCAATCAACAGCTTTTGTCAGGCGATCATCTTGCAGTAGGACACCACTCAACGTGCAGTGACATGTGCAGCTTATTGCCGTGTCAGCGTCTCCTCTCTGTCATGAGAGTTGGCTATATTATTAGAATGCATTTGTTTGATGGACAGTTGTATCTTTCCATTGCAATACAGACAACATAGAAAGAATGAAGTCCAATCAGAACGCATGCCACTTGATTCCTTGCATGTGCCTGGTGCTTGTTGGATAAACATGACTAGCACTAGCGTATGCTGGGGGTTACTCGGTAACACTCATCCTATTTCCCGTAATGGTAGCAAGAAGAGGTTTGGAAATCTCAGCAAGCAAATGGACCCTGTATGCGTCCTGCATCTGTTTTGTGCATGCTTGGATGGAAGGCTAGCACTAGCACATGCTGGGGGTTTACATGGTCACTGATCAAGGCGACCTTTCTGAGTATTCCACATGAAGAAAATCCAATCCATGTCTGTTTGACTTTCCCTTGCGTCTGTTCTGTGCTGGTACAAAATTAGAACTAGCACTAGCATATGCTGGGGCAAGTTGGAAGGCAATTCAACTCTCTCAAGTTCCAGCATGCTTCAATACATTTGGTTGAAACCGAGGTTAAATCGCTGGTATTTGACACGTGCTTGCAAAAGTTGCAGCTAGCACTATCAAATGCTAGGGGTTTTCCAAGGTATTTTCTTTAAGGTTGTTCTGTATATTATATCATTTCAGATATTGATGGAGGTGGCCATTTCCCCTGGTATCTGCGTAGTGTTGGCCGGATGCAGCAGCTAGCACTAGCAAATGCTAGGAGGAAAGATCAGCCGGAACCAGCTTCTTTTCTTTGCAGATGACGTTTATTGCAAAACATACCAAGAGGACTAAGTGATTCCACCCTAAAAGGAAATAGTATGGTTTTGCAGTTTGCTATGACGAAAAGCCCCAAGTGGATTGAATGTGTGCACAGTATGTAATTTTTCACTGTGCCGGACACTAATCCTTCGCCATCATGCTAAGATAATAGGCCCAATCAACAGCTTTTGTCAGGCGATCATCTTGCAGTAGGACACCACTCAACGTGCAGTGACATGTGCAGCTTATTGCCGTGTCAGCGTCTCCTCTCTGTCATGAGAGTTGGCTATATTATTAGAATGCATTTGTTTGATGGACAGTTGTATCTTTCCATTGCAATACAGACAACATAGAAAGAATGAAGTAAAATCAGAACGCATGCCACTTGATTCCTTGCATGTGCCTGGTGCTTGTTGGATAAACATGACTAGCACTAGCGTATGCTGGGGGTTACTCGGTAACACTCATCCTATTTCCCGTAATGGTAGCAAGAAGAGGTTTGGAAATCTCAGCAAGCAAATGGACCATGTATGCGTCCTGCATCTGTTTTGTGCATGCTTGGATGGAAGGCTAGCACTAGCACATGCTGGGGGTTTACATGGTCACTGATCAAGGCGACCTTTCTGAGTATTCCACATGAAGAAAATCCAATCCATGTCTGTTTGACTTTCCCTTGCGTCTGTTCTGTGCTGGTACAAAATAAGAACTAGCACTAGCATATGCTGTGGGAAGTTGGAAGGCAATTCAACTCTCTCAAGTTCCAGCATGCTTCAATACATTTGGTTGAAACCGAGGTTAAATCGCTGGTATTTGACACATGCTTGCAAAAGTTGCAGCTAGCACTATCAAATGCTAGGGGTTTTCCAAGGTATTTTCTGCAAGGTTGTTCTGTATATTATATTATTTCAGATATTGATGGAGGTGGCCATTCCCCCTGGTATCTGCGTAGTGTTGGCCGGATGCAGCAGCTAGCACTAGCAAATGCTAGGAGGAAAGATCAGCCGGAACCAGCTTCTTTTCTTTGCAGATGACGTTTATTGCAAAACATACCAAGAGGACTAAGTGATTCCATCCTAAAAGGAAATAGTATGGTTTTGCAGTTTGCTATGACGAAAAGCCCCAAGTGGATTGAATGTGTGCACAGTATGTAATTTTTCACTGTGCCGGACACTAATCCTTCGCCATCATGCTAAGATAATAGGCCCAATCAACAGCTTTTGTCAGGCGATCATCTTGCAGTAGGACACCACTCAACGTGCAGTGACATGTGCAGCTTATTGCCGTGTCAGCGTCTCCTCTCTGTCATGAGAGTTGGCTATATTATTAGAATGCATTTGTTTGATGGACAGTTGTATCTTTCCATTGCAATACAGACAACATAGGAAGAATGAAGTAAAATCAGAACGCATGCCACTTGATTCCTTGCATGTGCCTGGTGCTTGTTGGATAAACATGACTAGCACTAGCGTATGCTGGGGGTTACTCGGTAACACTCATCCTATTTCCCGTAATGGTAGCAAGAAGAGGTTTGGAAATCTCAACAAGCAAATGGACCATGTATGCGTCCTGCATCTGTTTTGTGCATGCTTGGATGAAAGGCTAGCACTAGCATATGCTGGGGGTTTACATGGTCACTGATCAAGGCGACCTTTCAGAGTATTCCACATGAAGAAAATCCAAGCCATGTCTGTTTGACTTTCCCTTGCGTCTGTTCTGTGCTGGTACAAAATAAGAACTAGCACTAGCATATGCCGGGGCAAGTTGGAAGGCAATTCAACTCTCTCAAGTTCCAGCATGCTTCAATACATTTGGTTGAAACCGAGGTTACATCGCTGGTATTTGAGAAGTGCTTGCAAAAGTTGCAGCTAGCACTATCAAATGCTAGGGGTTTTCCAAGGTATTTTCTTTAAGGTTGTTCTGTATATTATATCATTTCAGATATTGATGGAGGTGGCCATTCCCCCTGGTATCTGCGTAGTGTTGGCCGGATGCAGCAGCTAGCACTAGCAAATGCTAGGAGGAAAGATCAGCCGGAACCAGCTTCTTTTCTTTGCAGATGACGTTTATTGCAAAACATACCAAGAGGACTAAGTGATTCCACCCTAAAAGGAAATAGTATGGTTTTGCAGTTTGCTATGACGAAAAGCCCCAAGTGGATTGAATGTGTGCACAGTATGTAATTTTTCACTGTGCCGGACACTAATCCTTCGCC
Organism: Haliotis rufescens; assembly: GCF_023055435.1. Taxonomy (NCBI): domain Eukaryota; kingdom Metazoa; phylum Mollusca; class Gastropoda; order Lepetellida; family Haliotidae; genus Haliotis; species Haliotis rufescens. The sequence continues at coordinate 272,518 of NW_025963891.1, read as the reverse complement.
ATCATGCTAAGATAATAGGCCCAATCAACAGCTTTTGTCAGGCGATCATCTTGCAGTAGGACACCACTCAACGTGCAGTGACATGTGCAGCTTATTGCCGTGTCAGCGTCTCCTCTCTGTCATGAGAGTTGGCTATATTATTAGAATGCATTTGTTTGATGGACAGTTGTATCTTTCCATTGCAATACAGACAACATAGGAAGAATGAAGTCCAATCAGAACGCATGCCACTTGATTCCTTGCATGTGCCTGGTGCTTGTTGGATAAACATGACTAGCACTAGCGTATGCTGGGGGTTACTCGGTAACGCTCATCCTATTTCCCGTAATGGTAGCAAGAAGAGGTTTGGAAATCTCAGCAAGCAAATGGACCATGTATTGCGTCCTGCATCTGTTTTGTGCATGCTTGGATGGAAGGCTAGCACTAGCACATGCTGGGGGTTTACATGGTCACTGATCAAGGCGACCTTTCTGAGTATTCCACATGAAGAAAATCCAAGCCATGTCTGTTTGACTTTCCCTTGCGTCTGTTCTGTGCTGGTACAACATGAGAACTAGCACCAGCATATGCTGGGGGAAGTTGGAAGGCAATTCAACTCTCTCAAGTTCCAGCATGCTTCAATACATTTGGTTGAAACCGAGGTTAAATCGCTGGTATTTGACACGTGCTTGCAAAAGTTGCAGCTAGCACTATCAAATGCTAGGGGTTTTCCAAGGTATTTTCTGCAAGGTTGTTCTGTATATTATATCATTTCAGATATTGATGGAGGTGGCCATTCCCCCTGGTATCTGCGTAGTGTTGGCCGGATGCAGCAGCTAGCACTAGCAAATGCTAGGAGGAAAGATCAGCCGGAACCAGCTTCTTTTCTTTGCAGATGACGTTTAATTCAAAACATACCAAGAGGACTAAGTGATTCCACCCTAAAATGAAATAGTATGGTTTTGCAGTTTGCTATGACGAAAAGCCCCAAGTGGATTGAATGTGTGCACAGTATGTAATTTTTCACTGTGCCGGACACTAATCCTTCGCCATCATGCTAAGATAATAGGCCCAATCAACAGCTTTTGTCAGGCGATCATCTTGCAGTAGGACACCACTCAACGTGCAGTGACATGTGCAGCTTATTGCCGTGTCAGCGTCTCCTCTCTGTCATGAGAGTTGGCTATATTATTAGAATGCATTTGTTTGATGGACAGTTGTATCTTTCCATTGCAATACAGACAACATAGAAAGAATGAAGTAAAATCAGAACGCATGCCACTTGATTCCTTGCATGTGCCTGGTGCTTGTTGGATAAACATGACTAGCACTAGCGTATGCTGGGGGTTACTCGGTAACACTCATCCTATTTCCCGTAATGGTAGCAAGAAGAGGTTTGGAAATCTCAGCAAGCAAATGGACCATGTATGCGTCCTGCATCTGTTTTGTGCATGCTTGGATGGAAGGCTAGCACTAGCACATGCTGGGGGTTTACATGGTCACTGATCAAGGCGACCTTTCTGAGTATTCCACATGAAGAAAATCCAATCCATGTCTGTTTGACTTTCCCTTGCGTCTGTTCTGTGCTGGTACAAAATAAGAACTAGCACTAGCATATGCTGGGGGTAGTTGGAAGGCAATTCAACCCTCTCAAGTTCCAGCATGCTTCAATACATTTGGTTGAAACCGAGGTTAAATCGCTGGTATTTGACACGTGCTTGCAAAAGTTGCAGCTAGCACTATCAAATGCTAGGGATTTTCCAAGGTATTTTCTTTAAGATTGTTCTGTATATTATATCATTTCAGATATTGGTGGAGGTGGCCATTCCCCCTGGTATCTGCGTAGTGTTGGCCGGATGCAGCAGCTAGCACTAGCAAATGCTAGGAGGAAAGATCAGCCGGAACCAGCTTCTTTTCTTTGCAGATGACGTTTATTGCAAAACATACCAAGAGGACTAAGTGATTCCACCCTAAAAGGAAATAGTATGGTTTTGCAGTTTGCTATGACGAAAAGCCCCAAGTGGATTGAATGTGTGCACAGTATGTAATTTTTCACTGTGCCGGACACTAATCCTTCGCCATCATGCTAAGATAATAGGCCCAATCAACAGCTTTTGTCAGGCGATCATCTTGCAGTAGGACACCACTCAACGTGCAGTGACATGTGCAGCTTATTGCCGTGTCAGCGTCTCCTCTCTGTCATGAGAGTTGGCTATATTATTAGAATGCATTTGTTTGATGGACAGTTGTATCTTTCCATTGCAATACAGACAACATAGAAAGAATGAAGTCCAATCAGAACGCATGCCACTAGATTCCTTGCATGTGCCTGGTGCTTGTTGGATAAACATGACTAGCACTAGCGTATGCTGGGGGTTACTCGGTAACACTCATCCTATTTCCCGTAATGGTAGCAAGAAGAGGTTTGGAAATCTCAGCAAGCAAATGGACCATATATGCGTCCTGCATCTGTTTTGTGCATGCTTGGATGGAAGGCTAGCACTAGCACATGCTGGGGGTTTACATGGTCACTGATCAAGGCGACCTTTCTGAGTATTCCACATGAAGAAAATCCAATCCATGTCTGTTTGACTTTCCCTTGCGTCTGTTCTGTGCTGGTACAAAATAAGAACTAGCACTAGCATATGCCGGGGCAAGTTGGAAGGCAATTCAACTCTCTCAAGTTCCAGCATGCTTCAATACATTTGGTTGAAACCGAGGTTAAATCGCTGGTATTTGAGAAGTACTTGCAAAAGTTGCAGCTAGCACTATCAAATGCTAGGGGTTTTCCAAGGTATTTTCTTTAAGGTTGTTCTGTATATTATATCATTTCAGATATTGATGGAGGTGGCCATTCCCCCTGGTATCTGCGTAGTGTTGGCCGGATGCAGCAGCTAGCACTAGCAAATGCTAGGAGGAAAGATCAGCCGGAACCAGCTTCTTTTCTTTGCAGATGACGTTTATTGCAAAACATACCAAGAGGACTAAGTGATTCCACCCTAAAAGGAAATAGTATGGTTTTGCAGTTTGCTATGACGAAAAGCCCCAAGTGGATTGAATGTGTGCACAGTATGTAATTTTTCACTGTGCCGGACACTAATCCTTCGCCATCATGCTAAGATAATAGGCCCAATCAACAGCTTTTGTCAGGCGATCATCTTGCAGTAGGACACCACTCAACGTGCAGTGACATGTGCAGCTTATTGCCGTGTCAGCGTCTCCTCTCTGTCATGAGAGCTGGCTATATTATTAGAATGCATTTGTTTGATGGACAGTTGTATCTTTCCATTGCAATACAGACAACATAGAAAGAATGAAGTAAAATCAGAACGCATGCCACTTGATTCCTTGCATGTGCCTGGTGCTTGTTGGATAAACATGACAAGCACTAGCGTATGCTGGGGGTTACTCGGTAACACTCATCCTATTTCCCGTAATGGTAGCAAGAAGAGGTTTGGAAATCTCAGCAAGCAAATGGACCATGTATGCGTCCTGCATCTGTTTTGTGCATGCTTGGATGGAAGGCTAGCACTAGCACCTGCGGGGGGTTTACATGGTCGCTGATCAAGGCGACCTTTCAGAGTATTCCACATGAAGAAAATCCAATCCATGTCTGTTTGACTTTCCCTTGCGTCTGTTCTGTGCTGGTACAAAATAAGAACTAGCACTAGCATATGCTGGGGGTAGTTGGAAGGCAATTCAACCCTCTCAAGTTCCAGCATGCTTCAATACATTTGGTTGAAACCGAGGTTAAATCGCTGGTATTTGACACGTGCTTGCAAAAGTTGCAGCTAGCACTATCAAATGCTAGGGGTTTTCCAAGGTATTTTCTTTAAGGTTGTTCTGTATATTATATCATTTCAGATATTGATGGAGGTGGCCATTCCCCCTGGTATCTGCGTAGTGTTGGCCGGATGCAGCAGCTAGCACTAGCAAATGCTAGGAGGAAAGATCAGCCGGAACCAGCTTCTTTTCTTTGCAGATGACGTTTATTGCAAAACATACCAAGAGGACTAAGTGATTCCACCCTAAAAGGAAATAGTATGGTTTTGCAGTTTGCTATGACGAAAAGCCCCAAGTGGATTGAATGTGTGCACAGTATGTAATTTTTCACTGTGCCGGACACTAATCCTTCGCCATCATGCTAAGATAATAGGCCCAATCAACAGCTTTTGTCAGGCGATCATCTTGCAGTAGGACACCACTCAACGTGCAGTGACATGTGCAGCTTATTGCCGTGTCAGCGTCTCCTCTCTGTCATGAGAGTTGGCTATATTATTAGAATGCATTTGTTTGATGGACAGTTGTATCTTTCCATTGCAATACAGACAACATAGAAAGAATGAAGTCCAATCAGAACGCATGCCACTTGATTCCTTGCATGTGCCTGGTGCTTGTTGGATAAACATGACTAGCACTAGCGTATGCTGGGGGTTACTCGGTAACACTCATCCTATTTCCCGTAATGGTAGCAAGAAGAGGTTTGGAAATCTCAGCAAGCAAATGGACCATATATGCGTCCTGCATCTGTTTTGTGCATGCTTGGATGGAAGGCTAGCACTAGCACATGCTGGGGGTTTACATGGTCACTGATCAAGGCGACCTTTCTGAGTATTCCACATGAAGAAAATCCAATCCATGTCTGTTTGACTTTCCCTTGCGTCTGTTCTGTGCTGGTACAAAATAAGAACTAGCACTAGCATATGCCGGGGCAAGTTGGAAGGCAATTCAACCCTCTCAAGTTCCAGCATGCTTCAATACATTTGGTTGAAACCGAGGTTAAATCGCTGGTATTTGAGAAGTGCTTGCAAAAGTTGCAGCTAGCACTATCAAATGCTAGGGGGTATTTTCTTTAAGGTTGTTCTGTATATTATATCATTTCAGATATTGATGGAGGTGGCCATTCCCCCTGGTATCTGCGTAGTGTTGGCCGGATGCAGCAGCTAGCACTAGCAAATGCTAGGAGGAAAGATCAGCCGGAACCAGCTTCTTTTCTTTGCAGATGACGTTTATTGCAAAACATACCAAGAGGACTAAGTGATTCCACCCTAAAAGGAAATAGTATGGTTTTGCAGTTTGCTATGACGAAAAGCCCCAAGTGGATTGAATATGTGCACAGTATGTAATTTTTCACTGTGCCGGACACTAATCCTTCGCCATCATGCTAAGATAATAGGCCCAATCAACAGCTTTTGTCAGGCGATCATCTTGCAGTAGGACACCACTCAACGTGCAGTGACATGTGCAGCTTATTGCCGTGTCAGCGTCTCCTCTCTGTCATGAGAGTTGGCTATATTATTAGAATGCATTTGTTTGATGGACAGTTGTATCTTTCCATTGCAATACAGACAACATAGAAAGAATGAAGTCCAATCAGAACGCATGCCACTTGATTCCTTGCATGTGCCTGGTGCTTGTTGGATAAACATGACTAGCACTAGCGTATGCTGGGGGTTACTCGGTAACACTCATCCTATTTCCCGTAATGGTAGCAAGAAGAGGTTTGGAAATCTCAGCAAGCAAATGGACCCTGTATGCGTCCTGCATCTGTTTTGTGCATGCTTGGATGGAAGGCCAGCACTAGCACATGCTGGGGGTTTACATGGTCACTGATCAAGGCGACCTTTCTGAGTATTCCACATGAAGAAAATCCAATCCATGTCTGTTTGACTTTCCCTTGCGTCTGTTCTGTGCTGGTACAAAATAAGAACTAGCACTAGCATATGCCGGGGCAAGTTGGAAGGCAATTCAACTCTCTCAAGTTCCAGCATGCTTCAATACATTTGGTTGAAACCTAGGTTAAATCGCTGGTATTTGAGAAGTGCTTGCAAAAGTTGCAGCTAGCACTATCAAATGCTAGGGGTTTTCCAAGGTATTTTCTTTAAGGTTGTTCTGTATATTATATCATTTCAGATATTGATGGAGGTGGCCATTCCCCCTGGTATCCGCGTAGTGTTGGCCGGATGCAGCAGCTAGCACTAGCAAATGCTAGGAGGAAAGATCAGCCGGAACCAGCTTCTTTTCTTTGCAGATGACGTTTATTGCAAAACATACCAAGAGGACTAAGTGATTCCACCCTAAAAGGAAATAGTATGGTTTTGCAGTTTGCTATGACGAAAAGCCCCAAGTGGATTGAATGTGTGCACAGTATGTAATTTTTCACTGTGCCGGACACTAATCCTTCGCCATCATGCTAAGATAATAGGCCCAATCAACAGCTTTTGTCAGGCGATCATCTTGCAGTAGGACACCACTCAACGTGCAGTGACATGTGCAGCTTATTGCCGTGTCAGCGTCTCCTCTCTGTCATGAGAGTTGGCTATATTATTAGAATGCATTTGTTTGATGGACAGTTGTATCTTTCCATTGCAATACAGACAACATAGAAAGAATGAAGTAAAATCAGAACGCATGCCACTTGATTCCTTGCATGTGCCTGGTGCTTGTTGGATAAACATGACTAGCACTAGCGTATGCTGGGTGTTACTCGGTAACACTCATCCTATTTCCCGTAATGGTAGCAAGAAGAGGTTTGGAAATCTCAGCAAGCAAATGGACCATGTATGCGTCCTGCATCTGTTTTGTGCATGCTTGGATGGAAGGCTAGCACTAGCACATGCTGGGGGTTTACATGGTCACTGATCAAGGCGACCTTTCTGAGTATTCCACATGAAGAAAATCCAAGCCATGTCTGTTTGACTTTCCCTTGCGTCTGTTCTGTGCTGGTACAAAATAAGAACTAGCACTAGCATATGCTGTGGGAAGTTGGAAGGCAATTCAACTCTCTCAAGTTCCAGCATGCTTCAATACATTTGGTTGAAACCGAGGTTAAATCGCTGGTATTTGACACGTGCTTGCAAAAGTTGCAGCTAGCACTATCAAATGCTAGGGGTTTTCCAAGGTATTTTCTGCAAGGTTGTTCTGTATATTATATCATTTCAGATATTGATGGAGGTGGCCATTCCCCCTGGTATCTGCGTAGTGTTGGCCGGATGCAGCAGCTAGCACTAGCAAATGCTAGGAGGAAAGATCAGCCGGAACCAGCTTCTTTTCTTTGCAGATGACGTTTATTGCAAAACATACCAAGAGGACTAAGTAATTCCACCCTAAAAGGAAATAGTATGGTTTTGCAGTTTGCTATGACGAAAAGCCCCAAGTGGATTGAATGTGTGCACAGTATGTAATTTTTCACTGTGCCGGACACTAATCCTTCGCCATCATGCTAAGATAATAGGCCCAATCAACAGCTTTTGTCAGGCGATCATCTTGCAGTAGGACACCACTCAACGTGCAGTGACATGTGCAGCTTATTGCCGTGTCAGCGTCTCCTCTCTGTCATCAGAGTTGGCTATATTATTAGAATGCATTTGTTTGATGGACAGTTGTATCTTTCCATTGCAATACAGACAACATAGAAAGAATGAAGTAAAATCAGAACGCATGCCACTTGATTCCTTGCATGTGCCTGGTGCTTGTTGGATAAACATGACTAGCACTAGCGTATGCTGGGGGTTACTCGGTAACACTCATCCTATTTCCCGTAATGGTAGCAAGAAGAGGTTTGGAAATCTCAGCAAGCAAATGGACCCTGTATGCGTCCTGCATCTGTTTTGAGCATGCTTGGATGGAAGGCTAGCACTAGCACATGCTGGGGGTTTACATGGTCACTGATCAAGGCGACCTTTCTGAGTATTCCACATGAAGAAAATCCAATCCATGTCTGTTTGACTTTCCCTTGCGTCTGTTCTGTGCTGGTACAAAATAAGAACTAGCACTAGCATATGCCGGGGCAAGTTGGAAGGCAATTCAACTCTCTCAAGTTCCAGCATGCTTCAATACATTTGGTTGAAACCGAGGTTAAATCGCTGGTATTTGACACGTGCTTGCAAAAGTTGCAGCTAGCACTATCAAATGCTAGGGGTTTTCCAAGGTATTTTCTGCAAGGTTGTTCTGTATATTATATCATTTCAGATATTGATGGAGGTGGCCATTCCCCCTGGTATCTGCGTAGTGTTGGCCGGATACAGCAGCTAGCACTAGCAAATGCTAGGAGGAAAGATCAGCCGGAACCAGCTTCTTTTCTTTGCAGATGACGTTTATTGCAAAACATACCAAGAGGACTAAGTGATTCCACCCTAAAAGGAAATAGTATGGTTTTGCAGTTTGCTATGACGAAAAGCCCCAAGTGGATTGAATGTGTGCACAGTATGTAATTTTTCACTGTGCCGGACACTAATCCTTCGCGATCATGCTAAGATAATAGGCCCAATCAACAGCTTTTGTCAGGCGATCATCTTGCAGTAGGACACCACTCAACGTGCAGTGACATGTGCAGCTTATTGCCGTGTCAGCGTCTCCTCTCTGTCATGAGAGTTGGCTATATTATTAGAATGCATTTGTTTGATGGACAGTTGTATCTTTCCATTGCAATACAGACAACATAGAAAGAATGAAGTAAAATCAGAACGCATGCCACTTGATTCCTTGCATGTGCCTGGTGCTTGTTGGATAAACATGACTAGCACTAGCGTATGCTGGGGGTTACTCGGTAACACTCATCCTATTTCCCGTAATGGTAGCAAGAAGAGGTTTGGAAATCTCAGCAAGCAAATGGACCCTGTATGCGTCCTGCATCTGTTTTGTGCATGCTTGGATGGAAGGCTAGCACTAGCACATGCTGGGGGTTTACATGGTCACTGATCAAGGCGACCTTTCTGAGTATTCCACATGAAGAAAATCCAATCCATGTCTGTTTGACTTTCCCTTGCGTCTGTTCTGTGCTGGTACAAAATAAGAACTAGCACTAGCATATGCTGGGGGAAGTTGGAAGGCAATTCAACTCTCTCAAGTTCCAGCATGCTTCAATACATTTGGTTGAAACCGAGGTTAAATCGCTGGTATTTGACACGTGCTTGCAAAAGTTGCAGCTAGCACTATCAAATGCTAGGGGTTTTCCAAGGTATTTTCTTTAAGGTTGTTCTGTATATTATATCATTTCAGATATTGATGGAGGTGGCCATTCCCCCTGGTATCTGCGTAGTGTTGGCCGGATACAGCAGCTAGCACTAGCAAATGCTAGGAGGAAAGATCAGCCGGAACCAGCTTCTTTTCTTTGCAGATGACGTTTATTGCAAAACATACCAAGAGGACTAAGTGATTCCACCCTAAAAGGAAATAGTATGGTTTTGCAGTTTGCTATGACGAAAAGCCCCAAGTGGATTGAATGTGTGCACAGTATGTAATTTTTCACTGTGCCGGACACTAATCCTTCGCGATCATGCTAAGATAATAGGCCCAATCAACAGCTTTTGTCAGGCGATCATCTTGCAGTAGGACACCACTCAACGTGCAGTGACATGTGCAGCTTTTTGCCGTGTCAGCGTCTCCTCTCTGTCATGAGAGTTGGCTATATTATTAGAATGCATTTGTTTGATGGACAGTTGTATCTTTCCATTGCAATACAGACAACATAGAAAGAATGAAGTAAAATCAGAACGCATGCCACTTGATTCCTTGCATGTGCCTGGTGCTTGTTGGATAAACATGACTAGCACTAGCGTATGCTGGGGGTTACTCGGTAACACTCATCCTATTTCCCGTAATGGTAGCAAGAAGAGGTTTGGAAATCTCAGCAAGCAAATGGACCATGTATGCGTCCTGCATCTGTTTTGTACATGCTTGGATGGAAGGCTAGCACTAGCACATGCTGGGGGTTTACATGGTCACTGATCAAGGCGACCTTTCTGAGTATTCCACATGAAGAAAATCCAATCCATGTCTGTTTGACTTTCCCTTGCGTCTGTTCTGTGCTGGTACAAAATAAGAACTAGCACTAGCATATGCTGGGGGTAGTTGGAAGGCAATTCAACTCTCTCAAGTTCCAGCATGCTTCAATACATTTGGTTGAAACCGAGGTTAAATCGCTGGTATTTGACACGTGCTTGCAAAAGTTGCAGCTAGCACTATCAAATGCTAGGGGTTTTCCAAGGTATTTTCTTTAAGGTTGTTCTGTATATTATATCATTTCAGATATTGATGGAGGTGGCCATTCCCCCTGGTATCTGCGTAGTGTTGGCCGGATGCAGCAGCTAGCACTAGCAAATGCTAGGAGGAAAGATCAGCCGGAACCAGCTTCTTTTCTTTGCAGATGACGTTTATTGCAAAACATACCAAGAGGACTAAGTGATTCCACCCTAAAAGGAAATAGTATGGTTTTGCAGTTTGCTATGACGAAAAGCCCCAAGTGGATTGAATGTGTGCACAGTATGTAATTTTTCACTGTGCCGGACACTAATCCTTCGCCATCATGCTAAGATAATAGGCCCAATCAACAGCTTTTGTCAGGCGATCATCTTGCAGTAGGACACCACTCAACGTGCAGTGACATGTGCAGCTTATTGCCGTGTCAGCGTCTCCTCTCTGTCATGAGAGTTGGCTATATTATTAGAATGCATTTGTTTGATGGACAGTTGTATCTTTCCATTGCAATACAGACAACATAGAAAGAATGAAGTAAAATCAGAACGCATGCCACTAGATTCCTTGCATGTGCCTGGTGCTTGTTGGATAAACATGACTAGCACTAGCGTATGCTGGGGGTTACTCGGTAACACTCATCCTATTTCCCGTAATGGTAGCAAGAAGAGGTTTGGAAATCTCAGCAAGCAAATGGACCATATATGCGTCCTGCATCTGTTTTGTGCATGCTTGGATGGAAGGCTAGCACTAGCACATGCTGGGGGTTTACATGGTCACTGATCAAGGCGACCTTTCTGAGTATTCCACATGAAGAAAATCCAATCCATGTCTGTTTGACTTTCCCTTGCGTCTGTTCTGTGCTGGTACAAAATAAGAACTAGCACTAGCATATGCTGTGGGAAGTTGGAAGGCAATTCAACTCTCTCAAGTTCCAGCATGCTTCAATACATTTGGTTGAAACCGAGGTTAAATCGCTGGTATTTGACACGTGCTTGCAAAAGTTGCAGCTAGCACTATCAAATGCTAGGGGTTTTCCAAGGTATTTTCTTTAAGGTTGTTCTGTATATTATATCATTTCAGATATTGATGGAGGTGGCCATTCCCCCTGGTATCTGCGTAGTGTTGGCCGGATGCAGCAGCTAGCACTAGCAAATGCTAGGAGGAAAGATCAGCCGGAACCAGCTTCTTTTCTTTGCAGATGACGTTTATTGCAAAACATACCAAGAGGACTAAGTGATTCCACCCTAAAAGGAAATAGTATGGTTTTGCAGTTTGCTGTGACGAAAAGCCCCAAGGGGATTGAATGTGTGCACAGTATGTAATTTTTCACTGTGCCGGACACTAATCCTTCGCCATCATGCTAAGATAATAGGCCCAATCAACAGCTTTTGTCAGGCGATCATCTTGCAGCAGGACACCACTCAACGTGCAGTGACATGTGCAGCTTATTGCCGTGTCAGCGTCTCCTCTCTGTCATGAGAGTTGGCTATATTATTAGAATGCATTTGTTTGATGGACAGTTGTATCTTTCCATTGCAATACAGACAACATAGAAAGAATGAAGTAAAATCAGAACGCATGCCACTTGATTCCTTTCATGTGCCTGGTGCTTGTTGGATAAACATGACTGGCACTAGCGTATGCTGGGGGTTACTCGGTAACACTCATCCTATTTCCCGTAATGGTAGCAAGAAGAGGTTTGGAAATCTCAGCAAGCAAATGGACCATGTATGCGTCCTGCATCTGTTTTGTGCATGCTTGGATGGAAGGCTAGCACTAGCACATGCTGGGGGTTTACATGGTCACTGATCAAGGCGACCTTTCTGAGTATTCCACATGAAGAAAATCCAATCCATGTCTGTTTGACTTTCCCTTGCGTCTGTTCTGTGCTGGTACAAAATAAGAACTAGCACTAGCATATGCTGGGGGAAGTTGGAAGGCAATTCAACTCTCTCAAGTTCCAGCATGCTTCAATACATTTGGTTGAAACCGAGGTTAAATCGCTGGTATTTGACACGTGCTTGCAAAAGTTGCAGCTAGCACTATCAAATGCTAGGGGTTTTCCAAGGTATTTTCTTTAAGGTTGTTCTGTATATTATATCATTTCAGATATTGATGGAGGTGGCCATTCCCCCTGGTATCTGCGTAGTGTTGGCCGGATGCAGCAGCTAGCACTAGCAAATGCTAGGAGGAAAGATCAGCCGGAACCAGCTTCTTTTCTTTGCAGATGACGTTTATTGCAAAACATACCAAGAGGACTAAGTGATTCAACCCTAAAAGGAAATAGTATGGTTTTGCAGTTTGCTATGACGAAAAGCCCCAAGTGGATTGAATGTGTGCACAGTATGTAATTTTTCACTGTGCCGGACACTAATCCTTCGCCATCATGCTAAGATAATAGGCCCAATCAACAGCTTTTGTCAGGCGATCATCTTGCAGTAGGACACCACTCAACGTGCAGTGACATGTGCAGCTTATTGCCGTGTCAGCGTCTCCTCTCTGTCATGAGAGTTGGCTATATTATTAGAATGCATTTGTTTGATGGACAGTTGTATCTTTCCATTGCAATACAGACAACATAGGAAGAATGAAGTCCAATCAGAACGCATGCCACTTGAATCCTTGCATGTGCCTGGTGCTTGTTGGATAAACATGACTAGCACTAGCGTATGCTGGGGGTTACTCGGTAACACTCATCCTATTTCCCGTAATGGTAGCAAGAAGAGGTTTGGAAATCTAAGCAAGCAAATGGACCATGTATGCGTCCTGCATCTGTTTTGTGCATGCTTGGATGAAAGGCTAGCACTAGCACATGCTGGGGGTTTACATGGTCACTGATCAAGGCGACCTTTCTGAGTATTCCACATGAAGAAAATCCAATCCATGTCTGTTTGACTTTCCCTTGCGTCTGTTCTGTGCTGGTACAAAATGAGAACTAGCACTAGCATATGCCGGGGCAAGTTGGAAGGCAATTCAACTCTCTCAAGTTCCAGCATGCTTCAATACATTTGGTTGAAACCGAGGTTAAATCGCTGGTATTTGACACGTGCTTGCAAAAGTTGCAGCTAGCACTATCAAATGCTAGGGGTTTTCCAAGGTATTTTCTTTAAGGTTGTTCTGTATATTATATCATTTCAGATATTGATGGAGGTGGCCATTCCCCCTGGTATCTGCGTAGTGTTGGCCGGATGCAGCAGCTAGCACTAGCAAATGCTAGGAGGAAAGATCAGCCGGAACCAGCTTCTTTTCTTTGCAGATGACGTTTATTGCAAAACATACCAAGAGGACTAAGTGATTCCACCTTAAAAGGAAATAGTATGGTTTTGCAGTTTGCTATGACGAAAAGCCCCAAGTGGATTGAATGTGTGCACAGTATGTAATTTTTCACTGTGCCGGACACTAATCCTTCGCCATCATGCTAAGATAATAGGCCCAATCAACAGCTTTTGTCAGGCGATCATCTTGCAGTAGGACACCACTCAACGTGCAGTGACATGTGCAGCTTATTGCCGTGTCAGCGTCTCCTCTCTGTCATGAGAGTTGGCTATATTATTAGAATGCATTTGTTTGATGGACAGTTGTATCTTTCCATTGCAATACAGACAACATAGGAAGAATGAAGTCCAATCAGAACGCATGCCACTTGATTCCTTGCATGTGCCTGGTGCTTGTTGGATAAACATGACTAGCACTAGCGTATGCTGGGGGTTAGTCGGTAACACTCATCCTATTTCCCGTAATGGTAGCAAGAGGTTTGGAAATCTCAGCAAGCAAATGGACCATCTACATGTATGCGTCCTGCATCTGTTTTGTGCATGCTTGGATGGAAGGCTAGCACTAGCACATGCTGGGGGTTTACATGGTCACTGATCAAGGCGACCTTTCAGAGTATTCCACATGAAGGAAATCCAATCCATGTCTGTTTGACTTTCCCTTGCGTCTGTTCTGTGCTGGTACAACATGAGAACAAGCACTAGCATATGCTGGGGGAAGTTGGAAGGCAATTCAACTCTCTCAAGTTCCAGCATGCTTCAATACATTTGGTTGAAACCGAGGTTAAATCGCTGGTATTTGAGAAGTGCTTGCAAAAGTTGCAGCTAGCACTATCAAATGCTAGGGGTTTTCCAAGGTATTTTCTTTAAGGTTGTTCTGTATATTATATCATTTGAGATATTGATGGAGGTGGCCATTCCCCCTGGTATCTGCGTAGTGTTGGCCGGATGCAGCAGCTAGCACTAGCAAATGCTAGGAGGAAAGATCAGCCGGAACCAGCTTCTTTTCTTTGCAGATGACGTTTATTGCAAAACATACCAAGAGGACTAAGTGATTCCACCCTAAAAGGAAATAGTATGGTTTTGCAGTTTGCTATGACGAAAAGCCCCAAGGGGATTGAATGTGTGCACAGTATGTAATTTTTCACTGTGCCGGACACTAATCCTTCGCCATCATGCTAAGATAATAGGCCCAATCAACAGCTTTTGTCAGGCGATCATCTTGCAGTAGGACACCACTCAACGTGCAGTGACATGTGCAGCTTATTGCCGTGTCAGCGTCTCCTCTCTGTCATGAGAGTTGGCTATATTATTAGAATGCATTTGTTTGATGGACAGTTGTATCTTTCCATTGCAATACAGACAACATAGGAAGAATGAAGTCCAATCAGAACGCATGCCACTTGATTCCTTGCATGTGCCTGGTGCTTGTTGGATAAACATGACTAGCACTAGCGTATGCTGGGGGTTACTCGGTAACACTCATCCTATTTCCCGTAATGGTAGCAAGAAGAGGTTTGGAAATCTCAGCAAGCAAATGGACCATGTATGCGTCCTGCATCTGTTTTGTGCATGCTTGGATGGAAGGCTAGCACTAGCACATGCTGGGGGTTTACATGGTCACTGATCAAGGCGACCTTTCTGAGTATTCCACATGAAGAAAATCCAATCCATGTCTGTTTGACTTTCCCTTGCGTCTGTTCTGTGCTGGTACAAAATAAGAACTAGCACTAGCATATGCCGGGGCAAGTTGGAAGGCAATTCAACCCTCTCAAGTTCCAGCATGCTTCAATACATTTGGTTGAAACCGAGGTTAAATCGCTGGTATTTGACACGTGCTTGCAAAAGTTGCAGCTAGCACTATCAAATGCTAGGGGTTTTCCAAGGTATTTTCTGCAAGGTTGTTCTGTATATTATATCATTTGAGATATTGATGGAGGTGGCCATTCCCCCTGGTATCTGCGTAGTGTCGCCGGATGCAGCAGCTAGCACTAGCAAATGCTAGGAGGAAAGATCAGCCGGAACCAGCTTCTTTTCTTTGCAGATGACGTTTATTGCAAAACATACCAAGAGGACTAAGTGATTCCACCCTAAAAGGAAATAGTATGGTTTTGCAGTTTGCTATGACGAAAAGCCCCAAGTGGATTGAATGTGTGCACAGTATGTAATTTTTCACTGTGCCGGACACTAATCCTTCGCCATCATGCTAAGATAATAGGCCCAATCAACAGCTTTTGTCAGGCGATCATCTTGCAGTAGGACACCACTCAACGTGCAGTGACATGTGCAGCTTAATGCCGTGTCAGCGTCTCCTCTCTGTCATGAGAGTTGGCTATATTATTAGAATGCATTTGTTTGATGGACAGTTGTATCTTTCCATTGCAATACAGACAACATAGGAAGAATGAAGTCCAATCAGAACGCATGCCACTTGATTCCTTGCATGTGCCTGGTGCTTGTTGGATAAACATGACTAGCACTAGCGTATGCTGGGGGTTACTCGGTAACACTCATCCTATTTCCCGTAATGGTAGCAAGAAGAGGTTTGGAAATCTAAGCAAGCAAATGGACCATGTATGCGTCCTGCATCTGTTTTGTGCATGCTTGGATGAAAGGCTAGCACTAGCACATGCTGGGGGTTTACATGGTCACTGATCAAGGCGACCTTTCTGAGTATTCCACATGAAGAAAATCCAAGCCATGTCTGTTTGACTTTCCCTTGCGTCTGTTCTGTGCTGGTACAACATGAGAACTAGCACTAGCATATGCTGGGGCAAGTTGGAAGGCAATTCAACTCTCTCAAGTTCCAGCATGCTTCAATACATTTGGTTGAAACCGAGGTTAAATCGCTGGTATTTGACAAGTGCTTGCAAAAGTTGCAGCTAGCACTATCAAATGCTAGGGGTTTTCCAAGGTATTTTCTTTAAGGTTGTTCTGTATTTTATATCATTTCAGATATTGATGGAGGTGGCCATTCCCCCTGGTATCTGCGTAGTGTTGGCCGGATGCAGCAGCTAGCACTAGCAAATGCTAGGAGGAAAGATCAGCCGGAACCAGCTTCTTTTCTTTGCAGATGACGTTTATTGCAAAACATACCAAGAGGACTAAGTGATTCCACCCTAAAAGGAAATAGTATGGTTTTGCAGTTTGCTATGACGAAAAGCCCCAAGTGGATTGAATGTGTGCACAGTATGTAATTTTTCACTGTGCCGGACACTAATCCTTCGCCATCATGCTAAGATAATAGGCCCAATCAACAGCTTTTTTCAGGCGATCATCTTGCAGTAGGACACCACTCAACGTGCAGTGACATGTGCAGCTTATTGCCGTGTCAGCGTCTCCTCTCTGTCATGAGAGTTGGCTATATTATTAGAATGCATTTGTTTGATGGACAGTTGTATCTTTCCATTGCAATACAGACAACATAGAAAGAATGAAGTAAAATCAGAACGCATGCCACTTGATTCCTTGCATGTGCCTGGTGCTTGTTGGATAAACATGACTAGCACTAGCGTATGCTGGGGGTTACTCGGTAACACTCATCCTATTTCCCGTAATGGTAGCAAGAGGTTTGGAAATCTCAGCAAGCAAATGGACCATATATGCGTCCTGCATCTGTTTTGTGCATGCTTGGATGGAAGGCTAGCACTAGCACATGCTGGGGGTTTACATGGTCACTGATCAAGGCGACCTTTCAGAGTATTCCACATGAAGGAAATCCAATCCATGTCTGTTTGACTTTCCCTTGCGTCTGTTCTGTGCTGGTACAACATGAGAACAAGCACTAGCATATGCTGGGGGAAGTTGGAAGGCAATTCAACTCTCTCAAGTTCCAGCATGCTTCAATACATTTGGTTGAAACCGAGGTTAAATCGCTGGTATTTGAGAAGTGCTTGCAAAAGTTGCAGCTAGCACTATCAAATGCTAGGGGTTTTCCAGATATTTTCTGCAAGGTTGTTCTGTATATTATATCATTTGAGATATTGATGGAGGTGGCCATTCCCCCTGGTATCTGCGTAGTGTTGGCCGGATGCAGCAGCTAGCACTAGCAAATGCTAGGAGGAAAGATCAGCCGGAACCAGCTTCTTTTCTTTGCAGATGACGTTTATTGCAAAACATACCAAGAGGACTAAGTGATTCCACCCTAAAAGGAAATAGTATGGTTTTGCAGTTTGCTATGACGAAAAGCCCCAAGTGGATTGAATGTGTGCACAGTATGTAATTTTTCACTGTGCCGGACACTAATCCTTCGCCATCATGCTAAGATAATAGGCCCAATCAACAGCTTTTTTCAGGCGATCATCTTGCAGTAGGACACCACTCAACGTGCAGTGACATGTGCAGCTTATTGCCGTGTCAGCGTCTCCTCTCTGTCATGAGAGTTGGCTATATTATTAGAATGCATTTGTTTGATGGACAGTTGTATCTTTCCATTGCAATACAGACAACATAGGAAGAATGAAGTAAAATCAGAACGCATGCCACTTGATTCCTTGCATGTGCCTGGTGCTTGTTGGATAAACATGACTAGCACTAGCGTATGCTGGGGGTTACTCGGTAACACTCATCCTATTTCCCGTAATGGTAGCAAGAGGTTTGGAAATCTCAGCAAGCAAATGGACCATATATGCGTCCTGCATCTGTTTTGTGCATGCTTGGATGGAAGGCTAGCACTAGCACATGCTGGGGGTTTACATGGTCACTGATCAAGGCGACCTTTCAGAGTATTCCACATGAAGGAAATCCAATCCATGTCTGTTTGACTTTCCCTTGCGTCTGTTCTGTGCTGGTACAACATGAGAACAAGCACTAGCATATGCTGGGGGAAGTTGGAAGGCAATTCAACTCTCTCAAGTTCCAGCATGCTTCAATACATTTGGTTGAAACCGAGGTTAAATCGCTGGTATTTGAGAAGTGCTTGCAAAAGTTGCAGCTAGCACTATCAAATGCTAGGGGTTTTCCAGATATTTTCTTTAAGGTTGTTCTGTATATTATATCATTTGAGATATTGATGGAGGTGGCCATTCCCCCTGGTATCTGCGTAGTGTTGGCCGGATGCAGCAGCTAGCACTAGCAAATGCTAGGAGGAAAGATCAGCCGGAACCAGCTTCTTTTCTTTGCAGATGACGTTTATTGCAAAACATACCAAGAGGACTAAGTGATTCCACCCTAAAAGGAAATAGTATGGTTTTGCAGTTTGCTATGACGAAAAGCCCCAAGTGGATTGAATGTGTGCACAGTATGTAATTTTTCACTGTGCCGGACACTAATCCTTCGCCATCATGCTAAGATAATAGGCCCAATCAACAGCTTTTTTCAGGCGATCATCTTGCAGTAGGACACCACTCAACGTGCAGTGACATGTGCAGCTTATTGCCGTGTCAGCGTCTCCTCTCTGTCATGAGAGTTGGCTATATTATTAGAATGCATTTGTTTGATGGACAGTTGTATCTTTCCATTGCAATACAGACAACATAGGAAGAATGAAGTCCAATCAGAACGCATGCCACTTGATTCCTTGCATGTGCCTGGTGCTTGTTGGATAAACATGACTAGCACTAGCGTATGCTGGGGGTTACTCGGTAACACTCATCCTATTTCCCGTAATGGTAGCAAGAGGTTTGGAAATCTCAGCAAGCAAATGGACCATATATGCGTCCTGCATCTGTTTTGTGCATGCTTGGATGGAAGGCTAGCACTAGCACATGCTGGGGGTTTACATGGTCACTGATCAAGGCGACCTTTCAGAGTATTCCACATGAAGGAAATCCAATCCATGTCTGTTTGACTTTCCCTTGCGTCTGTTCTGTGCTGGTACAAAATTAGAACTAGCACTAGCATATGCTGGGGGAAGTTGGAAGGCAATTCAACTCTCTCAAGTTCCAGCATGCTTCAATACATTTGGTTGAAACCGAGGTTAAATCGCTGGTATTTGACACGTGCTTGCAAAAGTTGCAGCTAGCACTATCAAATGCTAGGGGTTTTCCAGATATTTTCTGCAAGGTTGTTCTGTATATTATATCATTTCAGATATTGATGGAGGTGGCCATTCCCCCTGGTATCTGCGTAGTGTTGGCCGGATGCAGCAGCTAGCACTAGCAAATGCTAGGAGGAAAGATCAGCCGGAACCAGCTTCTTTTCTTTGCAGATGACGTTTATTGCAAAACATACCAAGAGGACTAAGTGATTCCACCCTAAAAGGAAATAGTATGGTTTTGCAGTTTGCTATGACGAAAAGCCCCAAGTGGATTGAATGTGTGCACAGTATGTAATTTTTCACTGTGCCGGACACTAATCCTTCGCCATCATGCTAAGATAATAGGCCCAATCAACAGCTTTTGTCAGGCGATCATCTTGCAGTAGGACACCACTCAACGTGCAGTGACATGTGCAGCTTATTGCCGTGTCAGCGTCTCCTCTCTGTCATGAGAGTTGGCTATATTATTAGAATGCATTTGTTTGATGGACAGTTGTATCTTTCCATTGCAATACAGACAACATAGAAAGAATGAAGTCCAATCAGAACGCATGCCACTTGATTCCTTGCATGTGCCTGGTGCTTGTTGGATAAACATGACTAGCACTAGCGTATGCTGGGGGTTACTCGGTAACACTCATCCTATTTCCCGTAATGGTAGCAAGAAGAGGTTTGGAAATCTCAGCAAGCAAATGGACCATGTATGCGTCCTGCATCTGTTTTGTGCATGCTTGGATGGAAGGCTAGCACTAGCACATGCTGGGGGTTTACATGGTCACTGATCAAGGCGACCTTTCTGAGTATTCCACATGAAGACAATCCAAGCCATGTCTGTTTGACTTTCCCTTGCGTCTGTTCTGTGCTGGTACAAAATAAGAACTAGCACTAGCATATGCTTGGGCAAGTTGGAAGGCAATTCAACTCTCTCAAGTTCCAGCATGCTTCAATACATTTGGTTGAAACCGAGGTTAAATCGCTGGTATTTGAGAAGTGCTAGCAAAAGTTGCAGCTAGCACTATCAAATGCTAGGGGTTTTCCAAGGTATTTTCTTTAAGGTTGTTCTGTATATTATATCATTTGAGATATTGATGGAGGTGGCCATTCCCCCTGGTATCTGCGTAGTGTTGGCCGGATGCAGCAGCTAGCACTAGCAAATGCTAGGAGGAAAGATCAGCCGGAACCAGCTTCTTTTCTTTGCAGATGACGTTTATTGCAAAACATACCAAGAGGACTAAGTGATTCCACCCTAAAAGGAAATAGTATGGTTTTGCAGTTTGCTATGACGAAAAGCCCCAAGTGGATTGAATGTGTGCATAGTATGTAATTTTTCACTGTGCCGGACACTAATCCTTCGCCATCATGCTAAGATAATAGGCCCAATCAACAGCTTTTGTCAGGCGATCATCTTGCAGTAGGACACCACTCAACGTGCAGTGACATGTGCAGCTTATTGCCGTGTCAGCGTCTCCTCTCTGTCATGAGAGTTGGCTATATTATTAGAATGCATTTGTTTGATGGACAGTTGTATCTTTCCATTGCAATACAGACAACATAGAAAGAATGAAGTCCAATCAGAACGCATGCCACTTGATTCCTTGCATGTGCCTGGTGCTTGTTGGATAAACATGACTAGCACTAGCGTATGCTGGGGGTTACTCGGTAACACTCATCCTATTTCCCGTAATGGTAGCAAGAAGAGGTTTGGAAATCTCAGCAAGCAAATGGACCCTGTATGCGTCCTGCATCTGTTTTGTGCATGCTTGGATGGAAGGCTAGCACTAGCACATGCTGGGGGTTTACATGGTCACTGATCAAGGCGACCTTTCTGAGTATTCCACATGAAGAAAATCCAATCCATGTCTGTTTGACTTTCCCTTGCGTCTGTTCTGTAATAACTAGCACTAGCATATGCTGGGGGAAGTTGGAAGGCAATTCAACTCTCTCAAGTTCCAGCATGCTTCAATACATTTGGTTGAAACCGAGGTTAAATCGCTGGTATTTGACACGTGCTTGCAAAAGTTGCAGCTAGCACTATCAAATGCTAGGGGTTTTCCAAGGTATTTTCTGCAAGGTTGTTCTGTATATTATATCATTTCAGATATTGATGGAGGTGGCCATTCCCCCTGGTATCTGCGTAGTGTTGGCCGGATGCAGCAGCTAGCACTAGCAAATGCTAGGAGGAAAGATCAGCCGGAACCAGCTTCTTTTCTTTGCAGATGACGTTTATTGCAAAACATACCAAGAGGACTAAGTGATTCCACCCTAAAAGGAAATAGTATGGTTTTGCAGTTTGCTATGACGAAAAGCCCCAAGTGGATTGAATGTGTGCACAGTATGTAATTTTTCACTGTGCCGGACACTAATCCTTCGCCATCATGCTAAGATAATAGGCCCAATCAACAGCTTTTGTCAGGCGATCATCTTGCAGTAGGACACCACTCAACGTGCAGTGACATGTGCAGCTTATTGCCGTGTCAGCGTCTCCTCTCTGTCATGAGAGTTGGCTATATTATTAGAATGCATTTGTTTGATGGACAGTTGTATCTTTCCATTGCAATACAGACAACATAGGAAGAATGAAGTCCAATCAGAACGCATGCCACTTGATTCCTTGCATGTGCCTGGTGGTTGTTGGATATACATGACTGGCACTAGCGTATGCTGGGGGTTACTCGGTAACACTCATCCTATTTCCCGTAATGGTAGCAAGAGGTTTGGAAATCTCAGCAAGCAAATGGACCCTGTATGCGTCCTGCATCTGTTTTGTGCATGCTTGGATGGAAGGCTAGCACTAGCACATGCTGGGGGTTTACATGGTCACTGATCAAGGCGACCTTTCTGAGTATTCCACATGAAGAAAATCCAAGCCATGTCTGTTTGACTTTCCCTTGCGTCTGTTCTGTGCTGGTACAAAATAAGAACTAGCACTAGCATATGCTGGGGGAAGTTGGAAGGCAATTCAACCCTCTCAAGTTCCAGCATGCTTCAATACATTTGGTTGAAACCGAGGTTAAATCGCTGGTATTTGACACGTGCTTGCAAAAGTTGCAGCTAGCACTATCAAATACTAGGGGTTTTCCAAGGTATTTTCTTTAAGGTTGTTCTGTATATTATATCATTTCAGATATTGATGGAGGTGGCCATTCCCCCTGGTATCTGCGTAGTGTTGGCCGGATGCAGCAGCTAGCACTAGCAAATGCTAGGAGGAAAGATCAGCCGGAACCAGCTTCTTTTCTTTGCAGATGACGTTTATTGCAAAACATACAAAAAGGTGAGGTGAGGTGAAATTGGGTTTAACGTCGCGTCCAAGATTATTGCACTTATATAGCGACGTGCATGCACGTGTATGTGTGTGTGTGGCTGCTTGTACTAGTCCGGACTGATGCCGATTTATAGTGCTAGCTCACTGAGATACCATGCCGCAGTTTAACATGAATACCCCACTCAGACACAGTATACTGACTCCGAGCCGACCAGTCCTTGTTTTAGCCCCTTATTGCCGAGCACCAGACCATACAAAGAGGACTAAGTGATTCCACCCTAAAAGGAAATAGTATGGTTTTGCAGTTTGCTATGACGAAAAGCCCCAAGTGGATTGAATGTGTGCACAGTATGTAATTTTTCACTGTGCCGGACACTAATCCTTCGCCATCATGCTAAGATAATAGGCCCAATCAACAGCTTTTGTCAGGCGATCATCTTGCAGTAGGACACCACTCAACGTGCAGTGACATGTGCAGCTTATTGCCGTGTCAGCGTCTCCTCTCTGTCATGAGAGTTGGCTATATTATTAGAATGCATTTGTTTGATGGACAGTTGTATCTTTCCATTGCAATACAGACAGCATAGGAAGAATGAAGTCCAATCAGAACGCATGCCACTTGATTCCTTGCATGTGCCTGGTGGTTGTTGGATAAACATGACTAGCACTAGCGTATGCTGGGGGTTACTCGGTAACACTCATCCTATTTCCTGTAATGGTAGCAAGAGGTTTGGAAATCTCAGCAAGCAAATGGACCCTGTATGCGTCCTGCATCTGTTTTGTGCATGCTTGGATGGAAGGCTAGCACTAGCACCTGCTGGGGGTTTACATGGTCACTGATCAAGGCGACCTTTCTGAGTATTCAACATGAAGAAAATCCAATCCATGTCTGTTTGACTTTCCCTTGCGTCTGTTCTGTGCTGGTACAACATGAGAACTAGCACTAGCATATGCTGGGGGAAGTTGGAAGGCAATTCAACTCTCTCAAGTTCCAGCATGCTTCAATACATTTGGTTGAAACCGAGGTTAAATCGCTGGTATTTGAGAAGTGCTTGCAAAAGTTGCAGCTAGCACTATCAAATACTAGGGGTTTTCCAAGGTATTTTCTTTAAGGTTGTTCTGTATATTATATCATTTCAGATATTGATGGAGGTGGCCATTCCCCCTGGTATCTGCGTAGTGTTGGCCGGATGCAGCAGCTAGCACTAGCAAATGCTAGGAGGAAAGATCAGCCGGAACCAGCTTCTTTTCTTTGCAGATGACGTTTATTGCAAAACATACCAAGAGGACTAAGTGATTCCACCCTAAAAGGAAATAGTATGGTTTTGCAGTTTGCTATGACGAAAAGCCCCAAGTGGATTGAATGTGTGCACAGTATGTAATTTTTCACTGTGCCGGACACTAATCCTTCGCCATCATGCTAAGATAATAGGCCCAATCAACAGCTTTTGTCAGGCGATCATCTTGCAGTAGGACACCACTCAACGTGCAGTGACATGTGCAGCTTATTGCCGTGTCAGCGTCTCCTCTCTGTCATGAGAGTTGGCTATATTATTAGAATGCATTTGTTTGATGGACAGTTGTATCTTTCCATTGCAATACAGACAACATAGAAAGAATGAAGTCCAATCAGAACGCATGCCACTTGATTCCTTGCATGTGCCTGGTGCTTGTTGGATAAACATGACTAGCACTAGCGTATGCTGGGGGTTACTCGGTAACACTCATCCTATTTCCCGTAATGGTAGCAAGAAGAGGTTTGGAAATCTCAGCAAGCAAATGGACCATGTATGCGTCCTGCATCTGTTTTGTGCATGCTTGGATGGAAGGCTAGCACTAGCACATGCTGGGGGTTTACATGGTCACTGATCAAGGCGACCTTTCTGAGTATTCCACATGAAGACAATCCAAGCCATGTCTGTTTGACTTTCCCTTGCGTCTGTTCTGTGCTGGTACAAAATAAGAACTAGCACTAGCATATGCTTGGGCAAGTTGGAAGGCAATTCAACTCTCTCAAGTTCCAGCATGCTTCAATACATTTGGTTGAAACCGAGGTTTAATCGCTGGTATTTGAGAAGTGCTTGCAAAAGTTGCAGCTAGCACTATCAAATGCTAGGGGTTTTCCAAGGTATTTTCTTTAAGGTTGTTCTGTATATTATATCATTTCAGATATTGATGGAGGTGGCCATTCCCCCTGGTATCTGCGTAGGGTTGGCCGGATGCAGCAGCTAGCACTAGCAAATGCTAGGAGGAAAGATCAGCCGGAACCAGCTTCTTTTCTTTGCAGATGACGTTTATTGCAAAACATACCAAGAAGACTAAGTGATTCCACCCTAAAAGGAAATAGTATGGTTTTGCAGTTTGCTATGACGAAAAGCCCCAAGTGGATTGAATGTGTGCATAGTATGTAATTTTTCACTGTGCCGGACACTAATCCTTCGCCATCATGCTAAGATAATAGGCCCAATCAACAGCTTTTGTCAGGCGATCATCTTGCAGTAGGACACCACTCAACGTGCAGTGACATGTGCAGCTTATTGCCGTGTCAGCGTCTCCTCTCTGTCATGAGAGTTGGCTATATTATTAGAATGCATTTGTTTGATGGACAGTTGTATCTTTCCATTGCAATACAGACAACATAGAAAGAATGAAGTCCAATCAGAACGCATGCCACTTGATTCCTTGCATGTGCCTGGTGCTTGTTGGATAAACATGACTAGCACTAGCGTATGCTGGGGGTTACTCGGTAACACTCATCCTATTTCCCGTAATGGTAGCAAGAAGAGGTTTGGAAATCTCAGCAAGCAAATGGACCCTGTATGCGTCCTGCATCTGTTTTGTGCATGCTTGGATGGAAGGCTAGCACTAGCACATGCTGGGGGTTTACATGGTCACTGATCAAGGCGACCTTTCTGAGTATTCCACATGAAGAAAATCCAATCCATGTCTGTTTGACTTTCCCTTGCGTCTGTTCTGTAATAACTAGCACTAGCATATGCTGGGGGAAGTTGGAAGGCAATTCAACTCTCTCAAGTTCCAGCATGCTTCAATACATTTGGTTGAAACCGAGGTTAAATCGCTGGTATTTGACACGTGCTTGCAAAAGTTGCAGCTAGCACTATCAAATGCTAGGGGTTTTCCAAGGTATTTTCTTTAAGGTTGTTCTGTATATTATATCATTTCAGATATTGATGGAGGTGGCCATTCCCCCTGGTATCTGCGTAGTGTTGGCCGGATGCAGCAGCTAGCACTAGCAAATGCTAGGAGGAAAGATCAGCCGGAACCAGCTTCTTTTCTTTGCAGATGACGTTTATTGCAAAACATACCAAGAGGACTAAGTGATTCCACCCTAAAAGGAAATAGTATGGTTTTGCAGTTTGCTATGACGAAAAGCCCCAAGTGGATTGAATGTGTGCACAGTATGTAATTTTTCACTGTGCCGGACACTAATCCTTCGCCATCATGCTAAGATAATAGGCCCAATCAACAGCTTTTGTCAGGCGATCATCTTGCAGTAGGACACCACTCAACGTGCAGTGACATGTGCAGCTTATTGCCGTGTCAGCGTCTCCTCTCTGTCATGAGAGTTGGCTATATTATTAGAATGCATTTGTTTGATGGACAGTTGTATCTTTCCATTGCAATACAGACAACATAGGAAGAATGAAGTCCAATCAGAACGCATGCCACTTGATTCCTTGCATGTGCCTGGTGGTTGTTGGATATACATGACTGGCACTAGCGTATGCTGGGGGTTACTCGGTAACACTCATCCTATTTCCCGTAATGGTAGCAAGAGGTTTGGAAATCTCAGCAAGCAAATGGACCCTGTATGCGTCCTGCATCTGTTTTGTGCATGCTTGGATGGAAGGCTAGCACTAGCACATGCTGGGGGTTTACATGGTCACTGATCAAGGCGACCTTTCTGAGTATTCCACATGAAGAAAATCCAAGCCATGTCTGTTTGACTTTCCCTTGCGTCTGTTCTGTGCTGGTACAAAATAAGAACTAGCACTAGCATATGCTGGGGGAAGTTGGAAGGCAATTCAACCCTCTCAAGTTCCAGCATGCTTCAATACATTTGGTTGAAACCGAGGTTAAATCGCTGGTATTTGACACGTGCTTGCAAAAGTTGCAGCTAGCACTATCAAATACTAGGGGTTTTCCAAGGTATTTTCTTTAAGGTTGTTCTGTATATTATATCATTTCAGATATTGATGGAGGTGGCCATTCCCCCTGGTATCTGCGTAGTGTTGGCCGGATGCAGCAGCTAGCACTAGCAAATGCTAGGAGGAAAGATCAGCCGGAACCAGCTTCTTTTCTTTGCAGATGACGTTTATTGCAAAACATACAAAAAGGTGAGGTGAGGTGAAATTGGGTTTAACGTCGCGTCCAAGATTATTGCACTTATATAGCGACGTGCATGCACGTGTATGTGTGTGTGTGGCTGCTTGTACTAGTCCGGACTGATGCCGATTTATAGTGCTAGCTCACTGAGATACCATGCCGCAGTTTAACATGAATACCCCACTCAGACACAGTATACTGACTCCGAGCCGACCAGTCCTTGTTTTAGCCCCTTATAGCCGAGCACCAGACCATACAAAGAGGACTAAGTGATTCCACCCTAAAAGGAAATAGTATGGTTTTGCAGTTTGCTATGACGAAAAGCCCCAAGTGGATTGAATGTGTGCACAGTATGTAATTTTTCACTGTGCCGGACACTAATCCTTCGCCATCATGCTAAGATAATAGGCCCAATCAACAGCTTTTGTCAGGCGATCATCTTGCAGTAGGACACCACTCAACGTGCAGTGACATGTGCAGCTTATTGCCGTGTCAGCGTCTCCTCTCTGTCATGAGAGTTGGCTATATTATTAGAATGCATTTGTTTGATGGACAGTTGTATCTTTCCATTGCAATACAGACAGCATAGGAAGAATGAAGTCCAATCAGAACGCATGCCACTTGATTCCTTGCATGTGCCTGGTGGTTGTTGGATAAACATGACTAGCACTAGCGTATGCTGGGGGTTACTCGGTAACACTCATCCTATTTCCTGTAATGGTAGCAAGAGGTTTGGAAATCTCAGCAAGCAAATGGACCCTGTATGCGTCCTGCATCTGTTTTGTGCATGCTTGGATGGAAGGCTAGCACTAGCACCTGCTGGGGGTTTACATGGTCACTGATCAAGGCGACCTTTCTGAGTATTCAACATGAAGAAAATCCAATCCATGTCTGTTTGACTTTCCCTTGCGTCTGTTCTGTGCTGGTACAACATGAGAACTAGCACTAGCATATGCTGGGGGAAGTTGGAAGGCAATTCAACTCTCTCAAGTTCCAGCATGCTTCAATACATTTGGTTGAAACCGAGGTTAAATCGCTGGTATTTGAGAAGTGCTTGCAAAAGTTGCAGCTAGCACTATCAAATACTAGGGGTTTTCCAAGGTATTTTCTTTAAGGTTGTTCTGTATATTATATCATTTCAGATATTGATGGAGGTGGCCATTCCCCCTGGTATCTGCGTAGTGTTGGCCGGATGCAGCAGCTAGCACTAGCAAATGCTAGGAGGAAAGATCAGCCGGAACCAGCTTCTTTTCTTTGCAGATGACGTTTATTGCAAAACATACCAAGAGGACTAAGTGATTCCACCCTAAAAGGAAATAGTATGGTTTTGCAGTTTGCTATGACGAAAAGCCCCAAGTGGATTGAATGTGTGCACAGTATGTAATTTTTCACTGTGCCGGACACTAATCCTTCGCCATCATGCTAAGATAATAGGCCCAATCAACAGCTTTTGTCAGGCGATCATCTTGCAGTAGGACACCACTCAACGTGCAGTGACATGTGCAGCTTATTGCCGTGTCAGCGTCTCCTCTCTGTCATGAGAGTTGGCTATATTATTAGAATGCATTTGTTTGATGGACAGTTGTATCTTTCCATTGCAATACAGACAACATAGGAAGAATGAAGTCCAATCAGAACGCATGCCACTTGATTCCTTGCATGTGCCTGGTGCTTGTTGGATAAACATGACTAGCACTAGCGTATGCTGGGGGTTACTCGGTAACACTCATCCTATTTCCCGTAATGGTAGCAAGAGGTTTGGAAATCTCAGCAAGCAAATGGACCATGTATGCGTCCTGCATCTGTTTTGTGCATGCTTGGATGGAAGGCTAGCACTAGCACATGCTGGGGGTTTACATGGTCACTGATCAAGGCGACCTTTCTGAGTATTCCACATGAAGAAAATCCAAGCCATGTCTGTTTGACTTTCCCTTGCGTCTGTTCTGTGCTGGTACAACATGAGAACTAGCACTAGCATATGCTGGGGGAAGTTGGAAGGCAATTCAACTCTCTCAAGTTCCAGCATGCTTCAATACATTTGGTTGAAACCGAGGTTAAATCGCTGGTATTTGAGAAGTGCTTGCAAAAGTTGCAGCTAGCACTATCAAATACTAGGGGTTTTCCAAGGTATTTTCTTTAAGGTTGTTCTGTATATTATATCATTTCAGATATTGATGGAGGTGGCCATTCCCCCTGGTATCTGCGTAGTGTTGGCCGGATGCAGCAGCTAGCACTAGCAAATGCTAGGAGGAAAGATCAGCCGGAACCAGCTTCTTTTCTTTGCAGATGACGTTTATTGCAAAACAT
The DNA here is from genome assembly GCF_023055435.1 of Haliotis rufescens. Lineage (NCBI taxonomy): Eukaryota > Metazoa > Mollusca > Gastropoda > Lepetellida > Haliotidae > Haliotis > Haliotis rufescens. Next base: position 243,396 of record NW_025963891.1, on the reverse strand, counting down.
ACAAAGAGGACTAAGTGATTCCACCCTAAAAGGAAATAGTATGGTTTTGCAGTTTGCTGTGACGAAAAGCCCCAAGTGGATTGAATGTGTGCACAGTATGTAATTTTTCACTGTGCCGGACACTAATCCTTCGCCATCATGCTAAGATAATAGGCCCAATCAACAGCTTTTGTCAGGCGATCATCTTGCAGTAGGACACCACTCAACGTGCAGTGACATGTGCAGCTTATTGCCGTGTCAGCGTCTCCTCTCTGTCATGAGAGTTGGCTATATTATTAGAATGCATTTGTTTGATGGAATATCTTTCCATTGCAATACAGACAACATAGGAAGAATGAAGTCCAATCAGAACGCATGCCACTTGATTCCTTGCATGTGCCTGGTGCTTGTTGGATAAACATGACTAGCACTAGCGTATGCTGAGGGTTACTCGGTAACACTCATCCTATTTCCCGTAATGGTAGCAAGAAGAGGTTTGGAAATCTCAGCAAGCAAATGGACCCTGTATGCGTCCTGCATCTGTTTTGTGCATGCTTGGATGAAAGGCTAGCACTAGCACATGCTGGGGGTTTACATGGTCACTGATCAAGGCGACCTTTCTGAGTATTCCACATGAAGAAAATCCAATCCATGTCTGTTTGACTTTCCCTTGCGTCTGTTCTGTGCTGGTACAAAATAAGAACTAGCACTAGCATATGCTGGGGGAAGTTGGAAGGCAATTCAACTCTCTCAAGTTCCAGCATGCTTCAATACATTTGGTTGAAACCGAGGTTAAATCGCTGGTATTTGAGAAGTGCTTGCAAAAGTTGCAGCTAGCACTATCAAAAGCTAGGGGTTTTCCAAGGTATTTTCTTTAAGGTTGTTCTGTATATTATATCATTTCAGATATTGATGGAGGTGGCCATTCCCCCTGGTATCTGCGTAGTGTTGGCCGGATGCAGCAGCTAGCACTAGCAAATGCTAGGAGGAAAGATCAGCCGGAACCAGCTTCTTTTCTTTGCAGATGACGTTTATTGCAAAACATACCAAGAGGACTAAGTGATTCCACCCTAAAAGGAAATAGTATGGTTTTGCAGTTTGCTATGACGAAAAGCCCCAAGTGGATTGAATGTGTGCACAGTATGTAATTTTTCACTGTGCCGGACACTAATCCTTCGCCATCATGCTAAGATAATAGGCCCAATCAACAGCTTTTGTCAGGCGATCATCTTGCAGTAGGACACCACTCAACGTGCAGTGACATGTGCAGCTTATTGCCGTGTCAGCGTCTCCTCTCTGTCATGAGAGTTGGCTATATTATTAGAATGCATTTGTTTGATGGACAGTTGTATCTTTCCATTGCAATACAGACAACATAGGAAGAATGAAGTCCAATCAGAACGCATGCCACTTGATTCCTTGCATGTGCCTGGTGCTTGTTGGATAAACATGACTAGCACTAGCGTATGCTGGGGGTTACTCGGTAACACTCATCCTATTTCCCGTAATGGTAGCAAGAGGTTTGGAAATCTCAGCAAGCAAATGGACCATGTATGCGTCCTGCATCTGTTTTGTGCATGCTTGGATGGAAGGCTAGCACTAGCACATGCTGGGGGTTTACATGGTCACTGATCAAGGCGACCTTTCTGAGTATTCCACATGAAGAAAATCCAAGCCATGTCTGTTTGACTTTCCCTTGCGTCTGTTCTGTGCTGGTACAACATGAGAACTAGCACTAGCATATGCTGGGGGAAGTTGGAAGGCAATTCAACTCTCTCAAGTTCCAGCATGCTTCAATACATTTGGTTGAAACCGAGGTTAAATCGCTGGTATTTGAGAAGTGCTTGCAAAAGTTGCAGCTAGCACTATCAAATACTAGGGGTTTTCCAAGGTATTTTCTTTAAGGTTGTTCTGTATATTATATCATTTCAGATATTGATGGAGGTGGCCATTCCCCCTGGTATCTGCGTAGTGTTGGCCGGATGCAGCAGCTAGCACTAGCAAATGCTAGGAGGAAAGATCAGCCGGAACCAGCTTCTTTTCTTTGCAGATGACGTTTATTGCAAAACATACCAAGAGGACTAAGTGATTCCACCCTAAAAGGAAATAGTATGGTTTTGCAGTTTGCTGTGACGAAAAGCCCCAAGTGGATTGAATGTGTGCACAGTATGTAATTTTTCACTGTGCTGGACACTAATCCTTCGCCATCATGCTAAGATAATAGGCCCAATCAACAGCTTTTGTCAGGCGATCATCTTGCAGTAGGACACCACTCAACGTGCAGTGACATGTGCAGCTTATTGCCGTGTCAGCGTCTCCTCTCTGTCATGAGAGTTGGCTATATTATTAGAATGCATTTGTTTGATGGAATATCTTTCCATTGCAATACAGACAACATAGGAAGAATGAAGTCCAATCAGAACGCATGCCACTTGATTCCTTGCATGTGCCTGGTGCTTGTTGGATAAACATGACTAGCACTAGCGTATGCTGAGGGTTACTCGGTAACACTCATCCTATTTCCCGTAATGGTAGCAAGAAGAGGTTTGGAAATCTCAGCAAGCAAATGGACCCTGTATGCGTCCTGCATCTGTTTTGTGCATGCTTGGATGAAAGGCTAGCACTAGCACATGCTGGGGGTTTACATGGTCACTGATCAAGGCGACCTTTCTGAGTATTCCACATGAAGAAAATCCAATCCATGTCTGTTTGACTTTCCCTTGCGTCTGTTCTGTGCTGGTACAAAATAAGAACTAGCACTAGCATATGCTGGGGGAAGTTGGAAGGCAATTCAACTCTCTCAAGTTCCAGCATGCTTCAATACATTTGGTTGAAACCGAGGTTAAATCGCTGGTATTTGAGAAGTGCTTGCAAAAGTTGCAGCTAGCACTATCAAAAGCTAGGGGTTTTCCAAGGTATTTTCTTTAAGGTTGTTCTGTATATTATATCATTTCAGATATTGATGGAGGTGGCCATTCCCCCTGGTATCTGCGTAGTGTTGGCCGGATGCAGCAGCTAGCACTAGCAAATGCTAGGAGGAAAGATCAGCCGGAACCAGCTTCTTTTCTTTGCAGATGACGTTTATTGCAAAACATACCAAGAAGACTAAGTGATTCCACCCTAAAAGGAAATAGTATGGTTTTGCAGTTTGCTATGACGAAAAGCCCCAAGTGGATTGAATGTGTGCACAGTATGTAATTTTTCACTGTGCCGGACACTAATCCTTCGCCATCATGCTAAGATAATAGGCCCAATCAACAGCTTTTGTCAGGCGATCATCTTGCAGTAGGACACCACTCAACGTGCAGTGACATGTGCAGCTTATTGCCGTGTCAGCGTCTCCTCTCTGTCATCAGAGTTGGCTATATTATTAGAATGCATTTGTTTGATGGAATATCTTTCCATTGCAATACAGACAACTAGGAAGAATGAAGTCCAATCAGAACGCATGCCACTTGATTCCTTGCATGTGCCTGGTGGTTGTTGGATATACATGACTGGCACTAGCGTATGCTGGGGGTTACTCGGTAACACTCATCCTATTTCCCGTAATGGTAGCAAGAGGTTTGGAAATCTCAGCAAGCAAATGGACCCTGTATGCGTCCTGCATCTGTTTTGTGCATGCTTGGATGGAAGGCTAGCACTAGCACATGCTGGGGGTTTACATGGTCACTGATCAAGGCGACCTTTCTGAGTATTCCACATGAAGAAAATCCAAGCCATGTCTGTTTGACTTTCCCTTGCGTCTGTTCTGTGCTGGTACAAAATAAGAACTAGCACTAGCATATGCTGGGGGAAGTTGGAAGGCAATTCAACTCTCTCAAGTTCCAGCATGCTTCAATACATTTGGTTGAAACCGAGGTTAAATCGCTGGTATTTGACACGTGCTTGCAAAAGTTGCAGCTAGCACTATCAAATACTAGGGGTTTTCCAAGGTATTTTCTTTAAGGTTGTTCTGTATATTATATCATTTCAGATATTGATGGAGGTGGCCATTCCCCCTGGTATCTGCGTAGTGTTGGCCGGATGCAGCAGCTAGCACTAGCAAATGCTAGGAGGAAAGATCAGCCGGAACCAGCTTCTTTTCTTTGCAGATGACGTTTATTGCAAAACATACAAAAAGGTGAGGTGAGGTGAAATTGGGTTTAACGTCGCGTCCAAGATTATTGCACTTATATAGCGACGTGCATGCACGTGTATGTGTGTGTGTGGCTGCTTGTACTAGTCCGGACTGATGCCGATTTATAGTGCTAGCTCACTGAGATACCATGCCGCAGTTTAACATGAATACCCCACTCAGACACAGTATACTGACTCCGAGCCGACCAGTCCTTGTTTTAGCCCCTTATTGCCGAGCACCAGACCATACAAAGAGGACTAAGTGATTCCACCCTAAAAGGAAATAGTATGGTTTTGCAGTTTGCTATGACGAAAAGCCCCAAGTGGATTGAATGTGTGCACAGTATGTAATTTTTCACTGTGCCGGACACTAATCCTTCGCGATCATGCTAAGATAATAGGCCCAATCAACAGCTTTTGTCAGGCGATCATCTTGCAGTAGGACACCACTCAACGTGCAGTGACATGTGCAGCTTATTGCCGTGTCAGCGTCTCCTCTCTGTCATGAGAGTTGGCTATATTATTAGAATGCATTTGTTTGATGGAATATCTTTCCATTGCAATACAGACAACATAGGAAGAATGAAGTCCAATCAGAACGCATGCCACTTGATTCCTTGCATGTGCCTGGTGCTTGTTGGATAAAGATGACTAGCACTAGCGTATGCTGGGGGTTACTCGGTAACACTCATCCTATTTCCCGTAATGGTAGCAAGAGGTTTGGAAATCTCAGCAAGCAAATGGACCATATATGCGTCCTGCATCTGTTTTGTGCATGCTTGGATGGAAGGCTAGCACTAGCACATGCTGGGGGTTTACATGGTCACTGATCAAGGCGACCTTTCTGAGTATTCCACATGAAGACAATCCAATCCATGTCTGTTTGACTTTCCCTTGCGTCTGTTCTGTGCTGGTACAACATGAGAACTAGCACTAGCATATGCTGGGGCAAGTTGGAAGGCAATTCAACTCTCTCAAGTTCCAGCATGCTTCAATACATTTGGTTGAAACCGAGGTTAAATCGCTGGTATTTGACAAGTGCTTGCAAAAGTTGCAGCTAGCACTATCAAATACTAGGGGTTTTCCAAGGTATTTTCTTTAAGGTTGTTCTGTATATTATATCATTTCAGATATTGATGGAGGTGGCCATTCCCCCTGGTATCTGCGTAGTGTTGGCCGGATGCAGCAGCTAGCACTAGCAAATGCTAGGAGGAAAGATCAGCCGGAACCAGCTTCTTTTCTTTGCAGATGACGTTTATTGCAAAACATACCAAGAGGACTAAGTGATTCCACCCTAAAAGGAAATAGTATGGTTTTGCAGTTTGCTGTGACGAAAAGCCCCAAGTGGATTGAATGTGTGCACAGTATGTAATTTTTCACTGTGCCGGACACTAATCCTTCGCCATCATGCTAAGATAATAGGCCCAATCAACAGCTTTTGTCAGGCGATCATCTTGCAGTAGGACACCACTCAACGTGCAGTGACATGTGCAGCTTATTGCCGTGTCAGCGTCTCCTCTCTGTCATGAGAGTTGGCTATATTATTAGAATGCATTTGTTTGATGGAATATCTTTCCATTGCAATACAGACAACATAGGAAGAATGAAGTCCAATCAGAACGCATGCCACTTGATTCCTTGCATGTGCCTGGTGCTTGTTGGATAAACATGACTAGCACTAGCGTATGCTGAGGGTTACTCGGTAACACTCATCCTATTTCCCGTAATGGTAGCAAGAAGAGGTTTGGAAATCTCAGCAAGCAAATGGACCATGTATGCGTCCTGCATCTGTTTTGTGCATGCTTGGATGAAAGGCTAGCACTAGCACATGCTGGGGGTTTACATGGTCACTGATCAAGGCGACCTTTCTGAGTATTCCACATGAAGAAAATCCAATCCATGTCTGTTTGACTTTCCCTTGCGTCTGTTCTGTGCTGGTACAAAATAAGAACTAGCACTAGCATATGCTGGGGGAAGTTGGAAGGCAATTCAACTCTCTCAAGTTCCAGCATGCTTCAATACATTTGGTTGAAACCGAGGTTAAATCGCTGGTATTTGAGAAGTGCTTGCAAAAGTTGCAGCTAGCACTATCAAAAGCTAGGGGTTTTCCAAGGTATTTTCTTTAAGGTTGTTCTGTATATTATATCATTTGAGATATTGATGGAGGTGGCCATTCCCCCTGGTATCTGCGTAGTGTTGGCCGGATGCAGCAGCTAGCACTAGCAAATGCTAGGAGGAAAGATCAGCCGGAACCAGCTTCTTTTCTTTGCAGATGACGTTTATTGCAAAACATACCAAGAGGACTAAGTGATTCCACCCTAAAAGGAAATAGTATGGTTTTGCAGTTTGCTGTGACGAAAAGCCCCAAGTGGATTGAATGTGTGCACAGTATGTAATTTTTCACTGTGCCGGACACTAATCCTTCGCCATCATGCTAAGATAATAGGCCCAATCAACAGCTTTTGTCAGGCGATCATCTTGCAGTAGGACACCACTCAACGTGCAGTGACATGTGCAGCTTATTGCCGTGTCAGCGTCTCCTCTCTGTCATCAGAGTTGGCTATATTATTAGAATGCATTTGTTTGATGGAATATCTTTCCATTGCAATACAGACAACATAGGAAGAATGAAGTCCAATCAGAACGCATGCCACTTGATTCCTTGCATGTGCCTGGTGCTTGTTGGATAAAGATGACTAGCACTAGCGTATGCTGGGGGTTACTCGGTAACACTCATCCTATTTCCCGTAATGGTAGCAAGAGGTTTGGAAATCTCAGCAAGCAAATGGACCCTGTATGCGTCCTGCATCTGTTTTGTGCATGCTTGGATGGAAGGCTAGCACTAGCACATGCTGGGGGTTTACATGGTCACTGATCAAGGCGACCTTTCTGAGTATTCCACATGAAGAAAATCCAAGCCATGTCTGTTTGACTTTCCCTTGCGTCTGTTCTGTGCTGGTACAACATGAGAACTAGCACTAGCATATGCTGGGGCAAGTTGGAAGGCAATTCAACTCTCTCAAGTTCCAGCATGCTTCAATACATTTGGTTGAAACCGAGGTTAAATCGCTGGTATTTGAGAAGTGCTTGCAAAAGTTGCAGCTAGCACTATCAAATACTAGGGGTTTTCCAAGGTATTTTCTTTAAGGTTGTTCTGTATATTATATCATTTCAGATATTGATGGAGGTGGCCATTCCCCCTGGTATCTGCGTAGTGTTGGCCGGATGCAGCAGCTAGCACTAGCAAATGCTAGGAGGAAAGATCAGCCGGAACCAGCTTCTTTTCTTTGCAGACGACGTTTATTGCAAAACATACCAAGAGGACTAAGTGATTCCACCCTAAAAGGAAATATTATGGTTTTGCAGTTTGCTATGACGAAAAGCCCCAAGTGGATTGAATGTGTGCACAGTATGTAATTTTTCACTGTGCCGGACACTAATCCTTCGCCATCATGCTAAGATAATAGGCCCAATCAACAGCTTTTGTCAGGCGATCATCTTGCAGTAGGACACCACTCAACGTGCAGTGACATGTGCAGCTTATTGCCGTGTCAGCATCTCCTCTCTGTCATGAGAGTTGGCTATATTATTAGAATGCATTTGTTTGATGGACAGTTGTATCTTTCCATTGCAATACAGACAGCATAGGAAGAATGAAGTCCAATCAGAACGCATGCCACTTGATTCCTTGCATGTGCCTGGTGCTTGTTGGATAAACATGACTAGCACTAGCGTATGCTGAGGGTTACTCGGTAACACTCATCCTATTTCCCGTAATGGTAGCAAGAGGTTTGGAAATCTCAGCAAGCAAATGGACCCTGTATGCGTCCTGCATCTGTTTTGTGCATGCTTGGATGGAAGGCTAGCACTAGCACCTGCTGGGGGTTTACATGGTCACTGATCAAGGCGACCTTTCTGAGTATTCAACATGAAGAAAATCCAATCCATGTCTGTTTGACTTTCCCTTGCGTCTGTTCTGTGCTGGTACAACATGAGAACTAGCACTAGCATATGCTGGGGGAAGTTGGAAGGCAATTCAACTCTCTCAAGTTCCAGCATGCTTCAATACATTTGGTTGAAACCGAGGTTAAATCGCTGGTATTTGAGAAGTGCTTGCAAAAGTTGCAGCTAGCACTATCAAATACTAGGGGTTTTCCAAGGTATTTTCTTTAAGGTTGTTCTGTATATTATATCATTTCAGATATTGATGGAGGTGGCCATTCCCCCTGGTATCTGCGTAGTGTTGGCCGGATGCAGCAGCTAGCACTAGCAAATGCTAGGAGGAAAGATCAGCCGGAACCAGCTTCTTTTCTTTGCAGATGACGTTTATTGCAAAACATACCAAGAGGACTAAGTGATTCCACCCTAAAAGGAAATAGTATGGTTTTGCAGTTTGCTATGACGAAAAGCCCCAAGTGGATTGAATGTGTGCACAGTATGTAATTTTTCACTGTGCCGGACACTAATCCTTCGCCATCATGCTAAGATAATAGGCCCAATCAACAGCTTTTGTCAGGCGATCATCTTGCAGTAGGACACCACTCAACGTGCAGTGACATGTGCAGCTTATTGCCGTGTCAGCGTCTCCTCTCTGTCATCAGAGTTGGCTATATTATTAGAATGCATTTGTTTGATGGACAGTTGTATCTTTCCATTGCAATACAGACAACATAGGAAGAATGAAGTCCAATCAGAACGCATGCCACTTGATTCCTTGCATGTGCCTGGTGCTTGTTGGATAAACATGACTAGCACTAGCGTATGCTGGGGGTTACTCGGTAACACTCATCCTATTTCCCGTAATGGTAGCAAGAGGTTTGGAAATCTCAGCAAGCAAATGGACCATGTATGCGTCCTGCATCTGTTTTGTGCATGCTTGGATGGAAGGCTAGCACTAGCACATGCTGGGGGTTTACATGGTCACTGATCAAGGCGACCTTTCTGAGTATTCCACATGAAGAAAATCCAAGCCATGTCTGTTTGACTTTCCCTTGCGTCTGTTCTGTGCTGGTACAACATGAGAACTAGCACTAGCATATGCTGGGGCAAGTTGGAAGGCAATTCAACTCTCTCAAGTTCCAGCATGCTTCAATACATTTGGTTGAAACCGAGGTTAAATCGCTGGTATTTGAGAAGTGCTTGCAAAAGTTGCAGCTAGCACTATCAAATACTAGGGGTTTTCCAAGGTATTTTCTTTAAGGTTGTTCTGTATATTATATCATTTCAGATATTGATGGAGGTGGCCATTCCCCCTGGTATCTGCGTAGTGTTGGCCGGATGCAGCAGCTAGCACTAGCAAATGCTAGGAGGAAAGATCAGCCGGAACCAGCTTCTTTTCTTTGCAGATGACGTTTATTGCAAAACATACCAAGAGGACTAAGTGATTCCACCCTAAAAGGAAATATTATGGTTTTGCAGTTTGCTATGACGAAAAGCCCCAAGTGGATTGAATGTGTGCACAGTATGTAATTTTTCACTGTGCCGGACACTAATCCTTCGCCATCATGCTAAGATAATAGGCCCAATCAACAGCTTTTGTCAGGCGATCATCTTGCAGTAGGACACCACTCAACGTGCAGTGACATGTGCAGCTTATTGCCGTGTCAGCGTCTCCTCTCTGTCATCAGAGTTGGCTATATTATTAGAATGCATTTGTTTGATGGACAGTTGTATCTTTCCATTGCAATACAGACAACATAGGAAGAATGAAGTCCAATCAGAACGCATGCCACTTGATTCCTTGCATGTGCCTGGTGCTTGTTGGATAAACATGACTAGCACTAGCGTATGCTGGGGGTTACTCGGTAACACTCATCCTATTTCCCGTAATGGTAGCAAGAGGTTTGGAAATCTCAGCAAGCAAATGGACCATGTATGCGTCCTGCATCTGTTTTGTGCATGCTTGGATGAAAGGCTAGCACTAGCACATGCTGGGGGTTTACATGGTCACTGATAAAGGCGACCTTTCTGAGTATTCCACATGAAGAAAATCCAAGCCATGTCTGTTTGACTTTCCCTTGCGTCTGTTCTGTGCTGGTACAACATGAGAACTAGCACTAGCATATGCTGGGGCAAGTTGGAAGGCAATTCAACTCTCTCAAGTTCCAGCATGCTTCAATACATTTGGTTGAAACCGAGGTTAAATCGCTGGTATTTGAGAAGTGCTTGCAAAAGTTGCAGCTAGCACTATCAAATACTAGGGGTTTTCCAAGGTATTTTCTTTAAGGTTGTTCTGTATATTATATCATTTCAGATATTGATGGAGGTGGCCATTCCCCCTGGTATCTGCGTAGTGTTGGCCGGATGCAGCAGCTAGCACTAGCAAATGCTAGGAGGAAAGATCAGCCGGAACCAGCTTCTTTTCTTTGCAGATGACGTTTATTGCAAAACATACCAAGAGGACTAAGTGATTCCACCCTAAAAGGAAATAGTATGGTTTTGCAGTTTGCTGTGACGAAAAGCCCCAAGTGGATTGAATGTGTGCACAGTATGTAATTTTTCACTGTGCCGGACACTAATCCTTCGCCATCATGCTAAGATAATAGGCCCAATCAACAGCTTTTGTCAGGCGATCATCTTGCAGTAGGACACCACTCAACGTGCAGTGACATGTGCAGCTTATTGCCGTGTCAGCGTCTCCTCTCTGTCATGAGAGTTGGCTATATTATTAGAATGCATTTGTTTGATGGAATATCTTTCCATTGCAATACAGACAACATAGGAAGAATGAAGTCCAATCAGAACGCATGCCACTTGATTCCTTGCATGTGCCTGGTGCTTGTTGGATAAACATGACTAGCACTAGCGTATGCTGAGGGTTACTCGGTAACACTCATCCTATTTCCCGTAATGGTAGCAAGAAGAGGTTTGGAAATCTCAGCAAGCAAATGGACCCTGTATGCGTCCTGCATCTGTTTTGTGCATGCTTGGATGAAAGGCTAGCACTAGCACATGCTGGGGGTTTACATGGTCACTGATCAAGGCGACCTTTCTGAGTATTCCACATGAAGAAAATCCAATCCATGTCTGTTTGACTTTCCCTTGCGTCTGTTCTGTGCTGGTACAAAATAAGAACTAGCACTAGCATATGCTGGGGGAAGTTGGAAGGCAATTCAACTCTCTCAAGTTCCAGCATGCTTCAATACATTTGGTTGAAACCGAGGTTAAATCGCTGGTATTTGAGAAGTGCTTGCAAAAGTTGCAGCTAGCACTATCAAAAGCTAGGGGTTTTCCAAGGTATTTTCTTTAAGGTTGTTCTGTATATTATATCATTTCAGATATTGATGGAGGTGGCCATTCCCCCTGGTATCTGCGTAGTGTTGGCCGGATGTAGCAGCTAGCACTAGCAAATGCTAGGAGGAAAGATCAGCCGGAACCAGCTTCTTTTCTTTGCAGATGACGTTTATTGCAAAACATACCAAGAGGACTAAGTGATTCCACCCTAAAAGGAAATAGTATGGTTTTGCAGTTTGCTATGACGAAAAGCCCCAAGTGGATTGAATGTGTGCACAGTATGTAATTTTTCACTGTGCCGGACACTAATCCTTCGCCATCATGCTAAGATAATAGGCCCAATCAACAGCTTTTGTCAGGCGATCATCTTGCAGTAGGACACCACTCAACGTGCAGTGACATGTGCAGCTTATTGCCGTGTCAGCGTCTCCTCTCTGTCATCAGAGTTGGCTATATTATTAGAATGCATTTGTTTGATGGACAGTTGTATCTTTCCATTGCAATACAGACAACATAGGAAGAATGAAGTCCAATCAGAACGCATGCCACTTGATTCCTTGCATGTGCCTGGTGCTTGTTGGATAAACATGACTAGCACTAGCGTATGCTGGGGGTTACTCGGTAACACTCATCCTATTTCCCGTAATGGTAGCAAGAGGTTTGGAAATCTCAGCAAGCAAATGGACCATGTATGCGTCCTGCATCTGTTTTGTGCATGCTTGGATGGAAGGCTAGCACTAGCACATGCTGGGGGTTTACATGGTCACTGATCAAGGCGACCTTTCTGAGTATTCCACATGAAGAAAATCCAAGCCATGTCTGTTTGACTTTCCCTTGCGTCTGTTCTGTGCTGGTACAACATGAGAACTAGCACTAGCATATGCTGGGGGAAGTTGGAAGGCAATTCAACTCTCTCAAGTTCCAGCATGCTTCAATACATTTGGTTGAAACCGAGGTTAAATCGCTGGTATTTGAGAAGTGCTTGCAAAAGTTGCAGCTAGCACTATCAAATACTAGGGGTTTTCCAAGGTATTTTCTTTAAGGTTGTTCTGTATATTATATCATTTCAGATATTGATGGAGGTGGCCATTCCCCCTGGTATCTGCGTAGTGTTGGCCGGATGCAGCAGCTAGCACTAGCAAATGCTAGGAGGAAAGATCAGCCGGAACCAGCTTCTTTTCTTTGCAGATGACGTTTATTGCAAAACATACCAAGAGGACTAAGTGATTCCACCCTAAAAGGAAATAGTATGGTTTTGCAGTTTGCTATGACGAAAAGCCCCAAGTGGATTGAATGTGTGCACAGTATGGTATTTTTAACTGTGCCGGACACTAATCCTTCGCCATCATGCTAAGATAATAGGCCCAATCAACAGCTTTTGTCAGGCGATCATCTTGCAGTAGGACACCACTCAACGTGCAGTGACATGTGCAGCTTATTGCCGTGTCAGCGTCTCCTCTCTGTCATGAGAGTTGGCTATATTATTAGAATGCATTTGTTTGATGGAATATCTTTCCATTGCAATACAGACAACATAGGAAGAATGAAGTCCAATCAGAACGCATGCCACTTGATTCCTTGCATGTGCCTGGTGCTTGTTGGATAAAGATGACTAGCACTAGCGTATGCTGGGGGTTACTCGGTAACACTCATCCTATTTCCCGTAATGGTAGCAAGAGGTTTGGAAATCTCAGCAAGCAAATGGACCATGTATGCGTCCTGCATCTGTTTTGTGCATGCTTGGATGGAAGGCTAGCACTAGCACATGCTGGGGGTTTACATGGTCACTGATCAAGGCGACCTTTCTGAGTATTCCACATGAAGAAAAGCCAAGCCATGTCTGTTTGACTTTCCCTTGCGTCTGTTCTGTGCTGGTACAACATGAGAACTAGCACTAGCATATGCTGGGGCAAGTTGGAAGGCAATTCAACTCTCTCAAGTTCCAGCATGCTTCAATACATTTGGTTGAAACCGAGGTTAAATCGCTGGTATTTGACAAGTGCTTGCAAAAGTTGCAGCTAGCACTATCAAATACTAGGGGTTTTCCAAGGTATTTTCTTTAAGGTTGTTCTGTATATTATATCATTTCAGATATTGATGGAGGTGGCCATTCCCCCTGGTATCTGCGTAGTGTTGGCCGGATGCAGCAGCTAGCACTAGCAAATGCTAGGAGGAAAGATCAGCCGGAACCAGCTTCTTTTCTTTGCAGATGACGTTTATTGCAAAACATACCAAGAGGACTAAGTGATTCCACCCTAAAAGGAAATAGTATGGTTTTGCAGTTTGCTATGACGAAAAGCCCCAAGTGGATTGAATGTGTGCACAGTATGTAATTTTTCACTGTGCCGGACACTAATCCTTCGCCATCATGCTAAGATAATAGGCCCAATCAACAGCTTTTGTCAGGTGATCATCTTGCAGTAGGACACCACTCAACGTGCAGTGACATGTGCAGCTTATTGCCGTGTCAGCGTCTCCTCTCTGTCATGAGAGTTGGCTATATTATTAGAATGCATTTGTTTGATGGACAGTTGTATCTTTCCATTGCAATACAGACAACATAGGAAGAATGAAGTCCAATCAGAACGCATGCCACTTGATTCCTTGCATGTGCCTGGTGCTTGTTGGATAAACATGACTAGCACTAGCGTATGCTGGGGGTTACTCGGTAACACTCATCCTATTTCCCGTAATGGTAGCAAGAAGAGGTTTGGAAATCTCAGCAAGCAAATGGACCCTGTATGCGTCCTGCATCTGTTTTGTGCATGCTTGGATGGAAGGCTAGCACTAGCACATGCTGGGGGTTTACATGGTCACTGATCAAGGCGACCTTTCTGAGTATTCCACACGAAGAAAATCCAATCCATGTCTGTTTGACTTTCCCTTGCGTCTGTTCTGTGCTGGTACAACATGAGAACTAGCACTAGCATATGCTGGGGGAAGTTGGAAGGCAATTCAACTCTCTCAAGTTCCAGCATGCTTCAATACATTTGGTTGAAACCGAGGTTAAATCGCTGGTATTTGACACGTGCTTGCAAAAGTTGCAGCTAGCACTATCAAATGCTAGGGGTTTTCCAAGGTATTTTCTTTAAGGTTGTTCTGTATATTATATCATTTCAGATATTGATGGAGGTGGCCATTCCCCCTGGTATCTGCGTAGTGTTGGCCGGATGCAGCAGCTAGCACTAGCAAATGCTAGGAGGAAAGATCAGCCGGAACCAGCTTCTTTTCTTTGCAGATGACGTTTATTGCAAAACATACCAAGAAGACTAAGTGATTCCACCCTAAAAGGAAATAGTATGGTTTTGCAGTTTGCTATGACGAAAAGCCCCAAGGGGATTGAATGTGTGCACAGTATGTAATTTTTCACTGTGCCGGACACTAATCCTTCGCCATCATGCTAAGATAATAGGCCCAATCAACAGCTTTTGTCAGGCGATCATCTTGCAGTAGGACACCACTCAACGTGCAGTGACATGTGCAGCTTATTGCCGTGTCAGCGTCTCCTCTCTGTCATCAGAGTTGGCTATATTATTAGAATGCATTTGTTTGATGGACAGTTGTATCTTTCCATTGCAATACAGACAACATAGGAAGAATGAAGTCCAATCAGAACGCATGCCACTTGATTCCTTGCATGTGCCTGGTGCTTGTTGGATAAACATGACTAGCACTAGCGTATGCTGGGGGTTACTCGGTAACACTCATCCTATTTCCCGTAATGGTAGCAAGAAGAGGTTTGGAAATCTCAGCAAGCAAATGGACCCTGTATGCGTCCTGCATCTGTTTTGTGCATGCTTGGATGGAAGGCTAGCACTAGCACATGCTGGGGGTTTACATGGTCACTGATCAAGGCGACCTTTCTGAGTATTCCACACGAAGAAAATCCAATCCATGTCTGTTTGACTTTCCCTTGCGTCTGTTCTGTGCTGGTACAACATGAGAACTAGCACTAGCATATGCTGGGGGAAGTTGGAAGGCAATTCAACTCTCTCAAGTTCCAGCATGCTTCAATACATTTGGTTGAAACCGAGGTTAAATCGCTGGTATTTGACACGTGCTTGCAAAAGTTGCAGCTAGCACTATCAAATGCTAGGGGTTTTCCAAGGTATTTTCTTTAAGGTTGTTCTGTATATTATATCATTTCAGATATTGATGGAGGTGGCCATTCCCCCTGGTATCTGCGTAGTGTTGGCCGGATGCAGCAGCTAGCACTAGCAAATGCTAGGAGGAAAGATCAGCCGGAACCAGCTTCTTTTCTTTGCAGATGACGTTTATTGCAAAACATACCAAGAGGACTAAGTGATTCCACCCTAAAAGGAAATAGTATGGTTTTGCAGTTTGCTATGACGAAAAGCCCCAAGTGGATTGAATGTGTGCACAGTATGTAATTTTTCACTGTGCCGGACACTAATCCTTCGCGATCATGCTAAGATAATAGGCCCAATCAACAGCTTTTGTCAGGTGATCATCTTGCAGTAGGACACCACTCAACGTGCAGTGACATGTGCAGCTTATTGCCGTGTCAGCGTCTCCTCTCTGTCATGAGAGTTGGCTATATTATTAGAATGCATTTGTTTGATGGACAGTTGTATCTTTCCATTGCAATACAGACAACATAGGTAGAATGAAGTCCAATCAGAACGCATGCCACTTGATTCCTTGCATGTGCCTGGTGCTTGTTGGATAAACATGACTAGCACTAGCGTATGCTGGGGGTTACTCGGTAACACTCATCCTATTTCCCGTAATGGTAGCAAGAAGAGGTTTGGAAATCTCAGCAAGCAAATGGACCATGTATGCGTCCTGCATCTGTTTTGTGCATGCTTGGATGAAAGGCTAGCACTAGCACATGCTGGGGGTTTACATGGTCACTGATCAAGGCGACCTTTCTGAGTATTCCACATGAAGAAAATCCAAGCCATGTCTGTTGACTTTCCCTTGCGTCTGTTCTGTGCTGGTACAAATAAGAACTAGCACTAGCATATGCTGGGGGAAGTTGGAAGGCAATTCAACTCTCTCAAGTTCCAGCATGCTTCAATACATTTGGTTAAAACCGAGGTTAAATCGCTGGTATTTGACACGTGCTTGCAAAAGTTGCAGCTAGCACTATCAAATGCTAGGGGTTTTCCAAGGTATTTTCTTTAAGGTTGTTCTGTATATTATATCATTTCAGTTATTGATGGAGGTGGCCATTCCCCCTGGTATCTGCGTAGTGTTGGCCGGATGCAGCAGCTAGCACTAGCAAATGCTAGGAGGAAAGATCAGCCGGAACCAGCTTCTTTTCTTTGCAGATGACGTTTATTGCAAAACATTCCAAGAGGACACAGTGATTCCACTCTAAAAGGAAATAGTATGGTTTTGCAGTTTGCTATGACGAAAAGCCCCAAGTGGATTGAATGTGTGCACAGTATGTAATTTTTCACTGTGCCGGACACTTATCCTTCGCCATCATGCTAAGATAATAGGCCCAATCAACAGCTTTTGTCAGGTGATCATCTTGCAGTAGGACACCACTCAACGTGCAGTGACATGTGCAGCTTATTGCCGTGTCAGCGTCTCCTCTCTGTCATGAGAGTTGGCTATATTATTAGAATGCATTTGTTTGATGGACAGTTGTATCTTTCCATTGCAATACAGACAACATAGGAAGAATGAAGTCCAATCAGAACGCATGCCACTTGATTCCTTGCATGTGCCTGGTGCTTGTTGGATAAACATGACTAGCACTAGCGTATGCTTGGGGTTACTCGGTAACACTCATCCTATTTCCCGTAATGGTAGCAAGAAGAGGTTTGGAAATCTCAGCAAGCAAATGGACCCTGTATGCGTCCTGCATCTGTTTTGTGCATGCTTGGATGGAAGGCTAGCACTAGCACATGCTGGGGGTTTACATGGTCACTGATCAAGGCGACCTTTCTGAGTATTCCACATGAAGACAATCCAATCCATGTCTGTTTGACTTTCCCTTGCGTCTGTTCTGTGCTGGTACAACATGAGAACTAGCACTAGCATATGCTGGGGGAAGTTGGAAGGCAATTCAACTCTCTCAAGTTCCAGCATGCTTCAATACATTTGGTTGAAACCGAGGTTAAATCGCTGGTATTTGAGAAGTGCTTGCAAAAGTTGCAGCTAGCACTATCAAAAGCTAGGGGTTTTCCAAGGTATTTTCTTTAAGGTTGTTCTGTATATTATATCATTTCAGATATTGATGGAGGTGGCCATTCCCCCTGGTATCTGCGTAGTGTTGGCCGGATGCAGCAGCTAGCACTAGCAAATGCTAGGAGGAAAGATCAGCCGGAACCAGCTTCTTTTCTTTGCAGATGACGTTTATTGCAAAACATACCAAGAGGACTAAGTGATTCCACCCTAAAAGGAAATAGTATGGTTTTGCAGTTTGCTATGACGAAAAGCCCCAAGTGGATTGAATGTGTGCACAGTATGTAATTTTTCACTGTGCCGGACACTAATCCTTCGCCATCATGCTAAGATAATAGGCCCAATCAACAGCTTTTGTCAGGCGATCATCTTGCAGTAGGACACCACTCAACGTGCAGTGACATGTGCACCTTATTGCCGTGTCAGCGTCTCCTCTCTGTCGTCAGAGTTGGCTATATTATTAGAATGCATTTGTTTGATGGACAGTTGTATCTTTCCATTGCAATACAGACAACATAGGAAGAATGAAGTCCAATCAGAACGCATGCCACTTGATTCCTTGCATGTGCCTGGTGCTTGTTGGATAAACATGACTAGCACTAGCGTATGCTGGGGGTTACTCGGTAACACTCATCCTATTTCCCGTAATGGTAGCAAGAGGTTTGGAAATCTCAGCAAGCAAATGGACCATGTATGCGTCCTGCATCTGTTTTGTGCATGCTTGGATGGAAGGCTAGCACTAGCACATGCTGGGGGTTTACATGGTCACTGATCAAGGCGACCTTTCTGAGTATTCCACATGAAGAAAATCCAAGCCATGTCTGTTTGACTTTCCCTTGCGTCTGTTCTGTGCTGGTACAACATGAGAACTAGCACTAGCATATGCTGGGGGAAGTTGGAAGGCAATTCAACTCTCTCAAGTTCCAGAATGCTTCAATACATTTGGTTGAAACCGAGGTTAAATCGCTGGTATTTGAGAAGTGCTTGCAAAAGTTGCAGCTAGCACTATCAAATACTAGGGGTTTTCCAAGGTATTTTCTTTAAGGTTGTTCTGTATATTATATCATTTCAGATATTGATGGAGGTGGCCATTCCCCCTGGTATCTGCGTAGTGTTGGCCGGATGCAGCAGCTAGCACTAGCAAATGCTAGGAGGAAAGATCAGCCGGAACCAGCATCTTTTCTTTGCAGATGACGTTTATTGCAAAACATACCAAGAGGACTAAGTGATTCCACCCTAAAAGGAAATAGTATGGTTTTGCAGTTTGCTATGACGAAAAGCCCCAAGTGGATTGAATGTGTGCACAGTATGTAATTTTTCACTGTGCCGGACACTAATCCTTCGCCATCATGCTAAGATAATAGGCCCAATCAACAGCTTTTGTCAGGCGATCATCTTGCAGTAGGACACCACTCAACGTGCAGTGACATGTGCAGCTTATTGCCGTGTCAGCGTCTCCTCTCTGTCATGAGAGTTGGCTATATTATTAGAATGCATTTGTTTGATGGAATATCTTTCCATTGCAATACAGACAACATAGGAAGAATGAAGTCCAATCAGAACGCATGCCACTTGATTCCTTGCATGTGCCTGGTGCTTGTTGGATAAACATGACTAGCACTAGCGTATGCTGGGGGTTACTCGGTTACACTCATCCTATTTCCCGTAATGGTAGCAAGAGTTTTGGAAATCTCAGCAAGCAAATGGACCCTGTATGCGTCCTGCATCTGTTTTGTGCATGCTTGGATGAAAGGCTAGCACTAGCACATGCTGGGGGTTTACATGGTCACTGATCAAGGCGACCTTTCTGAGTATTCCACATGAAGAAAATCCAAGCCATGTCTGTTTGACTTTCCCTTGCGTCTGTTCTGTGCTGGTACAAAATAAGAACTAGCACCAGCATATGCTGGGGGAAGTTGGAAGGCAATTAAACTCTCTCAAGTTCCAGCATGCTTCAATACATTTGGTTGAAACTGAGGTTAAATCGCTGGTATTTGAGAAGTGCTTGCAAAAGTTGCAGCTAGCACTATCAAAAGCTAGGGGTTTTCCAAGGTATTTTCTTTAAGGTTGTTCTGTATATTATATCATTTCAGATATTGATGGAGGTGGCCATTCCCCCTGGTATCTGCGTAGTGTTGGCCGGATGCAGCAGCTAGCACTAGCAAATGCTAGGAGGAAAGATCAGCCGGAACCAGCTTCTTTTCTTTGCAGATGACGTTTATTGCAAAACATACCAAGAGGACTAAGTGATTCCACCCTAAAAGGAAATAGTATGGTTTTGCAGTTTGCTATGACGAAAAGCCCCAAGTGGATTGAATGTGTGCACAGTATGTAATTTTTCACTGTGCCGGACACTAATCCTTCGCCATCATGCTAAGATAATAGGCCCAATCAACAGCTTTTGTCAGGCGATCATCTTGCAGTAGGACACCACTCAACGTGCAGTGACTTGTGCAGCTTATTGCCGTGTCAGCGTCTCCTCTCTGTCATGAGAGTTGGCTATATTATTAGAATGCATTTGTTTGATGGACAGTTGTATCTTTCCATTGCAATACAGACAACATAGGAAGAATGAAGTCCAATCAGAACGCATGCCACTTGATTCCTTGCATGTGCCTGGTGCTTGTTGGATAAACATGACTATCACTAGCGTATGCTGGGGGTTACTCGGTAACACTCATCCTATTTCCCGTAATGGTAGCAAGAGGTTTGGAAATCTCAGCAAGCAAATGGACCATGTATGCGTCCTGCATCTGTTTTGTGCATGCTTGGATGGAAGGCTAGCACTAGCACATGCTGGGGGTTTACATGGTCACTGATCAAGGCGACCTTTCTGAGTATTCCACATGAAGAAAATGGAAGCCATGTCTGTTTGACTTTCCCTTGCGTCTCCTGTGCTGGTACAACATGAGAACTAGCACTAGCATATGCTGGGGCAAGTTGGAAGGCAATTGAACTCTCTCAAGTTCCAGCATGCTTCAATACATTTGGTTGAAACCGAGGTTAAATCGCTGGTATTTGACAAGTGCTTGCAAAAGTTGCAGCTAGCACTATCAAATACTAGGGGTTTTCCAAGGTATTTTCTTTAAGGTTGTTCTGTATATTATATCATTTCAGATATTGATGGAGGTGGCCATTCCCCCTGGTATCTGCGTAGTGTTGGCCGGATGCAGCAGCTAGCACTAGCAAATGCTAGGAGGAAAGATCAGCCGGAACCAGCTTCTTTTCTTTGCAGATGACGTTTATTGCAAAACATACCAAGAGGACTAAGTGATTCCACCCTAAAAGGAAATAGTATGGTTTTGCAGTTTGCTATGACGAAAAGCCCCAGGTGGATTGAATGTGTGCACAGTATGTAATTTTTCACTGTGCCGGACACTAATCCTTCGCCATCATGCTAAGATAATAGGCCCAATCAACAGCTTTTGTCAGGCGATCATCTTGCAGTAGGACACCACTCAACGTGCAGTGACATGTGCAGCTTATTGCCGTGTCAGCGTCTCCTCTCTGTCATGAGAGTTGGCTATATTATTAGAATGCATTTGTTTGATGGAATATCTTTCCATTGCAATACAGACAACATAGGAAGAATGAAGTCCAATCAGAACGCATGCCACTTGATTCCTTGCATGTGCCTGGTGCTTGTTGGATAAACATGACTAGCACTAGCGTATGCTGGGGGTTACTCGGTTACACTCATCCTATTTCCCGTAATGGTAGCAAGAGTTTTGGAAATCTCAGCAAGCAAATGGACCCTGTATGCGTCCTGCATCTGTTTTGTGCATGCTTGGATGGAAGGCTAGCACTAGCACATGCTGGGGGTTTACATGGTCACTGATCAAGGCGACCTTTCAGAGTATTCCACATGAAGAAAATCCAAGCCATGTCTGTTTGACTTTCCCTTGCGTCTGTTCTGTGCTGGTACAAAATAAGAACTAGCACTAGCATATGCTGGGGGAAGTTGGAAGGCAATTCAACTCTCTCAAGTTCCAGCATGCTTCAATACATCTGGTTGAAACCGAGGTTAAATCGCTGGTATTTGAGAAGTGCTTGCAAAAGTTGCAGCTAGCACTATTAAATGCTAGGGGTTTTCCAAGGTATTTTCTTTAAGGTTGTTCTGTATATTATATCATTTCAAATATTGATGGAGGTGGCCATTCCCCCTGGTATCTGCGTAGTGTTGGCCGGATGCAGCAGCTAGCACTAGCAAATGCTAGGAGGAAAGATCAGCCGGAACCAGCTTCTTTTCTTTGCAGATGACGTTTATTGCAAAACATACCAAGAGGACTAAGTGATTCCACCCTAAAAGGAAATAGTATGGTTTTGCAGTTTGCTATGACGAAAAGCCCCAAGTGGATTGAATGTGTGCACAGTATGTAATTTTTCACTGTGCCGGACACTAATCCTTCGCCATCATGCTAAGATAATAGGCCCAATCAACAGCTTTTGTCAGGTGATCATCTTGCAGTAGGACACCACTCAACGTGCAGTGACATGTGCAGCTTATTGCCGTGTCAGCGTCTCCTCTCTGTCATCAGAGTTGGCTATATTATTAGAATGCATTTGTTTGATGGACAGTTGTATCTTTCCATTGCAATACAGACAACATAGGAAGAATGAAGTCCAATCAGAACGCATGCCACTTGATTCCTTGCATGTGCCTGGTGCTTGTTGGATAAACATGACTAGCACTGACGTATGCTGGGGGTTACTCGGTAACACTCATCCTATTTCCCGTAATGGTAGCAAGAAGAGGTTTGGAAATCTCAGCAAGCAAATGGACCATGTATGCGTCCTGCATCTGTTTTGTGCATGCTTGGATGGAAGGCTAGCACTAGCACATGCTGGGGGTTTACATGGTCACTGATCAAGGCGACCTTTCTGAGTATTCCACATGAAGAAAATCGAAGCCATGTCTGTTTGACTTTCCCTTGCGTCTGTTCTGTGCTGGTACAACATGAGAACTAGCACTAGCATATGCTGGGGGAAGTTGGAAGGCAATTCAACTCTCTCAAGTTCCAGCATGCTTCAATACATTTGGTTGAAACCGAGGTTAAATCGCTGGTATTTGAGAAGTGCTTGCAAAAGTTGCAGCTAGCACTATCAAATGCTAGGGGTTTTCCAAGGTATTTTCTTTAAGGTTGTTCTGTATATTATATCATTTCAGATATTGATGGAGGTGGCCATTCCCCCTGGTATCTGCGTAGTGTTGGCCGGATGCAGCAGCTAGCACTAGCAAATGCTAGGAGGAAAGATCAGCCGGAACCAGCTTCTTTTCTTTGCAGATGACGTTTATTGCAAAACATACCAAGAGGACTAAGTGATTCCACCCTAAAAGGAAATAGTATGGTTTTGCAGTTTGCTATGACGAAAAGCCCCAAGTGGATTGAATGTGTGCACAGTATGTAATTTTTCACTGTGCCGGACACTAATCCTTCGCCATCATGCTAAGATAATAGGCCCAATCAACAGCTTTTGTCAGGCGATCATCTTGCAGTAGGACACCACTCAACGTGCAGTGACATGTGCAGCTTATTGCCGTGTCAGCGTCTCCTCTCTGTCATCAGAGTTGGCTATATTATTAGAATGCATTTGTTTGATGGAATATCTTTCCATTGCAATACAGACAACATAGGAAGAATGAAGTCCAATCAGAACGCATGCCACTTGATTCCTTGCATGTGCCTGGTGCTTGTTGGATAAACATGACTAGCACTAGCGTATGCTGGGGGTTACTCGGTTACACTCATCCTATTTCCCGTAATGGTAGCAAGAGTTTTGGAAATCTCAGCAAGCAAATGGACCCTGTATGCGTCCTGCATCTGTTTTGTGCATGCTTGGATGGAAGGCTAGCACTAGCACATGCTGGGGGTTTACATGGTCACTGATCAAGGCGACCTTTCAGAGTATTCCACATGAAGAAAATCCAATCCATGTCTGTTTGACTTTCCCTTGCATCTGTTCTGTGCTGGTACAAAATAAGAACTAGCACTAGCATATGCTGGGGGAAGTTGGAAGGCAATTGAACTCTCTCAAGTTCCAGCATGCTTCAATACATTTGGTTGAAACCGAGGTTAAATCGCTGGTATTTGACACGTGCTTGCAAAAGTTGCAGCTAGCACTATCAAATGCTAGGGGTTTTCCAAGGTATTTTCTTTAAGGTTGTTCTGTATATTATATCATTTCAAATATTGATGGAGGTGGCCATTCCCCCTGGTATCTGCGTAGTGTTGGCCGGATGCAGCAGCTAGCACTAGCAAATGCTAGGAGGAAAGATCAGCCGGAACCAGCTTCTTTTCTTTGCAGATGACGTTTATTGCAAAACATACCAAGAGGACTAAGTGATTCCACCCTAAAAGGAAATAGTATGGTTTTGCAGTTTGCTATGACGAAAAGCCCCAAGTGGATTGAATGTGTGCACAGTATGTAATTTTTCACTGTGCCGGACACTAATCCTTCGCCATCATGCTAAGATAATAGGCCCAATCAACAGCTTTTGTCAGGTGATCATCTTGCAGTAGGACACCACTCAACGTGCAGTGACATGTGCAGCTTATTGCCGTGTCAGCGTCTCCTCTCTGTCATCAGAGTTGGCTATATTATTAGAATGCATTTGTTTGATGGACAGTTGTATCTTTCCATTGCAATACAGACAACATAGGAAGAATGAAGTCCAATCAGAACGCATGCCACTTGATTCCTTGCATGTGCCTGGTGCTTGTTGGATAAACATGACTAGCACTGACGTATGCTGGGGGTTACTCGGTAACACTCATCCTATTTCCCGTAATGGTAGCAAGAAGAGGTTTGGAAATCTCAGCAAGCAAATGGACCATGTATGCGTCCTGCATCTGTTTTGTGCATGCTTGGATGGAAGGCTAGCACTAGCACATGCTGGGGGTTTACATGGTCACTGATCAAGGCGACCTTTCTGGGTATTCCACACGAAGAAAATCCAAGCCATGTCTGTTTGACTTTCCCTTGCGTCTGTTCTGTGCTGGTACAACATGAGAACTAGCACTAGCATATGCTGGGGGAAGTTGGAAGGCAATTCAACTCTCTCAAGTTCCAGCATGCTTCAATACATTTGGTTGAAACCGAGGTTAAATCGCTGGTATTTGAGAAGTGCTTGCAAAAGTTGCAGCTAGCACTATCAAATGCTAGGGGTTTTCCAAGGTATTTTCTTTAAGGTTGTTCTGTATATTATATCATTTCAGATATTGATGGAGGTGGCCATTCCCCCTGGTATCTGCGTAGTGTTGGCCGGATGCAGCAGCTAGCACTAGCAAATGCTAGGAGGAAAGATCAGCCGGAACCAGATTCTTTTCTTTGCAGATGACGTTTATTGCAAAACATACCAAGAGGACTAAGTGATTCCACCCTAAAAGGAAATAGTATTTTTTGCAGTTTGCTATGACGAAAAGCCCCAAGTGGATTGAATGTGTGCACAGTATGTAATTTTTCACTGTGCCGGACACTAATCCTTCGCCATCATGCTAAGATAATAGGCCCAATCAACAGCTTTTGTCAGGCGATCATCTTGCAGTAGGACACCACTCAACGTGCAGTGACATGTGCAGCTTATTGCCGTGTCAGCGTCTCCTCTCTGTCATGAGAGTTGGCTATATTATTAGAATGCATTTGTTTGATGGAATATCTTTCCATTGCAATACAGACAACATAGGAAGAATGAAGTCCAATCAGAACGCATGCCACTTGATTCCTTGCATGTGCCTGGTGCTTGTTGGATAAACATGACTAGCACTAGCGTATGCTGGGGGTTACTCGGTTACACTCATCCTATTTCCCGTAATGGTAGCAAGAGTTTTGGAAATCTCAGCAAGCAAATGGACCCTGTATGCGTCCTGCATCTGTTTTGTGCATGCTTGGATGGAAGGCTAGCACTAGCACATGCTGGGGGTTTACATGGTCACTGATCAAGGCGACCTTTCAGAGTATTCCACATGAAGAAAATCCAATCCATGTCTGTTTGACTTTCCCTTGCATCTGTTCTGTGCTGGTACAAAATAAGAACTAGCACTAGCATATGCTGGGGGAAGTTGGAAGGCAATTGAACTCTCTCAAGTTCCAGCATGCTTCAATACATTTGGTTGAAACCGAGGTTAAATCGCTGGTATTTGACACGTGCTTGCAAAAGTTGCAGCTAGCACTATCAAATGCTAGGGGTTTTCCAAGGTATTTTCTTTAAGGTTGTTCTGTATATTATATCATTTCAAATATTGATGGAGGTGGCCATTCCCCCTGGTATCTGCGTAGTGTTGGCCGGATGCAGCAGCTAGCACTAGCAAATGCTAGGAGGAAAGATCAGCCGGAACCAGCTTCTTTTCTTTGCAGATGACGTTTATTGCAAAACATACCAAGAGGACTAAGTGATTCCACCCTAAAAGGAAATAGTATGGTTTTGCAGTTTGCTATGACGAAAAGCCCCAAGTGGATTGAATGTGTGCACAGTATGTAATTTTTCACTGTGCCGGACACTAATCCTTCGCCATCATGCTAAGATAATAGGCCCAATCAACAGCTTTTGTCAGGTGATCATCTTGCAGTAGGACACCACTCAACGTGCAGTGACATGTGCAGCTTATTGCCGTGTCAGCGTCTCCTCTCTGTCATCAGAGTTGGCTATATTATTAGAATGCATTTGTTTGATGGACAGTTGTATCTTTCCATTGCAATACAGACAACATAGGAAGAATGAAGTCCAATCAGAACGCATGCCACTTGATTCCTTGCATGTGCCTGGTGCTTGTTGGATAAACATGACTAGCACTAGCGTATGCTGGGGGTTACTCGGTAACACTCATCCTATTTCCCGTAATGGTAGCAAGAAGAGGTTTGGAAACCTCAGCAAGCAAATGGACCATGTATGCGTCCTGCATCTGTTTTGTGCATGCTTGGATGGAAGGCTAGCACTAGCACATGCTGGGGGTTTACATGGTCACTGATCAAGGCGACCTTTCTGAGTATTCCACACGAAGAAAATCCAAGCCATGTCTGTTTGACTTTCCCTTGCGTCTGTTCTGTGCTGGTACAAAATAAGAACTAGCACTAGCATATGTTGGGGCAAGTTGGAAGGCAATTGAACTCTCTCAAGTTCCAGCATGCTTCAATACATTTGGTTGAAACCGAGGTTAAATCGCTGGTATTTGAGAAGTGCTTGCAAAAGTTGCAGCTAGCACTATCAAATGCTAGGGGTTTTCCAAGGTATTTTCTTTAAGGTTGTTCTGTATATTATATCATTTCAGATATTGATGGAGGTGGCCATTCCCCCTTGTATCTGCGTAGTGTTGGCCGGATGCAGCAGCTAGCACTAGCAAATGCTAGGAGGAAAGATCAGCCGGAACCAGCTTCTTTTCTTTGCAGATGACGTTTATTGCAAAACATACCAAGAGGACTAAGTGATTCCACCCTAAAAGGAAATAGTATGGTTTTGCAGTTTGCTATGACGAAAAGCCCCAAGTGGATTGAATGTGTGCACAGTATGTAATTTTTCACTGTGCCGGACACTAATCCTTCGCCATCATGCTAAGATAATAGGCCCAATCAACAGCTTTTGTCAGGCGATCATCTTGCAGTAGGACACCACTCAACGTGCAGTGACATGTGCAGCTTATTGCCGTGTCAGCGTCTCCTCTCTGTCATGAGAGTTGGCTATATTATTAGAATGCATTTGTTTGATGGAATATCTTTCCATTGCAATACAGACAACATAGGAAGAATGAAGTCCAATCAGAACGCATGCCACTTGATTCCTTGCATGTGCCTGGTGCTTGTTGGATAAACATGACTAGCACTAGCGTATGCTGGGGGTTACTCGGTAACACTCATCCTATTTCCCGTAATGGTAGCAAGAAGAGGTTTGGAAATCTCAGCAAGCAAATGGACCCTGTATGCGTCCTGCATCTGTTTTGTGCATGCTTGGATGAAAGGCTAGCACTAGCACATGCTGGGGGTTTACATGGTCACTGATCAAGGCGACCTTTCAGAGTATTCCACATGAAGAAAATCCAATCCATGTCTGTTGACTTTCCCTTGCGTCTGTTCTGTGCTGGTACAAAATAAGAACTAGCACTAGCATATGCTGGGGGAAGTTGGAAGGCAATTCAACTCTCTCAAGTTCCAGCATGCTTCAATACATTTGGTTAAAACCGAGGTTAAATCGCTGGTATTTGACACGTGCTTGCAAAAGTTGGAGCTAGCACTATCAAATGCTAGGGGTTTTCCAAGGTATTTTCTTTAAGGTTGTTCTGTATATTATATCATTTCAGATATTGATGGAGGTGGCCATTCCCCCTGGTATCTGCGTAGTGTTGGCCGGATGCAGCAGCTAGCACTAGCAAATGCTAGGAGGAAAGATCAGCCGGAACCAGCTTCTTTTCTTTGCAGATGACGTTTATTGCAAAACATTCCAAGAGGACACAGTGATTCCACTCTAAAAGGAAATAGTATGGTTTTGCAGTTTGCTATGACGAAAAGCCCCAAGTGGATTGAATGTGTGCACAGTATGTAATTTTTCACTGTGCCGGACACTAATCCTTCGCCATCATGCTAAGATAATAGGCCCAATCAACAGCTTTTGTCAGGCGATCATCTTGCAGTAGGACACCACTCAACGTGCAGTGACATGTGCAGCTTATTGCCGTGTCAGCGTCTCCTCTCTGTCATGAGAGTTGGCTATATTATTAGAATGCATTTGTTTGATAGACAGTTGTATCTTTCCATTGCAATACAGACAACATAGACAGAATGAAGTCCAATCAGAACGCATGCCACTTGATTCCTTGCATGTGCCTGGTGCTTGTTGGATAAACATGACTAGCACTAGCGTATGCTGGGGGTTACTCGGTAACACTCATCCTATTTCCCGTAATGGTAGCAAGAAGAGGTTTGGAAATCTCAGCAAGCAAATGGACCATGTATGCGTCCTGCATCTGTTTTGTGCATGCTTGGATGGAAGGCTAGCACTAGCACATGCTGGGGGTTTACATGGTCACTGATCAAGGCGACCTTTCTGAGTATTCCACATGAAGAAAATCCAATCCATGTCTGTTTGACTTTCCCTTGCGTCTGTTCTGTGCTGGTACAAAATAAGAACTAGCACTAGCATATGCTGGGGGAAGTTGGAAGGCAATTCAACTCTCTCAAGTTCCAGCATGCTTCAATACATTTGGTTGAAACCGAGGTTAAATCACTGGTATTTGAGAAGTGCTTGCAAAAGTTGCAGCTAGCACTATCAAAAGCTAGGGGTTTTCCAAGGTATTTTCTCTAAGGTTGTTCTGTATATTATATCATTTCAGATATTGATGGAGGTGGCCATTCCCCCTGGTATCTGCGTAGTGTTGGCCGGATGCAGCGGCTAGCACTAGCAAATGCTAGGAGGAAAGGTCAGCCGGAACCAGCTTCTTTTCTTTGCAGATGACGTTTATTGCAAAACATACCAAGAGGACTAAGTGATTCCACCCTAAAAGGAAATAGTATGGTTTTGCAGTTTGCTATGACGAAAAGCCCCAAGTGGATTGAATGTGTGCACAGTATGTAATTTTTCACTGTGCCGGACACTAATCCTTTGCCATCATGCTAAGATAATAGGCCCAATCAACAGCTTTTGTCAGGCGATCATCTTGCAGTAGGACACCACTCAACGTGCAGTGACATGTGCAGCTTATTGCCGTGTCAGCGTCTCCTCTCTGTCATGAGAGTTGGCTATATTATTAGAATGCATTTGTTTGATAGACAGTTGTATCTTTCCATTGCAATACAGACAACATAGACAGAATGAAGTCCAATCAGAACGCATGCCACTTGATTCCTTGCATGTGCCTGGTGCTTGTTGGATAAACATGACTAGCACTAGCGTATGCTGGGGGTTACTCGGTAACACTCATCCTATTTCCCGTAATGGTAGCAAGAAGAGGTTTGGAAATCTCAGCAAGCAAATGGACCATGTATGCGTCCTGCATCTGTTTTGTGCATGCTTGGATGGAAGGCTAGCACTAGCACATGCTGGGGGTTTACATGGTCACTGATCAAGGCGACCTTTCTGAGTATTCCACATGAAGAAAATCCAATCCATGTCTGTTTGACTTTCCCTTGCGTCTGTTCTGTGCTGGTACAAAATAAGAACTAGCACTAGCATATGCTGGGGGAAGTTGGAAGGCAATTCAACTCTCTCAAGTTCCAGCATGCTTCAATACATTTGGTTGAAACCGAGGTTAAATCACTGGTATTTGAGAAGTGCTTGCAAAAGTTGCAGCTAGCACTATCAAAAGCTAGGGGTTTTCCAAGGTATTTTCTTTAAGGTTGTTCTGTATATTATATCATTTCAGATATTGATGGAGGTGGCCATTCCCCCTGGTATCTGCGTAGTGTTGGCCGGATGCAGCAGCTAGCACTAGCAAATGCTAGGAGGAAAGGTCAGCCGGAACCAGCTTCTTTTCTTTGCAGATGACGTTTATTGCAAAACATACCAAGAGGACTAAGTGATTCCACCCTAAAAGGAAATAGTATGGTTTTGCAGTTTGCTATGACGAAAAGCCCCAAGTGGATTGAATGTGTGCACAGTATGTAATTTTTCACTGTGCCGGACACTAATCCTTTGCCATCATGCTAAGATAATAGGCCCAATCAACAGCTTTTGTCAGGTGATCATCTTGCAGTAGGACACCACTCAACGTGCAGTGACATGTGCAGCTTATTGCCGTGTCAGCGTCTCCTCTCTGTCATGAGAGTTGGCTATATTATTAGAATGCATTTGTTTGATGGACAGTTGTATCTTTCCATTGCAATATAGACAACATAGGAAGAATGAAGTCCAATCAGAACGCATGCCACTTGATTCCTTGCATGTGCCTGGTGCTTGTTGGATAAACATGACTAGCACTAGCGTATGCTGGGGGTTACTCGGTAACACTCATCCTATTTCCCGTAATGGTAGCAAGAAGAGGTTTGGAAATCTCAGCAAGGAAATGGACCATGTATGCGTCCTGCATCTGTTTTGTGCATGCTTGGATGGAAGGCTAGCACTAGCACATGCTGGGGGTTTACATGGTCACTGATCAAGGCGACCTTTCTGAGTATTCCACATGAAGAAAATCCAATCCATGTCTGTTTGACTTTCCCTTGCGTCTGTTCTGTGCTGGTACAAAATAAGAACTAGCACTAGCATATGCTGGGGGAAGTTGGAAGGCAATTGAACTCTCTCAAGTTCCAGCATGCTTCAATACATTTGGTTGAAACTGAGGTTAAATCGCTGGTATTTGACACGTGCTTGCAAAAGTTGCAGCTAGCACTATTAAATGCTAGGGGTTTTCCAAGGTATTTTCTTTAAGGTTGTTCTGTATATTATATCATTTCAGATATTGATGGAGGTGGCCATTCCCCCTGGTATCTGCGTAGTGTTGGCCGGATGCAGCAGCTAGCACTAGCAAATGCTAGGAGGAAAGATCAGCCGGAACCAGCTTCTTTTCTTTGCAGATGACGTTTATTGCAAAACATACCAAGAGGACTAAGTGATTCCACCCTAAAAGGAAATAGTATGGTTTTGCAGTTTGCTATGACGAAAAGTCCCAAGTGGATTGAATGTGTGCACAGTATGTAATTTTTCACTGTGCCGGACACTAATCCTTCGCCATCATGCTAAGATAATAGGCCCAATCAACAGCTTTTGTCAGGTGATCATCTTGCAGTAGGACACCACTCAACGTGCAGTGACATGTGCAGCTTATTGCCGTGTCAGCGTCTCCTCTCTGTCATGAGAGTTGGCTATATTATTAGAATGCATTTGTTTGATGGACAGTTGTATCTTTCCATTGCAATACAGACAACATAGGAAGAATGAAGTCCAATCAGAACGCATGCCACTTGATTCCTTGCATGTGCCTGGTGCTTGTTGGATAAACATGACTAGCACTAGCGTATGCTTGGGGTTACTCGGTAACACTCATCCTATTTCCCGTAATGGTAGCAAGAAGAGGTTTGGAAATCTCAGCAAGCAAATGGACCATGTATGCGTCCTGCATCTGTTTTGTGCATGCTTGGATGGAAGGCTAGCACTAGCACATGCTGGGGGTTTACATGGTCACTGATCAAGGCGACCTTTCTGAGTATTCCACACGAAGAAAATCCAATCCATGTCTGTTTGACTTTCCCTTGCGTCTGTTCTGTGCTGGTACAACATGAGAACTAGCACTAGCATATGCTGGGGGAAGTTGGAAGGCAATTCAACTCTCTCAAGTTCCAGCATGCTTCAATACATCTGGTTGAAACCGAGGTTAAATCGCTGGTATTTGACACGTGCTTGCAAAAGTTGCAGCTAGCACTATCAAATGCTAGGGGTTTTCCAAGGTATTTTCTTTAAGGTTGTTCTGTATATTATATCATTTCAGATATTGATGGAGGTGGCCATTCCCCCTGGTATCTGCGAAGTGTTGGCCGGATGCAGCAGCTAGCACTAGCAAATGCTAGGAGGAAAGATCAGCCGGAACCAGCTTCTTTTCTTTGCAGATGACGTTTATTGCAAAACATACCAAGAGGACTAAGTGATTCCACTCTAAAAGGAAATAGTATGGTTTTGCAGTTTGCTATGACGAAAAGCCCCAAGTGGATTGAATGTGTGCACAGTATGTAATTTTTCACTATGCCGGACACTAATCCTTTGCCATCATGCTAAGATAATAGGCCCAATCAACAGCTTTTGTCAGGAGATCATCTTGCAGTAGGACACCACTCAACGTGCAGTGACATGTGCAGCTTATTGCCGTGTCAGCGTCTCCTCTCTGTCATGAGAGTTGGCTATATTATTAGAATGCATTTGTTTGATGGACAGTTGTATCTTTCCATTGCAATATAGACAACATAGGAAGAATGAAGTCCAATCAGAACGCATGCCACTTGATTCCTTGCATGTGCCTGGTGCTTGTTGGATAAACATGACTAGCACTAGCGTATGCTGGGGGTTACTCGGTAACACTCATCCTATTTCCCGTAATGGTAGCAAGAAGAGGTTTGGAAATCTCAGCAAGGAAATGGACCATGTATGCGTCCTGCATCTGTTTTGTGCATGCTTGGATGGAAGGCTAGCACTAGCACATGCTGGGGGTTTACATGGTCACTGATCAAGGCGACCTTTCTGAGTATTCCACACGAAGAAAATCCAAGCCATGTCTGTTTGACTTTCCCTTGCGTCTGTTCTGTGCTGGTACAAAATAAGAACTAGCACTAGCATATGCTGGGGGAAGTTGGAAGGCAATTCAACTCTCTCAAGTTCCAGCATGCTTCAATACATTTGGTTGAAACCGAGGTTAAATCGCTGGTATTTGACAAGTGCTTGCAAAAGTTGCAGCTAGCACTATCAAATGCTAGGGGTTTTCCAAGGTATTTTCTTTAAGGTTGTTCTGTATATTATATCATTTCAGATATTGATGGAGGTGGCCATTCCCCCTGGTATCTGCGTAGTGTTGGCCGGATGCAGCAGCTAGCACTAGCAAATGCTAGGAGGAAAGATCAGCCGGAACCAGCTTCTTTTCTTTGCAGATGACGTTTATTGCAAAACATACCAAGAGGACTAAGTGATTCCACCCTAAAAGGAAATAGTATGGTTTTGCAGTTTGCTATGACGAAAAGCCCCAAGTGGATTGAATGTGTGCACAGTATGTAATTTTTCACTGTGCCGGACACTAATCCTTCGCCATCATGCTAAGATAATAGGCCCAATCAACAGCTTTTGTCAGGTGATCATCTTGCAGTAGGACACCACTCAACGTGCAGTGACATGTGCAGCTTATTGCCGTGTCAGCGTCTCCTCTCTGTCATGAGAGTTGGCTATATTATTAGAATGCATTTGTTTGATAGACAGTTGTATCTTTCCATTGCAATATAGACAACATAGGAAGAATGAAGTCCAATCAGAACGCATGCCACTTGATTCCTTGCATGTGCCTGGTGCTTGTTGGATAAACATGACTAGCACTAGCGTATGCTGGGGGTTACTCGGTAACACTCATCCTATTTCCCGTAATGGTAGCAAGAGGTTTGGAAATCTCAGCAAGCAAATGGACCATGTATGCGTCCTGCATCTGTTTTGTGCATGCTTGGATGGAAGGCTAGCACTAGCACATGCTGGGGGTTTACATGGTCACTGATCAAGGCGACCTTTCTGAGTATTCCACACGAAGAAAATCCAATCCATGTCTGTTTGACTTTCCCTTGCGTCTGTTCTGTGCTGGTACAAAATAAGAACTAGCACTAGCATATGCTGGGGGAAGTTGGAAGGCAATTCAACTCTCTCAAGTTCCAGCATGCTTCAATACATTTGGTTGAAACCGAGGTTAAATCGCTGGTATTTGACAAGTGCTTGCAAAAGTTGCAGCTAGCACTATCAAATGCTAGGGGTTTTCCAAGGTATTTTCTTTAAGGTTGTTCTGTATATTATATCATTTCAGATATTGATGGAGGTGGCCATTCCCCCTGGTATCTGCGTAGTGTTGGCCGGATGCAGCAGCTAGCACTAGCAAATGCTAGGAGGAAAGATCAGCCGGAACCAGCATCTTTTCTTTGCAGATGACGTTTATTGCAAAACATACCAAGAGGACTAAGTGATTCCACCCTAAAAGGAAATAGTATGGTTTTGCAGTTTGCTATGACGAAAAGCCCCAAGTGGATTGAATGTGTGCACAGTATGTAATTTTTCACTGTGCCGGACACTAATCCTTCGCCATCATGCTAAGATAATAGGCCCAATCAACAGCTTTTGTCAGGCGATCATCTTGCAGTAGGACACCACTCAACGTGCAGTGACATGTGCAGCTTATTGCCGTGTCAGCGTCTCCTCTCTGTCATGAGAGTTGGCTATATTATTAGAATGCATTTGTTTGATGGACAGTTGTATCTTTCCATTGCAATACAGACAACATAGGAAGAATGAAGTCCAATCAGAACGCATGCCACTTGATTCCTTGCATGTGCCTGGTGCTTGTTGGATAAACATGACTAGCACTAGCGTATGCTGGGGGTTACTCGGTAACACTCATCCTATTTCCCGTAATGGTAGCAAGAAGAGGTTTGGAAATCTCAGCAAGGAAATGGACCATGTATGCGTCCTGCATCTGTTTTGTGCATGCTTGGATGGAAGGCTAGCACTAGCACATGCTGGGGGTTTACATGGTCACTGATCAAGGCGACCTTTCTGAGTATTCCACACGAAGAAAATCCAAGCCATGTCTGTTTGACTTTCCCTTGCGTCTGTTCTGTGCTGGTACAAAATAAGAACTAGCACTAGCATATGTTGGGGCAAGTTGGAAGGCAATTGAACTCTCTCAAGTTCCAGCATGCTTCAATACATTTGGTTGAAACCGAGGTTAAATCGCTGGTATTTGAGAAGTGCTTGCAAAAGTTGCAGCTAGCACTATCAAATGCTAGGGGTTTTCCAAGGTATTTTCTTTAAGGTTGTTCTGTATATTATATCATTTCAGATATTGATGGAGGTGGCCATTCCCCCTGGTATCTGCGTAGTGTTGGCCGGATGCAGCAGCTAGCACTAGCAAATGCTAGGAGGAAAGATCAGCCGGAACCAGCTTCTTTTCTTTGCAGATGACGTTTATTGCAAAACATACCAAGAGGACTAAGTGATTCCACCCTAAAAGGAAATAGTATGGTTTTGCAGTTTGCTATGACGAAAAGCCCCAAGTGGATTGAATGTGTGCACAGTATGTAATTTTTCACTGTGCCGGACACTAATCCTTCGCCATCATGCTAAGATAATAGGCCCAATCAACAGCTTTTGTCAGGCGATCATCTTGCAGTAGGACACCACTCAACGTGCAGTGACATGTGCAGCTTATTGCCGTGTCAGCGTCTCCTCTCTGTCATGAGAGTTGGCTATATTATTAGAATGCATTTGTTTGATGGAATATCTTTCCATTGCAATACAGACAACATAGGAAGAATGAAGTCCAATCAGAACGCATGCCACTTGATTCCTTGCATGTGCCTGGTGCTTGTTGGATAAACATGACTAGCACTAGCGTATGCTGGGGGTTACTCGGTAACACTCATCCTATTTCCCGTAATGGTAGCAAGAAGAGGTTTGGAAATCTCAGCAAGCAAATGGACCCTGTATGCGTCCTGCATCTGTTTTGTGCATGCTTGGATGAAAGGCTAGCACTAGCACATGCTGGGGGTTTACATGGTCACTGATCAAGGCGACCTTTCTGAGTATTCCACATGAAGAAAATCCAATCCATGTCTGTTGACTTTCCCTTGCGTCTGTTCTGTGCTGGTACAAAATAAGAACTAGCACTAGCATATGCTGGGGGAAGTTGGAAGGCAATTCAACTCTCTCAAGTTCCAGCATGCTTCAATACATTTGGTTAAAACCGAGGTTAAATCGCTGGTATTTGACACGTGCTTGCAAAAGTTGGAGCTAGCACTATCAAATGCTAGGGGTTTTCCAAGGTATTTTCTTTAAGGTTGTTCTGTATATTATATCATTTCAGATATTGATGGAGGTGGCCATTCCCCCTGGTATCTGCGTAGTGTTGGCCGGATGCAGCAGCTAGCACTAGCAAATGCTAGGAGGAAAGATCAGCCGGAACCAGCTTCTTTTCTTTGCAGATGACGTTTATTGCAAAACATTCCAAGAGGACACAGTGATTCCACTCTAAAAGGAAATAGTATGGTTTTGCAGTTTGCTATGACGAAAAGCCCCAAGTGGATTGAATGTGTGCACAGTATGTAATTTTTCACTGTGCCGGACACTAATCCTTCGCCATCATGCTAAGATAATAGGCCCAATCAACAGCTTTTGTCAGGCGATCATCTTGCAGTAGGACACCACTCAACGTGCAGTGACATGTGCAGCTTATTGCCGTGTCAGCGTCTCCTCTCTGTCATGAGAGTTGGCTATATTATTAGAATGCATTTGTTTGATAGACAGTTGTATCTTTCCATTGCAATACAGACAACATAGACAGAATGAAGTCCAATCAGAACGCATGCCACTTGATTCCTTGCATGTGCCTGGTGCTTGTTGGATAAACATGACTAGCACTAGCGTATGCTGGGGGTTACTCGGTAACACTCATCCTATTTCCCGTAATGGTAGCAAGAAGAGGTTTGGAAATCTCAGCAAGCAAATGGACCATGTATGCGTCCTGCATCTGTTTTGTGCATGCTTGGATGGAAGGCTAGCACTAGCACATGCTGGGGGTTTACATGGTCACTGATCAAGGCGACCTTTCTGAGTATTCCACATGAAGAAAATCCAATCCATGTCTGTTTGACTTTCCCTTGCGTCTGTTCTGTGCTGGTACAAAATAAGAACTAGCACTAGCATATGCTGGGGGAAGTTTGAAGGCAATTCAACTCTCTCAAGTTCCAGCATGCTTCAATACATTTGGTTGAAACCGAGGTTAAATCACTGGTATTTGAGAAGTGCTTGCAAAAGTTGCAGCTAGCACTATCAAAAGCTAGGGGTTTTCCAAGGTATTTTCTCTAAGGTTGTTCTGTATATTATATCATTTCAGATATTGATGGAGGTGGCCATTCCCCCTGGTATCTGCGTTGTGTTGGCCGGATGCAGCGGCTAGCACTAGCAAATGCTAGGAGGAAAGGTCAGCCGGAACCAGCTTCTTTTCTTTGCAGATGACGTTTATTGCAAAACATACCAAGAGGACTAAGTGATTCCACCCTAAAAGGAAATAGTATGGTTTTGCAGTTTGCTATGACGAAAAGCCCCAAGTGGATTGAATGTGTGCACAGTATGTAATTTTTCACTGTGCCGGACACTAATCCTTTGCCATCATGCTAAGATAATAGGCCCAATCAACAGCTTTTGTCAGGCGATCATCTTGCAGTAGGACACCACTCAACGTGCAGTGACATGTGCAGCTTATTGCCGTTTCAGCGTCTCCTCTCTGTCATGAGAGTTGGCTATATTATTAGAATGCATTTGTTTGATAGACAGTTGTATCTTTCCATTGCAATACAGACAACATAGACAGAATGAAGTCCAATCAGAACGCATGCCACTTGATTCCTTGCATGTGCCTGGTGCTTGTTGGATAAACATGACTAGCACTAGCGTATGCTGGGGGTTACTCGGTAACACTCATCCTATTTCCCGTAATGGTAGCAAGAAGAGGTTTGGAAATCTCAGCAAGCAAATGGACCATGTATGCGTCCTGCATCTGTTTTGTGCATGCTTGGATGGAAGGCTAGCACTAGCACATGCTGGGGGTTTACATGGTCACTGATCAAGGCGACCTTTCTGAGTATTCCACATGAAGAAAATCCAATCCATGTCTGTTTGACTTTCCCTTGCGTCTGTTCTGTGCTGGTACAAAATAAGAACTAGCACTAGCATATGCTGGGGGAAGTTGGAAGGCAATTCAACTCTCTCAAGTTCCAGCATGCTTCAATACATTTGGTTGAAACCGAGGTTAAATCACTGGTATTTGAGAAGTGCTTGCAAAAGTTGCAGCTAGCACTATCAAAAGCTAGGGGTTTTCCAAGGTATTTTCTTTAAGGTTGTTCTGTATATTATATCATTTCAGATATTGATGGAGGTGGCCATTCCCCCTGGTATCTGCGTAGTGTTGGCCGGATGCAGCAGCTAGCACTAGCAAATGCTAGGAGGAAAGGTCAGCCGGAACCAGCTTCTTTTCTTTGCAGATGACGTTTATTGCAAAACATACCAAGAGGACTAAGTGATTCCACCCTAAAAGGAAATAGTATGGTTTTGCAGTTTGCTATGACGAAAAGCCCCAAGTGGATTGAATGTGTGCACAGTATGTAATTTTTCACTGTGCCGGACACTAATCCTTTGCCATCATGCTAAGATAATAGGCCCAATCAACAGCTTTTGTCAGGTGATCATCTTGCAGTAGGACACCACTCAACGTGCAGTGACATGTGCAGCTTATTGCCGTTTCAGCGTCTCCTCTCTGTCATGAGAGTTGGCTATATTATTAGAATGCATTTGTTTGATAGACAGTTGTATCTTTCCATTGCAATACAGACAACATAGACAGAATGAAGTCCAATCAGAACGCATGCCACTTGATTCCTTGCATGTGCCTGGTGCTTGTTGGATAAACATGACTAGCACTAGCGTATGCTGGGGGTTACTCGGTAACACTCATCCTATTTCCCGTAATGGTAGCAAGAAGAGGTTTGGAAATCTCAGCAAGCAAATGGACCATGTATGCGTCCTGCATCTGTTTTGTGCATGCTTGGATGGAAGGCTAGCACTAGCACATGCTGGGGGTTTACATGGTCACTGATCAAGGCGACCTTTCTGAGTATTCCACATGAAGAAAATCCAATCCATGTCTGTTTGACTTTCCCTTGCGTCTGTTCTGTGCTGGTACAAAATAAGAACTAGCACTAGCATATGCTGGGGGAAGTTGGAAGGCAATTCAACTCTCTCAAGTTCCAGCATGCTTCAATACATTTGGTTGAAACCGAGGTTAAATCACTGGTATTTGAGAAGTGCTTGCAAAAGTTGCAGCTAGCACTATCAAAAGCTAGGGGTTTTCCAAGGTATTTTCTTTAAGGTTGTTCTGTATATTATATCATTTCAGATATTGATGGAGGTGGCCATTCCCCCTGGTATCTGCGTAGTGTTGGCCGGATGCAGCAGCTAGCACTAGCAAATGCTAGGAGGAAAGATCAGCCGGAACCAGCTTCTTTTCTTTGCAGATGACGTTTATTGCAAAACATACCAAGAGGACTAAGTGATTCCACCCTAAAAGGAAATAGTATGGTTTTGCAGTTTGCTATGACGAAAAGTCCCAAGTGGATTGAATGTGTGCACAGTATGTAATTTTTCACTGTGCCGGACACTAATCCTTCGCCATCATGCTAAGATAATAGGCCCAATCAACAGCTTTTGTCAGGTGATCATCTTGCAGTAGGACACCACTCAACGTGCAGTGACATGTGCAGCTTATTGCCGTGTCAGCGTCTCCTCTCTGTCATGAGAGTTGGCTATATTATTAGAATGCATTTGTTTGATGGACAGTTGTATCTTTCCATTGCAATACAGACAACATAGGAAGAATGAAGTCCAATCAGAACGCATGCCACTTGATTCCTTGCATGTGCCTGGTGCTTGTTGGATAAACATGACTAGCACTAGCGTATGCTGGGGGTTACTCGGTAACACTCATCCTATTTCCCGTAATGGTAGCAAGAAGAGGTTTGGAAATCTCAGCAAGCAAATGGACCATGTATGCGTCCTGCATCTGTTTTGTGCATGCTTGGATGGAAGGCTAGCACTAGCACATGCTGGGGGTTTACATGGTCACTGATCAAGGCGACCTTTCTGAGTATTCCACATGAAGAAAATCCAAGCCATGTCTGTTTGACTTTCCCTTGCGTCTGTTCTGTGCTGGTACAAAATAAGAACTAGCACTAGCATATGCTGGGGGAAGTTGGAAGGCAATTCAACTCTCTCAAGTTCCAGCATGCTTCAATACATTTGGTTGAAACCGAGGTTAAATCGCTGGTATTTGACAAGTGCTTGCAAAAGTTGCAGCTAGCACTATCAAATGCTAGGGGTTTTCCAAGGTATTTTCTTTAAGGTTGTTCTGTATATTATATCATTTCAGATATTGATGGAGGTGGCCATTCCCCCTGGTATCTGCGTAGTGTTGGCCGGATGCAGTAGCTAGCACTAGCAAATGCTAGGAGGAAAGATCAGCCGGAACCAGCTTCTTTTCTTTGCAGATGACGTTTATTGCAAAACATACCAAGAGGACTAAGTGATTCCACCCTAAAAGGAAATAGTATGGTTTTGCAGTTTGCTATGACGAAAAGCCCCAAGTGGATTGAATGTGTGCACAGTATGTAATTTTTCACTGTGCCGGACACTAATCCTTCGCCATCATGCTAAGATAATAGGCCCAATCAACAGCTTTTGTCAGGTGATCATCTTGCAGTAGGACACCACTCAACGTGCAGTGACATGTGCAGCTTATTGCCGTGTCAGCGTCTCCTCTCTGTCATGAGAGTTGGCTATATTATTAGAATGCATTTGTTTGATAGACAGTTGTATCTTTCCATTGCAATATAGACAACATAGGAAGAATGAAGTCCAATCAGAACGCATGCCACTTGATTCCTTGCATGTGCCTGGTGCTTGTTGGATAAACATGACTAGCACTAGCGTATGCTGGGGGTTACTCGGTAACACTCATCCTATTTCCCGTAATGGTAGCAAGAGGTTTGGAAATCTCAGCAAGCAAATGGACCATGTATGCGTCCTGCATCTGTTTTGTGCATGCTTGGATGGAAGGCTAGCACTAGCACATGCTGGGGGTTTACATGGTCACTGATCAAGGCGACCTTTCTGAGTATTCCACACGAAGAAAATCCAATCCATGTCTGTTTGACTTTCCCTTGCGTCTGTTCTGTGCTGGTACAAAATAAGAACTAGCACTAGCATATGCTGGGGGAAGTTGGAAGGCAATTCAACTCTCTCAAGTTCCAGCATGCTTCAATACATTTGGTTGAAACCGAGGTTAAATCGCTGGTATTTGACAAGTGCTTGCAAAAGTTGCAGCTAGCACTATCAAATGCTAGGGGTTTTCCAAGGTATTTTCTTTAAGGTTGTTCTGTATATTATATCATTTCAGATATTGATGGAGGTGGCCATTCCCCCTGGTATCTGCGTAGTGTTGGCCGGATGCAGCAGCTAGCACTAGCAAATGCTAGGAGGAAAGATCAGCCGGAACCAGCATCTTTTCTTTGCAGATGACGTTTATTGCAAAACATACCAAGAGGACTAAGTGATTCCACCCTAAAAGGAAATAGTATGGTTTTGCAGTTTGCTATGACGAAAAGCCCCAAGTGGATTGAATGTGTGCACAGTATGTAATTTTTCACTGTGCCGGACACTAATCCTTCGCCATCATGCTAAGATAATAGGCCCAATCAACAGCTTTTGTCAGGTGATCATCTTGCAGTAGGACACCACTCAACGTGCAGTGACATGTGCAGCTTATTGCCGTGTCAGCGTCTCCTCTCTGTCATGAGAGTTGGCTATATTATTAGAATGCATTTGTTTGATGGACAGTTGTATCTTTCCATTGCAATACAGACAACATAGGAAGAATGAAGTCCAATCAGAACGCATGCCACTTGATTCCTTGCATGTGCCTGGTGCTTGTTGGATAAACATGACTAGCACTAGCGTATGCTGGGGGTTACTCGGTAACACTCATCCTATTTCCCGTAATGGTAGCAAGAAGAGGTTTGGAAATCTCAGCAAGCAAATGGACCATGTATGCGTCCTGCATCTGTTTTGTGCATGCTTGGATGGAAGGCTAGCACTAGCACATGCTGGGGGTTTACATGGTCACTGATCAAGGCGACCTTTCTGAGTATTCCACACGAAGAAAATCCAATCCATGTCTGTTTGACTTTCCCTTGCGTCTGTTCTGTGCTGGTACAACATGAGAACTAGCACTAGCATATGCTGGGGGAAGTTGGAAGGCAATTCAACTCTCTCAAGTTCCAGCATGCTTCAATACATCTGGTTGAAACCGAGGTTAAATCGCTGGTATTTGACACGTGCTTGCAAAAGTTGCAGCTAGCACTATTAAATGCTAGGGGTTTTCCAAGGTATTTTCTTTAAGGTTGTTCTGTATATTATATCATTTCAGATATTGATGGAGGTGGCCATTCCCCCTGGTATCTGCGTAGTGTTGGCCGGATGCAGCAGCTAGCACTAGCAAATGCTAGGAGGAAAGATCAGCCGGAACCAGCTTCTTTTCTTTGCAGATGACGTTTATTGCAAAACATACCAAGAGGACTAAGTGATTCCACCCTAAAAGGAAATAGTATGGTTTTGCAGTTTGCTATGACGAAAAGTCCCAAGTGGATTGAATGTGTGCACAGTATGTAATTTTTCACTGTGCCGGACACTAATCCTTCGCCATCATGCTAAGATAATAGGCCCAATCAACAGCTTTTGTCAGGCGATCATCTTGCAGTAGGACACCACTCAACGTGCAGTGACATGTGCAGCTTATTGCCGTGTCAGCGTCTCCTCTCTGTCATGAGAGTTGGCTATATTATTAGAAAGCATTTGTTTGATGGACAGTTGTGTCTTTCCATTGCAATACAGACAACATAGGAAGAATGAAGTCCAATCAGAACGCATGCCACTTGATTCCTTGCATGTGCCTGGTGCTTGTTGGATAAACATGACTAGCACTAGCGTATGCTGGGGGTTACTCGGTAACACTCATCCTATTTCCCGTAATGGTAGCAAGAAGAGGTTTGGAAATCTCAGCAAGCAAATGGACCATGTATGCGTCCTGCATCTGTTTTGTGCATGCTTGGATGGAAGGCTAGCACTAGCACATGCTGGGGGTTTACATGGTCACTGATCAAGGCGACCTTTCTGAGTATTCCACACGAAGAAAATCCAAGCCATGTCTGTTTGAGTTTCCCTTGCGTCTGTTCTGTGCTGGTACAAAATAAGAACTAGCACTAGCATATGCTGGGGGAAGTTGGAAGGCAATTCAACTCTCTCAAGTTCCAGCATGCTTCAATACATTTGGTTGAAACCGAGGTTAAATCGCTGGTATTTGACACGTGCTTGCAAAAGTTGCAGCTAGCACTATCAAATGCTAGGGGTTTTCCAAGGTATTTTCTTTAAGGTTGTTCTGTATATTATATCATTTCAGATATTGATGGAGGTGGCCATTCCCCCTGGTATTTGCGTAGTGTTGGCCGGATGCAGCAGCTAGCACTAGCAAATGCTAGGAGGAAAGATCAGCCGGAACCAGCTTCTTTTCTTTGCAGATGACGTTTATTGCAAAACATACCAAGAGGACTAAGTGATTCCACCCTAAAAGGAAATAGTATGGTTTTGCAGTTTGCTATGACGAAAAGCCCCAAGTGGATTGAATGTGTGCACAGTATGTAATTTTTCACTGTGCCGGACACTAATCCTTCGCCATCATGCTAAGATAATAGGCCCAATCAACAGCTTTTGTCAGGTGATCATCTTGCAGTAGGACACCACTCAACGTGCAGTGACATGTGCAGCTTATTGCCGTGTCAGCGTCTCCTCTCTGTCATGAGAGTTGGCTATATTATTAGAATGCATTTGTTTGATAGACAGTTGTATCTTTCCATTGCAATATAGACAACATAGGAAGAATGAAGTCCAATCAGAACGCATGCCACTTGATTCCTTGCATGTGCCTGGTGCTTGTTGGATAAACATGACTAGCACTAGCGTATGCTGGGGGTTACTCGGTAACACTCATCCTATTTCCCGTAATGGTAGCAAGAAGAGGTTTGGAAATCTCAGCAAGCAAATGGACCATGTATGCGTCCTGCATCTGTTTTGTGCATGCTTGGATGGAAGGCTAGCACTAGCACATGCTGGGGGTTTACATGGTCACTGATCAAGGCGACCTTTCTGAGTATTCCACACGAAGAAAATCCAATCCATGTCTGTTTGACTTTCCCTTGCGTCTGTTCTGTGCTGGTACAACATGAGAACTAGCACTAGCATATGCTGGGGGAAGTTGGAAGGCAATTCAACTCTCTCAAGTTCCAGCATGCTTCAATACATTTGGTTGAAACCGAGGTTAAATCGCTGGTATTTGACACGTGCTTGCAAAAGTTGCAGCTA
Source organism: Haliotis rufescens (assembly GCF_023055435.1). Lineage (NCBI taxonomy): Eukaryota > Metazoa > Mollusca > Gastropoda > Lepetellida > Haliotidae > Haliotis > Haliotis rufescens. The sequence goes on along the minus strand of NW_025963891.1, from coordinate 199,235 downwards.
GCACTATCAAATGCTAGGGGTTTTCCAAGGTATTTTCTTTAAGGTTGTTCTGTATATTATATCATTTCAGATATTGATGGAGGTGGCCATTCCCCCTGGTATCTGCGTAGTGTTGGCCGGATGCAGCAGCTAGCACTAGCAAATGCTAGGAGGAAAGATCAGCCGGAACCAGCATCTTTTCTTTGCAGATGACGTTTATTGCAAAACATACCAAGAGGACTAAGTGATTCCACCCTAAAAGGAAATAGTATGGTTTTGCAGTTTGCTATGACGAAAAGCCCCAAGTGGATTGAATGTGTGCACAGTATGTAATTTTTCACTGTGCCGGACACTAATCCTTCGCCATCATGCTAAGATAATAGGCCCAATCAACAGCTTTTGTCAGGTGATCATCTTGCAGTAGGACACCACTCAACGTGCAGTGACATGTGCAGCTTATTGCCGTGTCAGCGTCTCCTCTCTGTCATGAGAGTTGGCTATATTATTAGAATGCATTTGTTTGATGGACAGTTGTATCTTTCCATTGCAATACAGACAACATAGGAAGAATGAAGTCCAATCAGAACGCATGCCACTTGATTCCTTGCATGTGCCTGGTGCTTGTTGGATAAACATGACTAGCACTAGCGTATGCTGGGGGTTACTCGGTAACACTCATCCTATTTCCCGTAATGGTAGCAAGAAGAGGTTTGGAAATCTCAGCAAGCAAATGGACCATGTATGCGTCCTGCATCTGTTTTGTGCATGCTTGGATGGAAGGCTAGCACTAGCACATGCTGGGGGTTTACATGGTCACTGATCAAGGCGACCTTTCTGAGTATTCCACACGAAGAAAATCCAATCCATGTCTGTTTGACTTTCCCTTGCATCTGTTCTGTGCTGGTACAAAATAAGAACTAGCACTAGCATATGCTGGGGGAAGTTGGAAGGCAATTCAACTCTCTCAAGTTCCAGCATGCTTCAATACATTTGGTTGAAACCGAGGTTAAATCGCTGGTATTTGACACGTGCTTGCAAAAGTTGCAGCTAGCACTATCAAATGCTAGGGGTTTTCCAAGGTATTTTCTTTAAGGTTGTTCTGTATATTATATCATTTCAGATATTGATGGAGGTGGCCATTCCCCCTGGTATTTGCGTAGTGTTGGCCGGATGCAGCAGCTAGCACTAGCAAATGCTAGGAGGAAAGATCAGCCGGAACCAGCTTCTTTTCTTTCCAGATGACGTTTATTGCAAAACATACCAAGAGGACTAAGTGATTCCACCCTAAAAGGAAATAGTATGGTTTTGCAGTTTGCTATGACGAAAAGCCCCAAGTGGATTGAATGTGTGCACAGTATGTAATTTTTCACTGTGCCGGACACTAATCCTTCGCCATCATGCTAAGATAATAGGCCCAATCAACAGCTTTTGTCAGGTGATCATCTTGCAGTAGGACACCACTCAACGTGCAGTGACATGTGCAGCTTATTGCCGTGTCAGCGTCTCCTCTCTGTCATGAGAGTTGGCTATATTATTAGAATACATTTGTTTGATGGACAGTTGTATCTTTCCATTGCAATACAGACAACATAGGAAGAATGAAGTCCAATCAGAACGCATGCCACTTGATTCCTTGCATGTGCCTGGTGCTTGTTGGATAAACATGACTAGCACTAGGGTATGCTGGGGGTTACTCGGTAACACTCATCCTATTTCCCGTAATGGTAGCAAGAAGAGGTTTGGAAATCTCAGCAAGCAAATGGACCCTGTATGCGTCCTGCATCTGTTTTGTGCATGCTTGGATGGAAGGCTAGCACTAGCACATGCTGGGGGTATACATGGTCACTGATCAAGGCGACCTTTCTGAGTATTCCACACGAAGAAAATCCAAGCCATGTCTGTTTGACTTTCCCTTGCGTCTGTTCTGTGCTGGTACAAAATAAGAACTAGCACTAGCATATGCTGGGGGAAGTTGGAAGGCAATTCAACTCTCTCAAGTTCCAGCATGCTTCAATACATTTGGTTGAAACCGAGGTTAAATCGCTGGTATTTGACACGTGCTTGCAAAAGTTGCAGCTAGCACTATCAAATGCTAGGGGTTTTCCAAGGTATTTTCTTTAAGGTTGTTCTGTATATTATATCATTTCAGATATTGATGGAGGTGGCCATTCCCCCTGGTATCTGCGTAGTGTTGGCCGGATGCAGCAGCTAGCACTAGCAAATGCTAGGAGGAAAGATCAGCCGGAACCAGCTTCTTTTCTTTGCAGATGACGTTTATTGCAAAACATACCAAGAGGACTAAGTGATTCCACCCTAAAAGGAAATAGTATGGTTTTGCAGTTTGCTATGACGAAAAGCCCCAAGTGGATTGAATGTGTGCACAGTATGTAATTTTTCACTGTGCCGGACACTTATCCTTTGCCATCATGCTAAGATAATAGGCCCAATCAACAGCTTTTGTCAGGTGATCATCTTGCAGTAGGACACCACTCAACGTGCAGTGACATGTGCAGCTTATTGCCGTGTCAGCGTCTCCTCTCTGTCATGAGAGTTGGCTATATTATTAGAATGCATTTGTTTGATGGACAGTTGTATCTTTCCATTGCAATATAGACAACATAGGAAGAATGAAGTCCAATCAGAACGCATGCCACTTGATTCCTTGCATGTGCCTGGTGCTCTTGGATAAACATGACTAGCACTAGCGTATGCTAGGGGTTACTCGGTAACACTCATCCTATTTCCCGTAATGGTAGGAAGAGTTTTGGAAATCTCAGCAAGCAAATGGACCATGTATGCGTCCTGCATCTGTTTTGTGCATGCTTGGATGGAAGGCTAGCACTAGCACATGCTGGGGGTTTACATGGTCACTGATCAAGGCGACCTTTCTGAGTATTCCACATGAAGAAAATCCAATCCATGTCTGTTTGACTTTCCCTTGCGTCTGTTCTGTGCTGGTACAAAATAAGAACTAGCACTAGCATATGCTGGGGGAAGTTGGAAGGCAATTCAACTCTCTCAAGTTCCAGCATGCTTCAATACATTTGGTTGAAACCGAGGTTAAATCGCTGGTATTTGACACGTGCTTGCAAAAGTTGCAGCTAGCACTATCAAATGCTAGGGGTTTTCCAAGGTATTTTCTTCAAGGTTGTTCTGTATATTATATCATTTCAGATATTGATGGAGGTGGCCATTCCCCCTGGTATCTGCGTAGTGTTGGCCGGATGCAGCAGCTAGCACTAGCAAATGCTAGGAGGAAAGATCAGCCGGAACCAGCTTCTTTTCTTTGCAGATGACGTTTATTGCAAAACATACCAAGAGGACTAAGTGATTCCACCCTAAAAGGAAATAGTATGGTTTTGCAGTTTGCTATGACGAAAAGCCCCAAGTGGATTGAATGTGTGCACAGTATGTAATTTTTCACTGTGCCGGACACTAATCCTTCGCCATCATGCTAAGATAATAGGCCCAATCAACAGCTTTTGTCAGGCGATCATCTTGCAGTAGGACACCACTCAACGTGCAGTGACATGTGCAGCTTATTGCCGTGTCAGCATCTCCTCTCTGTCATGAGAGTTGGCTATATTATTAGAATGCATTTGTTTGATGGACAGTTGTATCTTTCCATTGCAATACAGACAACATAGGAAGAATGAAGTCCAATCAGAACGCATGCCACTTGATTCCTTGCATGTGCCTGGTGCTTGTTGGATAAAGATGACTAGCACTAGCGTATGCTGGGGGTTACTCGGTAACACTCATCCTATTTCCCGTAATGGTAGCAAGAAGAGGTTTGGAAATCTCAGCAAGCAAATGGACCCTGTATGCGTCCTGCATCTGTTTTGTGCATGCTTGGATGGAAGGCTAGCACTAGCACATGCTGGGGGTTTACATGGTCACTGATCAAGGCGACCTTTCTGAGTATTCCACACGAAGAAAATCCAAGCCATGTCTGTTTGACTTTCCCTTGCGTCTGTTCTGTGCTGGTACAAAATAAGAACTAGCACTAGCATATGCTGGGGGAAGTTGGAAGGCAATTCAACTCTCTCAAGTTCCAGCATGCTTCAATACATTTGGTTGAAACCGAGGTTAAATCGCTGGTATTTGACACGTGCTTGCAAAAGTTGCAGCTAGCACTATCAAATGCTAGGGGTTTTCCAAGGTATTTTCTTCAAGGTTGTTCTGTATATTATATCATTTCAGATATTGATGGAGGTGGCCATTCCCCCTGGTATCTGCGTAGTGTTGGCCGGATGCAGCAGCTAGCACTAGCAAATGCTAGGAGGAAAGATCAGCCGGAACCAGCTTCTTTTCTTTCCAGATGACGTTTATTGCAAAACATACCAAGAGGACTAAGTGATTCCACTCTAAAAGGAAATAGTATGGTTTTGCAGTTTGCTATGACGAAAAGCCCCAAGTGGATTGAATGTGTGCACAGTATGTAATTTTTCACTGTGCCGGACACTAATCCTTCGCCATCATGCTAAGATAATAGGCCCAATCAACAGCTTTTGTCAGGCGATCATCTTGCAGTAGGACACCACTCAACGTGCAGTGACATGTGCAGCTTATTGCCGTGTCAGCGTCTCCTCTCTGTCATGAGAGTTGGCTATATTATTAGAATGCATTTGTTTGATGGACAGTTGTATCTTTCCATTGCAATACAGACAACATAGGAAGAATGAAGTCCAATCAGAACGCATGCCACTTGATTCCTTGCATGTGCCTGGTGCTTGTTGGATAAACATGACTAGCACTAGCGTATGCTGGGGGTTACTCGGTAACACTCATCCTATTTCCCGTAATGGTAGCAAGAAGAGGTTTGGAAATCTCAGCAAGCAAATGGACCATGTATGCGTCCTGCATCTGTTTTGTGCATGCTTGGATGGAAGGCTAGCACTAGCACATGCTGGGGGTTTACATGGTCACTGATCAAGGCGACCTTTCTGAGTATTCCACACGAAGAAAATCCAATCCATGTCTGTTTGACTTTCCCTTGCGTCTGTTCTGTGCTGGTACAAAATGAGAACTAGCACTAGCATATGCTGGGGGAAGTTGGAAGGCAATTGAACTCTCTCAAGTTCCAGCATGCTTCAATACATTTGGTTGAAACCGAGGTTAAATCGCTGGTATTTGACACGTGCTTGCAAAAGTTGCAGCTAGCACTATCAAATGCTAGGGGTTTTCCAAGGTATTTTCTTTAAGGTTGTTCTGTATATTATATCATTTCAGATATTGATGGAGGTGGCCATTCCCCCTGGTATCTGCGTAGTGTTGGCCGGATGCAGCAGCTAGCACTAGCAAATGCTAGGAGGAAAGATCAGCCGGAACCAGCTTCTTTTCTTTGCAGATGACGTTTATTGCAAAACATACCAAGAGGACTAAGTGATTCCACCCTAAAAGGAAATAGTATGGTTTTGCAGTTTGCTATGACGAAAAGCCCCAAGTGGATTGAATGTGTGCACAGTATGTAATTTTTCACTGTGCCGGACACTAATCCTTCGCCATCATGCTAAGATAATAGGCCCAATCAACAGCTTTTGTCAGGCGATCATCTTGCAGTAGGACACCACTCAACGTGCAGTGACATGTGCAGCTTATTGCCGTGTCAGCGTCTCCTCTCTGTCATGAGAGTTGGCTATATTATTAGAATGCATTTGTTTGATGGACAGTTGTATCTTTCCATTGCAATACAGACAACATAGGAAGAATGAAGTCCAATCAGAACGCATGCCACTTGATTCCTTGCATGTGCCTGGTGCTTGTTGGATAAACATGACTAGCACTAGCGTATGCTGGGGGTTACTCGGTAACACTCATCCTATTTCCCGTAATGGTAGCAAGAAGAGGTTTGGAAATCTCAGCAAGCAAATGGACCCTGTATGCGTCCTGCATCTGTTTTGTGCATGCTTGGATGGAAGGCTAGCACTAGCACATGCTGGGGGTTTACATGGTCACTGATCAAGGCGACCTTTCTGAGTATTCCACACGAAGAAAATCCAAGCCATGTCTGTTTGACTTTCCCTTGCGTCTGTTCTGTGCTGGTACAAAATAAGAACTAGCACTAGCATATGCTGGGGGAAGTTGGAAGGCAATTCAACTCTCTCAAGTTCCAGCATGCTTCAATACATTTGGTTGAAACCGAGGTTAAATCGCTGGTATTTGACACGTGCTTGCAAAAGTTGCAGCTAGCACTATCAAATGCTAGGGGTTTTCCAAGGTATTTTCTTCAAGGTTGTTCTGTATATTATATCATTTCAGATATTGATGGAGGTGGCCATTCCCCCTGGTATCTGCGTAGTGTTGGCCGGATGCAGCAGCTAGCACTAGCAAATGCTAGGAGGAAAGATCAGCCGGAACCAGCTTCTTTTCTTTCCAGATGACGTTTATTGCAAAACATACCAAGAGGACTAAGTGATTCCACTCTAAAAGGAAATAGTATGGTTTTGCAGTTTGCTATGACGAAAAGCCCCAAGTGGATTGAATGTGTGCACAGTATGTAATTTTTCACTGTGCCGGACACTAATCCTTCGCCATCATGCTAAGATAATAGGCCCAATCAACAGCTTTTGTCAGGCGATCATCTTGCATTAGGACACCACTCAACGTGCAGTGACATGTGCAGCTTATTGCCGTGTCAGCGTCTCCTCTCTGTCATGAGAGTTGGCTATATTATTAGAATGCATTTGTTTGATGGACAGTTGTATCTTTCCATTGCAATACAGACAACATAGGAAGAATGAAGTCCAATCAGAACGCATGCCACTTGATTCCTTGCATGTGCCTGGTGCTTGTTGGATAAACATGACTAGCACTAGCGTATGCTGGGGGTTACTCGGTAACACTCATCCTATTTCCCGTAATGGTAGCAAGAAGAGGTTTGGAAATCTCAGCAAGCAAATGGACCATGTATGCGTCCTGCATCTGTTTTGTGCATGCTTGGATGGAAGGCTAGCACTAGCACATGCTGGGGGTTTACATGGTCACTGATCAAGGCGACCTTTCTGAGTATTCCACACGAAGAAAATCCAATCCATGTCTGTTTGACTTTCCCTTGCGTCTGTTCTGTGCTGGTACAAAATGAGAACTAGCACTAGCATATGCTGGGGGAAGTTGGAAGGCAATTGAACTCTCTCAAGTTCCAGCATGCTTCAATACATTTGGTTGAAACCGAGGTTAAATCGCTGGTATTTGACACGTGCTTGCAAAAGTTGCAGCTAGCACTATTAAATGCTAGGGGTTTTCCAAGGTATTTTCTTTAAGGTTGTTCTGTATATTATATCATTTCAGATATTGATGGAGGTGGCCATTCCCCCTGGTATCTGCGTAGTGTTGGCCGGATGCAGCAGCTAGCACTAGCAAATGCTAGGAGGAAAGATCAGCCGGAACCAGCTTCTTTTCTTTGCAGATGACGTTTATTGCAAAACATACCAAGAGGACTAAGTGATTCCACTCTAAAAGGAAATAGTATGGTTTTGCAGTTTGCTATTGGGAAAAGCCCCAAGTGGATTGAATGTGTGCACAGTATGTAATTTTTCACTGTGCCGGACACTAATCCTTCGCCATCATGCTAAGATAATAGGCCCAATCAACAGCTTTTGTCAGGCGATCATCTTGCAGTAGGACACCACTCAACGTGCAGTGACATGTGCAGCTTATTGCCGTGTCAGCGTCTCCTCTCTGTCATGAGAGTTGGCTATATTATTAGAATGCATTTGTTTGATGGACAGTTGTATCTTTCCATTGCAATACAGACAACATAGGAAGAATGAAGTCCAATCAGAACGCATGCCACTTGATTCCTTGCATGTGCCTGGTGCTTGTTGGATAAAGATGACTAGCACTAGCGTATGCTGGGGGTTACTCGGTAACACTCATCCTATTTCCCGTAATGGTAGCAAGAAGAGGTTTGGAAATCTCAGCAAGCAAATGGACCATGTATGCGTCCTGCATCTGTTTTGTGCATGCTTGGATGGAAGGCTAGCACTAGCACATGCTGGGGGTTTACATGGTCACTGATCAAGGCGACCTTTCTGAGTATTCCACACGAAGAAAATCCAAGCCATGTCTGTTTGACTTTCCCTTGCGTCTGTTCTGTGCTGGTACAAAATAAGAACTAGCACTAGCATATGCTGGGGGAAGTTGGAAGGCAATTCAACTCTCTCAAGTTCCAGCATGCTTCAATACATTTGGTTGAAACCGAGGTTAAATCGCTGGTATTTGACACGTGCTTGCAAAAGTTGCAGCTAGCACTATCAAATGCTAGGGGTTTTCCAAGGTATTTTCTTTAAGGTTGTTCTGTATATTATATCATTTCAGATATTGATGGAGGTGGCCATTCCCCCTGGTATCTGCGTAGTGTTGGCCGGATGCAGCAGCTAGCACTAGCAAATGCTAGGAGGAAAGATCAGCCGGAACCAGCTTCTTTTCTTTGCAGATGACGTTTATTGCAAAACATACCAAGAGGACTAAGTGATTCCACCCTAAAAGGAAATAGTATGGTTTTGCAGTTTGCTATGACGAAAAGCCCCAAGTGGATTGAATGTGTGCACAGTATGTAATTTTTCACTGTGCCGGACACTTATCCTTTGCCATCATGCTAAGATAATAGGCCCAATCAACAGCTTTTGTCAGGCGATCATCTTGCAGTAGGACACCACTCAACGTGCAGTGACATGTGCAGCTTATTGCCGTGTCAGCGTCTCCTCTCTGTCATGAGAGTTGGCTATATTATTAGAATGCATTTGTTTGATGGACAGTTGTATCTTTCCATTGCAATATAGACAACATAGGAAGAATGAAGTCCAATCAGAACGCATGCCACTTGATTCCTTGCATGTGCCTGGTGCTCTTGGATAAACATGACTAGCACTAGCGTATGCTGGGGGTTACTCGGTAACACTCATCCTATTTCCCGTAATGGTAGCAAGAGGTTTGGAAATCTCAGCAAGCAAATGGACCATGTATGCGTCCTGCATCTGTTTTGTGCATGCTTGGATGGAAGGCTAGCACTAGCACATGCTGGGGGTTTACATGGTCACTGATCAAGGCGACCTTTCTGAGTATTCCACATGAAGAAAATCCAAGCCATGTCTGTTTGACTTTCCCTTGCGTCTGTTCTGTGCTGGTACAAAATAAGAACTAGCACTAGCATATGCTGGGGGAAGTTGGAAGGCAATTCAACTCTCTCAAGTTCCAGCATGCTTCAATACATTTGGTTGAAACCGAGGTTAAATCGCTGGTATTTGACAAGTGCTTGCAAAAGTTGCAGCTAGCACTATCAAATGCTAGGGGTTTTCCAAGGTATTTTCTTTAAGGTTGTTCTGTATATTATATCATTTCAGATATTGATGGAGGTGGCCATTCCCCCTGGTATCTGCGTAGTGTTGGCCGGATGCAGCAGCTAGCACTAGCAAATGCTAGGAGGAAAGATCAGCCGGAACCAGCATCTTTTCTTTGCAGATGACGTTTATTGCAAAACATACCAAGAGGACTAAGTGATTCCACCCTAAAAGGAAATAGTATGGTTTTGCAGTTTGCTATGACGAAAAGCCCCAAGTGGATTGAATGTGTGCACAGTATGTAATTTTTCACTGTGCCGGACACTAATCCTTCGCCATCATGCTAAGATAATAGGCCCAATCAACAGCTTTTGTCAGGTGATCATCTTGCAGTAGGACACCACTCAACGTGCAGTGACATGTGCAGCTTATTGCCGTGTCAGCGTCTCCTCTCTGTCATGAGAGTTGGCTATATTATTAGAATGCATTTGTTTGATGGACAGTTGTATCTTTCCATTGCAATATAGACAACATAGGAAGAATGAAGTCCAATCAGAACGCATGCCACTTGATTCCTTGCATGTGCCTGGTGCTTGTTGGATAAACATGACTAGCACTAGCGTATGCTGGGGGTTACTCGGTAACACTCATCCTATTTCCCGTAATGGTAGCAAGAAGAGGTTTGGAAATCTCAGCAAGCAAATGGACCATGTATGCGTCCTGCATCTGTTTTGTGCATGCTTGGATGGAAGGCTAGCACTAGCACATGCTGGGGGTTTACATGGTCACTGATCAAGGCGACCTTTCTGAGTATTCCACATGAAGAAAATCCAATCCATGTCTGTTTGACTTTCCCTTGCGTCTGTTCTGTGCTGGTACAACATGAGAACTAGCACTAGCATATGCTGGGGGAAGTTGGAAGGCAATTCAACTCTCTCAAGTTCCAGCATGCTTCAATACATTTGGTTGAAACCGAGGTTAAATCGCTGGTATTTGACACGTGCTTGCAAAAGTTGCAGCTAGCACTATCAAATGCTAGGGGTTTTCCAAGGTATTTTCTTTAAGGTTGTTCTGTATATTATATCATTTCAGATATTGATGGAGGTGGCCATTCCCCCTGGTATCTGCGTAGTGTTGGCCGGATGCAGCAGCTAGCACTAGCAAATGCTAGGAGGAAAGATCAGCCGGAACCAGCTTCTTTTCTTTGCAGATGACGTTTATTGCAAAACATACCAAGAGGACTAAGTGATTCCACTCTAAAAGGAAATAGTATGGTTTTGCAGTTTGCTATTGGGAAAAGCCCCAAGTGGATTGAATGTGTGCACAGTATGTAATTTTTCACTGTGCCTGACACTAATCCTTCGCCATCATGCTAAGATAATAGGCCCAATCAACAGCTTTTGTCAGGCGATCATCTTGCAGTAGGACACCACTCAACGTGCAGTGACATGTGCAGCTTATTGCCGTGTCAGCGTCTCCTCTCTGTCATGAGAGTTGGCTATATTATTAGAATGCATTTGTTTGATGGACAGTTGTATCTTTCCATTGCAATATAGACAACATAGGAAGAATGAAGTCCAATCAGAACGCATGCCACTTGATTCCTTGCATGTGCCTGGTGCTTGTTGGATAAACATGACTAGCACTAGCGTATGCTGGGGGTTACTCGGTAACACTCATCCTATTTCCCGTAATGGTAGCAAGAAGAGGTTTGGAAATCTCAGCAAGCAAATGGACCATGTATGCGTCCTGCATCTGTTTTGTGCATGCTTGGATGGAAGGCTAGCACTAGCACATGCTGGGGGTTTACATGGTCACTGATCAAGGCGACCTTTCTGAGTATTCCACATGAAGAAAATCCAATCCATGTCTGTTTGACTTTCCCTTGCGTCTGTTCTGTGCTGGTACAACATGAGAACTAGCACTAGCATATGCTGGGGGAAGTTGGAAGGCAATTCAACTCTCTCAAGTTCCAGCATGCTTCAATACATTTGGTTGAAACCGAGGTTAAATCGCTGGTATTTGACACGTGCTTGCAAAAGTTGCAGCTAGCACTATCAAATGCTAGGGGTTTTCCAAGGTATTTTCTTTAAGGTTGTTCTGTATATTATATCATTTCAGATATTGATGGAGGTGGCCATTCCCCCTGGTATCTGCGTAGTGTTGGCCGGATGCAGCAGCTAGCACTAGCAAATGCTAGGAGGAAAGATCAGCCGGAACCAGCATCTTTTCTTTGCAGATGACGTTTATTGCAAAACATACCAAGAGGACTAAGTGATTCCACCCTAAAAGGAAATAGTATGGTTTTGCAGTTTGCTATGACGAAAAGCCCCAAGTGGATTGAATGTGTGCACAGTATGTAATTTTTCACTGTGCCGGACACTAATCCTTCGCCATCATGCTAAGATAATAGGCCCAATCAACAGCTTTTGTCAGGTGATCATCTTGCAGTAGGACACCACTCAACGTGCAGTGACATGTGCAGCTTATTGCCGTGTCAGCGTCTCCTCTCTGTCATGAGAGTTGGCTATATTATTAGAATGCATTTGTTTGATGGACAGTTGTATCTTTCCATTGCAATATAGACAACATAGGAAGAATGAAGTCCAATCAGAACGCATGCCACTTGATTCCTTGCATGTGCCTGGTGCTTGTTGGATAAACATGACTAGCACTAGCGTATGCTGGGGGTTACTCGGTAACACTCATCCTATTTCCCGTAATGGTAGCAAGAAGAGGTTTGGAAATCTCAGCAAGCAAATGGACCATGTATGCGTCCTGCATCTGTTTTGTGCATGCTTGGATGGAAGGCTAGCACTAGCACATGCTGGGGGTTTACATGGTCACTGATCAAGGCGACCTTTCTGAGTATTCCACACGAAGAAAATCCAATCCATGTCTGTTTGACTTTCCCTTGCGTCTGTTCTGTGCTGGTACAACATGAGAACTAGCACTAGCATATGCTGGGGGAAGTTGGAAGGCAATTCAACTCTCTCAAGTTCCAGCATGCTTCAATACATTTGGTTGAAACCGAGGTTAAATCGCTGGTATTTGACACGTGCTTGCAAAAGTTGCAGCTAGCACTATCAAATGCTAGGGGTTTTCCAAGGTATTTTCTTTAAGGTTGTTCTGTATATTATATCATTTCAGATATTGATGGAGGTGGCCATTCCCCCTGGTATTTGCGTAGTGTTGGCCGGATGCAGCAGCTAGCACTAGCAAATGCTAGGAGGAAAGATCAGCCGGAACCAGCTTCTTTTCTTTCCAGATGACGTTTATTGCAAAACATACCAAGAGGACTAAGTGATTCCACCCTAAAAGGAAATAGTATGGTTTTGCAGTTTGCTATGACGAAAAGCCCCAAGTGGATTGAATGTGTGCACAGTATGTAATTTTTCACTGTGCCGGACACTAATCCTTCGCCATCATGCTAAGATAATAGGCCCAATCAACAGCTTTTGTCAGGCGATCATCTTGCAGTAGGACACCACTCAACGTGCAGTGACATGTGCAGCTTATTGCCGTGTCAGCGTCTCCTCTCTGTCATGAGAGTTGGCTATATTATTAGAATGCATTTGTTTGATGGACAGTTGTATCTTTCCATTGCAATACAGACAACATAGGAAGAATGAAGTCCAATCAGAACGCATGCCACTTGATTCCTTGCATGTGCCTGGTGCTTGTTGGATAAACATGACTAGCACTAGCGTATGCTGGGGGTTACTCGGTAACACTCATCCTATTTCCCGTAATGGTAGCAAGAAGAGGTTTGGAAATCTCAGGAAGCAAATGGACCCTGTATGCGTCCTGCATCTGTTTTGTGCATGCTTGGATGGAAGGCTAGCACTAGCACATGCTGGGGGTTTACATGGTCACTGATCAAGGCGACCTTTCTGAGTATTCCACACGAAGAAAATCCAATCCATGTCTGTTTGACTTTCCCTTGCGTCTGTTCTGTGCTGGTACAAAATGAGAACTAGCACTAGCATATGCTGGGGGAAGTTGGAAGGCAATTCAACTCTCTCAAGTTCCAGCATGCTTCAATACATTTGGTTGAAACCGAGGTTAAATCGCTGGTATTTGACACGTGCTTGCAAAAGTTGCAGCTAGCACTATCAAATGCTAGGGGTTTTCCAAGGTATTTTCTTTAAGGTTGTTCTGTATATTATATCATTTCAGATATTGATGGAGGTGGCCATTCCCCCTGGTATCTGCGTAGTGTTGGCCGGATGCAGCAGCTAGCACTAGCAAATGCTAGGAGGAAAGATCAGCCGGAACCAGCTTCTTATCTTTCCAGATGACGTTTATTGCAAAACATACCAAGAGGACTAAGTGATTCCACTCTAAAAGGAAATAGTATGGTTTTGCAGTTTGCTATGAGGAAAAGCCCCAAGTGGATTGAATGTGTGCACAGTATGTAATTTTTCACTGTGCCGGACACTAATCCTTCGCCATCATGCTAAGATAATAGGCCCAATCAACAGCTTTTGTCAGGCGATCATCTTGCAGTAGGACACCACTCAACGTGCAGTGACATGTGCAGCTTATTGCCGTGTCAGCGTCTCCTCTCTGTCATGAGAGTTGGCTATATTATTAGAATGCATTTGTTTGATAGACAGTTGTATCTTTCCATTGCAATATAGACAACATAGAAAAAATGAAGTCCAATCAGAACGCATGCCACTTGATTCCTTGCATGTGCCTGGTGCTTGTTGGATAAACATGACTAGCACTAGCGTATGCTGGGGGTTACTCGGTAACACTCATCCTATTTCCCGTAATGGTAGCAAGAAGAGGTTTGGAAATCTCAGCAAGCAAATGGACCATGTATGCGTCCTGCATCTGTTTTGTGCATGCTTGGATGGAAGGCTAGCACTAGCACATGCTGGGGGTTTACATGGTCACTGATCAAGGCGACCTTTCTGAGTATTCCACACGAAGAAAATCCAATCCATGTCTGTTTGACTTTCCCTTGCGTCTGTTCTGTGCTGGTACAACATGAGAACTAGCACTAGCATATGCTGGGGGAAGTTGGAAGGCAATTCAACTCTCTCAAGTTCCAGCATGCTTCAATACATTTGGTTGAAACCGAGGTTAAATCGCTGGTATTTGACACGTGCTTGCAAAAGTTGCAGCTAGCACTATCAAATGCTAGGGGTTTTCCAAGGTATTTTCTTTAAGGTTGTTCTGTATATTATATCATTTCAGATATTGATGGAGGTGGCCATTCCCCCTGGTATTTGCGTAGTGTTGGCCGGATGCAGCAGCTAGCACTAGCAAATGCTAGGAGGAAAGATCAGCCGGAACCAGCTTCTTTTCTTTGCAGATGACGTTTATTGCAAAACATACCAAGAGGACTAAGTGATTCCACTCTAAAAGGAAATAGTATGGTTTTGCAGTTTGCTATTGGGAAAAGCCCCAAGTGGATTGAATGTGTGCACAGTATGTAATTTTTCACCGTGCCGGACACTAATCCTTCGCCATCATGCTAAGATAATAGGCCCAATCAACAGCTTTTGTCAGGCGATCATCTTGCAGTAGGACACCACTCAACGTGCAGTGACATGTGCAGCTTATTGCCGTGTCAGCGTCTCCTCTCTGTCATGAGAGTTGGCTATATTATTAGAATGCATTTGTTTGATGGACAGTTGTATCTTTCCATTGCAATACAGACAACATAGGAAGAATGAAGTCCAATCAGAACGCATGCCACTTGATTCCTTGCATGTGCCTGGTGCTTGTTGGATAAACATGACTAGCACTAGCGTATGCTGGGGGTTACTCGGTAACACTCATCCTATTTCCCGTAATGGTAGCAAGAAGAGGTTTGGAAATCTCAGCAAGCAAATGGACCCTGTATGCGTCCTGCATCTGTTTTGTGCATGCTTGGATGGAAGGCTAGCACTAGCACATGCTGGGGGTTTACATGGTCACTGATCAAGGCGACCTTTCTGAGTATTCCACACGAAGAAAATCCAATCCATGTCTGTTTGACTTTCCCTTGCGTCTGTTCTGTGCTGGTACAAAATAAGAACTAGCACTAGCATATGCTGGGGGAAGTTGGAAGGCAATTCAACTCTCTCAAGTTCCAGCATGCTTCAATACATTTGGTTGAAACCGAGGTTAAATCGCTGGTATTTGACAAGTGCTTGCAAAAGTTGCAGCTAGCACTATCAAATGCTAGGGGTTTTCCAAGGTATTTTCTTTAAGGTTGTTCTGTATATTATATCATTTCAGATATTGATGGAGGTGGCCATTCCCCCTGGTATCTGCGTAGTGTTGGCCGGATGCAGCAGCTAGCACTAGCAAATGCTAGGAGGAAAGATCAGCCGGAACCAGCTTCTTTTCTTTGCAGATGACGTTTATTGCAAAACATACCAAGAGGACTAAGTGATTCCACCCTAAAAGGAAATAGTATGGTTTTGCAGTTTGCTATTGGGAAAAGCCCCAAGTGGATTGAATGTGTGCACAGTATGTAATTTTTCACTGTGCCGGACACTTATCCTTTGCCATCATGCTAAGATAATAGGCCCAATCAACAGCTTTTGTCAGGTGATCATCTTGCAGTAGGACACCACTCAACGTGCAGTGACATGTGCAGCTTATTGCCGTGTCAGCGTCTCCTCTCTGTCATGAGAGTTGGCTATATTATTAGAATGCATTTGTTTGATGGACAGTTGTATCTTTCCATTGCAATATAGACAACATAGGAAGAATGAAGTCCAATCAGAACGCATGCCACTTGATTCCTTGCATGTGCCTGGTGCTCTTGGATAAACATGACTAGCACTAGCGTATGCTGGGGGTTACTCGGTAACACTCATCCTATTTCCCGTAATGGTAGCAAGAGGTTTGGAAATCTCAGCAAGCAAATGGACCATGTATGCGTCCTGCATCTGTTTTGTGCATGCTTGGATGGAAGGCTAGCACTAGCACATGCTGGGGGTTTACATGGTCACTGATCAAGGCGACCTTTCTGAGTATTCCACACGAAGAAAATCCAAGCCATGTCTGTTTGACTTTCCCTTGCGTCTGTTCTGTGCTGGTACAAAATAAGAACTAGCACTAGCATATGCTGGGGGAAGTTGGAAGGCAATTCAACTCTCTCAAGTTCCAGCATGCTTCAATACATTTGGTTGAAACCGAGGTTAAATCGCTGGTATTTGACAAGTGCTTGCAAAAGTTGCAGCTAGCACTATCAAATGCTAGGGGTTTTCCAAGGTATTTTCTTTAAGGTTGTTCTGTATATTATATCATTTCAGATATTGATGGAGGTGGCCATTCCCCCTGGTATCTGCGTAGTGTTGGCCGGATGCAGCAGCTAGCACTAGCAAATGCTAGGAGGAAAGATCAGCCGGAACCAGCATCTTTTCTTTGCAGATGACGTTTATTGCAAAACATACCAAGAGGACTAAGTGATTCCACCCTAAAAGGAAATAG
Organism: Haliotis rufescens; assembly: GCF_023055435.1. Classification (NCBI taxonomy): domain Eukaryota; kingdom Metazoa; phylum Mollusca; class Gastropoda; order Lepetellida; family Haliotidae; genus Haliotis; species Haliotis rufescens. Next base: position 182,535 of record NW_025963891.1, on the reverse strand, counting down.
TATGGTTTTGCAGTTTGCTATGACGAAAAGCCCCAAGTGGATTGAATGTGTGCACAGTATGTAATTTTTCACTGTGCCGGACACTAATCCTTCGCCATCATGCTAAGATAATAGGCCCAATCAACAGCTTTTGTCAGGTGATCATCTTGCAGTAGGACACCACTCAACGTGCAGTGACATGTGCAGCTTATTGCCGTGTCAGCGTCTCCTCTCTGTCATGAGAGTTGGCTATATTATTAGAATGCATTTGTTTGATGGACAGTTGTATCTTTCCATTGCAATATAGACAACATAGGAAGAATGAAGTCCAATCAGAACGCATGCCACTTGATTCCTTGCATGTGCCTGGTGCTTGTTGGATAAACATGACTAGCACTAGCGTATGCTGGGGGTTACTCGGTAACACTCATCCTATTTCCCGTAATGGTAGCAAGAAGAGGTTTGGAAATCTCAGCAAGCAAATGGACCATGTATGCGTCCTGCATCTGTTTTGTGCATGCTTGGATGGAAGGCTAGCACTAGCACATGCTGGGGGTTTACATGGTCACTGATCAAGGCGACCTTTCTGAGTATTCCACACGAAGAAAATCCAATCCATGTCTGTTTGACTTTCCCTTGCGTCTGTTCTGTGCTGGTACAACATGAGAACTAGCACTAGCATATGCTGGGGGAAGTTGGAAGGCAATTCAACTCTCTCAAGTTCCAGCATGCTTCAATACATTTGGTTGAAACCGAGGTTAAATCGCTGGTATTTGACACGTGCTTGCAAAAGTTGCAGCTAGCACTATCAAATGCTAGGGGTTTTCCAAGGTATTTTCTTTAAGGTTGTTCTGTATATTATATCATTTCAGATATTGATGGAGGTGGCCATTCCCCCTGGTATTTGCGTAGTGTTGGCCGGATGCAGCAGCTAGCACTAGCAAATGCTAGGAGGAAAGATCAGCCGGAACCAGCTTCTTTTCTTTCCAGATGACGTTTATTGCAAAACATACCAAGAGGACTAAGTGATTCCACCCTAAAAGGAAATAGTATGGTTTTGCAGTTTGCTATGACGAAAAGCCCCAAGTGGATTGAATGTGTGCACAGTATGTAATTTTTCACTGTGCCTGACACTAATCCTTCGCCATCATGCTAAGATAATAGGCCCAATCAACAGCTTTTGTCAGGCGATCATCTTGCAGTAGGACACCACTCAACGTGCAGTGACATGTGCAGCTTATTGCCGTGTCAGCGTCTCCTCTCTGTCATGAGAGTTGGCTATATTATTAGAATGCATTTGTTTGATGGACAGTTGTATCTTTCCATTGCAATATAGACAACATAGGAAGAATGAAGTCCAATCAGAACGCATGCCACTTGATTCCTTGCATGTGCCTGGTGCTCTTGGATAAACATGACTAGCACTAGCGTATGCTGGGGGTTACTCGGTAACACTCATCCTATTTCCCGTAATGGTAGCAAGAGGTTTGGAAATCTCAGCAAGCAAATGGACCATGTATGCGTCCTGCATCTGTTTTGTGCATGCTTGGATGGAAGGCTAGCACTAGCACATGCTGGGGGTTTACATGGTCACTGATCAAGGCGACCTTTCTGAGTATTCCACACGAAGAAAATCCAAGCCATGTCTGTTTGACTTTCCCTTGCGTCTGTTCTGTGCTGGTACAAAATAAGAACTAGCACTAGCATATGCTGGGGGAAGTTGGAAGGCAATTCAACTCTCTCAAGTTCCAGCATGCTTCAATACATTTGGTTGAAACCGAGGTTAAATCGCTGGTATTTGACAAGTGCTTGCAAAAGTTGCAGCTAGCACTATCAAATGCTAGGGGTTTTCCAAGGTATTTTCTTTAAGGTTGTTCTGTATATTATATCATTTCAGATATTGATGGAGGTGGCCATTCCCCCTGGTATCTGCGTAGTGTTGGCCGGATGCAGCAGCTAGCACTAGCAAATGCTAGGAGGAAAGATCAGCCGGAACCAGCATCTTTTCTTTGCAGATGACGTTTATTGCAAAACATACCAAGAGGACTAAGTGATTCCACCCTAAAAGGAAATAGTATGGTTTTGCAGTTTGCTATGACGAAAAGCCCCAAGTGGATTGAATGTGTGCACAGTATGTAATTTTTCACTGTGCCGGACACTAATCCTTCGCCATCATGCTAAGATAATAGGCCCAATCAACAGCTTTTGTCAGGTGATCATCTTGCAGTAGGACACCACTCAACGTGCAGTGACATGTGCAGCTTATTGCCGTGTCAGCGTCTCCTCTCTGTCATGAGAGTTGGCTATATTATTAGAATGCATTTGTTTGATGGACAGTTGTATCTTTCCATTGCAATATAGACAACATAGGAAGAATGAAGTCCAATCAGAACGCATGCCACTTGATTCCTTGCATGTGCCTGGTGCTTGTTGGATAAACATGACTAGCACTAGCGTATGCTGGGGGTTACTCGGTAACACTCATCCTATTTCCCGTAATGGTAGCAAGAAGAGGTTTGGAAATCTCAGCAAGCAAATGGACCATGTATGCGTCCTGCATCTGTTTTGTGCATGCTTGGATGGAAGGCTAGCACTAGCACATGCTGGGGGTTTACATGGTCACTGATCAAGGCGACCTTTCTGAGTATTCCACACGAAGAAAATCCAATCCATGTCTGTTTGACTTTCCCTTGCGTCTGTTCTGTGCTGGTACAACATGAGAACTAGCACTAGCATATGCTGGGGGAAGTTGGAAGGCAATTCAACTCTCTCAAGTTCCAGCATGCTTCAATACATTTGGTTGAAACCGAGGTTAAATCGCTGGTATTTGACACGTGCTTGCAAAAGTTGCAGCTAGCACTATCAAATGCTAGGGGTTTTCCAAGGTATTTTCTTTAAGGTTGTTCTGTATATTATATCATTTCAGATATTGATGGAGGTGGCCATTCCCCCTGGTATTTGCGTAGTGTTGGCCGGATGCAGCAGCTAGCACTAGCAAATGCTAGGAGGAAAGATCAGCCGGAACCAGCTTCTTTTCTTTCCAGATGACGTTTATTGCAAAACATACCAAGAGGACTAAGTGATTCCACCCTAAAAGGAAATAGTATGGTTTTGCAGTTTGCTATGACGAAAAGCCCCAAGTGGATTGAATGTGTGCACAGTATGTAATTTTTCACTGTGCCGGACACTAATCCTTCGCCATCATGCTAAGATAATAGGCCCAATCAACAGCTTTTGTCAGGCGATCATCTTGCAGTAGGACACCACTCAACGTGCAGTGACATGTGCAGCTTATTGCCGTGTCAGCGTCTCCTCTCTGTCATGAGAGTTGGCTATATTATTAGAATGCATTTGTTTGATGGACAGTTGTATCTTTCCATTGCAATACAGACAACATAGGAAGAATGAAGTCCAATCAGAACGCATGCCACTTGATTCCTTGCATGTGCCTGGTGCTTGTTGGATAAACATGACTAGCACTAGCGTATGCTGGGGGTTACTCGGTAACACTCATCCTATTTCCCGTAATGGTAGCAAGAAGAGGTTTGGAAATCTCAGGAAGCAAATGGACCCTGTATGCGTCCTGCATCTGTTTTGTGCATGCTTGGATGGAAGGCTAGCACTAGCACATGCTGGGGGTTTACATGGTCACTGATCAAGGCGACCTTTCTGAGTATTCCACACGAAGAAAATCCAATCCATGTCTGTTTGACTTTCCCTTGCGTCTGTTCTGTGCTGGTACAAAATGAGAACTAGCACTAGCATATGCTGGGGGAAGTTGGAAGGCAATTCAACTCTCTCAAGTTCCAGCATGCTTCAATACATTTGGTTGAAACCGAGGTTAAATCGCTGGTATTTGACACGTGCTTGCAAAAGTTGCAGCTAGCACTATCAAATGCTAGGGGTTTTCCAAGGTATTTTCTTTAAGGTTGTTCTGTATATTATATCATTTCAGATATTGATGGAGGTGGCCATTCCCCCTGGTATCTGCGTAGTGTTGGCCGGATGCAGCAGCTAGCACTAGCAAATGCTAGGAGGAAAGATCAGCCGGAACCAGCTTCTTATCTTTCCAGATGACGTTTATTGCAAAACATACCAAGAGGACTAAGTGATTCCACTCTAAAAGGAAATAGTATGGTTTTGCAGTTTGCTATGAGGAAAAGCCCCAAGTGGATTGAATGTGTGCACAGTATGTAATTTTTCACTGTGCCGGACACTAATCCTTCGCCATCATGCTAAGATAATAGGCCCAATCAACAGCTTTTGTCAGGCGATCATCTTGCAGTAGGACACCACTCAACGTGCAGTGACATGTGCAGCTTATTGCCGTGTCAGCGTCTCCTCTCTGTCATGAGAGTTGGCTATATTATTAGAATGCATTTGTTTGATAGACAGTTGTATCTTTCCATTGCAATATAGACAACATAGAAAAAATGAAGTCCAATCAGAACGCATGCCACTTGATTCCTTGCATGTGCCTGGTGCTTGTTGGATAAACATGACTAGCACTAGCGTATGCTGGGGGTTACTCGGTAACACTCATCCTATTTCCCGTAATGGTAGCAAGAAGAGGTTTGGAAATCTCAGCAAGCAAATGGACCATGTATGCGTCCTGCATCTGTTTTGTGCATGCTTGGATGAAAGGCTAGCACTAGCACATGCTGGGGGTTTACATGGTCACTGATCAAGGCGACCTTTCTGAGTATTCCACATGAAGAAAATCCAATCCTTGTCTGTTTGACTTTCCCTTGCGTCTGTTCTGTGCTGGTACAACATGAGAACTAGCACTAGCATATGCTGGGGGAAGTTGGAAGGCAATTCAACTCTCTCAAGTTCCAGCATGCTTCAATACATTTGGTTGAAACCGAGGTTAAATCGCTGGTATTTGACACGTGCTTGCAAAAGTTGCAGCTAGCACTATCAAATGCTAGGGGTTTTCCAAGGTATTTTCTTTAAGGTTGTTCTGTATATTATATCATTTCAGATATTGATGGAGGTGGCCATTCCCCCTGGTATCTGCGTAGTGTTGGCCGGATGCAGCAGCTAGCACTAGCAAATGCTAGGAGGAAAGATCAGCCGGAACCAGCTTCTTTTCTTTGCAGATGACGTTTATTGCAAAACATACCAAGAGGACTAAGTGATTCCACCCTAAAAGGAAATAGTATGGTTTTGCAGTTTGCTATGACGAAAAGCCCCAAGTGGATTGAATGTGTGCACAGTATGTAATTTTTCACTGTGTCGGACACTAATCCTTCGCCATCATGCTAAGATAATAGGCCCAATCAACAGCTTTTGTCAGGTGATCATCTTGCAGTAGGACACCACTCAACGTGCAGTGACATGTGCAGCTAATTGCCGTGTCAGCGTCTCCTCTCTGTCATGAGAGTTGGCTATATTATTAGAATGCATTTGTTTGATGGACAGTTGTATCTTTCCATTGCAATACAGACAACATAGGAAGAATGAAGTCCAATCAGAACGCATGCCACTTGATTCCTTGCATGTGCCTGGTGCTTGTTGGATAAACATGACTAGCACTAGCGTATGCTGGGGGTTACTCGGTAACACTCATCCTATTTCCCGTAATGGTAGCAAGAAGAGGTTTGGAAATCTCAGCAAGCAAATGGACCATGTATGCGTCCTGCATCTGTTTTGTGCATGCTTGGATGGAAGGCTAGCACTAGCACATGCTGGGAGTTTACATGGTCACTGATCAAGGCGACCTTTCTGAGTATTCCACATGAAGAAAATCCAATCCATGTCTGTTTGACTTTCCCTTGCGTCTGTTCTGTGCTGGTACAACATGAGAACTAGCACTAGCATATGCTGTGGGAAGTTGGAAGGCAATTCAACTCTCTCAAGTTCCAGCATGCTTCAATACATTTGGTTGAAACCGAGGTTAAATCGCTGGTATTTGACACGTGCTTGCAAAAGTTGCAGCTAGCACTATCAAATGCTAGGGGTTTTCCAAGGTATTTTCTTTAAGGTTGTTCTGTATATTATATCATTTCAGATATTGATGGAGGTGGCCATTCCCCCTGGTATCTGCGTAGTGTTGGCCGGATGCAGCAGCTAGCACTAGCAAATGCTAGGAGGAAAGATCAGCCGGAACCAGCTTCTTTTCTTTGCAGATGACGTTTATTGCAAAACATACCAAGAGGACTAAGTGATTCCACTCTAAAAGGAAATAGTATGGTTTTGCAGTTTGCTATGACGAAAAGCCCCAAGTGGATTGAATGTGTGCACAGTATGTAATTTTTCACTGTGCCGGACACTAATCCTTCGCCATCATGCTAAGATAATAGGCCCAATCAACAGCTTTTGTCAGGCGATCATCTTGCAGTAGGACACCACTCAACGTGCAGTGACATGTGCAGCTTATTGCCGTGTCAGCGTCTCCTCTCTGTCATGAGAGTTGGCTATATTATTAGAATGCATTTGTTTGATGGACAGTTGTATCTTTCCATTGCAATACAGACAACATAGGAAGAATGAAGTCCAATCAGAACGCATGCCACTTGATTCCTTGCATGTGCCTGGTGCTTGTTGGATAAACATGACTAGCACTAGCGTATGCTGGGGGTTACTCGGTAACACTCATCCTATTTCCCGTAATGGTAGCAAGAAGAGGTTTGGAAATCTCAGCAAGCAAATGGACCATGTATGCGTCCTGCATCTGTTTTGTGCATGCTTGGATGGAAGGCTAGCACTAGCACATGCTGGGGGTTTACATGGTCACTGATCAAGGCGACCTTTCTGAGTATTCCACATGAAGAAAATCCAATCCATGTCTGTTTGACTTTCCCTTGCGTCTGTTCTGTGCTGGTACAAAATAAGAACAAGCACTAGCATATGCTGGGGGAAGTTGGAAGGCAATTCAACTCTCTCAAGTTCCAGCATGCTTCAATACATTTGGTTGAAACCGAGGTTAAATCGCTGGTATTTGACAAGTGCTTGCAAAAGTTGCAGCTAGCACTATCAAATGCTAGGGGTTTTCCAAGGTATTTTCTTTAAGGTTGTTCTGTATATTATATCATTTCAGATATTGATGGAGGTGGCCATTCCCCCTGGTATCTGCGTAGTGTTGGCCGGATGCAGCAGCTAGCACTAGCAAATGCTAGGAGGAAAGATCAGCCGGAACCAGCTTCTTTTCTTTGCAGATGACGTTTATTGCAAAACATACCAAGAGGACTAAGTGATTCCACCCTAAAAGGAAATAGTATGGTTTTGCAGTTTGCTATGACGAAAAGCCCCAAGTGGATTGAATCTGTGCATAGTATGTAATTTTTCACTGTGCCGGACACTAATCCTTCGCCATCATGCTAAGATAATAGGCCCAATCAACAGCTTTTGTCAGGCGATCATCTTGCAGTAGGACACCACTCAACGTGCAGTGACATGTGCAGCTTATTGCCGTGTCAGCGTCTCCTCTCTGTCATGAGAGTTGGCTATATTATTAGAATGCATTTGTTTGATGGACAGTTGTATCTTTCCATTGCAATACAGACAACATAGGAAGAATGAAGTCCAATCAGAACGCATGCCACTTGATTCCTTGCATGTGCCTGGTGCTTGTTGGATAAACATGACTAGCACTAGCGTATGCTGGGGGTTACTCGGTAACACTCATCCTATTTCCCGTAATGGTAGCAAGAGGTTTGGAAATCTCAGCAAGCAAATGTACCATGTATGCGTCCTGCATCTGTTTTGTGCATGCTTGGATGGAAGGCTAGCACTAGCACATGCTGGGGGTTTACATGGTCACTGATCAAGGCGACCTTTCTGAGTATTCCACATGAAGAAAATCCAATCCATGTCTGTTTGACTTTCCCTTGCGTCTGTTCTGTGCTGGTACAACATGAGAACTAGCACTAGCATATGCTGGGGGAAGTTGGAAGGCAATTCAACTCTCTCAAGTTCCAGCATGCTTCAATACATTTGGTTGAAACCGAGGTTAAATCGCTGGTATTTGACACGTGCTTGCAAAAGTTGCAGCTAGCACTATCAAATGCTAGGGGTTTTCCAAGGTATTTTCTTTAAGGTTGTTCTGTATATTATATCATTTCAGATATTGATGGAGGTGACCATTCCCCCTGGTATCTGCGTAGTGTTGGCCGGATGCAGCAGCTAGCACTAGGAAATGCTAGGAGGAAAGATCAGCCGGAACCAGCTTCTTTTCTTTGCAGATGACGTTTATTGCAAAACATTCCAAGAGGACTAAGTGATTCCACCCTAAAAGGAAATATTATGGTTTTGCAGTTTGCTATGACGAAAAGCCCCAAGTGGATTGAATGTGTGCACAGTATGTAATTTTTCACTGTGCCGGACACTAATCCTTCGCCATCATGCTAAGATAATAGGCCCAATCAACAGCTTTTGTCAGGCGATCATCTTGCAGTAGGACACCACTCAACGTGCAGTGACATGTGCAGCTTATTGCCGTGTCAGCGTCTCCTCTCTGTCATGAGAGTTGGCTATATTATTAGAATGCATTTGTTTGATGGACAGTTGTATCTTTCCATTGCAATACAGACAACATAGGAAGAATGAAGTCCAATCAGAACGCATGCCACTTGATTCCTTGCATGTGCCTGGTGCTTGTTGGATAAACATGACTAGCACTAGCGTATGCTGGGGGTTACTCGGTAACACTCATCCTATTTCCCGTAATGGTAGCAAGAGGTTTGGAAATCTCAGCAAGCAAATGTACCATGTATGCGTCCTGCATCTGTTTTGTGCATGCTTGGATGGAAGGCTAGCACTAGCACATGCTGGGGGTTTACATGGTCACTGATCAAGGCGACCTTTCTGAGTATTCCACATGAAGAAAATCCAATCCATGTCTGTTTGACTTTCCCTTGCGTCTGTTCTGTGCTGGTACAACATGAGAACTAGCACTAGCATATGCTGGGGGAAGTTGGAAGGCAATTGAACTCTCTCAAGTTCCAGCATGCTTCAATACATTTGGTTGAAACCGAGGTTAAATCGCTGGTATTTGACACGTGCTTGCAAAAGTTGCAGCTAGCACCATCAAATGCTAGGGGTTTTCCAAGGTATTTTCTTTAAGGTTGTTCTGTATATTATATCATTTCAGATATTGATGGAGGTGGCCATTCCCCCTGGTATCTGCGTAGTGTTGGCCGGATGCAGCAGCTAGCACTAGGAAATGCTAGGAGGAAAGATCAGCCGGAACCAGCTTCTTTTCTTTGCAGATGACGTTTATTGCAAAACATTCCAAGAGGACTAAGTGATTCCACCCTAAAAGGAAATAGTATGGTTTTGCAGTTTGCTATGACGAAAAGCCCCAAGTGGATTGAATGTGTGCACAGTATGTAATTTTTCACTGTGCCGGACACTAATCCTTCGCCATCATGCTAAGATAATAGGCCCAATCAACAGCTTTTGTCAGGCGATCATCTTGCAGTAGGACACCACTCAACGTGCAGTGACATGTGCAGCTTATTGCCGTGTCAGCGTCTCCTCTCTGTCATGAGAGTTGGCTATATTATTAGAATGCATTTGTTTGATGGACAGTTGTATCTTTCCATTGCAATACAGACAACATAGGAAGAATGAAGTCCAATCAGAACGCATGCCACTTGATTCCTTGCATGTGCCTGGTGCTTGTTGGATAAACATGACTAGCACTAGCGTATGCTGGGGGTTACTCGGTAACACTCATCCTATTTCCCGTAATGGTAGCAAGAGGTTTGGAAATCTCAGCAAGCAAATGTACCATGTATGCGTCCTGCATCTGTTTTGTGCATGCTTGGATGGAAGGCTAGCACTAGCACATGCTGGGGGTTTACATGGTCACTGATCAAGGCGACCTTTCTGAGTATTCCACATGAAGAAAATCCAATCCATGTCTGTTTGACTTTCCCTTGCGTCTGTTCTGTGCTGGTACAACATGAGAACTAGCACTAGCATATGCTGGGGGAAGTTGGAAGGCAATTGAACTCTCTCAAGTTCCAGCATGCTTCAATACATTTGGTTGAAACCGAGGTTAAATCGCTGGTATTTGACAAGTGCTTGCAAAAGTTGCAGCTAGCACTATCAAATGCTAGGGGTTTTCCAAGGTATTTTCTTTAAGGTTGTTCTGTATATTATATCATTTCAGATATTGATGGAGGTGGCCATTCCCCCTGGTATCTGCGTAGTGTTGGCCGGATGCAGCAGCTAGCACTAGACATGCTAAGATAATAGGCCCAATCAACAGCTTTTGTCAGGCGATCATCTTGCAGTAGGACACCACTCAACGTGCAGTGACATGTGCAGCTTATTGCCGTGTCAGCGTCTCCTCTCTGTCATGAGAGTTGGCTATATTATTGGAATGCATTTGTTTGATGGACAGTTGTATCTTTCCATTGCAATACAGACAACTGCAAGATGATCGCCTGACAAAAGCTGTTGATTGGGCCTATTATCTTAGCATGATGGCGAAGGATTAGTGTCCGGCACAGTGAAAAATTACATACTGTGCACACATTAAATCCACTTGGGGCTTTTCGTCATAGCAAACTGCAAAACCATACTATTTCCTTTTATGGTGGAATCACTTAGTCCTCTTGGAATGTTTTGCAATAAACGTCATCTGCAAAGAAAAGAAGCTGGTTCCGGCTGATCTTTCCTCCTAGCATTTGCTAGTGCTAGCTGCTGCATCCGGCCAACACTACGCAGATACCAGGGGGAATGGCCACCTCCATCAATATCTGAAATGATATAATATACAGAACAACCTTAAAGAAAATACCTTGGAAAACCCCTAGCATTTGATAGTGCTAGCTGCAACTTTTGCAAGCACGTGTCAAATACCAGCGATTTAACCTCGGTTTCAACCAAATGTATTGAAGCATGCTGGAACTTGAGAGAGTTGAATTGCCTTCCAACTTCCCCCAGCATATGCTAGTGCTAGTTCTCATGTTGTACCAGCACAGAACAGACGCAAGGGAAAGTCAAACAGACATGGATTGGATTTTCTTCATGTGGAATACTCAGAAAGGTCGCCTTGATCAGTGACCATGTAAACCCCCAGCATGTGCTAGTGCTAGCCTTCCATCCAAGCATGCACAAAACAGATGCAGGACGCATACATGGTACATTTGCTTGCTGAGATTTCCAAACCTCTTGCTACCATTACGGGAAATAGGATGAGTGTTACCGAGTAACCCCCAGCATACGCTAGTGCTAGTCATGTTTATCCAACAAGCACCAGGCACATGCAAGGAATCAAGTGGCATGCGTTCTGATTGGACTTCATTCTTCCTATGTTGTCTGTATTGCAATGGAAAGATACAACTGTCCATCAAACAAATGCATTCTAATAATATAGCCAACTCTCATGACAGAGAGGAGACGCTGACACGGCAATAAGCTGCACATGTCACTGCACGTTGAGTGGTGTCCTACTGCAAGATGATCGCCTGACAAAAGCTGTTGATTGGGCCTATTATCTTAGCATGATGGCGAAGGATTAGTGTCCGGCATAGTGAAAAATTACATACTATGCACACATTCAATCCACTTGGGGCTTTTCCTCATAGCAAACTGCAAAACCATACTATTTCCTTTTAGGGTGGAATCACTAAGTCCTCTTGGTATGTTTTGCAATAAACGTCATCTGCAAAGAAAAGAAGCTGGTTCCGGCTGATCTTTCCTCCTAGCATTTGCTAGTGCTAGCTGCTGCATTCGGCCAACACTACGCAGATACCAGGGGGAATGGTCACCTCCATCAATATCTGAAATGATATAATATACAGAACAACCTTAAAGAAAATACCTTGGAAAACCCCTAGCATTTGATAGTGCCAGCTGCAACTTTTGCAAGCACGTGTCAAATACCAGCGATTAAACCTCGGTTTTAACCAAATGTATTGAAGCATGCTGGAACTTGAGAGAGTTGAATTGCCTTCCAACTTCCCCCAGCATATGCTAGTGCTAGTTCTCATTTTGTACCAGCACAGAACAGACACAAGGGAAAGTCAAACAGACATGGCTTGGATTTTCTTCATGTGGAATACTCAGAAAGGTCGCCTTGATCAGTGACCATGTAAACCCCCAGCATGTGCTAGTGCTAGCCTTTCATCCAAGCATGCACAGAACAGATGCAGGACGCATACAGGGTCCATTTGCTTGCTGAGATTTTCAAACCTCTTCTTGCTACCATTACGGGAAAAAGGATGAGTGTTACCGAGTAACCCCCAGCATACGCTAGTGCTAGTCATGTTTATCCAACAAGCACCAGGCACATGCAAGGAATCAAGTGGCATGCGTTCTGATTGGACTTCATTCTTCCTATGTTGTCTGTATTGCAATGGAAAGATACAACTGTCCATCAAACAAATGCATTCCAATAATATAGCCAACTCTCATGACAGAGGGAAGACGCTGACACGGCAATAAGCTGCACATGTCACTGCACGTTGAGTGGTGTCCTACTGCAAGATGATCGCCTGACAAAAGCTGTTGATTGGGCCTATTATCTTAGCATGATGGCGAAGGATTAGTGTCCGGCACAGTGAAAAATTACATACTATGCACACATTCAATCCACTTGGGGCTTTTCGTCATAGCAAACTGCAAAACCATACTATTTCCTTTTAGGGTGGAATCACTTAGTCCTCTTGGTATGTTTTGCAATAAACGTCATCTGCAAAGAAAAGAAGCTGGTTCCGGCTGATCTTTCCTCCTAGCATTTGTTAGTGCTAGCTGCTGCATTCGGCCAACACTACGCAGATACCAGGGGGAATGGTCACCTCCATCAATATCTGAAATGATAAAATATACAGAACAACCTTGCAGAAAATGCCTCGGAAAACCCCTAGCATTTGATAATGATAGCTGCAACTTTTGCAAGCACGTGTCAAATACCAGCGATTTAACCTCGGTTTCAACCAAATGTATTGAAGCATGCTGGAACTTGAGAGAGTTGAATTGCCTTCCAACTTCCCCCAGCATATGCTAGTGCTAGTTCTCATTTTGTACCAGCACAGAACAGACACAAGGGAAAGTCAAACAGACATGGCTTCGATTTTCTTCATGTGGAATACTCAGAAAGGTCGCCTTGATCAGTGACCATGTAAACCCCCAGCATGTGCTAGTGCTAGCCTTTCATCCAAGCATGCACAAAACAGATGCAGGACGCATACATGGTCCATTTGCTTGCTGAGATTTCCAAACCTCTTCTTGCTACCATTACGGGAAATAGGATGAGTGTTACCGAGTAACCCCCAGCATACGCTAGTGCTAGTCATGTTTATCCAACAAGCACCAGGCACATGCAAGGAATCAAGTGGCATGCGTTCTGATTGAACTTCATTCTTCCTATGTTGTCTGTATTGCAATGGAAAGATACAACTGTCCCTCAAACAAATGCATTCTAATAATATAGCCAACTCTCATGACAGAGAGGAGACGCTGACACGGCAATAAGCTGCACATGTCACTGCACGTTGAGTGGTGTCCTACTGCAAGATGATCGCCTGACAAAAGCTGTTGATTGGGCCTATTATCTTAGCATGATGGCGAAGGATTAGTGTCCGGCATAGTGAAAAATTACATACTATGCACACATTCAATCCACTTGGGGCTTTTCCTCATAGCAAACTGCAAAACCATACTATTTCCTTTTAGGGTGGAATCACTTAGTCCTCTTGGTATGTTTTGCAATAAACGTCATCTGCAAAGAAAAGAAGCTGGTTCCGGCTGATCTTTCCTCCTAGCATTTGCTAGTGCTAGCTGCTGCATTCGGCCAACACTACGCAGATACCAGGGGGAATGGTCACCTCCATCAATATCTGAAATGATATAATATACAGAACAACCTTGCAGAAAATACCTTGGAAAACCCCTAGCATTTGATAGTGCTAGCTGCAACTTTTGCAAGCACGTGTCAAATACCAGCGATTAAACCTCGGTTTTAACCAAATGTATTGAAGCATGCTGGAACTTGAGAGAGTTGAATTGCCTTCCAACTTCCCCCAGCATATGCTAGTGCTAGTTCTCATTTTGTACCAGCACAGAACAGACACAAGGGAAAGTCAAACAGACATGGCTTCGATTTTCTTCATGTGGAATACTCAGAAAGGTCGCCTTGATCAGTGACCATGTAAACCCCCAGCATGTGCTAGTGCTAGCCTTTCATCCAAGCATGCACAGAACAGATGCAGGACGCATACATGGTCCATTTCCTTGCTGAGATTTTCAAACCTCTTCTTGCTACCATTACGGGAAATAGGATGAGTGTTACCGAGTAACCCCCAGCATACGCTAGTGCTAGTCATGTTTATCCAACAAGCACCAGGCACATGCAAGGAATCAAGTGGCATGCGTTCTGATTGGACTTCATTCTTCCTATGTTGTCTATATTGCAATGGAAAGATACAACTGTCCATCAAACAAATGCATTCTAATAATATAGCCAACTCTCATGACAGAGAGGAGACGCTGACACGGCAATAAGCTGCACATGTCACTGCACGTTGAGTGGTGTCCTACTGCAAGATGATCGCCTGACAAAAGCTGTTGATTGGGCCTATTATCTTAGCATGATGGCGAAGGATTAGTGTCCGGCATAGTGAAAAATTACATACTATGCACACATTCAATCCACTTGGGGCTTTTCCTCATAGCAAACTGCAAAACCATACTATTTCCTTTTAGGGTGGAATCACTTAGTCCTCTTGGTATGTTTTGCAATAAACGTCATCTGCAAAGAAAAGAAGCTGGTTCCGGCTGATCTTTCCTCCTAGCATTTGCTAGTGCTAGCTGCTGCATTCGGCCAACACTACGCAGATACCAGGGGGAATGGTCACCTCCATCAATATCTGAAATGATATAATATACAGAACAACCTTGCAGAAAATACCTTGGAAAACCCCTAGCATTTGATAGTGCTAGCTGCAACTTTTGCAAGCACGTGTCAAATACCAGCGATTAAACCTCGGTTTTAACCAAATGTATTGAAGCATGCTGGAACTTGAGAGAGTTGAATTGCCTTCCAACTTCCCCCAGCATATGCTAGTGCTAGTTCTCATTTTGTACCAGCACAGAACAGACACAAGGGAAAGTCAAACAGACATGGCTTCGATTTTCTTCATGTGGAATACTCAGAAAGGTCGCCTTGATCAGTGACCATGTAAACCCCCAGCATGTGCTAGTGCTAGCCTTTCATCCAAGCATGCACAGAACAGATGCAGGACGCATACATGGTCCATTTCCTTGCTGAGATTTTCAAACCTCTTCTTGCTACCATTACGGGAAATAGGATGAGTGTTACCGAGTAACCCCCAGCATACGCTAGTGCTAGTCATGTTTATCCAACAAGCACCAGGCACATGCAAGGAATCAAGTGGCATGCGTTCTGATTGAACTTCATTCTTTCTATGTTGTCTGTATTGCAATGGAAAGATACAACTGTCCATCAAACAAATGCATTCCAATAATATAGCCAACTCTCATGACAGAGGGAAGACGCTGACACGGCAATAAGCTGCACATGTCACTGCACGTTGAGTGGTGTCCTACTGCAAGATGATCGCCTGACAAAAGCTGTTGATTGGGCCTATTATCTTAGCATGATGGCGAAGGATTAGTGTCCGGCATAGTGAAAAATTACATACTATGCACACATTCAATCCACTTGGGGCTTTTCCTCATAGCAAACTGCAAAACCATACTATTTCCTTTTAGGGTGGAATCACTAAGTCCTCTTGGTATGTTTTGCAATAAACGTCATCTGCAAAGAAAAGAAGCTGGTTCCGGCTGATCTTTCCTCCTAGCATTTGCTAGTGCTAGCTGCTGCATTCGGCCAACACTACGCAGATACCAGGGGGAATGGTCACCTCCATCAATATCTGAAATGATATAATATACAGAACAACCTTGCAGAAAATACCTTGGAAAACCCCTAGCATTTGATAGTGCCAGCTGCAACTTTTGCAAGCACGTGTCAAATACCAGCGATTAAACCTCGGTTTTAACCAAATGTATTGAAGCATGCTGGAACTTGAGAGAGTTGAATTGCCTTCCAACTTCCCCCAGCATATGCTAGTGCTAGTTCTCATTTTGTACCAGCACAGAACAGACACAAGGGAAAGTCAAACAGACATGGCTTGGATTTTCTTCATGTGGAATACTCAGAAAGGTCGCCTTGATCAGTGACCATGTGCTAGTGCTAGCATTTCATCCAAGCATGCACAAAACAGATGCAGGACGCATACAGGGTCCATTTGCTTGCTGAGATTTCCAAACCTCTTCTTGCTACCATTACGGGAAATAGGATGAGTGTTACCGAGTAACCCCCAGCATACGCTAGTGCTAGTCATGTTTATCCAACAAGCACCAGGCACATGCAAGGAATCAAGTGGCATGCGTTCTGATTGAACTTCATTCTTCCTATGTTGTCTGTATTGCAATGGAAAGATACAACTGTCCATCAAACAAATGCATTCCAATAATATAGCCAACTCTCATGACAGAGGGAAGACGCTGACACGGCAATAAGCTGCACATGTCACTGCACGTTGAGTGGTGTCCTACTGCAAGATGATCGCCTGACAAAAGCTGTTGATTGGGCCTATTATCTTAGCATGATGGCGAAGGATTAGTGTCCGGCACAGTGAAAAATTACATACTATGCACACATTCAATCCACTTGGGGCTTTTCGTCATAGCAAACTGCAAAACCATACTATTTCCTTTTAGGGTGGAATCACTTAGTCCTCTTGGTATATTTTGCAATAAACGTCATCTGCAAAGAAAAGAAGCTGGTTCCGGCTGATCTTTCCTGCTAGCATTTGCTAGTGCTAGCTGCTGCATTCGGCCAACACTACGCAGATACCAGGGGGAATGGTCACCTCCATCAATATCTGAAATGATATAATATACAGAACAACCTTGCAGAAAATACCTTGGAAAACCCCTAGCATTTGATAGTGCTAGCTGCAACTTTTGCAAGCACGTGTCAAATACCAGCGATTTAACCTCGGTTTCAACCAAATGTATTGAAGCATGCTGGAACTTGAGAGAGTTGAATTGCCTTCTAACTTCCCCCAGCATATGCTAGTGCTTGTTCTCATTTTGTACCAGCACAGAACAGACACAAGGGAAAGTCAAACAGACATGGCTTGGATTTTCTTCATGTGGAATACTCAGAAAGGTCGCCTTGATCAGTGACCATGTAAACCCCCAGCGTGTGCTAGTGCTAGCCTTTCATCCAAGCATGCACAAAACAGATGCAGGACGCATATAGGGTCCATTTGCTTGCTGAGATTTCCAAACCTCTTCTTGCTACCATTACGGGAAATAGGATGAGTGTTACCGAGTAACCCCCAGCATACGCTAGTGCTAGTCATGTTTATCCAACAAGCACCAGGCACATGCAAGGAATCAAGTGGCATGCGTTCTGATTGAACTTCATTCTTCCTATGTTGTCTGTATTGCAATGGAAAGATACAACTGTCCATCAAACAAATGCATTCCAATAATATAGCCAACTCTCATGACAGAGGGAAGACGCTGACACGGCAATAAGCTGCACATGTCACTGCACGTTGAGTGGTGTCCTACTGCAAGATGATCGCCTGACAAAAGCTGTTGATTGGGCCTATTATCTTAGCATGATGGCGAAGGATTAGTGTCCGGCATAGTGAAAAATTACATACTATGCACACATTCAATCCACTTGGGGCTTTTCGTCATAGCAAACTGCAAAACCATACTATTTCCTTTTAGGGTGGAATCACTAAGTCCTCTTGGTATGTTTTGCAATAAACGTCATCTGCAAAGAAAAGAAGCTGGTTCCGGCTGATCTTTCCTCCTAGCATTTGCTAGTGCTAGCTGCTGCATCCGGCCAACACTACGCAGATACCAGGGGGAATGGTCACCTCCATCAATATCTGAAATGATATAATATACAGAACAACCTAAAAGAAAATACCTTGGAAAACCCCTAGCATTTGATAGTGCTAGCTGCAACTTTTGCAAGCACGTGTCAAATACCAGCGATTTAACCTCGGTTTCAACCAAATGTATTGAAGCATGCTGGAACTTGAGAGAGTTGAATTGCCTTCCAACTTCCCCCAGCATATGCTAGTGCTAGTTCTCATGTTGTACCAGCACAGAACAGACACAAGGGAAAGTCAAACAGACATGGCTTGGATTTTCTTCATGTGGAATACTCAGAAAGGTCGCCTTGATCAGTGACCATGTAAACCCCCAGCATGTGCTACTGCTAGCCTTTCATCCAAGCATGCACAAAACAGATGCAGGACGCATACATGGTCCATTTCCTTGCTGAGATTTTCAAACCTCTTCTTGTTACCATTACGGGAAATAGGATGAGTGTTACCGAGTAACCCCCAGCATACGCTAGTGCTAGTCATGTTTATCCAACAAGCACCAGGCACATGCAAGGAATCAAGTGGCATGCGTTCTGATTGAACTTCATTCTTCCTATGTTGTCTGTATTGCAATGGAAAGATACAACTGTCCATCAAACAAACGCATTCTAATAATATAGCCAACTCTCATGACAGAGAGGAGACGCTGACACGGCAATAAGCTGCACATGTCACTGCACGTTGAGTGGTGTCCTACTGCAAGATGATCGCCTGACAAAAGCTGTTGATTGGGCCTATTATCTTAGCATGATGGCGAAGGATTAGTGTCCGGCATAGTGAAAAATTACATACTATGCACATATTCAATCCACTTGGGGCTTTTCGTCATAGCAAACTGCAAAACCATACTATTTCCTTTTAGGTTGGAATCACTTAGTCCTCTTGGTATGTTTTGCAATAAACGTCATCTGCAAAGAAAAGAAGCTGGTTCCGGCTGATCTTTCCTCCTAGCATTTGCTAGTGCTAGCTGCTGCATTCGGCCAACACTACGCAGATACCAGGGGGAATGGTCACCTCCATCAATATCTGAAATGATATAATATACAGAACAGCCTTGCAGAAAATACCTTGGAAAACCCCTAGCATTTGATAGTGCTAGCTGCAACTTTTGCAAGCACGTGTCAAATACCAGCGATTTAACCTCGGTTTCAACCAAATGTATTGAAGCATGCTGGAACTTGAGAGAGTTGAATTGCCTTCCAACTTCCCCCAGCATATGCTAGTGCTAGTTCTCATTTTGTACCAGCACAGAACAGACACAAGGGAAAGTCAAACAGACATGGCTTGGATTTTCTTCATGTGGAATACTCAGAAAGGTCGCCTTGATCAGTGACCATGTAAACCCCCAGCATGTGCTAGTGCTAGCCTATCATCCAAGCATGCACAAAACAGATGCAGGACGCATACAGGGTCCATTTGCTTGCTGAGATTTTCAAACCTCTTCTTGCTACCATTACGGGAAATAGGATGAGTGTTACCGAGTAACCCCCAGCATACGCTAGTTCTAGTCATGTTTATCCAACAAGCACCAGGCACATGCAAGGAATCAAGTGGCATGCGTTCTGATTGAACTTCATTCTTCCTATGTTGTCTGTATTGCAATGGAAAGATACAACTCTCCATGAAGCAAATGCATTCCAATAATATAGCCAACTCTCATGACAGAGAGGAGACGCTGACACGGCAATAAGCTACACATGTCACTGCACGTTGAGTGGTGTCCTACTGCAAGATGATCGCCTGACAAAAGCTGTTGATTGGGCCTATTATCTTAGCATGATGGCGAAGGATTAGTGTCCGGCATAGTGAAAAATTACATACTATGCACACATTCAATCCACTTGGGGCTTTTCGTCATAGCAAACTGCAAAACCATACTATTTCCTTTTAGGGTGGAATCACTTAGTCCTCTTGGTATGTTTTGCAATAAACGTCATCTGCAAAGAAAAGAAGCTGGTTCCGGCTGATCTTTTCTCCTAGCATTTGCTAGTGCTAGCTGCTGCATCCGGCCAACACTACGCAGATTCCAGGGGGAATGGTCACCTCCATCAATATCTGAAATGATATAATATACAGAACAACCTTGCAGAAAATGCCTTGGAAAACCCCTAGCATTTGATAGTGCTAGCTGCAACTTTTGCAAGCAAGTGTCAAATACCAGCGATTTAACCTCGGTTTCAACCAAATGTATTGAAGCATGCTGGAACTTGAGAGAGTTGCATTGCCTTCCAACTTCCCCCAGCATATGCTAGTGCTAGTTCTCATTTTGTACCAGCACAGAACAGACGCAAGGGAAAGTCAAACAGACATGGCTTGGATTTTCTTCATGTGGAATACTCAGAAAGGTCGCCTTCATCAGTGACCATGTAAACCCCCAGCATGTGCTACTGCTAGCCTTTCATCCAAGCATGCACAAAACAGATGCAGGACGCATACATGGTCCATTTGCTTGCTGAGATTTCCAAACCTCTTCTTGCTACCATTACGGGAAATAGGATGAGTGTTACCGAGTAACCCCCAGCATACGCTAGTGCTAGTCATGTTTATCCAACAAGCACCAGGCACATGCAAGGAATCAAGTGGCATGCGTTCTGATTGAACTTCATTCTTCCTATGTTGTCTGTATTGCAATGGAAAGATACAACTCTCCATGAAGCAAATGCATTCTAATAATATAGCCAACTCTCATGACAGAGAGGAGACGCTGACACGGCAATAAGCTGCACATGTCACTGCACGTTGAGTGGTGTCCTACTGCAAGATGATCGCCTGACAAAAGCTGTTGATTGGGCCTATTATCTTAGCATGATTGCGAAGGATTAGTGTCCGTCATAGTGAAAAATTACATACTATGCACACATTCAATCCACTTGGGGCTTTTCGTCATAGCAAACTGCAAAACCATACTATTTCCTTTTAGGGTGGAATCACTTAGTCCTCTTGGTATGTTTTGCAATAAACGTCATCTGCAAAGAAAAGAAGCTGGTTCCGGCTGATCTTTCCTCCTAGCATTTGCTAGTGCTAGCTGCTGCATTCGGCCAACACTACGCAGATACCAGGGGGAATGGTCACCTCCATCAATATCTGAAATGATATAATATACAGAACAACCTTGCAGAAAATACCTTGGAAAACCCCTAGCATTTGATAGTGCTAGCTGCAACTTTTGCAAGCACCTGTCAAATACCAGCGATTTAACCTCGGTTTCAACCAAATGTATTGAAGCATGCTGGAACTTGAGAGAGTTGAATTGCCTTCCAACTTCCCCCAGCATACGCTAGTGCTAGTTCTCATTTTGTACCAGCACAGAACAGACACAAGGGAAAGTCAAACAGACATGGCTTGGATTTTCTTCATGTGGAATACTCAGAAAGGTCGCCTTGATCAGTGACCATGTAAACCCCCAGCATGTGCTACTGCTAGCCTTTCATCCAAGCATGCACAAAACAGATGCAGGACGCATACAGGGTCCATTTGCTTGCTGAGATTTTCAAACCTCTTCTTGCTACCATTACGGGAAATAGGATGAGTGTTACCAAGTAACCCCCAGCATACGCTAGTGCTAGTCATGTTTATCCAACAAGCACCAGGCACATGCAAGGAATCAAGTGGCATGCGTTCTGATTGAACTTCATTCTTCCTATGTTGTCTGTATTGCAATGGAAAGATACAACTCTCCATGAAGCAAATGCATTCTAATAATATAGCCAACTCTCATGACAGAGAGGAGACGCTGACACGGCAATAAGCTGCACATGTCACTGCACGTTGAGTGGTGTCCTACTGCAAGATGATCGCCTGACAAAAGCTGTTGATTGGGCCTATTATCTTAGCATGATGGCGAAGGATTAGTGTCCGGCACAGTGAAAAATTACATACTATGCACACATTCAATCCACTTGGGGCTTTTCGTCATAGCAAACTGCAAAACCATACTATTTCCTTTTAGGGTGGAATCACTAAGTCCTCTTGGTATGTTTTGCAATAAACGTCATCTGCAAAGAAAAGAAGCTGGTTCCGGCTGATCTTTCCTCCTAGCATTTGCTAGTGCTAGCTGCTGCATTCGGCCAACACTACGCAGATACCAGGGGGAATGGTCACCTCCATCAATATCTGAAATGATATAATATACAGAACAACCTTGCAGAAAATACCTTGGAAAACCCCTAGCATTTGATAGTGCTAGCTGCAACTTTTGCAAGCACCTGTCAAATACCAGCGATTTAACCTCGGTTTCAACCAAATGTATTGAAGCATGCTGGAACTTGAGAGAGTTGAATTGCTCTCTAACTTCCCCAAGCATATGCTAGTGCTTGTTCTCATTTTGTACCAGCACAGAACAGACACAAGGGAAAGTCAAACAGACATGGCTTGGATTTTCTTCATGTGGAATACTCAGAAAGGTCGCCTTGATCAGTGACCATGTAAACCCCCAGCATGTGCTAGTGCTAGCCTTTCATCCAAGCATGCACAAAACAGATGCAGGACGCATATAGGGTCCATTTGCTTGCTGAGATTTCCAAACCTCTTCTTGCTACCATTACGGGAAATAGGATGAGTGTTACCGAGTAACCCCAAGCATACGCTAGTGCTAGTCATGTTTATCCAACAAGCACCAGGCACATGCAAGGAATCAAGTGGCATGCGTTCTGATTGAACTTCATTCTTCCTATGTTGTCTGTTTTGCAATGGAAAGATACAACTGTCCATCAAACAAATGCATTCCAATAATATAGCCAACTCTCATGACAGAGAGGAGACGCTGACACGGCAAAAAGCTGCACATGTCACTGCACGTTGAGTGGTGTCCTACTGCAAGATGATCGCCTGACAAAAGCTGTTGATTGGGCCTATTATCTTAGCATGATGGCGAAGGATTAGTGTCCGGCATAGTGAAAAATTACATACTATGCACACATTCAATCCACTTGGGGCTTTTCGTCATAGCAAACTGCAAAACCATACTATTTCCTTTTAGGGTGGAATCACTAAGTCCTCTTGGTATGTTTTGCAATAAACGTCACTGCAAAGAAAAGAAGCTGGTTCCGGATGATCTTTCCTCCTAGCATTTGCTAGTGCTAGCTACTGCATCCGGCCAACACTACGCAGATACCAGGGGGAATGGTCACCTCCATCAATATCTGAAATGATATAATATACAGAACAACCTTGCAGAAAATACCTTGGAAAACCCCTAGCATTTGATAGTGCTAGCTGCAACTTTTGCAAGCACGTGTCAAATACCAGCGATTTAACCTCGGTTTCAACCAAATGTATTGAAGCATGCTGGAACTTGAGAGAGTTGAATTGCCTTCCAACTTCCCCCAGCATATGCTAGTGCTAGTTCTCATTTTGTACCAGCACAGAACAGACACAAGGGAAAGTCAAACAGACATGGCTTGGATTTTCTTCATGTGGAATACTCAGAAAGGTCGCCTTGATCAGTGACCATGTAAACCCCCAGCATGTGCTACTGCTAGCCTTTCATCCAAGCATGCACAAAACAGATGCAGGACGCATACATGGTCCATTTGCTTGCTGAGATTTTCAAACCTCTTCTTGCTACCATTACGGGAAATAGGATGAGTGTTACCGAGTAACCCCCAGCATACGCTAGTGCTAGTCATGTTTATCCAACAAGCACCAGGCACATGCAAGGAATCAAGTGGCATGCGTTCTGATTGAACTTCATTCTTCCTATGTTGTCTGTATTGCAATGGAAAGATACAACTGTCCATCAAACAAATGCATTCCAATAATATAGCCAACTCTCATGACAGAGGGGAGACGCTGACACGGCAATAAGCTGCACATGTCACTGCACGTTGAGTGGTGTCCTACTGCAAGATGATCGCCTGACAAAAGCTGTTGATTGGGCCTATTATCTTAGCATGATGGCGAAGGATTAGTGTCCGGCATAGTGAAAAATTACATACTATGCACACATTCAATCCACTTGGGGCTTTTCGTCATAGCAAACTGCAAAACCATACTATTTCCTTTTAGGGTGGAATCACTTAGTCCTCTTGGTATGTTTTGCAATAAACGTCATCTGCAAAGAAAAGAAGCTGGTTCCGGCTGATCTTTCCTCCTAGCATTTGCTAGTGCTAGCTGCTGCATCCGGCCAACACTACGCAGATACCAGGGGGAATGGTCACCTCCATCAATATCTGTAATGATATAATATACAGAACAACCTTGCAGAAAATACCTTGGAAAACCCCTAGCACTTGATAGTGCTAGCTGCAACTTTTGCAAGCACGTGTCAAATACCAGCGATTTAACCTCGGTTTCAACCAAATGTATTGAAGCATGCTGGAACTTGAGAGAGTTGAATTGCCTTCCAACTTCCCCCAGCATATGCTAGTGCTAGTTCTCATTTTGTACCAGCACAGAACAGACACAAGGGAAAGTCAAACAGACATGGCTTGGATTTTCTTCATGTGGAATACTCAGAAAGGTCGCCTTGATCAGTGACCATGTAAACCCCCAGCATGTGCTAGTGCTAGCCTTTCATCCAAGCATGCACAAAACAGATGCAGGACGGATACATGGTCCATTTGCTTGCTGAGATTTTCAAACCTCTTCTTGCTACCATTACGGGAAATAGGATGAGTGTTACCGAGTAACCCCCAGCATACGCTAGTGCTAGTCATGTTTATCCAACAAGCACCAGGCACATGCAAGGAATCAAGTGGCATGCGTTCTGATTGAACTTCATTCTTCCTATGTTGTCTGTATTGCAATGGAAAGATACAACTGTCCATCAAACAAACGCATTCTAATAATATAGCCAACTCTCATGACAGAGGGGAGACGCTGACACGGCAATAAGCTGCACATGTCACTGCACGTTGAGTGGTGTCCTACTGCAAGATGATCGCCTGACAAAAGCTGTTGATTGGGCCTATTATCTTAGCATGATGGCGAAGGATTAGTGTCCGGCATAGTGAAAAATTACATACTATGCACACATTCAATCCACTTGGGGCTTTTCGTCATAGCAAACTGCAAAACCATACTATTTCCTTTTAGGGTGGAATCACTTAGTCCTCTTGGTATGTTTTGCAATAAACGTCATCTGCAAAGAAAAGAAGCTGGTTCCGGCTGATCTTTCCTCCTAGCATTTGCTAGTGCTAGCTGCTGCATCCGGCCAACACTACGCAGATACCAGGGGGAATGGTCACCTCCATCAATATCTGTAATGATATAATATACAGAACAACCTTGCAGAAAATACCTTGGAAAACCCCTAGCATTTGATAGTGCTAGCTGCAACTTTTGCAAGCACGTGTCAAATACCAGCGATTTAACCTCGGTTTCAACCAAATGTATTGAAGCATGCTGGAACTTGAGAGAGTTGAATTGCCTTCCAACTTCCCCCAGCATATGCTAGTGCTAGTTCTCATTTTGTACCAGTACAGAACAGACACAAGGGAAAGTCAAACAGACATGGCTTGGATTTTCTTCATGTGGAATACTCAGAAAGATCGCCTTGATCAGTGACCATGTAAACCCCCAGCATGTGCTACTGCTAGCCTTTCATCCAAGCATGCACAAAACAGATGCAGGACGCATACAGGGTCCATTTGCTTGCTGAGATTTCCAAACCTCTTCTTGCTACCATTACGGGAAATAGGATGAGTGTTACCGAGTAACCCCCAGCATACGCTAGTGCTAGTCATGTTTATCCAACAAGCACCAGGCACATGCAAGGAATCAAGTGGCATGCGTTCTGATTGAACTTCATTCTTCCTATGTTGTCTGTATTGCAATGGAAAGATACAACTGTCCATCAAACAAATGAATATTAATAATATAGCCAACTCTCATGACAGAGAGGAGACGCTGACACGGCAAAAAGCTGCACATGTCACTGCACGTTGAGTGGTGTCCTACTGCAAGATGATCGCCTGACAAAAGCTGTTGATTGGGCCTATTATCTTAGCATGATGGCGAAGGATTAGTGTCCGGCATAGTGAAAAATTACATACTATGCACACATTCAATCCACTTGGGGCTTTTCCTCATAGCAAACTGCAAAACCATACTATTTCCTTTTAGGGTGGAATCACTAAGTCCTCTTGGTATGTTTTGCAATAAACGTCATCTGCAAAGAAAAGAAGCTGGTTCCGGCTGATCTTTCCTCCTAGCATTTGCTAGTGCTAGCTCCTGCATCCGGCCAACACTACGCAGATACCAGGGGGAATGGTCACCTCCATCAATATCTGAAATGATATAATATACAGAACAACCTTGCAGAAAATACCTTGGAAAACCCCTAGCATTTGATAGTGCTAGCTGCAACTTTTGTAAGCACGTGTCAAATACCAGCGATTTAACCTCGGTTTCAACCAAATGTATTGAAGCATGCTGGAACTTGAGAGAGTTGAATTGCCTTCCAACTTCCCCCAGCATATGCTAGTGCTAGTTCTCATTTTGTACCAGCACAGAACAGACACAAGGGAAAGTCAAACAGACATGGCTTGGATTTTCTTCATGTGGAATACTCAGAAAGGTCGCCTTGATCAGTGACCATGTAAACCCCCAGCATGTGCTACTGCTAGCCTTTCATCCAAGCATGCACAAAACAGATGCAGGACGCATACAGGGTCCATTTCCTTGCTGAGATTTTCAAACCTCTTCTTGCTACCATTACGGGAAATAGGATGAGTGTTACCGAGTAACCCCCAGCATACGCTAGTGCTAGTCATGTTTATCCAACAAGCACCAGGCACATGCAAGGAATCAAGTGGCATGCGTTCTGATTGAACTTCATTCTTCCTATGTTGTCTGTATTGCAATGGAAAGATACAACTCTCCATCAAACAAATGCATATTAATAATATAGCCAACTCTCATGACAGAGAGGAGACGCTGACACGGCAAAAAGCTGCACATGTCACTGCACGTTGAGTGGTGTCCTACTGCAAGATGATCGCCTGACAAAAGCTGTTGATTGGGCCTATTATCTTAGCATGATGGCGAAGGATTAGTGTCCGGCATAGTGAAAAATTACATACTATGCACACATTCAATCCACTTGGGGCTTTTCGTCATAGCAAACTGCAAAACCATACTATTTCCTTTTAGGGTGGAATCACTTAGTCCTCTTGGTATGTTTTGCAATAAACGTCATCTGCAAAGAAAAGAAGCTGGTTCCGGCTGATCTTTCCTCCTAGCATTTGCTAGTGCTAGCTCCTGCATCCGGCCAACACTACGCAGATACCAGGGGGAATGGTCACCTCCATCAATATCTGAAATGATATAATATACAGAACAACCTTAAAGAAAATACCTTGGAAAACCCCTAGCATTTGATAGTGCTAGCTGCAACTTTTGCAAGCACGTGTCAAATACCAGCGATTTAACCTCGGTTTCAACCAAATGTATTGAAGCATGCTGGAACTTGAGAGAGTTGAATTGCCTTCCAACTTCCCCCAGCATATGCTAGTGCTAGTTCTCATTTTGTACCAGCACAGAACAGACACAAGGGAAAGTCAAACAGACATGGCTTGGATTTTCTTCATGTGGAATACTCAGAAAGGTCGCCTTGATCAGTGACCATGTAAACCCCCAGCATGTGCTAGTGCTAGCCTTTCATCCAAGCATGCACAAAACAGATGCAGGACGCATACAGGGTCCATTTGCTTGCTGAGATTTTCAAACCTCTTCTTGCTACCATTACGGGAAATAGGATGAGTGTTACCGAGTAACCCCCAGCATACGCTAGTGCTAGTCATGTTTATCCAACAAGCACCAGGCACATGCAAGGAATCAAGTGGCATGCGTTCTGATTGGACTTCATTCTTCCTATGTTGTCTGTATTGCAATGGAAAGATACAACTCTCCATGAAGCAAATGCATTCTAATAATATAGCCAACTCTCATGACAGAGAGGAGACGCTGACACGGCAATAAGCTGCACATGTCACTGCACGTTGAGTGGTGTCCTACTGCAAGATGATCGCCTGACAAAAGCTGTTGATTGGGCCTATTATCTTAGCATGATGGCGAAGGATTAGTGTCCGGCATAGTGAAAAATTACATACTATGCACACATTCAATCCACTTGGGGCTTTTCGTCATAGCAAACTGCAAAACCATACTATTTCCTTTTAGGGTGGAATCACTAAGTCCTCTTGGTATGTTTTGCAATAAACGTCATCTGCAAAGAAAAGAAGCTGGTTCCGGCTGATCTTTCCTCCTAGCATTTGCTAGTGCTAGCTGCTGCATTCGGCCAACACTACGCAGATACCAGGGGGAATGGTCACCTCCATCAATATCTGAAATGATATAATATACAGAACAACCTTGCAGAAAATACCTTGGAAAACCCCTAGCATTTGATAGTGCTAGCTGCAACTTTTGCAAGCACCTGTCAAATACCAGCGATTTAACCTCGGTTTCAACCAAATGTATTGAAGCATGCTGGAACTTGAGAGAGTTGAATTGCCTTCTAACTTCCCCCAGCATATGCTAGTGCTAGTTCTCATTTTGTACCAGCACAGAACAGTCACAAGGGAAAGTCAAACAGACATGGCTTGGATTTTCTTCATGTGGAATACTCAGAAAGGTCGCCTTGATCAGTGACCATGTAAACCCCCAGCATGTGCTACTGCTAGCCTTTCATCCAAGCATGCACAAAACAGATGCAGGACGCATATAGGGTCCATTTGCTTGCTGAGATTTCCAAACCTCTTCTTGCTACCATTACGGGAAATAGGATGAGTGTTACCGAGTAACCCCCAGCATACGCTAGTGCTAGTCATGTTTATCCAACAAGCACCAGGCACATGCAAGGAATCAAGTGGCATGCGTTCTGATTGAACTTCATTCTTCCTATGTTGTCTGTATTGCAATGGAAAGATACAACTGTCCATCAAACAAATGCATTCCAATAATATAGCCAACTCTCATGACAGAGGGAAGACGCTGACACGGCAATAAGCTGCACATGTCACTGCACGTTGAGTGGTGTCCTACTGCAAGATGATCGCCTGACAAAAGCTGTTGATTGGGCCTATTATCTTAGCATGATGGCGAAGGATTAGTGTCCGGCATAGTGAAAAATTACATACTATGCACACATTCAATCCACTTGGGGCTTTTCGTCATAGCAAACTGCAAAACCATACTATTTCCTTTTAGGGTGGAATCACTTAGTCCTCTTGGTATATTTTGCAATAAACGTCATCTGCAAAGAAAAGAAGCTGGTTCCGGCTGATCTTTCCTCCTGGCATTTGCTAGTGCTAGCTGCTGCATTCGGCCAACACTACGCAGATACCAGGGGGAATGGTCACCTCCATCAATATCTGAAATGATATAATATACAGAACAACCTTGCAGAAAATACCTTGGAAAACCCCTAGCATTTGATAGTGCTAGCTGCAACTTTTGCAAGCACGTGTCAAATACCAGCGATTTAACCTCGGTTTCAACCAAATGTATTGAAGCATGCTGGAACTTGAGAGAGTTGAATTGCCTTCTAACTTCCCCCAGCATATGCTAGTGCTAGTTCCCATTTTGTACCAGCACAGAACAGACACAAGGGAAAGTCAAACAGACATGGCTTGGATTTTCTTCATGTGGAATACTCAGAAAGGTCGCCTTGATCAGTGACCATGTAAACCCCCAGCATGTGCTACTGCTAGCCTTTCATCCAAGCATGCACAAACAGATGCAGGACGCATATAGGGTCCATTTGCTTGCTGAGATTTCCAAACCTCTTCTTGCTACCATTACGGGAAATAGGATGAGTGTTACCGAGTAACCCCCAGCATACGCTAGTGCTAGTCATGTTTATCCAACAAGCACCAGGCACATGCAAGGAATCAAGTGGCATGCGTTCTGATTGAACTTCATTCTTCCTATGTTGTCTGTATTGCAATGGAAAGATACAACTGTCCATCAAACAAATGCATTCCAATAATATAGCCAACTCTCATGACAGAGGGAAGACGCTGACACGGCAATAAGCTGCACATGTCACTGCACGTTGAGTGGTGTCCTACTGCAAGATGATCGCCTGACAAAAGCTGTTGATTGGGCCTATTATCTTAGCATGATGGCGAAGGATTAGTGTCCGGCATAGTGAAAAATTACATACTATGCACACATTCAATCCACTTGGGGCTTTTCGTCATAGCAAACTGCAAAACCATACTATTTCCTTTTAGGGTGGAATCACTTAGTCCTCTTGGTATATTTTTCAATAAACGTCATCTGCAAAGAAAAGAAGCTGGTTCCGGCTGATCTTTCCTCCTAGCATTTGCTAGTGCTAGCTGCTGCATTCGGCCAACACTACGCAGATACCAGGGGGAATGGTCACCTCCATCAATATCTGAAATGATATAATATACAGAACAACCTTGCAGAAAATACCTTGGAAAACCCCTAGCATTTGATAGTGCTAGCTGCAACTTTTGCAAGCACGTGTCAAATACCAGCGATTTAACCTCGGTTTCAACCAAATGTATTGAAGCATGCTGGAACTTGAGAGAGTTGAATTGCCTTCTAACTTCCCCCAGCATATGCTAGTGCTAGTTCTCATTTTGTACCAGCACAGAACAGACACAAGGGACAGTCAAACAGACATGGCTTGGATTTTCTTCATGTGAAACACTCAGAAAGGTCGCCTTGATCAGTGACCATGTAAACCCCCAGCATGTGCTACTGCTAGCCTTTCATCCAAGCATGCACAAAACAGATGCAGGACGCATATAGGGTCCATTTGCTTGCTGAGATTTCCAAACCTCTTCTTGCTACCATTACGGGAAATAGGATGAGTGTTACCGAGTAACCCCCAGCATACGCTAGTGCTAGTCATGTTTATCCAACAAGCACCAGGCACATGCAAGGAATCAAGTGGCATGCGTTCTGATTGAACTTCATTCTTCCTATGTTGTCTGTATTGCAATGGAAAGATACAACTGTCCATCAAACAAATGCATTCCAATAATATAGCCAACTCTCATGACAGAGGGAAGACGCTGACACGGCAATAAGCTGCACATGTCACTGCACGTTGAGTGGTGTCCTACTGCAAGATGATCGCCTGACAAAAGCTGTTGATTGGGCCTATTATCTTAGCATGATGGCGAAGGATTAGTGTCCGGCATAGTGAAAAATTACATACTATGCACACATTCAATCCACTTGGGGCTTTTCGTCATAGCAAACTGCAAAACCATACTATTTCCTTTTAGGGTGGAATCACTAAGTCCTCTTGGTATGTTTTGCAATAAACGTCATCTGCAAAGAAAAGAAGCTGGTTCCGGCTGATCTTTCCTCCTAGCATTTGCTAGTGCTAGCTGCTGCATCCGGCCAACACTACGCAGATACCAGGGGGAATGGTCACCTCCATCAATATCTGAAATGATATAATATACAGAACAACCTTGCAGAAAATACCTTGGAAAACCCCTAGCATTGATAGTGCTAGCTGCAACTTTTGCAAGCACCTGTCAAATACCAGCGATTTAACCTCGGTTTCAACCAAATGTATTGAAGCATGCTGGAACTTGAGAGAGTTGCATTGCCTTCCAACTTCCCCCAGCATATGCTAGTGCTAGTTCTCATTTTGTACCAGCACAGAACAGACACAAGGGAAAGTCAAACAGACATGGCTTGGATTTTCTTCATGTGGAATACTCAGAAAGGTCGCCTTCATCAGTGACCATGTAAACCCCCAGCATGTGCTACTGCTAGCCTTTCATCCAAGCATGCACAAAACAGATGCAGGACGCATACAGGGTCCATTTGCTTGCTGAGATTTTCAAACCTCTTCTTGCTACCATTACGGGAAATAGGATGAGTGTTACCGAGTAACCCCCAGCATACGCTAGTGCTAGTCATGTTTATCCAACAAGCACCAGGCACATGCAAGGAATCAAGTGGCATGCGTTCTGATTGAACTTCATTCTTCCTATGTTGTCTGTATTGCAATGGAAAGATACAACTGTCCATCAAACAAATGCATTCCAATAATATAGCCAACTCTCATGACAGAGGGAAGACGCTGACACGGCAATAAGCTGCACATGTCACTGCACGTTGAGTGGTGTCCTACTGCAAGATGATCGCCTGACAAAAGCTGTTGATTGGGCCTATTATCTTAGCATGATGGCGAAGGATTAGTGTCCGGCATAGTGAAAAATTACATACTATGCACACATTCAATCCACTTGGGGCTTTTCGTCATAGCAAACTGCAAAACCATACTATTTCCTTTTAGGTTGGAATCACTTAGTCCTCTTGGTATATTTTGCAATAAACGTCATCTGCAAAGAAAAGAAGCTGGTTCCGGCTGATCTTTCCTCCTAGCATTTGCTAGTGCTAGCTGCTGCATTCGGCCAACACTACGCAGATACCAGGGGGAATGGTCACCTCCATCAATATCTGAAATGATATAATATACAGAACAACCTTGCAGAAAATACCTTGGAAAACCCCTAGCATTTGATAGTGCTAGCTGCAACTTTTGCAAGCACGTGTCAAATACCAGCGATTTAACCTCGGTTTCAACCAAATGTATTGAAGCATGCTGGAACTTGAGAGAGTTGAATTGCCTTCTAACTTCCCCCAGCATATGCTAGTGCTAGTTCTCATTTTGTACCAGCACAGAACAGACACAAGGGAAAGTCAAACAGACATGGCTTGGATTTTCTTCATGTGGAACACTCAGAAAGGTCGCCTTGATCAGTGACCATGTAAACCCCCAGCATGTGCTAGTGCTAGCCTTTCATCCAAGCATGCACAAAACAGATGCAGGACGCATATAGGGTCCATTTGCTTGCTGAGATTTTCAAACCTCTTCTTGCTACCATTACGGGAAATAGGATGAGTGTTACCGAGTAACCCCCAGCATACGCTAGTGCTAGTCATGTTTATCCAACAAGCACCAGGCACATGCAAGGAATCAAGTGGCATGCGTTCTGATTGAACTTCATTCTTCCTATGTTGTCTGTATTGCAATGGAAAGATACAACTGTCCATCAAACAAATGCATTCCAATAATATAGCCAACTCTCATGACAGAGAGGAGACGCTGACACGGCAAGAGGCTGCACATGTCACTGCACGTTGAGTGGTGTCCTACTGCAAGATGATCGCCTGACAAAAGCTGTTGATTGGGCCTATTATCTTAGCATGATGGCGAAGGATTAGTGTCCGGCACAGTGAAAAATTACATACTGTGCACACATTCAATCCACTTGGGGCTTTTCGTCATAGCAAACTGCAAAACCATACTATTTCCTTTTA
This sequence comes from Haliotis rufescens, assembly GCF_023055435.1. Classification (NCBI taxonomy): domain Eukaryota; kingdom Metazoa; phylum Mollusca; class Gastropoda; order Lepetellida; family Haliotidae; genus Haliotis; species Haliotis rufescens. The sequence continues at coordinate 149,392 of NW_025963891.1, read as the reverse complement.
GGGTGGAATCACTTAGTCCTCTTGGTATATTTTGCAATAAACGTCATCTGCAAAGAAAAGAAGCTGGTTCCGGCTGATCTTTCCTCCTAGCATTTGCTAGTGCTAGCTGCTGCATTCGGCCAACACTACGCAGATACCAGGGGGAATGGTCACCTCCATCAATATCTGAAATGATATAATATACAGAACAACCTTGCAGAAAATACCTTGGAAAACCCCTAGCATTTGATAGTGCTAGCTGCAACTTTTGCAAGCACCTGTCAAATACCAGCGATTTAACCTCGGTTTCAACCAAATGTATTGAAGCATGCTGGAACTTGAGAGAGTTGAATTGCCTTCCAACTTCCCCAGCATATGCTAGTGCTAGTTCTCATTTTGTACCAGCACAGAACAGACGCAAGGGAAAGTCAAACAGACATGGCTTGGATTTTCTTCATGTGGAATACTCAGAAAGGTCGCCTTGATCAGTGACCATGTAAACCCCCAGCATGTGCTAGTGCTAGCCTTTCATCCAAGCATGCACAAAACAGATGCAGGACGCATACAGGGTCCATTTGCTTGCTGAGATTTTCAAACCTCTTCTTGCTACCATTACGGGAAATAGGATGAGTGTTACCGAGTAACCCCCAGCATACGCTAGTGCTAGTCATGTTTATCCAACAAGCACCAGGCACATGCAAGGAATCAAGTGGCATGCGTTCTGATTGAACTTCATTCTTCCTATGTTGTCTGTATTGCAATGGAAAGATACAACTGTCCATCAAACAAATGCATTCCAATAATATAGCCAACTCTCATGACAGAGAGGAGACGCTGACACGGCAATAAGCTGCACATGTCACTGCACGTTGAGTGGTGTCCTACTGCAAGATGATCGCCTGACAAAAGCTGTTGATTGGGCCTATTATCTTAGCATGATGGCGAAGGATTAGTGTCCGGCACAGTGAAAAATTACATACTATGCACACATTCAATCCACTTTGGGCTTTTCGTCATAGCAAACTGCAAAACCATACTATTTCCTTTTAGGGTGGAATCACTAAGTCGTCTTGGTATATTTTGCAATAAACGTCATCTGCAAAGAAAAGAAGCTGGTTCCGGCTGATCTTTCCTCCTAGCATTTGCTAGTGCTAGCTGCTGCATTCGGCCAACACTACGCAGATACCAGGGGGAATGGTCACCTCCATCAATATCTGAAATGATATAATATACAGAACAACCTTGCAGAAAATACCTTGGAAAACCCCTAGCATTTGATAGTGCTAGCTGCAACTTTTGCAAGCACGTGTCAAATACCAGCGATTTAACCTCGGTTTCAACCAAATGTATTGAAGCATGCTGGAACTTGAGAGAGTTGAATTGCCTTCTAACTTCCCCCAGCATATGCTAGTGCTAGTTCCCATTTTGTACCAGCACAGAACAGACACAAGGGAAAGTCAAACAGACATGGCTTGGATTTTCTTCATGTGGAATACTCAGAAAGGTCGCCTTGATCAGTGACCATGTAAACCCCCAGCATGTGCTACTGCTAGCCTTTCATCCAAGCATGCACAAAACAGATGCAGGACGCATACAGGGTCCATTTGCTTGCTGAGATTTCCAAACCTCTTCTTGCTACCATTACGGGAAATAGGATGAGTGTTACCGAGTAACCCCCAGCATACGCTAGTGCTAGTCATGTTTATCCAACAAGCACCAGGCACATGCAAGGAATCAAGTGGCATGCGTTCTGATTGAACTTCATTCTTCCTATGTTGTCTGTATTGCAATGGAAAGATACAACTGTCCATCAAACAAATGCATTCCAATAATATAGCCAACTCTCATGACAGAGGGAAGACGCTGACACGGCAATAAGCTGCACATGTCACTGCACGTTGAGTGGTGTCCTACTGCAAGATGATCGCCTGACAAAAGCTGTTGATTGGGCCTATTATCTTAGCATGATGGCGAAGGATTAGTGTCCGGCATAGTGAAAAATTACATACTATGCACACATTCAATCCACTTGGGGCTTTTCGTCATAGCAAACTGCAAAACCATACTATTTCCTTTTAGGTTGGAATCACTTAGTCCTCTTGGTATATTTTGCAATAAACGTCATCTGCAAAGAAAAGAAGCTGGTTCCGGCTGATCTTTCCTCCTAGCATTTGCTAGTGCTAGCTGCTGCATTCGGCCAACACTACGCAGATACCAGGGGGAATGGTCACCTCCATCAATATCTGAAATGATATAATATACAGAACAACCTTGCAGAAAATACCTTGGAAAACCCCTAGCATTTGATAGTGCTAGCTGCAACTTTTGCAAGCACGTGTCAAATACCAGCGATTTAACCTCGGTTTCAACCAAATGTATTGAAGCATGCTGGAACTTGAGAGAGTTGAATTGCCTTCTAACTTCCCCCAGCATATGCTAGTGCTAGTTCCCATTTTGTACCAGCACAGAACAGACACAAGGGAAAGTCAAACAGACATGGCTTGGATTTTCTTCATGTGGAATACTCAGAAAGGTCGCCTTGATCAGTGACCATGTAAACCCCCAGCATGTGCTACTGCTAGCCTTTCATCCAAGCATGCACAAAACAGATGCAGGACGCATACATGGTCCATTTGCTTGCTGAGATTTCCAAACCTCTTCTTGCTACCATTACGGGAAATAGGATGAGTGTTACCGAGTAACCCCCAGCATACGCTAGTGCTAGTCATGTTTATCCAACAAGCACCAGGCACATGCAAGGAATCAAGTGGCATGCGTTCTGATTGAACTTCATTCTTCCTATGTTGTCTGTATTGCAATGGAAAGATACAACTGTCCATCAAACAAATGCATTCCAATAATATAGCCAACTCTCATGACAGAGGGAAGACGCTGACACGGCAATAAGCTGCACATGTCACTGCACGTTGAGTGGTGTCGTACTGCAAGATGATCGCCTGACAAAAGCTGTTGATTGGGCCTATTATCTTAGCATGATGGCGAAGGATTAGTGTCCGGCATAGTGAAAAATTACATACTATGCACACATTCAATCCACTTGGGGCTTTTCGTCATAGCAAACTGCAAAACCATACTATTTCCTTTTAGGGTGGAATCACTTAGTCCTCTTGGTATATTTTGCAATAAACGTCATCTGCAAAGAAAAGAAGCTGGTTCCGGCTGATCTTTCCTCCTAGCATTTGCTAGTGCTAGCTGCTGCATTCGGCCAACACTACGCAGATACCAGGGGGAATGGTCACCTCCATCAATATCTGAAATGATATAATATACAGAACAACCTTGCAGAAAATACCTTGGAAAACCCCTAGCATTTGATAGTGCTAGCTGCAACTTTTGCAAGCACGTGTCAAATACCAGCGATTTAACCTCGGTTTCAACCAAATGTATTGAAGCATGCTGGAACTTGAGAGAGTTGAATTGCCTTCTAACTTCCCCCAACATATGCTAGTGCTAGTTCTCATTTTGTACCAGCACAGAACAGACACAAGGGAAAGTCAAACAGACATGGCTTGGATTTTCTTCATGTGGAATACTCAGAAAGGTCGCCTTGATCAGTGACCATGTAAACCCCCAGCATGTGCTAGTGCTAGCCTTTCATCCAAGCATGCACAAAACAGATGCAGGACGCATACAGGGTCCATTTGCTTGCTGAGATTTTCAAACCTCTTCTTGCTACCATTACGGGAAATAGGATGAGTGTTACCGAGTAACCCCCAGCATACGCTAGTGCTAGTCATGTTTATCCAACAAGCACCAGGCACATGCAAGGAATCAAGTGGCATGCGTTCTGATTGAACTTCATTCTTCCTATGTTGTCTGTATTGCAATGGAAAGATACAACTGTCCATCAAACAAATGCATTCCAATAATATAGCCAACTCTCATGACAGAGGGGAGACGCTGACACGGCAATAAGCTGCACATGTCACTGCACGTTGAGTGGTGTCCTACTGCAAGATGATCGCCTGACAAAAGCTGTTGATTGGGCCTATTATCTTAGCATGATGGCGAAGGATTAGTGTCCGGCACAGTGAAAAATTACATACTATGCACACATTCAATCCACTTGGGGCTTTTCGTCATAGCAAACTGCAAAACCATACTATTTCCTTTTAGGGTGGAATCACTTAGTCCTCTTGGTATGTTTTGCAATAAACGTCATCTGCAAAGAAAAGAAGCTGGTTCCGGCTGATCTTTCCTCCTAGCATTTGCTAGTGCTAGCTGCTGCATCCGGCCAACACTACGCAGATACCAGGGGGAATGGTCACCTCCATCAATATCTGAAATGATATAATATACAGAACAACCTTGCAGAAAATACCTTGGAAAACCCCTAGCATTTGATAGTGCTAGCTGCAACTTTTGCAAGCACGTGTCAAATACCAGCGATTTAACCTCGGTTTTAACCAAATGTATTGAAGCATGCTGGAACTTGAGAGAGTTGAATTGCCTTCCAACTTCCCCCAGCATATGCTAGTGCTAGTTCTCATTTTGTACCAGCACAGAACAGACACAAGGGAAAGTCAAACAGACATGGCTTGGATTTTCTTCATGTGGAATACTCAGAAAGGTCGCCTTGATCAGTGACCATGTAAACCCCCAGCATGTGCTACTGCTAGCCTTTCATCCAAGCATGCACAAAACAGATGCAGGACGCATACAGGGTCCATTTGCTTGCTGAGATTTTCAAACCTCTTCTTGCTACCATTACGGGAAATAGGATGAGTGTTACCGAGTAACCCCCAGCATACGCTAGTGCTAGTCATGTTTATCCAACAAGCACCAGGCACATGCAAGGAATCAAGTGGCATGCGTTCTGATTGAACTTCATTCTTCCTATGTTGTCTGTATTGCAATGGAAAGATACAACTGTAATAAACGTCATCTGCAAAGAAAAGAAGCTGGTTCCGGCTGATCCAAGAAAAAATGGCGTCGGGTGCAGACCTAAGCTCGCTGCTCTCTGATTCAAATCGTGTGTTGAATGGCGATATGGATGAAGGAAGTTCACAAAGTGTGCCTAAAGGTCAGTTATATGATAGAGAAGTGCTTGATAATTCATTGCAAACTTTTGACGCACACGTTTTTGAAGAAACTTACAATGTTGGGATTCCTCTCTCGGGCGACGGGACAGTCATTAGTGGTGAGTGTGAATATGTTGTCACACCGGAGTTGCACAACCAGAGAGGATATTCAGAACTTATTGATTATCTCATGTCAGACCTGTCCTCGGTTCCAAAAGACGATTTTGTGTCAAAGCTGGTAGAAAGGGCGAACAATAGCACCATTGAGTTAGATGCTCTGCGCCATGTCTTACTGAATATGTGTAAACAGCGTGAAGATTTTCCTCACCCCACAGGCTCCTTGAAGAGAAGAATGGATAGAAGATCGAGATTTGGAGAAACTTTGTCGAGAAAACTAGCAAGAGATAACTTTGTATTATTCAGAGGCTACCTTGGAAATTACAATGACGATTTATTTGAAGTTTTATCTGGACACAAGAAGAAAGGTGTACGAGAGAGTGTTGGAGAAGCCCAGCAATCAGAGACAGTGGGACCAATTAAAGAGACAATGGCTAAGTTCGAGCGTGACCTGGCTGACTTGAGAGGCGAGTTCATTCAGGAAATTGATTGCCTTAACAGGAACGTTACGCAACTACAAAAAGACACAATTGGCAAGTGATCGTGATTATGCAAAGAACGAAATTGAGAAAACGCGAGAACATATGGAGAAATTAAGACAAAACACCGTGAAGGCCATAGAGCGCATCCGCAAGGAAAATACAGATAGACGGTCAGAAGTGCAGGAATGCATGTCACAATTACAATCAGTTCAAATTGAAGTCTCATCGCTTAAGGCAGAAAGAGAGAAATGCGCTACATTACAAGAGAGAATTGTCTTAGATATTTCTGACTGTAAGAAGTGTATGGAAAAACTATCACACGCAAACACAAAAATTGACAAGCGATTAACTGATCTGCGAAAGACAGTGAGTGATGCAAACATGAAACTTGAAGAGAAAAGTTTGGAAATAACGCGGTTCTCCGACGACAGAAGTCTAGGTATTGCCAACTTAAAGTCCAAAGTTACCTTGCTGACAAATGGAATGAACTCACTGGAGAACGATTTATCTGAAGTCGACAAGTCTCACAGATCAACAAAACACAGTATGGACGAGTTTAAGAAGAAACTCGTGGCCCTTGAAAAGCAGTTGAAGCAAACTTCAAACTATAAGTATATGACTAAAAAGGAATGGGTTGACAAAGCCGTACAATCTAACCAGGATATTGCTGCGAAAAAGACAGGCGACGTCACTCTGATTGAAACCACAGAACAGCCACCTGTGTCACCCACATCTGGAATGAACAATCAAGAATGCAACAATATACAGACACAGCCTGTGACTCAACCGTCGATCATACCTGTGGTAGTCTCAGGACCTGCACATATCCCAACATACAGTGAGCGCCTACAATCAATACCAGGCAGAACCAAGACGCCAACTGGACCTGTTCCGTCCCTACCTGCACAAGCTGGACCTTTATTAACAGAGACAAAGGAGACATCATCGCTCATCAAAACCATCGTAGGCAGAGACCAATGTGCAGCAACACGTGATGTTCTACAGGAATTATGTGCTGCTCCTCCAAGAGTAAGGACATCACGCTTCTATATAGGTGGCATTAACAAATCCAATACAGTGGACTCTTTGAAACAATATTTGGACCAAAGACAAGTTACTATAACCTTTTTGAGATTCTTCAACCGCCCAGAGAGAAGATTTGCATCAGCACAAGTAAATGTCCTGATGCGAGATAAAGAAAGACTTGAAGACTCTTCATTTTGGCCGGTGGACATTATCGTCAAGCCATGGCTCTCTAGAGAACAATTCTGGCAAAAGATCCACACCAGAGAAGGAACACATGAACATCAAACTTATGAACAGAAGCAATAGACTTAATATGATGTGCTGGAACGCAAGGGGAATCATGTCGAGCGTGCCTTACCTCAACAAGTGTTTATCTGAGCATTGTATTGACATATGTGCCATTGCAGATCACCAACTTAGACAGTACAACTTGTCTTTTATGGATGTCCTTAATGAAAACTACTTTAATATTGCTAGCCCAGCTCCAGAGCAGCAACACCACACTTACAGTGCGTGCTCAAGTGGAGGCACTGCCATACTGTGCCATAAAAGGCTCCATAAGTATATATCTGAACTGACACTGGACTGTGATAGTGGTCGGATAACAGGGATAGAGCTCATCAACCAAGATACTAGCTTTACTTACTTGTTCTCGGTATACTTACCTCCCTCAAACAGATCACTAGAAGTGTTCCGGCACTATCTCCAACAACTGCAGGACATTTATGAAGCATACGCTCTCAGGGGACAAGTTATCCTCCTTGGTGACTTCAATGCAGGACTATGTGGACCAAGATATTGCAAGAAACTTGACCAGAGAGGTAAAGCCCTCACCGATTTTATCAAACAACATAGTCTAGTACCTGTCAATATGCGGAATGATTGCAGAGGTCCAATCTTTACATTCCAAGCTTATGATGGTGGACCACAGTCGGCAATTGATTATATTCTGATTCCTGAGGAGTTATCTGAACTGACGACATTTGTGCAAGTGAAGGGAGATAATCCCTATAATATCTCTGATCATCACCCAGTAATATGCTCCTTGATTAACAGCATCATTGAAGAAGAAGAGAGTCAACCTCACTTCTCCAAGCCGTCCTGGGAAAAGGTCATAAGGGATGGCACCCTAAAGGATTACACCACTAGCGTCTCCAACCTGCTGTGGTCAGTCTCTCTTCCAAAGCAGGGGTGTAGTTCAGAAACTGTTGAAACATTTTACGCCAATATAGTTCGCTGTATTATCACATCATCAGATCAATTTATTCCACAATCCAAATTCTCTAAGCACTTAAAGCCATATTGGAAAGGTGCAGTGAGAGAACATCACCATGCTATGATGATGCGCAGAGATATATGGATTAAGAATGGACGTCCAAGGGGAATGGATCATGAAGAGTTCAAACAATATAAGGAAACGAAAGACTCCTTTAGAAACGCACTCAAGACTGCTGCCCAGAAGTTTGAGGCTGAAGAGTTTAACAAGCTCGACGAGATAAGTGACGTTGACCAGAAGCTCTTCTGGGCCCTGCTACGACGAGGAAAAAGGAAACAACAGATCTCATGTTTGAATATTAAAAACAAACAGGTCCGACACCCCAGACAGATATGCAATGCCCTTGCAGACCATCTCAAAGATGTATTTATGGACAAATCTGAACCACATTATAATGATGAATTCAAAGGGGGCATTGACAAAGAAGTTGAGAAAATACGTCAAACAATCCAAGCAGAAGGTAATAAGGCTGAACTTCTATTTACTTCACAGGAGGAGGTATTTCGCTTGTGCCTCTCACTTGAAAACAACAAGGCAGCAGGTGCAGACAAAATCACCTATGAACACTTGAAGTATGGGGGAAAATATTTATCAAGATGTCTTGCTTTACTATTCAATCTCATATTACAATCAGGATATATCCCAAGAGATTGGAAGAATGGGGTTATAGTACCCATATTTAAAGGCGGAGATAAATCTAAAATGTCTCCAGACTCTTATAGAGGCGTGACACTCCTTCCAGTTATATTTAAAGTGTTCGAACTTGTGCTATCTAAAAGACTTCCACAGATCACAGATTCTGACTCCTTCCCATGCAATCAACAGTTTGGTTTCCAAAAAGGAGCGTCATCAATCCACACATCATTTCTGGTACAAGAAACAGCTTACCATTACTCAGAGCGTTCTGATGTAGTTCATGTAGCATTCCTTGATAGCTCTAAGGCCTTCGACACTGTCTACCAGCCTGGCCTCCTCCTGAAACTCTACTATATGGAAGTGCCACATCCGCTCTGGACAATTTTTGATCATATTTACACGGATATGAGAAGTTGCGTTTTAGCAAACAACGAGAAGTCATACTGGTTTCAACTTCACAGAGGTGTTCGACAAGGGAGCATTTTATCTGCAAAACTATACCTACTGTATATAGATGAGCTCTTGCGAAACTTAGTTAGGAGTAAGAAGGGATCTGTTGTACTGGACGTCAGCATTACTGCTCCCACCCAAGCTGACGATATCACTTTGATCTCTCCAGTGCCAGCACATCTTCAAGAAATGGTGTCTATTTGTGAAACATACAGTGGGCAATGGAGGTTTACATTTTCTCCGTCAAAGAGCAAATTATTGACCTTTGGCCCATCAAGTGCCGCTAACATCAATATAACATTGTATGGTCAAGAAATCACTACTACCAAAAAAAATTAAACATGTTGGAATTTTACTTGACTCGGAATACAGCTCCTGGGAACGGACATTAGATGCCTGCTCAAAGATGAGGTCTACCACAATGGCGTTGTTAAGAACAGGAGTCCACGTAAGAGGACTGAACCCTCTGGTGAGTTCCAACATCTTAAAGAGCGTCTGTGTACCAAGAGCCCTGTATGGATGTGAATTGTGGTGTGGCTTAAGCAAAGCTGAACTGTTATCTTTAGAGCGTGCCCAGAGAGCTGCATTAAAAATTGCACAAGGTCTCCCTCGAAGCACATGGACTGATATTTGTAATGCCCTAATTGGATGGACCCCCTTGGAATCTGAAATAGACAAGAGAAAACTTCTGTTTCTAGGGAACCTATGCAATAGTAGAATAACGTTCCTTCCGGGAAGAATTTTCAGTACTAGGCTTTCCCTCTCAAATTACTATTGCTCTACCACTTCCCTGGGTTATGTTCCTGACATTAAACGTATTATGTCTAAATATAATCTTGAGCAATTCTTGAGCAGCTTTAGTACCCATGGTACATTCCCCAGCTGTCATACCTGGAAGAAAATTGTGAAAGATGCCATTAAAGCGAATGATCTTGAAACCTGGAGAAAACGCATAAACTCTGATCCAGACCTAATGCATTTTAAACAAATTCATCCGGTTATCTCCCCTCACAAAGCATGGGAAATTGCTAGAAGAAACCCAGATCTGAAACAAGCTGCAACCTTCGTGATCCACTTGTGCGCAGTCTGGAGACCTGGGAAAGTCCAGGGAGTGTGTGACATGTGTATGTTTGCCAACCAGGACTTGCTCGTCCATGTTGTGTGTATATGTCCACAGACAGAGCAACTCAGAGACAGTTTGTGGTGTAGCATAGTCGACACTTGTCCAGTGGAAGTCAGCGTGGCTCTTCATAACAAGCAGGAAATTGAGTTAGTTTGCTGTCTCCTAGCATGTACGCCCCCGATCCCAGCAAGTCCAGAGATGGTAGAGAACTTTGCAAAAGCTGCAGTCATAGGTCTCTTCCAATTGAAGAAATATATAGACCTTGTGAAGAAACATTATATGTTCTGACATGTGAGCAGGGATAGACTTAACATAAAAATGCCTGTTTTCGTACACTTGTAAATACTGTATTTATATGTTTGTAACTCTCCTATGGAGGAATAAAGAATATATGTATACTATTTCCTTTTAGGGTGGAATCACTTAGTCCTCTTGGTATGTTTTGCAATAAACGTCATCTGCAAAGAAAAGAAGCTGGTTCCGGCTGATCTTTCCTCCTAGCATTTGCTAGTGCTAGCTGCTGCATCCGGCCAACACTACGCAGATACCAGGGGAAATGGTCACCTCCATCAATATCTGAAATGATATAATATACAGAACAACCTTGCAGAAAATACCTTGGAAAACCCCTAGCATTTGATAGTGCTAGCTGCAACTTTTGCAAGCACGTGTCAAATACCAGCGATTTAACCTCGGTTTCAACCAAATGTATTGAAGCATGCTGGAACTTGAGAGAGTTGAATTGCCTTCCAACTTCCCCCAGCATGTGCTAGTGCTAGTTCTCATTTTGTACCAGCACAGAACAGACGCAAGGGAAAGTCAAACAGACATGGCTTGGATTTTCTTCATGTGGAATACTCAGAAAGGTCGCCTTGATCAGTGACAATGCAAACCCCCAGCATGTGCTAGTGCTAGCCTTTCATCCAAGCATGCACAAAACAGATGCAGGACGCATACAAGGTCCATTTGCTTGCTGAGATTTCCAAACTTCTTCTTGCTACCATTACGGGAAATAGGATGAGTGTTACCGAGTAACCCCCAGCATACGCTAGTGCTAGTCATGTTTATCCAACAAGCACCAGGCACATGCAAGGAATCAAGTGGAATGCGTTCTGATTGGACTTCATTCTTCCTATGTTGTCTGTATTGCAATGGAAAGATACAACTGTCCATCAAACAAATGCATTCTAATAATATATCCAACTCTCGTGACAGAGAGGAGACGCTAACACGGCAATAAGCTGCACATGTCACTGCACGTTGAGTGGTGTCCTACTGCAAGATGATCGCCTGACAAAAGCTGTTGATTGGGCCTATTATCTTAGCATGATGGCGAAGGAATAGCGTCCGGCACATTGAAAAATTACATACTGTGCACACATTCAATCCACTTGGGGCTTTTCGTCATAGCAAACTGCAAAACCATACTATTTCCTTTTAGGGTGGAATCACTTAGTCCTCTTGGTATGTTTTGCAATAAACGTCATCTGCAAATAAAAGAAGCTGGTTCCGGCTGATCTTTCCTCCTAGCATTTGCTAGTGCTAGCTCCTGCATCCGGCCAACACCTCACAGATACCAGGGGGAATGGCCACCTCCATCAATATCTGAAATGATATAATATACAGAACAACCTTGCAGAAAATACCTTGGAAAACCCCTAGCATTTGATAGTGCTAGCTGCAACTTTTGCCAGCACGTGTCAAATACCAGCGATTTAACCTCGGTTTCAATGGCTTCGATTTTCTTCATGTGGAATACTCAGAAAGGTCGCCTTGATCAGTGACCATGTAAACCCCCAGCATGTGCTAGTGCTAGCCTTTCATCCAAGCATGCACAAAACAGATGCAGGACGCATACAAGGTCCATTTGCTTGCTGAGATTTCCAAACCTCTTCTTGCTACCATTACGGGAAATAGGATGAGTGTTACCGAGTAACCCCCAGCATACGCTAGTGCTAGTCATGTTTATCCAACAAGCACCAGGCACATGCAAGGAATCAAGTGGCATGCGTTCTGATTGAACTTCATTCTTCCTATGTTGTCTGTATTGCAGTGGAAAGATACAACTGTCCATCAAACAAATGCATTCTAATAATATATCCAACTCTCATGACAGAGAGGAGACGCTGACACGGCAATAAGCTGCATATGTCACTGCACATTGAGTGGTGTCCTACTGCAAGATGATCGCCTGACAAAAGCTGTTGATTGGGCCTATTATCTTAGCATGATGGCGAAGCATTAGTGTCCGGCACAGTGAAAAATTGCATACTATGCACACATTCAATCCACTTGGGGCTTTTCGTCATAGAAAACTGCAAAACCATACTATTTCCTTTTAGGGTGGAATCACTAAGTCCTCTTTGTATGTTTTGCAATAAACGTCATCTGCAAAGAAAAGAAGCTGGTTCCGGCTGACCTTTCCTCCTAGCATTTGCTAGTGCTAGCTGCTGCATCCGGCCAACACTACGCAGATACCAGGGGGAATGGTCACCTCCATCAATATCTGAAATGATATAATATACAGAACAACCTTGCAGAAAATACCTTGGAAAACCCCTAGCATTTGATAGTGCTAGCTGCAACTTTTGCAAGCACGTGTCAAATACCAGCGATTTAACCTCGGTTTCAACCAAATGTATTGAAGCATGCTGGAACTTAAGAGAGTTGAATTGCCTTCCAACTTCCCCCAGCATATGCTAGTGCTAGTTCTCATTTTGTACCAGCACAGAACAGACACAAGGGAAAGTCAAACAGACATGGATTGGATTTTCTTCATGTGGAATACTCAGAAAGGTCGCCTTGATCAGTGACCATGTAAACCCCCAGCATGTGCTACTGCTAGCCTTTCATCCAAGCATGCACAAAACAGATACAGGACGCATGCAGGGTCCATTTGCTTGCTGAGATTTCCAAACCTCTTCTTGCTACCATTACGGGAAATAGGATGAGTGTTACCGAGTAACCCCCAGCATACGCTAGTGCTAGTCATGTTTATCCAACAAGCACCAGGCACATGCAAGGAATCAAGTGGCATGCGTTCTCATTGAACTTCATTCTTCCTATGTTGTCTGTATTGCAATGGAAAGATACAACTGTCCATCAAACAAATGCATTCCAATAATATAGCCAACTCTCATGACAGAGAGGAGACGCTGACACGGCAATAAGCTGCACATGTCACTGCACGTTGAGTGGTGTCCTACTGCAAGATGATCGCCTGACAAAAGCTGTTGATTGGGCCTATTATCTTAGCATGATGGCGAAGGATTAGTGTCCGGCACATTGAAAAATTACATACTGTGCACACATTCAATCCACTTGGGGCTTTTCGTCATAGCAAACTGCAAAACCATACTATTTCCTTTTAGGGTGGAATCACTTAGTCCTCTTGGTATGTTTTGCAATAAACGTCATCTGCAAAGAAAAGAAGCTGGTTCCGGCTGATCTTTCCTCCTAGCATTTGCTAGTGCTAGCTGCTGCATCCGGCCAACACTACGCAGATACCAGGGGGAATGGTCACCTCCATCAATATCTGAAATGATATAATATACAGAACAACCTTGCAGAAAATACCTTGGAAAACCCCTAGCATTTGATAGTGCTAGCTGCAACTTTTGCAAGCACGTGTCAAATATCAGCGATTTAACCTCGGTTTCAATGGCTTCGATTTTCTTCATGTGGAATACTCAGAAAGGTCGCCTTGATCAGTGACCATGTAAACCCCCAGCATGTGCTAGTGCTAGCCTTTCATCCAAGCATGCACAAAACAGATGCAGGACGCATACAAGGTCCATTTGCTTGCTGAGATTTCCAAACCTCTTCTTGCTACCATTACGGGAAATAGGATGAGTGTTACCGAGTAACCCCCAGCATACGCTAGTGCTAGTCATGTTTATCCAACAAGCACCAGGCACATGCAAGGAATCAAGTGGCATGCGTTCTGATTGAACTTCATTCTTCCTATGTTGTCTGTATTGCAATGGAAAGATACAACTGTCCATCAAACAAATGCATTCTAATAATATATCCAACTCTCATGACAGAGAGGAGACGCTGACACGGCAAAAAGCTGCATATGTCACTGCACATTGAGTGGTGTCCTACTGCAAGATGATCGCCTGACAAAAGCTGTTGATTGGGCCTATTATCTTAGCATGATGGCGAAGCATTAGTGTCCGGCACAGTGAAAAATTACATACTGTGCACACATTCAATCCACTTGGGGCTTTTCGTCATAGCAAACTGCAAAACCATACTATTTCCTTTTAGGGTGGAATCACTTAGTCCTCTTGGTATGTTTTGCAATAAACGTCATCTGCAAAGAAAAGAAGCTGGTTCCGGCTGATCTTTCCTCCTAGCATTTGCTAGTGCTAGCTGCTGCATCCGGCCAACACTACGCAGATACCAGGGGGAATGGCCACCTCCATCAATATCTGAAATGATATAATATACAGAACAACCTTAAAGAAAATACCTTGGAAAACCCCTAGCATTTGATAGTGCTAGCTGCAACTTTTGCAAGCACGTGTCAAATATCAGCGATTTAACCTCGGTTTCAATGGCTTCGATTTTCTTCATGTGGAATACTCAGAAAGGTCGCCTTGATCAGTGACCATGTAAACCCCCAGCATGTGCTAGTGCTAGCCTTTCATCCAAGCATGCACAAAACAGATACAGGACGCATACAAGGTCCATTTGCTTGCTGAGATTTCCAAACCTCTTCTTGCTACCATTACGGGAAATAGGATGAGTGTTACCGAGTAACCCCCAGCATACGCTAGTGCTAGTCATGTTTATCCAACAAGCACCAGGCACATGCAAGGAATCAAGTGGCATGCGTTCTGATTGGACTTCATTCTTCCTATGTTGTCTGTATTGCAATGGAAAGATACAACTGTCCATCAAACAAATGCATTCTAATAATATATCCAACTCTCATGACAGAGAGGAGACGCTGACACGGCAATAAGCTGCATATGTCACTGCACATTGAGTGGTGTCCTACTGCAAGATGATCGCCTGACAAAAGCTGTTGGTGTGGTCCTATTATCTTAGCATGATGGCGAAGCATTAGTGTCCGGCACAGTGAAAAATTGCATACTATGCACACATTCAATCCACTTGGGGCTTTTCGTCATAGCAAACTGCAAAACCATACTATTTCCTTTTAGGGTGGAATCACTAAGTCCTCTTGGTATGTTTTGCAATAAACGTCATCTGCAAAGAAAAGAAGCTGGTTCCGGCTGATCTTTCCTCCTAGCATTTGCTAGTGCTAGCTGCTGCATCCGGCCAACACTACGCAGATACCAGGGGGAATGGCCACCTCCATCAATATCTGAAATGATATAATATACAGAACAACCTTGCAGAAAATACCTTGGAAAACCCCTAGCATTTGATAGTGCTAGCTGCAACTTTTGCAAGCACGTGTCAAATACAAGCGATTTAACCTCGGTTTCAACCAAATGTATTGAAGCATGCTGGAACTTAAGAGAGTTGAATTGCCTTCCAACTTCCCCCAGCATATGCTAGTGCTAGTTCTCATTTTGTACCAGCACAGAACAGACGCAAGGGAAAGTCAAACAGACATGGCTTGGATTTTCTTCATGTGGAATACTCAGAAAGGTCGCCTTGATCAGTGACCATGTAAACCCCCAGCATGTGCTAGTGCTAGCCTTTCATCCAAGCATGCACAAAACAGATGCAGGACGCATACAAGGTCCATTTGCTTCCTGAGATTTCCAAACCTCTTCTTGCTACCATTACGGGAAATAGGATGAGTGTTACCGAGTAACCCCCAGCATACGCTAGTGCTAGTCATGTTTATCCAACAAGCACCAGGCACATGCAAGGAATCAAGTGGAATGCGTTCTGATTGAACTTCATTCTTCCTATGTTGTCTGTATTGCAATGGAAAGATACAACTGTCCATCAAACAAATGCATTCCAATAATATAGCCAACTCTCATGACAGAGAGGAGACGCTGACACGGCAATAAGCTGCACATGTCACTGCACGTTGAGTGGTGTCCTAATGCAAGATGATCGCCTGACAAAAGCTGTTGATTGGGCCTATTATCTTAGCATGATGGCGAAGGATTAGTGTCCGGCACATTGCAAAATTACATACTGTGCACACATTCAATCCACTTGGGGCTTTTCGTCATAGCAAACTGCAAAACCATACTATTTCCTTTTAGGGTGGAATCACTTAGTCCTCTTGGTATGTTTTGCAATAAACGTCATCTGCAAAGAAAAGAAGCTGGTTCCGGCTGATCTTTCCTCCTAGCATTTGCTAGTGCTAGCTCCTGCATCCGGCCAACACTACGCAGGTACCAGGGGGAATGGTCACCTCCATCAATATCTGAAATGATATAATATACAGAACAACCTTGCAGAAAATACCTTGGAAAACCCCTAGCATTTGATAGTGCTAGCTGCAACTTTTGCAAGCACGTGTCAAATACCAGCGATTTAACCTCGGTTTCAACCAAATGTATTGAAGCATGCTGGAACTTGAGAGAGTTGAATTACCTTCCAACTCCCCCCAGCATATGCTAGTGCTAGTTCTCATTTTGTACCAGCACAGAACAGACGCAAGGGAAAGTCAAACAGATATGGCTTGGATTTTCTTCATGTGGAATACTCAGAAAGGTCGCCTTGATCAGTGACCATGTAAACCCCCAGCATGTGCTACTGCTAGCCTTTCATCCAAGCATGCACAAAACAGATGCAGGACGCATACAAGGTCCATTTGCTTGCTGAGATTTCCAAACCTCTTCTTGCTACCATTACGGGAAATAGGATGAGTGTTACCGAGTAACCCCCAGCATACGCTAGTGCTAGTCATGTTTATCCAACAAGCACCAGGCACATGCAAGGAATCAAGTGGCATGCGTTCTGATTGGACTTCATTCTTCCTATGTTGTCTGTATTGCAATGGAAAGATACAACTGTCCATCAAACAAATGCATTCTAATAATATAGCCAACTCTCATGACAGAGAGGAGACGCTGACACGGCAATAAGCTGCACATGTCACTGCACGTTGAGTGGTGTCCTAATTCAAGATGATCGCCTGACAAAAGCTGTTGATTGGGCCTATTATCTTAGCATGATGGCGAAGGATTAGTGTCCGGCACATTGAAAAATTACATACTGTGCACACATTCAATCCACTTGGGGCTTTTCGTCATAGCAAACTGCAAAACCATACTATTTCCTTTTAGGGTGGAATCACTTAGTCCTCTTGGTATGTTTTGCAATAAACGTCATCTGCAAAGAAAAGATGCTGGTTCCGGCTGATCTTTCCTCCTAGCATTTGCTAGTGCTAGCTGCTGCATCCGGCCAACACTACGCAGATACCAGGAGGAATGGTCACCTCCATCAATATCTGAAATGATAAAATATACAGAACAACCTTGCAGAAAATACCTTGGAAAACCCCTAGCATTTGATAGTGCTAGCTGCAACTTTTGCAAGCACTTGTCAAATACCAGCGATTTAACCTCGGTTTCAACCAAATGTATTGAAGCATGCTGGAACTTGAGAGAGTTGAATTACCTTCCAACTCCCCCCAGCATATGCTAGTGCTAGTTCTCATTTTGTACCAGCACAGAACAGACGCAAGGGAAAGTCAAACAGACATGGCTTCGATTTTCTTCCTGTGGAATACTCAGAAAGGTCGCCTTGATCAGTGACCATGTAAACCCCCAGCATGTGCTAGTGCTAGCCTTTCATCCAAGCATGCACAAAACAGATGCAGGACGCATACAAGGTCCATTTGCTTGCTGAGATTTCCAAACCTCTTCTTGCTACCATTACGGGAAATAGGATGAGTGTTACCGAGTAACCCCCAGCATACGCTAGTGCTAGTCATGTTTATCCAACAAGCACCAGGCACATGCAAGGAATCAAGTGGCATGCGTTCTGATTGGACTTCATTCTTCCTATGTTGTCTGTATTGCAATGGAAAGATACAACTGTCCATCAAACAAATGCATTCTAATAATATAGCCAACTCTCATGACAGAGAGGAGACGCTGACACGGCAATAAGTTGCACATGTCACTGCACGTTGAGTGGTGTCCTAATTCAAGATGATCGCCTGACAAAAGCTGTTGATTGGGCCTATTATCTTAGCATGATGGCGAAGGATTAGTGTCCGGCACATTGAAAAATTACATACTGTGCACACATTCAATCCACTTGGGGCTTTTCGTCATAGCAAACTGCAAAACCATACTATTTCCTTTTAGGGTGGAATCACTTAGTCCTCTTGGTATGTTTTGCAATAAACGTCATCTGCAAAGAAAAGATGCTGGTTCCGGCTGATCTTTCCTCCTAGCATTTGCTAGTGCTAGCTCCTGCATCCGGCCAACACCTCACAGATACCAGGGGGAATGGCCACCTCCATCAATATCTGAAATGATATAATATACAGAACAACCTTAAAGAAAATACCTTGGAAAACCCCTAGCATTTGATAGTGCTAGCTGCAACTTTTGCCAGCACGTGTCAAATACCAGCGATTTAACCTCGGTTTCAATGGCTTCGATTTTCTTCATGTGGAATACTCAGAAAGGTCGCCTTGATCAGTGACCATGTAAACCCCCAGCATGTGCTCGTGCTAGCCTTTCATCCAAGCATGCACAAAACAGATGCAGGACGCATACAAGGTCCATTTGCTTGCTGAGATTTCCAAACCTCTTCTTGCTACCATTACGGGAAATAGGATGAGTGTTACCGAGTAACCCCCAGCATACGCTAGTGCTAGTCATGTTTATCCAACAAGCACCAGGCACATGCAAGGAATCAAGTGGCATGCGTTCTGATTGGACTTCATTCTTCCTATGTTGTCTGTATTGCAGTGGAAAGATACAACTGTCCATCAAACAAATGCATTCTAATAATATATCCAACTCTCATGACAGAGAGGAGACGCTGACACGGCAATAAGCTGCATATGTCACTGCACATTGAGTGGTGTCCTAATGCAAGATGATCGCCTGACAAAAGCTGTTGATTGGGCCTATTATCTTAGCATGATGGCGAAGCATTAGTGTCCGGCACAGTGAAAAATTGCATACTATGCACACATTCAATCCACTTGGGGCTTTTCGTCATAGCAAACTGCAAAACCATGCTATTTCCTTTTAGGGTGGAATCACTAAGTCCTCTTGGTATGTTTTGCAATAAACGTCATCTGCAAAGAAAAGAAGCTGGTTCCAGCTGATCTTTCCTCCTAGCATTTGCTAGTGCTAGCTGCTGCATCCGGCCAACACTACGCAGATACCAGGGGGAATGGTCACCTCCATCAATATCTGAAATGATATAATATACAGAACAACCTTGCAGAAAATACCTTGGAAAACCCCTAGCATTTGATAGTGCTAGCTGCAACTTTTGCAAGCACGTGTCAAATACCAGCGATTTAACCTCGGTTTCAACCAAATGTATTGAAGCATGCTGGAACTTGAGAGAGTTGAATTACCTTCCAACTCCCCCCAGCATATGCTAGTGCTAGTTCTCATTTTGTACCAGCACAGAACAGACGCAAGGGAAAGTCAAACAGACATGGCTTGGATTTTCTTCATGTGGAATACTCAGAAAGGTCGCCTTGATCAGTGACCATGTAAACCCCCAGCATGTGCTAGTGCTAGCCTTTCATCCAAGCATGCACAAAACAGATGCAGGACGCATACAAGGTCCATTTGCTTGCTGAGATTTCCAAACCTCTTCTTGCTACCATTACGGGAAATAGGATGAGTGTTACCGAGTAACCCCCAGCATACGCTAGTGCTAGTCATGTTTATCCAACAAGCACCAGGCACATGCAAGGAATCAAGTGGCATGCGTTCTGATTGGACTTCATTCTTCCTATGTTGTCTGTATTGCAATGGAAAGATACAACTGTCCATCAAACAAATGCATTCTAATAATATATCCAACTCTCATGACAGAGAGGAGACGCTGACACGGCAATAAGCTGCATATGTCACTGCACATTGAGTGGTGTCCTACTGCAAGATGATCGCCTGACAAAAGCTGTTGATTGGGCCTATTATCTTAGCATGATGGCGAAGCATTAGTGTCCGGCACATTGAAAAATTGCATACTATGCACACATTCAATCCACTTGGGGCTTTTCGTCATAGCAAACTGCAAAACCATACTATTTCCTTTTAGGGTGGAATCACTAAGTCCTCTTGGTATGTTTTGCAATAAACGTCATCTGCAAAGAAAAGAAGCTGGTTCCAGCTGATCTTTCCTCCTAGCATTTGCTAGTGCTAGCTGCTGCATCCGGCCAACACTACGCAGATACCAGGGGGAATGGTCACCTCCATCAATATCTGAAATGATATAATATACAGAACAACCTTAAAGAAAATACCTTGGAAAACCCCTAGCATTTGATAGTGCTAGCTGCAACTTTTGCCAGCACCTGTCAAATACCAGCGATTTAACCTCGTTTTCAATGGCTTCGATTTTCTTCATGTGGAATACTCAGAAAGGTCGCCTTGATCAGTGACCATGTAAACCCCCAGCATGAGCTAGTGCTAGCCTTTCATCCAAGCATGCACAAAACAGATGCAGGACGCATACAGGGTCCATTTGCTTGCTGAGATTTCCAAACCTCTTCTTGCTACCATTACGGGAAATAGGATGAGTGTTACCGAGTAACCCCCAGCATACGCTAGTACTAGTCATCTTTATCCAACAAGCACCAGGCACATGCAAGGAATCAAGTGGCATGCGTTCTGATTGGACTTCATTCTTCCTATGTTGTCTGTATTGCAATGGAAAGATACAACTGTCCATCAAACAAATGCATTCTAATAATATATCCAACTCTCATGACAGAGAGGAGACGCTGACACGGCAATAAGCTGCATATGTCACTGCACATTGAGTGGTGTCCTACTGCAAGATGATCGCCTGACAAAAGCTGTTGATTGGGCCTATTATCTTAGCATGATGGCGAAGCATTAGTGTCCGGCACATTGAAAAATTGCATACTATGCACACATTCAATCCACTTGGGGCTTTTCGTCATAGCAAACTGCAAAACCATACTATTTCCTTTTAGGGTGGAATCACTAAGTCCTCTTGGTATGTTTTGCAATAAACGTCATCTGCAAAGAAAAGAAGCTGGTTCCAGCTGATCTTTCCTCCTAGCATTTGCTAGTGCTAGCTGCTGCATCCGGCCAACACTACGCAGATACCAGGGGGAATGGTCACCTCCATCAATATCTGAAATGATATAATATACAGAACAACCTTAAAGAAAATACCTTGGAAAACCCCTAGCATTTGATAGTGCTAGCTGCAACTTTTGCCAGCACCTGTCAAATACCAGCGATTTAACCTCGTTTTCAATGGCTTCGATTTTCTTCATGTGGAATACTCAGAAAGGTCGCCTTGATCAGTGACCATGTAAACCCCCAGCATGAGCTAGTGCTAGCCTTTCATCCAAGCATGCACAAAACAGATGCAGGACGCATACAGGGTCCATTTGCTTGCTGAGATTTCCAAACCTCTTCTTGCTACCATTACGGGAAATAGGATGAGTGTTACCGAGTATCCCCCAGCATACGCTAGTGCTAGTCATCTTTATCCAACAAGCACCAGGCACATGCAAGGAATCAAGTGGCATGCGTTCTGATTGAACTTCATTCTTCCTATGTTGTCTGTATTGCAATGGAAAGATACAACTGTCCATCAAACAAATGCATTCCAATAATATAGCCAACTCTCATGACAGAGAGGAGACGCTGACACGGCAATAAGCTGCACATGTCACTGCACGTTGAGTGGTGTCCTACTGCAAGATGATCGCCTGACGAAAGCTGTTGATTGGGCCTATTATCTTAGCATGATGGCGAAGCATTAGTGTCCGGCACAGTGAAAAATTACATACTATGCACACATTCAATCCACTTGGGGCTTTTCGTCATAGCAAACTGCAAAACCATACTATTTCCTTTTAGGGTGGAATCACTTAGTCCTCTTGGTATGTTTTGCAATAAACGTCATCTGCAAAGAAAAGAAGCTGGTTCCGGCTGATCTTTCCTCCTAGCATTTGCTAGTGCTAGCTGCTGCATCCGGCCAACACTACGCAGATACCAGGGGGGATGGTCACCTCCATCAATATCTGAAATGATATAATATACAGAACAACCTTGCAGAAAATACCTTGGAAAACCCCTAGCATTTGATAGTGCTAGCTGCAACTTTTGCAAGCACGTGTCAAATACCAGCGATTTAACCTCGGTTTCAACCAAATGTATTGAAGCATGCTGGAACTTGAGAGAGTTGAATTACCTTCCAACTCCCCCCAGCATATGCTAGTGCTAGTTCTCATTTTGTACCAGCACAGAACAGACGCAAGGGAAAGTCAAACAGACATGGCTTGGATTTTCTTCATGTGGAATACTCAGAAAGGTCGCCTTGATCAGTGACCATGTAAACCCCCAGCATGTGCTAGTGCTAGCCTTTCATCCAAGCATGCACAAAACAGATGCAGGACGCATACAAGGTCCATTTGCTTGCTGAGATTTCCAAACCTCTTCTTGCTACCATTACGGGAAATAGGATGAGTGTTACCGAGTAACCCCCAGCATACGCTAGTGCTAGTCATGTTTATCCAACAAGCACCAGGCACATGCAAGGAATCAAGTGGCATGCGTTCTGATTGGACTTCATTCTTCCTATGTTGTCTGTATTGCAATGGAAAGATACAACTGTCCATCAAACAAATGCATTCTAATAATATATCCAACTCTCATGACAGAGAGGAGACGCTGACACGGCAATAAGCTGCATATGTCACTGCACATTGAGTGGTGTCCTACTGCAAGATGATCGCCTGACAAAAGCTGTTGATTGGGCCTATTATCTTAGCATGATGGCGAAGCATTAGTGTCCGGCACATTGAAAAATTGCATACTATGCACACATTCAATCCACTTGGGGCTTTTCGTCATAGCAAACTGCAAAACCATACTATTTCCTTTTAGGGTGGAATCACTAAGTCCTCTTGGTATGTTTTGCAATAAACGTCATCTGCAAAGAAAAGAAGCTGGTTCCAGCTGATCTTTCCTCCTAGCATTTGCTAGTGCTAGCTGCTGCATCCGGCCAACACTACGCAGATACCAGGGGGAATGGTCACCTCCATCAATATCTGAAATGATATAATATACAGAACAACCTTAAAGAAAATACCTTGGAAAACCCCTAGCATTTGATAGTGCTAGCTGCAACTTTTGCCAGCACCTGTCAAATACCAGCGATTTAACCTCGTTTTCAATGGCTTCGATTTTCTTCATGTGGAATACTCAGAAAGGTCGCCTTGATCAGTGACCATGTAAACCCCCAGCATGAGCTAGTGCTAGCCTTTCATCCAAGCATGCACAAAACAGATGCAGGACGCATACAGGGTCCATTTGCTTGCTGAGATTTCCAAACCTCTTCTTGCTACCATTACGGGAAATAGGATGAGTGTTACCGAGTAACCCCCAGCATACGCTAGTGCTAGTCATCTTTATCCAACAAGCACCAGGCACATGCAAGGAATCAAGTGGCATGCGTTCTGATTGAACTTCATTCTTCCTATGTTGTCTGTATTGCAATGGAAAGATACAACTGTCCATCAAACAAATGCATTCCAATAATATAGCCAACTCTCATGACAGAGAGGAGACGCTGACACGGCAATAAGCTGCACATGTCACTGCACGTTGAGTGGTGTCCTACTGCAAGATGATCGCCTGACGAAAGCTGTTGATTGGGCCTATTATCTTAGCATGATGGCGAAGCATTAGTGTCCGGCACAGTGAAAAATTACATACTATGCACACATTCAATCCACTTGGGGCTTTTCGTCATAGCAAACTGCAAAACCATACTATTTCCTTTTAGGGTGGAATCACTTAGTCCTCTTGGTATGTTTTGCAATAAACGTCATCTGCAAAGAAAAGAAGCTGGTTCCGGCTGATCTTTCCTCCTAGCATTTGCTAGTGCTAGCTGCTGCATCCGGCCAACACTACGCAGATACCAGGGGGAATGGTCACCTCCATCAATATCTGAAATGATATAATATACAGAACAACCTTGCAGAAAATACCTTGGAAAACCCCTAGCATTTGATAGTGCTAGCTGCAACTTTTGCAAGCACGTGTCAAATACAAACGATTTAACCTCGGTTTCAACCAAATGTATTGAAGCATGCTGGAACTTGAGAGAGTTGAATTACCTTCCAACTTCCCCCAGCATATGCTAGTGCTAGTTCGCATATTGTACCAGCACAGAACAGACGCAAGGGAAAGTCAAACAGACATGGCTTGGATTTTCTTCATGTGGAATACTCAGAAAGGTCGCCTTGATCAGTGACCATGTAAACCCCCAGCATGTGCTAGTGCTAGCCTTTCATCCAAGCATGCACAAAACAGATGCAGGACGCATACAGGGTCCATTTGCTTGCTGAGATTTCCAAACCACTTCTTGCTACCATTACGGGAAATAGGATGAGTGTTACCGAGTAACCCCCAGCATACGCTAGTGCTAGTCATGTTTATCCAACAAGCACCAGGCACATGCAAGGAATCAAGTGGCATGCGTTCTGATTGGACTTCATTCTTCGTATGTTGTCTGTATTGCAATGGAAAGATACAACTGTCCATCAAACAAATGCATTCTAATAATATATCCAACTCTCATGACAGAGAGGAGACGCTGACACGGCAATAAGCTGCACATGTCACTGCACGTTGAGTGGTGTCCTAATGCAAGATGATCGCCTGACAAAAGCTGTTGATTGGGCCTATTATCTTAGCATGATGGCGAAGGATTAGTGTCCGGCACATTGAAAAATTACATACTGTGCACACATTCAATCCTCTTGGGGCTTTTCGTCATAGCAAACTGCAAAACCATACTATTTCCTTTTAGGGTGGAATCACTTAGTCCTCTTGGTATGTTTTGCAATAAACGTCATCTGCAAATAAAAGAAGCTGGTTCCGGCTGATCTTTCCTCCTAGCATTTGCTAGTGCTAGCTCCTGCATCCGGCCAACACCTCACAGATACCAGGGGGAATGGCCACCTCCATCAATATCTGAAATGATATAATATACAGAACAACCTTAAAGAAAATACCTTGGAAAACCCCTAGCATTTGATAGTGCTAGCTGCAACTTTTGCCAGCAGGTGTCAAATACCAGCGATTTAACCTCGGTTTCAATGGCTTCGATTTTCTTCATGTGGAATACTCAGAAAGGTTGCCTTGATCAGTGACCATGTAAACCCCCAGCATGTGCTAGTGCTAGCCTTTCATCCAAGCATGCACAAAACAGATGCAGGACGCATACAAGGTCCATTTGCTTGCTGAGATTTCCAAACCTCTTCTTGCTACCATTACGGGAAATAGGATGAGTGTTACCGAGTAACCCCCAGCATACGCTAGTGCTAGTCATGTTTATCCAACAAGCACCAGGCACATGCAAGGAATCAAGTGGCATGCGTTCTGATTGGACTTCATTCTTCCTATGTTGTCTGTATTGCAATGGAAAGATACAACTGTCCATCAAACAAATGCATTCTAATAATATATCCAACTCTCATGACAGAGAGGAGACGCTGACACGGCAATAAGCTGCATATGTCACTGCACATTGAGTGGTGTCCTACTGCAAGATGATCGCCTGACAAAAGCTGTTGATTGGGCCTATTATCTTAGCATGATGGCGAAGCATTAGTGTCCGGCACAGTGAAAAATTACATACTGTGCACACATTCAATCCACTTGGGGCTTTTCGTCATAGCAAACTGCAAAACCATACTATTTCCTTTTAGGGTGGAATCACTAAGTCCTCTTGGTATGTTTTGCAATAAACGTCATCTGCAAAGAAAAGAAGCTGGTTCCGGCTGATCTTTCCTCCTAGCATTTGCTAGTGCTAGCTGCTGCATCCGGCCAACACTACGCAGATACCAGGGGGAATGGTCACCTCCATCAATATCTGAAATGATATAATATACAGAACAACCTTGCAGAAAATACCTTGGAAAACCCCTAGCATTTGATAGTGCGAGCTGCAACTTTTGCAAGCACGTGTCAAATACAAGCGATTTAACCTCGGTTTCAACCAAATGTATTGAAGCATGCTGGAACTTGAGAGAGTTGAATTACCTTCCAACTTCCCCCAGCATATGCTAGTGCTAGTTCTCATTTTGTACCAGCACAGAACAGACGCAAGGGAAAGTCAAACAGACATGGCTTGGATTTTCTTCATGTGGAATACTCAGAAAGGTCGCCTTGATCAGTGACCATGTAAACCCCCAGCATGTGCTAGTGCTAGCCTTTCATCCAAGCATGCACAAAACAGATATAGGACGCATGCAGGGTCCATTTGCTTGCTGAGATTTCCAAACCTCTTCTTGCTACCATTACGGGAAATAGGATGAGTGTTACTGAGTAACCCCCAGCATACGCTAGTGCTAGTCATGTTTATCCAACAAGCACCAGGCACATGCAAGGAATCAAGTGGCATGCGTTCTGATTGGACTTCATTCTTCCTATGTTGTCTGTATTGCAATGGAAAGATACAACTGTCCATCAAACAAATGCATTCCAATAATATAGCCAACTCTCGTGACAGAGAGGAGACGCTGACACGGCAATAAGCTGCACATGTCACTGCACGTTGAGTGGTGTCCTAATGCAAGATGATCGCCTGACAAAAGCTGTTGATTGGGCCTATTATCTTAGCATGATGGCGAAGGATTAGTGTCCGGCACATTGAAAAATTACTTACTGTGCACACATTCAATCCTCTTGGGGCTTTTCGTCATAGCAAACTGCAAAACCATACTATTTCCTTTTAGGGTGGAATCACTTAGTCCTCTTGGTATGTTTTGCAATAAACGTCATCTGCAAATAAAAGAAGCTGGTTCCGGCTGATCTTTCCTCCTAGCATTTGCTAGTGCTAGCTCCTGCATCCGGCCAACACCTCACAGATACCAGGGGGAATGGCCACCTCCATCAATATCTGAAATGATATAATATACAGAACAACCTTGCAGAAAATACCTTGGAAAACCCCTAGCATTTGATAGTGCTAGCTGCAACTTTTGCCAGCAGGTGTCAAATACCAGCGATTTAACCTCGGTTTCAATGGCTTCGATTTTCTTCATGTGGAATACTCAGAAAGGTCGCCTTGATCAGTGACCATGTAAACCCCCAGCATGTGCTAGTGCTAGCCTTTCATCCAAGCATGCACAAAACAGATGCAGGACGCATACAAGGTCCATTTGCTTGCTGAGATTTCCAAACCTCTTCTTGCTACCATTACGGGAAATAGGATGAGTGTTACCGAGTAACCCCCAGCATACGCTAGTGCTAGTCATGTTTATCCAACAAGCACCAGGCACATGCAAGGAATCAAGTGGCATGCGTTCTGATTGGACTTCATTCTTCCTATGTTGTCTGTATTGCAATGGAAAGATACAACTGTCCATCAAACAAATGCATTCCAATAATATAGCCAACTCTCGTGACAGAGAGGAGACGCTGACACGGCAATAAGCTGCACATGTCACTGCACGTTGAGTGGTGTCCTAATGCAAGATGATCGCCTGACAAAAGCTGTTGATTGGGCCTATTATTTTGGCATGATGGCGAAGGATTAGTGTCCGGCACATTGAAAAATTACATACTGTGCACACATTCAATCCACTTGGGGCTTTTCGTCATAGCAAACTGCAAATCCATACTATTTCCTTTTAGGGTGGAATCACTTAGTCCTCTTGGTATGTTTTGCAATAAACGTCATCTGCAAAGAAAAGAAGCTGGTTCCGGCTGATCTTTCCTCCTAGCATTTGCTAGTGCTAGCTCCTGCATCCGGCCAACACTACGCAGATACCAGGGGGAATGGCCACCTCCATCAATATCTGAAATGATATAATATACAGAACAACCTTGCAGAAAATACCTTGGAAAACCCCTAGCATTTGATAGTGCTAGCTGCAACTTTTGCAAGCACGTGTCAAATACCAGCGATTTAACCTCGGTTTCAACCAAATGTATTGAAGCATGCTGGAACTTGAGAGAGTTGAATTGCCTTCCAACTTCCCCCAGCATATGCTAGTGCTAGTTCTCATTTTGTACCAGCACAGAACAGACGCAAGGGAAAGTCAAACAAACATGGCTTGGATTTTCTTCATGTGGAATACTCAGAAAGGTCGCCTTGATCAGTGACCATGTAAACCCCCAGCATGTGCTAGTGCTAGCCTTTCATCCAAGCATGCACAAAACAGATGCAGGACGCATACAGGGTTCATTTGCTTGCCGAGATTTTCAAACCTCTTCTTGCTACCATTACGGGAAATAGGATGAGTGTTACCGAGTAACCCCCAGCATACGCTAGTGCTAGTCATGTTTATCTTACAAGCACCAGGCACATGCAAGGAATCAAGTGGCATGCGTTCTGATTGAACTTCATTCTTCCTATGTTGTCTGTATTGCAATGGAAAGATACAACTGTTCATCAAACAAATGCATTCCAATAATATAGGCAACTCTCGTGACAGAGAGGAGACGCTGACACGGCAATAAGCTGCACATGTCACTGCACGTTGAGTGGTGTCCTAATGCAAGATGATCGCCTGACAAAAGCTGTTGATTGGGCCTATTATCTTAGCATGATGGCGAAGGATTAGTGTCCGGCACATTGAAAAATTACATACTGTGCACACATTCAATCCACTTGGGGCTTTTCGTCATAGCAAACTGCAAAACCATACTATTTCCTTTTAGGGTGGAATCACTTAGTCCTCTT
The DNA here is from genome assembly GCF_023055435.1 of Haliotis rufescens. Classification (NCBI taxonomy): domain Eukaryota; kingdom Metazoa; phylum Mollusca; class Gastropoda; order Lepetellida; family Haliotidae; genus Haliotis; species Haliotis rufescens. The sequence continues at coordinate 120,427 of NW_025963891.1, read as the reverse complement.
GGTATGTTTTGCAATAAACGTCATCTGCAAAGAAAAGAAGCTGGTTCCGGCTGATCTTTCCTCCTAGCATTTGCTAGTGCTAGCTGCTGCATCCGGCCAACACTACGCAGATACCAGGGGGAATGGCCACCTCCATCAATATCTGAAATGATATAATATACAGAACAACCTTGCAGAAAATACCTTGGAAAACCCCTAGCATTTGATAGTGCTAGCTGCAACTTTTGCAAGCACGTGTCAAATACAAGCGATTTAACCTCGGTTTCAACCAAATGTATTGAAGCATGCTGGAACTTGAGAGAGTTGAATTGCCTTCCAACTTCCCCCAGCATATGCTAGTGCTAGTTCTCATTTTGTACCAGCACAGAACAGACGCAAGGGAAAGTCAAACAGACATGGCTTGGATTTTCTTCATGTGGAATACTCAGAAAGGTCGCCTTGATCAGTGACCATGTAAACCCCCAGCATGTGCTAGTGCTAGCCTTTCATCCAAGCATGCACAAAACAGATGCAGGACGCATACAGGGTCCATTTGCTTGCTGAGATTTCCAAACCTCTTCTTGCTACCATTACGGGAAATAGGATGAGTGTTACCGAGTAACCCCCAGCATACGCTAGTGCTAGTCATGTTTATCCAACAAGCACCAGGCACATGCAAGGAATCAAGTGGCATGCGTTCTGATTGGACTTCATTCTTCCTATGTTGTCTGTATTGCAATGGAAAGATACAACTGTCCATCAAACAAATGCATTCTAATAATATAGCCAACTCTCATGACAGAGAGGAGACGCTGACAGGGCAATAAGCTGCACATGTCACTGCACGTTGAGTGGTGTCCTAATGCAAGATGATCGCCTGACAAAAGCTGTTGATTGGGCCTATTATTTTAGCATGATGGCGAAAGATTAGTGTCCGGCATAGTGAAAAATTACATACTGTGCACACATTCAATCCACTTGGGGCTTTTCGTCATAGCAAACTGCAAAACCATACTATTTCCTTTTAGGGTGGAATCAGTAAGTCCTCTTGGTATGTTTTGCAATAAACGTCATCTGCAAAGAAAAGAAGCTGGTTCCGGCTGATCTTTCCTCCTAGCATTTGCTAGTGCTAGCTCCTGCATCCGGCCAACACTACGCAGATACCAGGGGCAATGGCCACCTGCATCAATATCTGAAATGATATAATATACAGAACAACCTTGCAGAAAATACCTTGGAAAACCCCTAGCATTTGATAGTGCTAGCTGCAACTTTTGCAAGCACGTGTCAAATACAAGCGATTTAACCTCGGTTTCAACCAAATGTATTGAAGCATGCTGGAACTTGAGAGAGTTGAATTGCCTTCCAACTTCCCCCAGCATATGCTAGTGCTAGTTCTCATTTTGTACCAGCACAGAACAGACGCAAGGGAAAGTCAAACAGACATGGCTTGGATTTTCTTCATGTGGAATACTCAGAAAGGTCGCCTTGATCAGTGACCATGTAAACCCCCAGCATGTGCTAGTGCTAGCCTTTCATCCAAGCATGCACAAAACAGATGCAGGACGCATACAGGGTCCATTTGCTTGCTGAGATTTCCAAACCTCTTCTTGCTACCATTACGGGAAATAGGATGAGTGTTACCGAGTAACCCCCAGCATACGCTAGTGCTAGTCATGTTTATCCAACAAGCACCAGGCACATGCAAGGAATCAAGTGGCATGCGTTCTGATTGGACTTCATTCTTCCTATGTTGTCTGTATTGCAATGGAAAGATACAACTGTCCATCAAACAAATGCATTCTAATAATATAGCCAACTCTCATGACAGAGAGGAGACGCTGACAGGGCAATAAGCTGCACATGTCACTGCACGTTGAGTGGTGTCCTAATGCAAGATGATCGCCTGACAAAAGCTGTTGATTGGGCCTATTATTTTAGCATGATGGCGAAGGATTAGTGTCCGGCATAGTGAAAAATTACATACTGTGCACACATTCAATCCACTTGGGGCTTTTCGTCATAGCAAACTGCAAAACCATACTATTTCCTTTTAGGGTGGAATCACTTAGTCCTCTTGGTATGTTTTGCAATAAACGTCATCTGCAAAGAAAAGAAGCTGGTTCCGGCTGATCTTTCCTCCTAGCATTTGCTAGTGCTAGCTGCTGCATCCGGCCAACACTACGCAGATACCAGGGGGAATGGCCACCTCCATCAATATCTGAAATGATATAATATACAGAACAACCTTGCAGAAAATACCTTGGAAAACCCCTAGCATTTGATAGTGCTAGCTGCAACTTTTGCAAGCACGTGTCAAATACCAGCGATTTAACCTCGGTTTCAACCAAATGTATTGAAGCATGCTGGAACTTGAGAGAGTTGAATTGCCTTCCAACTTCCCCCAGCATATGCTAGTGCTAGTTCTCATTTTGTACCAGCACAGAACAGACACAAGGGAAAGTCAAACAGACATGGCTTGGATTTTCTTCATGTGGAATACTCAGAAAGGTCGCCTTGATCAGTGACCATGTAAACCCCCAGCATGTGCTAGTGCTAGCCTTTCATCCAAGCATGCACAAAACAGATGCAGGACGCATACAGGGTCCATTTGCTTGCTGAGATTTCCAAACCTCTTCTTGCTACCATTACGGGAAATAGGATGAGTGTTACCGAGTAACCCCCAGCATACGCTAGTGCTAGTCATGTTTATCTTACAAGCACCAGGCACATGCAAGGAATCAAGTGGCATGCGTTCTGATTGGACTTCATTCTTCCTATGTTGTCTGTATTGCAATGGAAAGATACAACTGTCCATCAAACAAATGCATTCTAATAATATAGCCAACTCTCATGACAGAGAGGAGACGCTGACACGGCAATAAGCTGCACATGTCACTGCACGTTGAGTGGTGTCCTAATGCAAGATGATCGCCTGACAAAAGCTGTTGATTGGGCCTATTATTTTAGCATGATGGCGAAGGATTAGTGTCCGGCACATTGAAAAATTACATACTGTGCACACATTCAATCCACTTGGGGCTTTTCGTCATAGCAAACTGCAAAACCATACTATTTCCTTTTAGGGTGGAATCACTTAGTCCTCTTGGTATGTTTTGCAATAAACGTCATCTGCAAAGAAAAGGAGCTGGTTCCGGCTGATCTTTCCTCCTAGCATTTGCTAGTGCTAGCTGCTGCATCCGGCCAACACTACGCAGATACCAGGGGGAATGGCCACCTCCATCAATATCTGAAATGATATAATATACAGAACAACCTTGCAGAAAATACCTTGGAAAACCCCTAGCATTTGATAGTGCTAGCTGCAACTTTTGCAAGCACGTGTCAAATACCAGCGATTTAACCTCGGTTTCAACCAAATGTATTGAAGCATGCTGGAACTTGAGAGAGTTGAATTGCCTTCCAACTTCCCCCAGCATACATGTATGCTAGTGCTAGTTCTCATGTTGTACCAGCACAGAACAGACGCAAGGGAAAGTCAAACAGACATGACTTGGATTTTCTTCATGTGGAATACTCAGAAAGGTCGCCTTGATCAGTGACCATGTAAACCCCCAGCATGTGCTAGTGCTAGCCTTTCATCCAAGCATGCACAAAACAGATGCAGGACGCATACAGGGTTCATTTGCTTGCCGAGATTTTCAAACCTCTTCTTGCTACCATTACGGGAAATAGGATGAGTGTTACCGAGTAACCCCCAGCATACGCTAGTGCTAGTCATGTTTATCTTACAAGCACCAGGCACATGCAAGGAATCAAGTGGCATGCGTTCTGATTGGACTTCATTCTTCCTATGTTGTCTGTATTGCAATGGAAAGATACAACTGTCCATCAAACAAATGCATTCTAATAATATAGCCAACTCTCATGACAGAGAGGAGACGCTGACACGGCAATAAGTTGCACATGTCACTGCACGTTGAGTGGTGTCCTAATGCAAGATGATCGCCTGACAAAAGCTGTTGATTGGGCCTATTATTTTAGCATGATGGCGAAGGATTAGTGTCCGGCACATTGAAAAATTACATACTGTGCACACATTCAATCCACTTGGGGCTTTTCGTCATAGCAAACTGCAAATCCATACTATTTCCTTTTAGGGTGGAATCACTTAGTCCTCTTGGTATGTTTTGCAATAAACGTCATCTGCAAAGAAAAGAAGCTGGTTCCGGCTGATCTTTCCTCCTAGCATTTGCTAGTGCTAGCTGCTGCATCCGGCCAACACTACGCAGATACCAGGGGGAATGGTCACCTCCATCAATATCTGAAATGATATAATATACAGAACAACCTTGCAGAAAATACCTTGGAAAACCCCTAGCATTTGATAGTGCTAGCTGCAGCTTTTGCAAGCACGTGTCAAATACCAGCGATTTAACCTCGGTTTCAACCAAATGTATTGAAGCATGCTGGAACTTGAGAGAGTTGAATTGCCTTCCAACTTCCCCCAGCATATGCTAGTGCTAGTTCTCATTTTGTACCAGCACAGAACAGACGCAAGGGAAAGTCAAACAGACATGGCTTGGATTTTCTTCATGTGGAATACTCAGAAAGGTCGCCTTGATCAGTGACCATGTAAACCCCCAGCATGTGCTAGTGCTAGCCTTTCATCCAAGCATGCACAAAACAGATGCAGGACGCATACAGGGTTCATTTGCTTGCCGAGATTTTCAAACCTCTTCTTGCTACCATTACGGGAAATAGGATGAGTGTTACCGAGTAACCCCCAGCATACGCTAGTGCTAGTCATGTTTATCTTACAAGCACCAGGCACATGCAAGGAATCAAGTGGCATGCGTTCTGATTGGACTTCATTCTTCCTATGTTGTCTGTATTGCAATGGAAAGATACAACTGTCCATCAAACAAATGCATTCTAATAATATAGCCAACTCTCATGACAGAGAGGAGACGCTGACACGGCAATAAGTTGCACATGTCACTGCACGTTGAGTGGTGTCCTAATGCAAGATGATCGCCTGACAAAAGCTGTTGATTGGGCCTATTATCTTAGCATGATGGCGAAGGATTAGTGTCCGGCACATTGAAAAATTACATACTGTGCACACATTCAATCCACTTGGGGCTTTTCGTCATAGCAAACTGCAAAACCATACTATTTCCTTTTAGGGTGGAATCACTTAGTCCTCTTGGTATGTTTTGCAATAAACGTCATCTGCAAAGAAAAGAAGCTGGTTCCGGCTGATCTTTCCTCCTAGCATTTGATAGTGCTAGCTGCTGCATCCGGCCAACACTACGCAGATACCAGGGGGAGTGGCCACCTCCATCAATATCTGAAATGATATAATATACAGAACAACCTTGCAGAAAATACCTTGGAAAACCCCTAGCATTTGATAGTGCTAGCTGCAACTTTTGCAAGCACGTGTCAAATACCAGCGATTTAACCTCGGTTTCAACCAAATGTATTGAAGCATGCTGGAACTTGAGAGAGTTGAATTGCCTTCCAACTTCCCCCAGCATATGCTAGTGCTAGTTCTCATTTTGTACCAGCACAGAACAGACGCAAGGGAAAGTCAAACAGACATGGCTTGGATTTTCTTCATGTGGAATACTCAGAAAGGTCGCCTTGATCAGTGACCATGTAAACCCCCAGCATGTGCTAGTGCTAGCCTTTCATCCAAGCATGCACAAAACAGATGCAGGACGCATACAGGGTTCATTTGCTTGCCGAGATTTTCAAACCTCTTCTTGCTACCATTACGGGAAATAGGATGAGTGTTACCGAGTAACCCCCAGCATACGCTAGTGCTAGTCATGTTTATCTTACAAGCACCAGGCACATGCAAGGAATCAAGTGGCATGCGTTCTGATTGGACTTCATTCTTCCTATGTTGTCTGTATTGCAATGGAAAGATACAACTGTCCATCAAACAAATGCATTCTAATAATATAGCCAACTCTCATGACAGAGAGGAGACGCTGACACGGCAATAAGTTGCACATGTCACTGCACGTTGAGTGGTGTCCTAATGCAAGATGATCGCCTGACAAAAGCTGTTGATTGGGCCTATTATCTTAGCATGATGGCGAAGGATTAGTGTCCGGCACATTGAAAAATTACATACTGTGCACACATTCAATCCACTTGGGGCTTTTCGTCATAGCAAACTGCAAAACCATACTATTTCCTTTTAGAGTGGAATCACTTAGTCCTCTTGGTATGTTTTGCAATAAACGTCATCTGCAAAGAAAAGAAGCTGGTTCCGGCTGATCTTTCCTCCTAGCATTTGCTAGTGCTAGCTGCTGCATCCGGCCAACACTACGCAGATACCAGGGGGAATGGCCACCTCCATCAATATCTGAAATGATATAATATACAGAACAACCTTGCAGAAAATACCTTGGAAAACCCCTAGCATTTGATAGTGCTAGCTGCAACTTTTGCAAGCACGTGTCAAATACCAGCGATTTAACCTCGGTTTCAACCAAATGTATTGAAGCATGCTGGAACTTGAGAGAGTTGAATTGCCTTCCAACTTCCCCCAGCATATGCTAGTGCTAGTTCTCATTTTGTACCAGCACAGAACAGACGCAAGGGAAAGTCAAACAGACATGGCTTGGATTTTCTTCATGTGGAATACTCAGAAAGGTCGCCTTGATCAGTGACCATGTAAACCCCCAGCATGTGCTAGTGCTAGCCTTTCATCCAAGCATGCACAAAACAGATGCAGGACGCATACAGGGTTCATTTGCTTGCCGAGATTTTCAAACCTCTTCTTGCTACCATTACGGGAAATAGGATGAGTGTTACCGAGTAACCCCCAGCATACGCTAGTGCTAGTCATGTTTATCCAACAAGCACCAGGCACATGCAAGGAATCAAGTGGCATGCGTTCTGATTGGACTTCATTCTTCCTATGTTGTCTGTATTGCAATGGAAAGATACAACTGTCCATCAAACAAATGCATTCTAATAATATAGCCAACTCTCATGACAGAGAGGAGACGCTGACACGGCAATAAGCTGCACATGTCACTGCACGTTGAGTGGTGTCCTAATGCAAGATGATCGCCTGACAAAAGCTGTTGATTGGGCCTATTATTTTAGCATGATGGCGAAGGATTAGTGTCCGGCACATTGAAAAATTACATACTGTGCACACATTCAATCCACTTGGGGCTTTTCGTCATAGCAAACTGCAAAACCATACTATTTCCTTTTAGGGTGGAATCACTTAGTCCTCTTGGTATGTTTTGCAATAAACGTCATCTGCAAAGAAAAGAAGCTGGTTCCGGCTGATCTTTCCTCCTAGCATTTGCTAGTGCTAGCTGCTGCATCCGGCCAACACTACGCAGATACCAGGGGGAATGGCCACCTCCATCAATATCTGAAATGATATAATATACAGAACAACCTTGCAGAAAATACCTTGGAAAACCCCTAGCATTTGATAGTGCTAGCTGCAACTTTTGCAAGCACGTGTCAAATACCAGCGATTTAACCTCGGTTTCAACCAAATGTATTGAAGCATGCTGGAACTTGAGAGAGTTGAATTGCCTTCCAACTTCCCCCAGCATATGCTAGTGCTAGTTCTCATTTTGTACCAGCACAGAACAGACGCAAGGGAAAGTCAAACAGACATGGCTTGGATTTTCTTCATGTGGAATACTCAGAAAGGTCGCCTTGATCAGTGACCATGTAAACCCCCAGCATGTGCTAGTGCTAGCCTTTCATCCAAGCATGCACAAAACAGATGCAGGACGCATACAGGGTTCATTTGCTTGCCGAGATTTTCAAACCTCTTCTTGCTACCATTACGGGAAATAGGATGAGTGTTACCGAGTAACCCCCAGCATACGCTAGTGCTAGTCATGTTTATCTTACAAGCACCAGGCACATGCAAGGAATCAAGTGGCATGCGTTCTGATTGGACTTCATTCTTCCTATGTTGTCTGTATTGCAATGGAAAGATACAACTGTCCATCAAACAAATGCATTCTAATAATATAGCCAACTCTCATGACAGAGAGGAGACGCTGACACGGCAATAAGTTGCACATGTCACTGCACGTTGAGTGGTGTCCTAATGCAAGATGATCGCCTGACAAAAGCTGTTGATTGGGCCTATTATCTTAGCATGATGGCGAAGGATTAGTGTCCGGCACATTGAAAAATTACATACTGTGCACACATTCAATCCACTTGGGGCTTTTCGTCATAGCAAACTGCAAAACCATACTATTTCCTTTTAGGGTGGAATCACTTAGTCCTCTTGGTATGTTTTGCAATAAACGTCATCTGCAAAGAAAAGAAGCTGGTTCCGGCTGATCTTTCCTCCTAGCATTTGCTAGTGCTAGCTGCTGCATCCGGCCAACACTACGCAGATACCAGGGGGAATGGTCACCTCCATCAATATCTGAAATGATATAATATACAGAACAACCTTGCAGAAAATACCTTGGAAAACCCCTAGCATTTGATAGTGCTAGCTGCAGCTTTTGCAAGCACGTGTCAAATACAAGCGATTTAACCTCGGTTTCAACCAAATGTATTGAAGCATGCTGGAACTTGAGAGAGTTGAATTGCCTTCCAACTTCCCCCAGCATATGCTAGTGCTAGTTCTCATTTTGTACCAGCACAGAACAGACGCAAGGGAAAGTCAAACAGACATGGCTTGGATTTTCTTCATGTGGAATACTCAGAAAGGTCGCCTTGATCAGTGACCATGTAAACCCCCAGCATGTGCTAGTGCTAGCCTTTCATCCAAGCATGCACAAAACAGATGCAGGACGCATACAGGGTCCATTTGCTTGCTGAGATTTCCAAACCTCTTCTTGCTACCATTACAGGAAATAGGATGAGTGTTACCGAGTAACCCCCAGCATACGCTAGTGCTAGTCATGTTTATCTTACAAGCACCAGGCACATGCAAGGAATCAAGTGGCATGCGTTCTGATTGGACTTCATTCTTCCTATGTTGTCTGTATTGCAATGGAAAGATACAACTGTCCATCAAACAAATGCATTCTAATAATATAGCCAACTCTCATGACAGAGAGGAGACGCTGACACGGCAATAAGCTGCACATGTCACTGCACGTTGAGTGGTGTCCTAATGCAAGATGATCGCCTGACAAAAGCTGTTGATTGGGCCTATTATTTTAGCATGATGGCGAAGGATTAGTGTCCGGCACATTGAAAAATTACATACTGTGCACACATTCAATCCACTTGGGGCTTTTCGTCATAGCAAACTGCAAAACCATACTATTTCCTTTTAGGGTGGAATCACTTAGTCCTCTTGGTATGTTTTGCAATAAACGTCATCTGCAAAGAAAAGAAGCTGGTTCCGGCTGATCTTTCCTCCTAGCATTTGCTAGTGCTAGCTGCTGCATCCGGCCAACACTACGCAGATACCAGGGGGAATGGCCACCTCCATCAATATCTGAAATGATATAATATACAGAACAACCTTGCAGAAAATACCTTGGAAAACCCCTAGCATTTGATAGTGCTAGCTGCAACTTTTGCAAGCACGTGTCAAATACAAGCGATTTAACCTCGGTTTCAACCAAATGTATTGAAGCATGCTGGAACTTGAGAGAGTTGAATTGCCTTCCAACTTCCCCCAGCATATGCTAGTGCTAGTTCTCATTTTGTACCAGCACAGAACAGACGCAAGGGAAAGTCAAACAGACATGGCTTGGATTTTCTTCATGTGGAATACTCAGAAAGGTCGCCTTGATCAGTGACCATGTAAACCCCCAGCATGTGCTAGTGCTAGCCTTTCATCCAAGCATGCACAAAACAGATGCAGGACGCATACAGGGTCCATTTGCTTGCTGAGATTTCCAAACCTCTTCTTGCTACCATTACAGGAAATAGGATGAGTGTTACCGAGTAACCCCCAGCATACGCTAGTGCTAGTCATGTTTATCTTACAAGCACCAGGCACATGCAAGGAATCAAGTGGCATGCGTTCTGATTGGACTTCATTCTTCCTATGTTGTCTGTATTGCAATGGAAAGATACAACTGTCCATCAAACAAATGCATTCTAATAATATAGCCAACTCTCATGACAGAGAGGAGACGCTGACACGGCAATAAGCTGCACATGTCACTGCACGTTGAGTGGTGTCCTAATGCAAGATGATCGCCTGACAAAAGCTGTTGATTGGGCCTATTATTTTAGCATGATGGCGAAGGATTAGTGTCCGGCACATTGAAAAATTACATACTGTGCACACATTCAATCCACTTGGGGCTTTTCGTCATAGCAAACTGCAAAACCATACTATTTCCTTTTAGGGTGGAATCACTTAGTCCTCTTGGTATGTTTTGCAATAAACGTCATCTGCAAAGAAAAGAAGCTGGTTCCGGCTGATCTTTCCTCCTAGCATTTGCTAGTGCTAGCTGCTGCATCCGGCCAACACTACGCAGATACCAGGGGGAATGGCCACCTCCATCAATATCTGAAATGATATAATATACAGAACAACCTTGCAGAAAATACCTTGGAAAACCCCTAGCATTTGATAGTGCTAGCTGCAACTTTTGCAAGCACGTGTCAAATACAAGCGATTTAACCTCGGTTTCAACCAAATGTATTGAAGCATGCTGGAACTTGAGAGAGTTGAATTGCCTTCCAACTTCCCCCAGCATATGCTAGTGCTAGTTCTCATTTTGTACCAGCACAGAACAGACGCAAGGGAAAGTCAAACAGACATGGCTTGGATTTTCTTCATGTGGAATACTCAGAAAGGTCGCCTTGATCAGTGACCATGTAAACCCCCAGCATGTGCTAGTGCTAGCCTTTCATCCAAGCATGCACAAAACAGATGCAGGACGCATACAGGGTCCTTTTGCTTGCCGAGATTTTCAAACCTCTTCTTGCTACCATTACGGGAAATAGGATGAGTGTTACCGAGTAGCCCCCAGCATACGCTAGTGCTAGTGATGTTTATCTTACAAGCACCAGGCACATGCAAGGAATCAAGTGGCATGCGTTCTGATTGGACTTCATTCTTCCTATGTTGTCTGTATTGCAATGGAAAGATACAACTGTCCATCAAACAAATGCATTCCAATAATATAGCCAACTCTCATGACAGAGAGGAGACGCTGACACGGCAATAAGTTGCACATGTCACTGCACGTTGAGTGGTGTCCTAATGCAAGATGATCGCCTGACAAAAGCTGTTGATTGGGCCTATTATCTTAGCATGATGGCGAAGGATTAGTGTCCGGCACATTGAAAAATTACATACTGTGCACACATTCAATCCACTTGGGGCTTTTCGTCATAGCAAACTGCAAAACCATACTATTTCCTTTTAGGGTGGAATCACTTAGTCCTCTTGGTATGTTTTGCAATAAACGTCATCTGCAAAGAAAAGAAGCTGGTTCCGGCTGATCTTTCCTCCTAGCATTTGCTAGTGCTAGCTGCTGCATCCGGCCAACACTACGCAGATACCAGGGGGAATGGTCACCTCCATCAATATCTGAAATGATATAATATACAGAACAACCTTGCAGAAAATACCTTGGAAAACCCCTAGCATTTGATAGTGCTAGCTGCAGCTTTTGCAAGCACTTCTCAAATACAAGCGATTTAACCTCGGTTTCAACCAAAAGTATTGAAGCATGCTGGAACTTGAGAGAGTTGAATTGCCTTCCAACTTCCCCCAGCATATGCTAGTGCTAGTTCTCATTTTGTACCAGCACAGAACAGACGCAAGGGAAAGTCAAACAGACATGGCTTGGATTTTCTTCATGTGGAATACTCAGAAAGGTCGCCTTGATCAGTGACCATGTAAACCCCCAGCATGTGCTAGTGCTAGCCTTTCATCCAAGCATGCACAAAACAGATGCAGGACGCATACAGGGTCCTTTTGCTTGCCGAGATTTTCAAACCTCTTCTTGCTACCATTACGGGAAATAGGATGAGTGTTACCGAGTAGCCCCCAGCATACGCTAGTGCTAGTGATGTTTATCTTACAAGCACCAGGCACATGCAAGGAATCAAGTGGCATGCGTTCTGATTGGACTTCATTCTTCCTATGTTGTCTGTATTGCAATGGAAAGATACAACTGTCCATCAAACAAATGCATTCCAATAATATAGCCAACTCTCATGACAGAGAGGAGACGCTGACACGGCAATAAGTTGCACATGTCACTGCACGTTGAGTGGTGTCCTAATGCAAGATGATCGCCTGACAAAAGCTGTTGATTGGGCCTATTATCTTAGCATGATGGCGAAGGATTAGTGTCCGGCACATTGAAAAATTACATACTGTGCACACATTCAATCCACTTGGGGCTTTTCGTCATAGCAAACTGCAAAACCATACTATTTCCTTTTAGGGTGGAATCACTTAGTCCTCTTGGTATGTTTTGCAATAAACGTCATCTGCAAAGAAAAGAAGCTGGTTCCGGCTGATCTTTCCTCCTAGCATTTGCTAGTGCTAGCTGCTGCATCCGGCCAACACTACGCAGATACCAGGGGGAATGGTCACCTCCATCAATATCTGAAATGATATAATATACAGAACAACCTTGCAGAAAATACCTTGGAAAACCCCTAGCATTTGATAGTGCTAGCTGCAGCTTTTGCAAGCACTTCTCAAATACAAGCGATTTAACCTCGGTTTCAACCAAAAGTATTGAAGCATGCTGGAACTTGAGAGAGTTGAATTGCCTTCCAACTTCCCCCAGCATATGCTAGTGCTAGTTCTCATTTTGTACCAGCACAGAACAGACGCAAGGGAAAGTCAAACAGACATGGCTTGGATTTTCTTCATGTGGAATACTCAGAAAGGTCGCCTTGATCAGTGACCATGTAAACCCCCAGCATGTGCTAGTGCTAGCCTTTCATCCAAGCATGCACAAAACAGATGCAGGACGCATACAGGGTCCATTTGCTTGCTGAGATTTCCAAACCTCTTCTTGCTACCATTACAGGAAATAGGATGAGTGTTACCGAGTAACCCCCAGCTAACGCTAGTGCTAGTCATGTTTATCTTACAAGCACCAGGCACATGCAAGGAATCAAGTGGCATGCGTTCTGATTGGACTTCATTCTTCCTATGTTGTCTGTATTGCAATGGAAAGATACAACTGTCCATCAAACAAATGCATTCTAATAATATAGCCAACTCTCATGACAGAGAGGAGACGCTGACACGGCAATAAGCTGCACATGTCACTGCACGTTGAGTGGTGTCCTAATGCAAGATGATCGCCTGACAAAAGCTGTTGATTGGGCCTATTATTTTAGCATGATGGCGAAGGATTAGTGTCCGGCACATTGAAAAATTACATACTGTGCACACATTCAATCCACTTGGGGCTTTTCGTCATAGCAAACTGCAAAACCATACTATTTCCTTTTAGGGTGGAATCACTTAGTCCTCTTGGTATGTTTTGCAATAAACGTCATCTGCAAAGAAAAGAAGCTGGTTCCGGCTGATCTTTCCTCCTAGCATTTGCTAGTGCTAGCTGCTGCATCCGGCCAACACTACGCAGATACCAGGGGGAATGGTCACCTCCATCAATATCTGAAATGATATAATATACAGAACAACCTTGCAGAAAATACCTTGGAAAACCCCTAGCATTTGATAGTGCTAGCTGCAGCTTTTGCAAGCACTTCTCAAATACAAGCGATTTAACCTCGGTTTCAACCAAAAGTATTGAAGCATGCTGGAACTTGAGAGAGTTGAATTGCCTTCCAACTTCCCCCAGCATATGCTAGTGCTAGTTCTCATTTTGTACCAGCACAGAACAGACGCAAGGGAAAGTCAAACAGACATGGCTTGGATTTTCTTCATGTGGAATACTCAGAAAGGTCGCCTTGATCAGTGACCATGTAAACCCCCAGCATGTGCTAGTGCTAGCCTTTCATCCAAGCATGCACAAAACAGATGCAGGACGCATACAGGGTCCATTTGCTTGCTGAGATTTCCAAACCTCTTCTTGCTACCATTACAGGAAATAGGATGAGTGTTACCGAGTAACCCCCAGCTAACGCTAGTGCTAGTCATGTTTATCTTACAAGCACCAGGCACATGCAAGGAATCAAGTGGCATGCGTTCTGATTGGACTTCATTCTTCCTATGTTGTCTGTATTGCAATGGAAAGATACAACTGTCCATCAAACAAATGCATTCTAATAATATAGCCAACTCTCATGACAGAGAGGAGACGCTGACACGGCAATAAGCTGCACATGTCACTGCACGTTGAGTGGTGTCCTAATGCAAGATGATCGCCTGACAAAAGCTGTTGATTGGGCCTATTATTTTAGCATGATGGCGAAGGATTAGTGTCCGGCACATTGAAAAATTACATACTGTGCACACATTCAATCCACTTGGGGCTTTTCGTCATAGCAAACTGCAAAACCATACTATTTCCTTTTAGGGTGGAATCACTTAGTCCTCTTGGTATGTTTTGCAATAAACGTCATCTGCAAAGAAAAGAAGCTGGTTCCGGCTGATCTTTCCTCCTAGCATTTGCTAGTGCTAGCTGCTGCATCCGGCCAACACTACGCAGATACCAGGGGGAATGGCCACCTCCATCAATATCTGAAATGATATAATATACAGAACAACCTTGCAGAAAATACCTTGGAAAACCCCTAGCATTTGATAGTGCTAGCTGCAACTTTTGCAAGCACGTGTCAAATACCAGCGATTTAACCTCGGTTTCAACCAAATGTATTGAAGCATGCTGGAACTTGAGAGAGTTGAATTGCCTTCCAACTTCCCCCAGCATATGCTAGTGCTAGTTCTCATTTTGTACCAGCACAGAACAGACGCAAGGGAAAGTCAAACAGACATGGCTTGGATTTTCTTCATGTGGAATACTCAGAAAGGTCGCCTTGATCAGTGACCATGTAAACCCCCAGCATGTGCTAGTGCTAGCCTTTCATCCAAGCATGCACAAAACAGATGCAGGACGCATACAGGGTCCATTTGCTTGCCGAGATTTTCAAACCTCTTCTTGCTACCATTACGGGAAATAGGATGAGTGTTACCGAGTAACCCCCAGCATACGCTAGTGCTAGTCATGTTTATCTTACAAGCACCAGGCACATGCAAGGAATCAAGTGGCATGCGTTCTGATTGAACTTCATTCTTCCTATGTTGTCTGTATTGCAATGGAAAGATACAACTGTCCATCAAACAAATGCATTCTAATAATATAGCCAACTCTCATGACAGAGAGGAGACGCTGACACGGCAATAAGTTGCACATGTCACTGCACGTTGAGTGGTGTCCTAATGCAAGATGATCGCCTGACAAAAGCTGTTGATTGGGCCTATTATCTTAGCATGATGGCGAAGGATTAGTGTCCGGCACATTGAAAAATTACATACTGTGCACACATTCAATCCACTTGGGGCTTTTCGTCATAGCAAACTGCAAAACCATACTATTTCCTTTTAGGGTGGAATCACTTAGTCCTCTTGGTATGTTTTGCAATAAACGTCATCTGCAAAGAAAAGAAGCTGGTTCCGGCTGATCTTTCCTCCTAGCATTTGCTAGTGCTAGCTGCTGCATCCGGCCAACACTACGCAGATACCAGGGGGAATGGTCACCTCCATCAATATCTGAAATGATATAATATACAGAACAACCTTGCAGAAAATACCTTGGAAAACCCCTAGCATTTGATAGTGCTAGCTGCAGCTTTTGCAAGCACGTGTCAAATACAAGCGATTTAACCTCGGTTTCAACCAAATGTATTGAAGCATGCTGGAACTTGAGAGAGTTGAATTGCCTTCCAACTTCCCCCAGCATATGCTAGTGCTAGTTCTCATTTTGTACCAGCACAGAACAGACGCAAGGGAAAGTCAAACAGACATGGCTTGGATTTTCTTCATGTGGAATACTCAGAAAGGTCGCCTTGATCAGTGACCATGTAAACCCCCAGCATGTGCTAGTGCTAGCCTTTCATCCAAGCATGCACAAAACAGATGCAGGACGCATACAGGGTCCATTTGCTTGCTGAGATTTCCAAACCTCTTCTTGCTACCATTACGGGAAATAGGATGAGTGTTACCGAGTAACCCCCAGCTAACGCTAGTGCTAGTCATGTTTATCTTACAAGCACCAGGCACATGCAAGGAATCAAGTGGCATGCGTTCTGATTGGACTTCATTCTTCCTATGTTGTCTGTATTGCAATGGAAAGATACAACTGTCCATCAAACAAATGCATTCTAATAATATAGCCAACTCTCATGACAGAGAGGAGACGCTGACACGGCAATAAGCTGCACATGTCACTGCACGTTGAGTGGTGTCCTAATGCAAGATGATCGCCTGACAAAAGCTGTTGATTGGGCCTATTATTTTAGCATGATGGCGAAGGATTAGTGTCCGGCACATTGAAAAATTACATACTGTGCACACATTCAATCCACTTGGGGCTTTTCGTCATAGCAAACTGCAAAACCATACTATTTCCTTTTAGGGTGGAATCACTTAGTCCTCTTGGTATGTTTTGCAATAAACGTCATCTGCAAAGAAAAGAAGCTGGTTCCGGCTGATCTTTCCTCCTAGCATTTGCTAGTGCTAGCTGCTGCATCCGGCCAACACTACGCAGATACCAGGGGGAATGGTCACCTCCATCAATATCTGAAATGATATAATATACAGAACAACCTTGCAGAAAATACCTTGGAAAACCCCTAGCATTTGATAGTGCTAGCTGCAGCTTTTGCAAGCACGTGTCAAATACAAGCGATTTAACCTCGGTTTCAACCAAAAGTATTGAAGCATGTTGGAACTTGAGAGAGTTGAATTGCCTTCCAACTTCCCCCAGCATATGCTAGTGCTAGTTCTCATTTTGTACCAGCACAGAACAGACGCAAGGGAAAGTCAAACAGACATGGCTTGGATTTTCTTCATGTGGAATACTCAGAAAGGTCGCCTTGATCAGTGACCATGTAAACCCCCAGCATGTGCTAGTGCTAGCCTTTCATCCAAGCATGCACAAAACAGATGCAGGACGCATACAGGGTTCATTTGCTTGCCGAGATTTTCAAACCTCTTCTTGCTACCATTACGGGAAATAGGATGAGTGTTACCGAGTAACCCCCAGCATACGCTAGTGCTAGTCATGTTTATCTTACAAGCACCAGGCACATGCAAGGAATCAAGTGGCATGCGTTCTGATTGGACTTCATTCTTCCTATGTTGTCTGTATTGCAATGGAAAGATACAACTGTCCATCAAACAAATGCATTCTAATAATATAGCCAACTCTCATGACAGAGAGGAGACGCTGACACGGCAATAAGTTGCACATGTCACTGCACGTTGAGTGGTGTCCTAATGCAAGATGATCGCCTGACAAAAGCTGTTGATTGGGCCTATTATCTTAGCATGATGGCGAAGGATTAGTGTCCGGCACATTGAAAAATTACATACTGTGCACACATTCAATCCACTTGGGGCTTTTCGTCATAGCAAACTGCAAAACCATACTATTTCCTTTTAGAGTGGAATCACTTAGTCCTCTTGGTATGTTTTGCAATAAACGTCATCTGCAAAGAAAAGAAGCTGGTTCCGGCTGATCTTTCCTCCTAGCATTTGATAGTGCTAGCTGCTGCATCCGGCCAACACTACGCAGATACCAGGGGGAGTGGCCACCTCCATCAATATCTGAAATGATATAATATACAGAACAACCTTGCAGAAAATACCTTGGAAAACCCCTAGCATTTGATAGTGCTAGCTGCAACTTTTGCAAGCACGTGTCAAATACCAGCGATTTAACCTCGGTTTCAACCAAAAGTATTGAAGCATGCTGGAACTTGAGAGAGTTGAATTGCCTTCCAACTTCCCCCAGCATATGCTAGTGCTAGTTCTCATTTTGTACCAGCACAGAACAGACGCAAGGGAAAGTCAAACAGACATGGCTTGGATTTTCTTCATGTGGAATACTCAGAAAGGTCGCCTTGATCAGTGACCATGTAAACCCCCAGCATGTGCTAGTGCTAGCCTTTCATCCAAGCATGCACAAAACAGATGCAGGACGCATACAGGGTTCATTTGCTTGCCGAGATTTTCAAACCTCTTCTTGCTACCATTACGGGAAATAGGATGAGTGTTACCGAGTAACCCCAGCATACGCTAGTGCTAGTCATGTTTATCTTACAAGCACCAGGCACATGCAAGGAATCAAGTGGCATGCGTTCTGATTGGACTTCATTCTTCCTATGTTGTCTGTATTGCAATGGAAAGATACAACTGTCCATCAAACAAATGCATTCTAATAATATAGCCAACTCTCATGACAGAGAGGAGACGCTGACACGGCAATAAGTTGCACATGTCACTGCACGTTGAGTGGTGTCCTAATGCAAGATGATCGCCTGACAAAAGCTGTTGATTGGGCCTATTATCTTAGCATGATGGCGAAGGATTAGTGTCCGGCACATTGAAAAATTACATACTGTGCACACATTCAATCCACTTGGGGCTTTTCGTCATAGCAAACTGCAAAACCATACTATTTCCTTTTAGGGTGGAATCACTTAGTCCTCTTGGTATGTTTTGCAATAAACGTCATCTGCAAAGAAAAGAAGCTGGTTCCGGCTGATCTTTCCTCCTAGCATTTGCTAGTGCTAGCTGCTGCATCCGGCCAACACTACGCAGATACCAGGGGGAATGGTCACCTCCATCAATATCTGAAATGATATAATATACAGAACAACCTTGCAGAAAATACCTTGGAAAACCCCTAGCATTTGATAGTGCTAGCTGCAGCTTTTGCAAGCACGTGTCAAATACAAGCGATTTAACCTCGGTTTCAACCAAAAGTATTGAAGCATGTTGGAACTTGAGACAGTTGAATTGCCTTCCAACTTCCCCCAGCATATGCTAGTGCTAGTTCTCATTTTGTACCAGCACAGAACAGACGCAAGGGAAAGTCAAACAGACATGGCTTGGATTTTCTTCATGTGGAATACTCAGAAAGGTCGCCTTGATCAGTGACCATGTAAACCCCCAGCATGTGCTAGTGCTAGCCTTTCATCCAAGCATGCACAAAACAGATGCAGGACGCATACAGGGTTCATTTGCTTGCCGAGATTTTCAAACCTCTTCTTGCTACCATTACGGGAAATAGGATGAGTGTTACCGAGTAACCCCCAGCATACGCTAGTGCTAGTCATGTTTATCTTACAAGCACCAGGCACATGCAAGGAATCAAGTGGCATGCGTTCTGATTGGACTTCATTCTTCCTATGTTGTCTGTATTGCAATGGAAAGATACAACTGTCCATCAAACAAATGCATTCTAATAATATAGCCAACTCTCATGACAGAGAGGAGACGCTGACACGGCAATAAGTTGCACATGTCACTGCACGTTGAGTGGTGTCCTAATGCAAGATGATCGCCTGACAAAAGCTGTTGATTGGGCCTATTATCTTAGCATGATGGCGAAGGATTAGTGTCCGGCACATTGAAAAATTACATACTGTGCACACATTCAATCCACTTGGGGCTTTTCGTCATAGCAAACTGCAAAACCATACTATTTCCTTTTAGAGTGGAATCACTTAGTCCTCTTGGTATGTTTTGCAATAAACGTCATCTGCAAAGAAAAGAAGCTGGTTCCGGCTGATCTTTCCTCCTAGCATTTGATAGTGCTAGCTGCTGCATCCGGCCAACACTACGCAGATACCAGGGGGAGTGGCCACCTCCATCAATATCTGAAATGATATAATATACAGAACAACCTTGCAGAAAATACCTTGGAAAACCCCTAGCATTTGATAGTGCTAGCTGCAACTTTTGCAAGCACGTGTCAAATACCAGCGATTTAACCTCGGTTTCAACCAAAAGTATTGAAGCATGCTGGAACTTGAGAGAGTTGAATTGCCTTCCAACTTCCCCCAGCATATGCTAGTGCTAGTTCTCATTTTGTACCAGCACAGAACAGACGCAAGGGAAAGTCAAACAGACATGGCTTGGATTTTCTTCATGTGGAATACTCAGAAAGGTCGCCTTGATCAGTGACCATGTAAACCCCCAGCATGTGCTAGTGCTAGCCTTTCATCCAAGCATGCACAAAACAGATGCAGGACGCATACAGGGTTCATTTGCTTGCCGAGATTTTCAAACCTCTTCTTGCTACCATTACGGGAAATAGGATGAGTGTTACCGAGTAACCCCCAGCATACGCTAGTGCTAGTCATGTTTATCTTACAAGCACCAGGCACATGCAAGGAATCAAGTGGCATGCGTTCTGATTGGACTTCATTCTTCCTATGTTGTCTGTATTGCAAT
Source organism: Haliotis rufescens (assembly GCF_023055435.1). Taxonomy (NCBI): domain Eukaryota; kingdom Metazoa; phylum Mollusca; class Gastropoda; order Lepetellida; family Haliotidae; genus Haliotis; species Haliotis rufescens. The sequence continues at coordinate 100,152 of NW_025963891.1, read as the reverse complement.
GGAAAGATACAACTGTCCATCAAACAAATGCATTCTAATAATATAGCCAACTCTCATGACAGAGAGGAGACGCTGACACGGCAATAAGTTGCACATGTCACTGCACGTTGAGTGGTGTCCTAATGCAAGATGATCGCCTGACAAAAGCTGTTGATTGGGCCTATTATCTTAGCATGATGGCGAAGGATTAGTGTCCGGCACATTGAAAAATTACATACTGTGCACACATTCAATCCACTTGGGGCTTTTCGTCATAGCAAACTGCAAAACCATACTATTTCCTTTTAGGGTGGAATCACTTAGTCCTCTTGGTATGTTTTGCAATAAACGTCATCTGCAAAGAAAAGAAGCTGGTTCCGGCTGATCTTTCCTCCTAGCATTTGCTAGTGCTAGCTGCTGCATCCGGCCAACACTACGCAGATACCAGGGGGAATGGCCACCTCCATCAATATCTGAAATGATATAATATACAGAACAACCTTGCAGAAAATACCTTGGAAAACCCCTAGCATTTGATAGTGCTAGCTGCAACTTTTGCAAGCACGTGTCAAATACCAGCGATTTAACCTCGGTTTCAACCAAATGTATTGAAGCATGCTGGAACTTGAGAGAGTTGAATTGCCTTCCAACTTCCCCCAGCATATGCTAGTGCTAGTTCTCATTTTGTACCAGCACAGAACAGACGCAAGGGAAAGTCAAACAGACATGGCTTGGATTTTCTTCATGTGGAATACTCAGAAAGGTCGCCTTGATCAGTGACCATGTAAACCCCCAGCATGTGCTAGTGCTAGCCTTTCATCCAAGCATGCACAAAACAGATGCAGGACGCATACAGGGTTCATTTGCTTGCCGAGATTTTCAAACCTCTTCTTGCTACCATTACGGGAAATAGGATGAGTGTTACCGAGTAACCCCCAGCATACGCTAGTGCTAGTCATGTTTATCTTACAAGCACCAGGCACATGCAAGGAATCAAGTGGCATGCGTTCTGATTGGACTTCATTCTTCCTATGTTGTCTGTATTGCAATGGAAAGATACAACTGTCCATCAAACAAATGCATTCTAATAATATAGCCAACTCTCATGACAGAGAGGAGACGCTGACACGGCAATAAGTTGCACATGTCACTGCACGTTGAGTGGTGTCCTAATGCAAGATGATCGCCTGACAAAAGCTGTTGATTGGGCCTATTATCTTAGCATGATGGCGAAGGATTAGTGTCCGGCACATTGAAAAATTACATACTGTGCACACATTCAATCCACTTGGGGCTTTTCGTCATAGCAAACTGCAAAACCATACTATTTCCTTTTAGGGTGGAATCACTTAGTCCTCTTGGTATGTTTTGCAATAAACGTCATCTGCAAAGAAAAGAAGCTGGTTCCGGCTGATCTTTCCTCCTAGCATTTGCTAGTGCTAGCTGCTGCATCCGGCCAACACTACGCAGATACCAGGGGGAATGGTCACCTCCATCAATATCTGAAATGATATAATATACAGAACAACCTTGCAGAAAATACCTTGGAAAACCCCTAGCATTTGATAGTGCTAGCTGCAGCTTTTGCAAGCACGTGTCAAATACAAGCGATTTAACCTCGGTTTCAACCAAATGTATTGAAGCATGCTGGAACTTGAGAGAGTTGAATTGCCTTCCAACTTCCCCCAGCATATGCTAGTGCTAGTTCTCATTTTGTACCAGCACAGAACAGACGCAAGGGAAAGTCAAACAGACATGGCTTGGATTTTCTTCATGTGGAATACTCAGAAAGGTCGCCTTGATCAGTGACCATGTAAACCCCCAGCATGTGCTAGTGCTAGCCTTTCATCCAAGCATGCACAAAACAGATGCAGGACGCATACAGGGTCCTTTTGCTTGCTGAGATTTCCAAACCTCTTCTTGCTACCATTACAGGAAATAGGATGAGTGTTACCGAGTAACCCCCAGCATACGCTAGTGCTAGTCATGTTTATCTTACAAGCACCAGGCACATGCAAGGAATCAAGTGGCATGCGTTCTGATTGGACTTCATTCTTCCTATGTTGTCTGTATTGCAATGGAAAGATACAACTGTCCATCAAACAAATGCATTCTAATAATATAGCCAACTCTCATGACAGAGAGGAGACGCTGACACGGCAATAAGCTGCACATGTCACTGCACGTTGAGTGGTGTCCTAATGCAAGATGATCGCCTGACAAAAGCTGTTGATTGGGCCTATTATTTTAGCATGATGGCGAAGGATTAGTGTCCGGCACATTGAAAAATTACATACTGTGCACACATTCAATCCACTTGGGGCTTTTCGTCATAGCAAACTGCAAAACCATACTATTTCCTTTTAGGGTGGAATCACTTAGTCCTCTTGGTATGTTTTGCAATAAACGTCATCTGCAAAGAAAAGAAGCTGGTTCCGGCTGATCTTTCCTCCTAGCATTTGCTAGTGCTAGCTGCTGCATCCGGCCAACACTACGCAGATACCAGGGGGAATGGCCACCTCCATCAATATCTGAAATGATATAATATACAGAACAACCTTGCAGAAAATACCTTGGAAAACCCCTAGCATTTGATAGTGCTAGCTGCAACTTTTGCAAGCACGTGTCAAATACCAGCGATTTAACCTCGGTTTCAACCAAATGTATTGAAGCATGCTGGAACTTGAGAGAGTTGAATTGCCTTCCAACTTCCCCCAGCATATGCTAGTGCTAGTTCTCATTTTGTACCAGCACAGAACAGACGCAAGGGAAAGTCAAACAGACATGGCTTGGATTTTCTTCATGTGGAATACTCAGAAAGGTCGCCTTGATCAGTGACCATGTAAACCCCCAGCATGTGCTAGTGCTAGCCTTTCATCCAAGCATGCACAAAACAGATGCAGGACGCATACAGGGTCCTTTTGCTTGCCGAGATTTTCAAACCTCTTCTTGCTACCATTACGGGAAATAGGATGAGTGTTACCGAGTAACCCCCAGCATACGCTAGTGCTAGTGATGTTTATCTTACAAGCACCAGGCACATGCAAGGAATCAAGTGGCATGCGTTCTGATTGGACTTCATTTTTCCTATGTTGTCTGTATTGCAATGGAAAGATACAACTGTCCATCAAACAAATGCATTCCAATAATATAGCCAACTCTCATGACAGAGAGGAGACACTGACACGGCAATAAGTTGCACATGTCACTGCACGTTGAGTGGTGTCCTAATGCAAGATGATCGCCTGACAAAAGCTGTTGATTGGGCCTATTATCTTAGCATGATGGCGAAGGATTAGTGTCCGGCACATTGAAAAATTACATACTGTGCACACATTCAATCCACTTGGGGCTTTTCGTCATAGCAAACTGCAAAACCATACTATTTCCTTTTAGGGTGGAATCACTTAGTCCTCTTGGTATGTTTTGCAATAAACGTCATCTGCAAAGAAAAGAAGCTGGTTCCGGCTGATCTTTCCTCCTAGCATTTGCTAGTGCTAGCTGCTGCATCCGGCCAACACTACGCAGATACCAGGGGGAATGGTCACCTCCATCAATATCTGAAATGATATAATATACAGAACAACCTTGCAGAAAATACCTTGGAAAACCCCTAGCATTTGATAGTGCTAGCTGCAGCTTTTGCAAGCACTTCTCAAATACAAGCGATTTAACCTCGGTTTCAACCAAAAGTATTGAAGCATGCTGGAACTTGAGAGAGTTGAATTGCCTTCCAACTTCCCCCAGCATATGCTAGTGCTAGTTCTCATTTTGTACCAGCACAGAACAGACGCAAGGGAAAGTCAAACAGACATGGCTTGGATTTTCTTCATGTGGAATACTCAGAAAGGTCGCCTTGATCAGTGACCATGTAAACCCCCAGCATGTGCTAGTGCTAGCCTTTCATCCAAGCATGCACAAAACAGATGCAGGACGCATACAGGGTCCATTTGCTTGCTGAGATTTCCAAACCTCTTCTTGCTACCATTACGGGAAATAGGATGAGTGTTACCGAGTAACCCCCAGCTAACGCTAGTGCTAGTCATGTTTATCTTACAAGCACCAGGCACATGCAAGGAATCAAGTGGCATGCGTTCTGATTGGACTTCATTCTTCCTATGTTGTCTGTATTGCAATGGAAAGATACAACTGTCCATCAAACAAATGCATTCTAATAATATAGCCAACTCTCATGACAGAGAGGAGACGCTGACACGGCAATAAGCTGCACATGTCACTGCACGTTGAGTGGTGTCCTAATGCAAGATGATCGCCTGACAAAAGCTGTTGATTGGGCCTATTATTTTAGCATGATGGCGAAGGATTAGTGTCCGGCACATTGAAAAATTACATACTGTGCACACATTCAATCCACTTGGGGCTTTTCGTCATAGCAAACTGCAAAACCATACTATTTCCTTTTAGGGTGGAATCACTTAGTCCTCTTGGTATGTTTTGCAATAAACGTCATCTGCAAAGAAAAGAAGCTGGTTCCGGCTGATCTTTCCTCCTAGCATTTGCTAGTGCTAGCTGCTGCATCCGGCCAACACTACGCAGATACCAGGGGGAATGGCCACCTCCATCAATATCTGAAATGATATAATATACAGAACAACCTTGCAGAAAATACCTTGGAAAACCCCTAGCATTTGATAGTGCTAGCTGCAACTTTTGCAAGCACGTGTCAAATACCAGCGATTTAACCTCGGTTTCAACCAAATGTATTGAAGCATGCTGGAACTTGAGAGAGTTGAATTGCCTTCCAACTTCCCCCAGCATATGCTAGTGCTAGTTCTCATTTTGTACCAGCACAGAACAGACGCAAGGGAAAGTCAAACAGACATGGCTTGGATTTTCTTCATGTGGAATACTCAGAAAGGTCGCCTTGATCAGTGACCATGTAAACCCCCAGCATGTGCTAGTGCTAGCCTTTCATCCAAGCATGCACAAAACAGATGCAGGACGCATACAGGGTCCATTTGCTTGCCGAGATTTTCAAACCTCTTCTTGCTACCATTACGGGAAATAGGATGAGTGTTACCGAGTAACCCCCAGCATACGCTAGTGCTAGTCATGTTTATCTTACAAGCACCAGGCACATGCAAGGAATCAAGTGGCATGCGTTCTGATTGAACTTCATTCTTCCTATGTTGTCTGTATTGCAATGGAAAGATACAACTGTCCATCAAACAAATGCATTCCAATAATATAGCCAACTCTCATGACAGAGAGGAGACGCTGACACGGCAATAAGTTGCACATGTCACTGCACGTTGAGTGGTGTCCTAATGCAAGATGATCGCCTGACAAAAGCTGTTGATTGGGCCTATTATCTTAGCATGATGGCGAAGGATTAGTGTCCGGCACATTGAAAAATTACATACTGTGCACACATTCAATCCACTTGGGGCTTTTCGTCATAGCAAACTGCAAAACCATACTATTTCCTTTTAGGGTGGAATCACTTAGTCCTCTTGGTATGTTTTGCAATAAACGTCATCTGCAAAGAAAAGAAGCTGGTTCCGGCTGATCTTTCCTCCTAGCATTTGCTAGTGCTAGCTGCTGCATCCGGCCAACACTACGCAGATACCAGGGGGAATGGTCACCTCCATCAATATCTGAAATGATATAATATACAGAACAACCTTGCAGAAAATACCTTGGAAAACCCCTAGCATTTGATAGTGCTAGCTGCAGCTTTTGCAAGCACGTGTCAAATACAAGCGATTTAACCTCGGTTTCAACCAAAAGTATTGAAGCATGCTGGAACTTGAGAGAGTTGAATTGCCTTCCAACTTCCCCCAGCATATGCTAGTGCTAGTTCTCATTTTGTACCAGCACAGAACAGACGCAAGGGAAAGTCAAACAGACATGGCTTGGATTTTCTTCATGTGGAATACTCAGAAAGGTCGCCTTGATCAGTGACCATGTAAACCCCCAGCATGTGCTAGTGCTAGCCTTTCATCCAAGCATGCACAAAACAGATGCAGGACGCATACAGGGTCCATTTGCTTGCTGAGATTTCCAAACCTCTTCTTGCTACCATTACGGGAAATAGGATGAGTGTTACCGAGTAACCCCCAGCTAACGCTAGTGCTAGTCATGTTTATCTTACAAGCACCAGGCACATGCAAGGAATCAAGTGGCATGCGTTCTGATTGGACTTCATTCTTCCTATGTTGTCTGTATTGCAATGGAAAGATACAACTGTCCATCAAACAAATGCATTCTAATAATATAGCCAACTCTCATGACAGAGAGGAGACGCTGACACGGCAATAAGCTGCACATGTCACTGCACGTTGAGTGGTGTCCTAATGCAAGATGATCGCCTGACAAAAGCTGTTGATTGGGCCTATTATTTTAGCATGATGGCGAAGGATTAGTGTCCGGCACATTGAAAAATTACATACTGTGCACACATTCAATCCACTTGGGGCTTTTCGTCATAGCAAACTGCAAAACCATACTATTTCCTTTTAGGGTGGAATCACTTAGTCCTCTTGGTATGTTTTGCAATAAACGTCATCTGCAAAGAAAAGAAGCTGGTTCCGGCTGATCTTTCCTCCTAGCATTTGCTAGTGCTAGCTGCTGCATCCGGCCAACACTACGCAGATACCAGGGGGAATGGCCACCTCCATCAATATCTGAAATGATATAATATACAGAACAACCTTGCAGAAAATACCTTGGAAAACCCCTAGCATTTGATAGTGCTAGCTGCAACTTTTGCAAGCACGTGTCAAATACCAGCGATTTAACCTCGGTTTCAACCAAATGTATTGAAGCATGCTGGAACTTGAGAGAGTTGAATTGCCTTCCAACTTCCCCCAGCATATGCTAGTGCTAGTTCTCATTTTGTACCAGCACAGAACAGACGCAAGGGAAAGTCAAACAGACATGGCTTGGATTTTCTTCATGTGGAATACTCAGAAAGGTCGCCTTGATCAGTGACCATGTAAACCCCCAGCATGTGCTAGTGCTAGCCTTTCATCCAAGCATGCACAAAACAGATGCAGGACGCATACAGGGTTCATTTGCTTGCCGAGATTTTCAAACCTCTTCTTGCTACCATTACAGGAAATAGGATGAGTGTTACCGAGTAACCCCCAGCATACGCTAGTGCTAGTCAGGTTTATCTTACAAGCACCAGGCACATGCAAGGAATCAAGTGGCATGCGTTCTGATTGGACTTCATTCTTCCTATGTTGTCTGTATTGCAATGGAAAGATACAACTGTCCATCAAACAAATGCATTCTAATAATATAGCCAACTCTCATGACAGAGAGGAGACGCTGACACGGCAATAAGTTGCACATGTCACTGCACGTTGAGTGGTGTCCTAATGCAAGATGATCGCCTGACAAAAGCTGTTGATTGGGCCTATTATCTTAGCATGATGGCGAAGGATTAGTGTCCGGCACATTGAAAAATTACATACTGTGCACACATTCAATCCACTTGGGGCTTTTCGTCATAGCAAACTGCAAAACCATACTATTTCCTTTTAGGGTGGAATCTCTTAGTCCTCTTGGTATGTTTTGCAATAAACGTCATCTGCAAAGAAAAGAAGCTGGTTCCGGCTGATCTTTCCTCCTAGCATTTGCTAGTGCTAGCTGCTGCATCCGGCCAACACTACGCAGATACCAGGGGGAATGGTCACCTCCATCAATATCTGAAATGATATAATATACAGAACAACCTTGCAGAAAATACCTTGGAAAACCCCTAGCATTTGATAGTGCTAGCTGCAACTTTTGCAAGCACGTGTCAAATACCAGCGATTTAACCTCGGTTTCAACCAAATGTATTGAAGCATGCTGGAACTTGAGAGAGTTGAATTGCCTTCCAACTTCCCCCAGCTAGTTCTCATTTTGTACCAGCACAGAACAGACGCAAGGGAAAGTCAAACAGACATGGCTTGAATTTTCTTCATGTGGAATACTCAGAAAAGTCGCCTTGATCAGTGACCATGTAAACCCCCAGCATGTGCTAGTGCTAGACTTTCATCCAAGCATGCACAAAACAGATGCAGGACGCATACAGGGTCCATTTGCTTGCTGAGATTTCCAAACCTCTTCTTGCTACCATTACGGGAAATAGGATGAGTGTTACCGAGTAACCCCCAGCATACGCTAGTGCTAGTCATGTTTATCCAACAAGCACCAGGCACATGCAAGGAATCAAGTGGCATGCGTTCTGATTGGACTTCATTCTTCCTATGTTGTCTGTATTGCAATGGAAAGATACAACTGTCCATCAAACAAATGCATTCTAATAATATAGCCAACTCTCATGACAGAGAGGAGACGCTGACACGGCAATAAGCTGCACATGTCACTGCACGTTGAGTGGTGTCCTAATGCAAGATGATCGCCTGACAAAAGCTGTTGATTGGGCCTATTATTTTAGCATGATGGCGAAGGATTAGTGTCCGGCACATTGAAAAATTACATACTGTGCACACATTCAATCCACTTGGGGCTTTTCGTCATAGGAAACTGCAAAACCATACTATTTCCTTTTAGGGTGGAATCACTTAGTCCTCTTGGTATGTTTTGCAATAAACGTCATCTGCAAAGAAAAGAAGCTGGTTCCGGCTGATCTTTCCTCCTAGCATTTGCTAGTGCTAGCTGCTGCATCCGGCCAACACTACGCAGATACCAGGGGGAATGGCCACCTCCATCAATATCTGAAATGATATAATATACAGAACAACCTTGCAGAAAATACCTTGGAAAACCCCTAGCATTTGATAGTGCTAGCTGCAACTTTTGCAAGCACGTGTCAAATACCAGCGATTTAACCTCGGTTTCAACCAAATGTATTGAAGCATGCTGGAACTTGAGAGAGTTGAATTGCCTTCCAACTTCCCCCAGCATATGCTAGTGCTAGTTCTCATTTTGTACCAGCACAGAACAGACGCAAGGGAAAGTCAAACAGACATGGCTTGGATTTTCTTCATGTGGAATACTCAGTAAGGTCGCCTTGATCAGTGACCATGTAAACCCCCAGCATGTGCTAGTGCTAGCCTTTCATCCAAGCATGCACAAAACAGATGCAGGACGCATACAGGGTTCATTTGCTTGCCGAGATTTTCAAACCTCTTCTTGCTACCATTACGGGAAATAGGATGAGTGTTACCGAGTAACCCCCAGCATACGCTAGTGCTAGTCATGTTTATCTTACAAGCACCAGGCACATGCAAGGAATCAAGTGGCATGCGTTCTGATTGGACTTCATTCTTCCTATGTTGTCTGTATTGCAATGGAAAGATACAACTGTCCATCAAACAAATGCATTCTAATAATATAGCCAACTCTCATGACAGAGAGGAGACGCTGACACGGCAATAAGTTGCACATGTCACTGCACGTTGAGTGGTGTCCTAATGCAAGATGATCGCCTGACAAAAGCTGTTGATTGGGCCTATTATCTTAGCATGATGGCGAAGGATTAGTGTCCGGCACATTGAAAAATTACAAACTGTGCACACATTCAATCCACTTGGGGCTTTTCGTCATAGCAAACTGCAAAACCATACTATTTCCTTTTAGGGTGGAATCACTTAGTCCTCTTGGTATGTTTTGCAATAAACGTCATCTGCAAAGAAAAGAAGCTGGTTCCGGCTGATCTTTCCTCCAAGCATTTGCTAGTGCTAGCTGCTGCATCCGGCCAACACTACGCAGATACCAGGGGGAATGGCCACCTCCATCAATATCTGAAATGATATAATATACAGAACAACCTTGCAGAAAATACCTTGGAAAACCACTAGCATTTGATAGTGCTAGCTGCAACTTTTGCAAGCAAGTGTCAAATACTAGCGATTTAACCTCGGTTTCAACCAAATGTATTGAAGCATGCTGGAACTTGAGAGAGTTGCATTGCCTTCCAACTTCCCCCAGCATATGCTAGTGCTAGTTCTCATTTTGTACCAGCACAGAACAGACGCAAGGGAAAGTCAAACAGACATGGCTTGGATTTTCTTCATGTGGAATACTCAGTAAGGTCGCCTTGATCAGTGACCATGTAAACCCCCAGCATGTGCTAGTGCTAGCCTTTCATCCAAGCATGCACAAAACAGATGCAGGACGCATACAGGGTTCATTTGCTTGCCGAGATTTTCAAACCTCTTCTTGCTACCATTACGGGAAATAGGATGAGTGTTACCGAGTAACCCCCAGCATACGTTAGTGGTAGTCAGGTTTATCTTACAAGCACCAGGCACATGCAAGGAATCAAGTGGCATGCGTTCTGATTGGACTTCATTCTTCCTATGTTGTCTGTATTGCAATGGAAAGATACAACTGTCCATCAAACAAATGCATTCTAATAATATAGCCAACTCTCATGACAGAGAGGAGACGCTGACACGGCAATAAGTTGCACATGTCACTGCACGTTGAGTGGTGTCCTAATGCAAGATGATCGCCTGACAAAAGCTGTTGATTGGGCCTATTATCTTAGCATGATGGCGAAGGATTAGTGTCCGGCACATTGAAAAATTACATACTGTGCACACATTCAATCCACTTGGGGCTTTTCGTCATAGCAAACTGCAAAACCATACTATTTCCTTTTAGGGTGGAATCACTTAGTCCTCTTGGTATGTTTTGCAATAAACGTCATCTGCAAAGAAAAGAAGCTGGTTCCGGCTGATCTTTCCTCCTAGCATTTGCTAGTGCTAGCTGCTGCATCCGGCCAACACTACGCAGATACCAGGGGGAATGGTCACCTCCATCAATATCTGAAATGATATAATATACAGAACAACCTTGCAGAAAATACCTTGGAAAACCCCTAGCATTTGATAGTGCTAGCTGCAGCTTTTGCAAGCACGTGTCAAATACCAGCGATTTAACCTCGGTTTCAACCAAATGTATTGAAGCATGCTGGAACTTGAGAGAGTTGAATTGCCTTCCAACTTCCCCCAGCATATGCTAGTGCTAGTTCTCATTTTGTACCAGCACAGAACAGACGCAAGGGAAAGTCAAACAGACATGGCTTGGATTTTCTTCATGTGGAATACTCAGAAAGGTCGCCTTGATCAGTGACCATGTAAACCCCCAGCATGTGCTAGTGCTAGCCTTTCATCCAAGCATGCACAAAACAGATGCAGGACGCATACAGGGTCCATTTGCTTCCTGAGATTTCCAAACCTCTTCTTGCTACCATTACAGGAAATAGGATGAGTGTTACCGAGTAACCCCCAGCTAACGCTAGTGCTAGTCATGTTTATCTTACAAGCACCAGGCACATGCAAGGAATCAAGTGGCATGCGTTCTGATTGGACTTCATTCTTCCTATGTTGTCTGTATTGCAATGGAAAGATACAACTGTCCATCAAACAAATGCATTCTAATAATATAGCCAACTCTCATGACAGAGAGGAGACGCTGACACGGCAATAAGCTGCACATGTCACTGCACGTTGAGTGGTGTCCTAATGCAAGATGATCGCCTGACAAAAGCTGTTGATTGGGCCTATTATTTTAGCATGATGGCGAAGGATTAGTGTCCGGCACATTGAAAAATTACATACTGTGCACACATTCAATCCACTTGGGGCTTTTCGTCATAGCAAACTGCAAAACCATACTATTTCCTTTTAGGGTGGAATCACTTAGTCCTCTTGGTATGTTTTGCAATAAACGTCATCTGCAAAGAAAAGAAGCTGGTTCCGGCTGATCTTTCCTCCTAGCATTTGCTAGTGCTAGCTGCTGCATCCGGCCAACACTACGCAGATACCAGGGGGAATGGCCACCTCCAGCAATATCTGAAATGATATAATATACAGAACAACCTTGCAGAAAATACCTTGGAAAACCCCTAGCATTTGATAGTGCTAGCTGCAACTTTTGCAAGCACGTGTCAAATACCAGCGATTTAACCTCGGTTTCAACCAAATGTATTGAAGCATGCTGGAACTTGAGAGAGTTGAATTGCCTTCCAACTTCCCCCAGCATATGCTAGTGCTAGTTCTCATTTTGTACCAGCACAGAACAGACGCAAGGGAAAGTCAAACAGACATGGCTTGGATTTTCTTCATGTGGAATACTCAGAAAGGTCGCCTTGATCAGTGACCATGTAAACCCCCAGCATGTGCTAGTGCTAGCCTTTCATCCAAGCATGCACAAAACAGATGCAGGACGCATACATGGTCCATTTGCTTGCTGAGATTTTCAAACCTCTTCTTGCTACCATTACGGGAAATAGGATGAGTGTTACCGAGTAACCCCCAGCATACGCTAGTGCTAGTCATGTTTATCTTACAAGCACCAGGCACATGCAAGGAATCAAGTGGCATGCGTTCTGATTGAACTTCATTCTTCCTATGTTGTCTGTATTGCAATGGAAAGATACAACTGTCCATCAAACAAATGCATTCTAATAATATAGCCAACTCTCATGACAGAGAGGAGACGCTGACACGGCAATAAGTTGCACATGTCACTGCACGTTGAGTGGTGTCCTAATGCAAGATGATCGCCTGACAAAAGCTGTTGATTGGGCCTATTATCTTAGCATGATGGCGAAGGATTAGTGTCCGGCACATTGAAAAATTACATACTGTGCACACATTCAATCCACTTGGGGCTTTTCGTCATAGCAAACTGCAAAACCATACTATTTCCTTTTAGGGTGGAATCACTTAGTCCTCTTGGTATGTTTTGCAATAAACGTCATCTGCAAAGAAAAGAAGCTGGTTCCGGCTGATCTTTCCTCCTAGCATTTGCTAGTGCTAGCTGCTGCATCCGGCCAACACTACGCAGATACCAGGGGGAATGGCCACCTCCATCAATATCTGAAATGATATAATATACAGAACAACCTTGCAGAAAATACCTTGGAAAACCCCTAGCATTTGATAGTGCTAGCTGCAACTTTTGCAAGCACGTGTCAAATACCAGCGATTTAACCTCGGTTTCAACCAAATGTATTGAAGCATGCTGGAACTTGAGAGAGTTGAATTGCCTTCCAACTTCCCCCAGCATATGCTAGTGCTAGTTCTCATTTTGTACCAGCACAGAACAGACGCAAGGGAAAGTCAAACAGACATGGCTTGGATTTTCTTCATGTGGAATACTCAGAAAAGTCGCCTTGATCAGTGACCATGTAAACCCCCAGCATGTGCTAGTGCTAGCCTTTCATCCAAGCATGCACAAAACAGATGCAGGACGCATACAGGGTCCATTTGCTTGCTGAGATTTCCAAACCTCTTCTTGCTACCATTACGGGAAATAGGATGAGTGTTACCGAGTAACCCCCAGCATACGCTAGTGCTAGTCATGTTTATCTTACAAGCACCAGGCACATGCAAGGAATCAAGTGGCATGCGTTCTGATTGGACTTCATTCTTCCTAGTTGTCTGTATTGCAATGGAAAGATACAACTGTCCATCAAACAAATGCATTCCAATAATATAGCCAACTCTCATGACAGAGAGGAGACGCTGACACGGCAATAAGCTGCACATGTCACTGCACGTTGAGTGGTGTCCTAATGCAAGATGATCGCCTGACAAAAGCTGTTGATTGGGCCTATCATCTTAGCATGATGGCGAAGGATTAGTGTCCGGCACAGTGAAAAATTACTTACTATGCACACATTCAATCTACTTGGGGCTTTTCGTCATAGCAAACTGCAAAACCATACTATTTCCTTTTAGGGTGGAATCACTTAGTCCTCTTGGTATGTTTTGCAATAAACGTCATCTGCAAAGAAAAGAAGCTGGTTCCGGCTGATCTTTCCTCCTAGCATTTGCTAGTGCTAGCTGCTGCATCCGGCCAACACTACGCAGATACCAGGGGGAATGGTCACCTCCATCAATATCTGAAATGATATAATATACAGAACAACCTTGCAGAAAATACCTTGGAAAACCCCTAGCATTTGATAGTGCTAGCTGCAGCTTTTGCAAGCACGTGTCAAATACCAGCGATTTAACCTCGGTTTCAACCAAATGTATTGAAGCATGCTGGAACTTGAGAGAGTTGAATTGCCTTCCAACTTCCCCCAGCATATGCTAGTGCTAGTTCTCATTTTGTACCAGCACAGAACAGACACAAGGGAAAGTCAAACAGACATGGCTTGGATTTTCTTCATGTGGAATACTCAGAAAGGTCGTCTTGATCAGTGACCATGTAAAGCCCCAGCATGTGCTAGTGCTAGCCTTTCATCCAAGCATGCACAAAACAGATGCAGGACGCATACATGGTCCATTTGCTTGCTGAGATTTCCAAACCTCTTCTTGCTACCATTACGGGAAATAGGATGAGTGTTACCGAGTAACCCCCAGCATACGCTAGTGCTAGTCATGTTTATCCAACAAGCACCAGGCACATGCAAGGAATCAAGTGGCATGCGTTCTGATTGGACTTCATTCTTCCTATGTTGTCTGTATTGCAATAGAAAGATACAACTGTCCATCAAACAAATGCATTCTAATAATATAGCCAACTCTCATGACAGAGAGGAGACGCTGACACGGCAATAAGCTGCACATGTCACTGCACGTTGAGTGGTGTCCTAATGCAAGATGATCGCCTGACAAAAGCTGTTGATTGGGCCTATTATCTTAGCATGATGGCGAAGGATTAGTGTCCGGCACTGTGAAAAATTACATACTGTGCACACATTCAATCCACTTGGGGCTTTTCGTCATAGCAAACTGCAAAACCATACTATTTCCTTTTAGGGTGGAATCACTTAGTCCTCTTGGTATGTTTTGCAATAAACGTCATCTGCAAAGAAAAGAAGCTGGTTCCGGCTGATCTTTCCTCCTAGCATTTGCTAGTGCTAGCTGCTGCATCCGGCCAACACTACGCAGATACCAGGGGGAATGGTCACCTCCATCAATATCTGAAATGATATAATATACAGAACAACCTTGCAGAAAATACCTTGGAAAACCCCTAGCATTTGATAGTGCTAGCTGCAACTTTTGCAAGCACGTGTCAAATACCAGCGATTTAACCTCGGTTTCAACCAAATGTATTGAAGCATGCTGGAACTTGAGAGAGTTGAATTGCCTTCCAACTTCCCCCAGCATATGCTAGTGCTAGTTCGCATTTTGTACCAGCACAGAACAGACGCAAGGGAAAGTCAAACAGACATGGCTTGGATTTTCTTCATGTGGAATACTCAGAAAGGTCGCCTTGATCAGTGACCATGTAAACCCCCAGCATGTGCTAGTGCTAGCCTTTCATCCAAGCATGCACAAAACAGATGCAGGACGCATACAGGGTCCATTTGCTTGCTGAGATTTCCAAACCTCTTCTTGCTACCATTACGGGAAATAGGATGAGTGTTACCGAGTAACCCCCAGCATACGCTAGTGCTAATCATGTTTATCCAACAAGCACCAGGCACATGCAAGGAATCAAGTGGCATGCGTTCTGATTGGACTTCATTCTTCCTATGTTGTCTGTATTGCAATAGAAAGATACAACTGTCCATCAAACAAATGCATTCCAATAATATAGCCAACTCTCATGACAGAGAGGAGACGCTGACACGGCAATAAGCTGCACATGTCACTGCACGTTGAGTGGTGTCCTAATGCAAGATGATCGCCTGACAAAAGCTGTTGATTGGGCCTATTATCTTAGCATGATGGCGAAGGATTAGTGTCCGGCACAGTGAAAAATTACATACTGTGCACACATTCAATCCACTTGGGGCTTTTCGTCATAGCAAACTGCAAAACCATACTATTTCCTTTTAGGGTAGAATCACTTAGTCCTCTTGGTATGTTTTGCAATAAACGTCATCTGCAAAGAAAAGAAGCTGGTTCCGGCTGATCTTTCCTCCTAGCATTGCTAGTGCTAGCTGCTGCATCCGTCCAACACTACGCAGATACCAGGGAGAATGGTCACCTCCATCAATATCTGAAATGATATAATATACAGAACAACCTTGCAGAAAATACCTTGGAAAACCCCTAGCATTTGATAGTGCTAGCTGCAACTTTTGCAAGCAAGAGTCAAATACCAGCGATTTAACCTCGGTTTCAACCAAATGTATTGAAGCATGCTGGAACTTGAGAGAGTTGAATTGCCTTCCAACTTCCCCCAGCATATGCTAGTGCTAGTTCTCATTTGTACCAGCACAGAACAGACGCAAGGGAAAGTCAAACAGACATGGCTTGGATTTTCTTCATGTGGAATACTCAGAAAGGTCGCCTTGATCAGTGACCATGTAAACCCCCAGCATGTGCTAGTGCTAGCCTTTCATCCAAGCATGCACAAAACAGATGCAGGACGCATACAGGGTCCATTTGCTTGCTGAGATTTTCAAACCTCTTCTTGCTACCATTACGGGAAATAGGATGAGTGTTACCGAGTAACCCCCAGCATACGCTAGTGCTAGTCAGGTTTATCTTACAAGCACCAGGCACATGCAAGGAATCAAGTGGCATGCGTTCTGATTGGACTTCATTCTTCCTATGTTGTCTGTATTGCAATGGAAAGATACAACTGTCCATCAAACAAATGCATTCCAAGAATATAGCCAACTCTCATGACAGAGAGGAGACGCTGACACGGCAATATGCTGCACATGTCACTGCACGTTGAGTGGTGTCCTAATGCAAGATGATCGCCTGACAAAAGCTGTTGATTGGGCCTATTATCTTAGCATGATGGCGAAGGATTAGTGTCCGGCACAGTGAAAAATTACATACTGTGCACACATTCAATCCACTTGGGGCTTTTCGTCATAGCAAACTGCAAAACCATACTATTTCCTTTTAGGGTGGAATCACTTAGTCCTCTTGGTATGTTTTGCAATAAACGTCATCTGCAAAGAAAAGAAGCTGGTTCCGGCTGACCTTTTCTCCTAGCATTTGCTAGTGCTAGCTGCTGCATCCGGCCAACACTACGCAGATACCAGGGGGAATGGTCACCTCCATCAATATCTGAAATGATATAATATACAGAACAACCTTGCAGAACATACCTTGGAAAACCCCTAGCATTTGATAGTGCTAGCTGCAACTTTTGCAAGCACGTGTCAAATACCAGCGATTTAACCTCAGTTTCAACCAAATGTATTGAACCATGCTGGAACTTGAGAGAGTTGAATTGCCTTCCAACTTCCCCCAGCATATGCTAGTGCTAGTTCTCATTTTGTACCAGCACAGAACAGACACAAGGGAAAGTCAAACAGACATGGCTTCGATTTTCTTCATGTGGAATACTCAGAAAGGTCGCCTTGATCAGTGACCATGTAAACCCCCAGCATGTGCTAGTGCTAGCCTTTCATCCAAGCATGCACAAAACAGATGCAGGACGCATACAGGGTCCATTTGCTTGCTGAGATTTCCAAACCTCTTCTTGCTACCATTACGGGAAATAGGATGAATGCTACCGAGTAACCCCCAGCATACGCTAGTGCTAGTCATGTTTATCCAACAAGCACCAGGCACATGCAAGGAATCAAGTGGAATGCGTTCTGATTGGACTTCATTCTTCCTATGTTGTCTGTATTGCAATGGAAAGATACAACTGTCCATCAAACAAATGCATTCTAATAATATAGCCAACTCTCATGACAGAGAGGAGACGCTGACACGGCAATAAGCTGCACATGTCACTGCACGTTGAGTGGTGTCCTAATGCAAGATGATCGCCTGACAAAAGCTGTTGATTGGGCCTATTATCTTAGCATGATGGCGAAGGATTAGTGTCCGGCACATTGAAAAATTACATACTATGCACACATTCAATCCACTTGGGGCTTTTCGTCATAGCAAACTGCAAAACCATACTATTTCCTTTTAGGGTGGAATCACTTAGTCCTCTTGGTATATTTTGCAATAAACGTCATCTGCAAAGAAAAGAAGCTGGTTCCGGCTGATCTTTCCTCCTAGCATTTGCTAGTGCTAGCTGCTGCATTCGGCCAACACTACGCAGATACCAGGGGGAATGGTCACCTCCATCAATATCTGAAATGATATAATATACAGAACAACCTTGCAGAAAATACCTTGGAAAACCCCTAGCATTTGATAGTGCTAGCTGCAACTTTTGCAAGCACGTGTCAAATACCAGCGATTTAACCTCGGTTTCAACCAAATGTATTGAAGCATGCTGGAACTTGAGAGAGTTGAATTGCCTTCCAACTTCCCCCAGCATATGCTAGTGCTAGTTCTCATTTTGTACCAGCACAGAACAGACGCAAGGGAAAGTCAAACAGACATGACTTCGATTTTCTTCATGTGGAATACTCAGAAAGGTCGCCTTGATCAGTGACCATGTAAACCCCCAGCATGTGCTAGTGCTAGCCTTTCATCCAAGCATGCACAAAACAGATGCAGGACGCATACAGGGTCCATTTGCTTGCTGAGATTTTCAAACCTCTTCTTGCTACCATTACGGGAAATAGGATGAGTGTTACCGAGTAACCCCCAGCATACGCTAGTGCTAGGCAGGTTTATCTTACAAGCACCAGGCACATGCAAGGAATCAAGTGGCATGCGTTCTGATTGGACTTCATTCTTCCTATGTTGTCTGTATTGCAATGGAAAGATACAACTGTCCATCAAACAAATGCATTCTAATAATATAGCCAACTCTCATGACAGAGAGGAGACGCTGACACGGCAATAAGCTGCACATGTCACTGCACGTTGAGTGGTGTCCTAATGCAAGATGATCGCCTGACAAAAGCTGTTGATTGGGCCTATTATCTTAGCATGATGGCGAAGGATTAGTGTCCGGCACAGTGAAAAATTACATACTGTGCACACATTCAATCCACTTGGGGCTTTTCGTCATAGCAAACTGCAAAACCATACTATTTCCTTTTAGGGTAGAATCACTTAGTCCTCTTGGTATGTTTTGCAATAAACGTCATCTGCAAAGAAAAGAAGCTGGTTCCGGCTGACCTTTTCTCCTAGCATTTGCTAGTGCTAGCTGCTGCATCCGGCCAACACTACGCAGATACCAGGGGGAATGGTCACCTCCATCAATATCTGAAATGATATAATATACAGAACAACCTTAAAGAACATACCTTGGAAAACCCCTAGCATTTGATAGTGCTAGCTGCAACTTTTGCAAGCACGTGTCAAATACCAGCGATTTAACCTCGGTTTCAACCAAATGTATTGAAGCATGCTGGAACTTGAGAGAGTTGAATTGCCTTCCAACTTCCCCCAGCATATGCTAGTGCTAGTTCTCATTTTGTACCAGCACAGAACAGACACAAGGGAAAGTCAAACAGACATGGCTTCGATTTTCTTCATGTGGAATACTCAGAAAGGTCGCCTTGATCAGTGACCATGTAAACCCCCAGCATGTGCTAGTGCTAGCCTTTCATCCAAGCATGCACAAAACAGATGCAGGACGCATACAGGGTCCATTTGCTTGCTTAGATTTCCAAACTTCTTCTTGCTACCATTACGGGAAATAGGATGAGTGTTACCGAGTAACCCCCAGCATACGCTAGTGCTAGTCATGTTTATCCAACAAGCACCAGGCACATGCAAGGAATCAAGTGGCATGCGTTCTGATTGGACTTCATTCTTCCTATGTTGTCTGTATTGCAATGGAAAGATACAACTGTCCATCAAACAAATGCATTCTAATAATATATCCAACTCTCATGACAGAGAGGAGACGCTGACACGGCAATAAGCTGCACATGTCACTGCACGTTGAGTGGTGTCCTAATGCAAGATGATCGCCTGACAAAAGCTGTTGATTGGGCCTATTATCTTAGCATGATGGCGAAGGATTAGTGTCCAGCACAGTGAAAAATTACATACTGTGCACACATTCAATCCACTTGGGGCTTTTCGTCACAGCAAACTGCAAAACCATACTATTTCCTTTTAGGGTGGAATCACTTAGTCCTCTTGGTATGTTTTGCAATAAACGTCATCTGCAAAGAAAAGAAGCTGGTTCCGGCTGATCTTTCCTCCTAGCATTGATAGTGCTAGCTGCTGCATCCGTCCAACACTACGCAGATACCAGGGGGAATGGTCACCTCCATCAATATCTGAAATGATATAATATACAGAACAACCTTGCAGAAAATACCTTGGAAAACCCCTAGCATTTGATAGTGCTAGCTGCAACTTTTGCAAGCACGTGTCAAATACAAGCGATTTAACCTCGGTTTCAACCAAATGTATTGAAGCATGCTGGAACTTGAGAGAGTTGAATTGCCTTCCAACTTCCCCCAGCATATGCTAGTGCTAGTTCTCATTTTGTACCAGCACAGAACAGACGCAAGGGAAAGTCAAACAGACATGGCTTGGATTTTCTTCATGTGGAATACTCAGAAAGGTCGCCTTGATCAGTGACCATGTAAACCCCCAGCATGTGCTAGTGCTAGCCTTTCATCCAAGCATGCACAAAACAGATGCAGGACGCATACAGGGTTCATTTGCTTGCTGAGATTTTCTACCTCTTCTTGCTACCATTACGGGAAATAGGATGAGTGTTACCGAGTAACCCCCAGCATACGCTAGTGCTAGTCAGGTTTATCTTACAAGCACCAGGCACATGCAAGGAATCAAGTGGCATGCGTTCTGATTGGACTTCATTCTTCCTATGTTGCCTGTATTGCAATGGAAAGATACAACTGTCCATCAAACAAATGCATTCTAATAATATAGCCAACTCTCATGACAGAGAGGAGACGCTGACACGGCAATAAGCTGCACATGTCACTGCACGTTGAGTGGTGTCCTAATGCAAGATGATCGCCTGACAAAAGCTGTTGATTGGGCCTATTATCTTAGCATGATGGCGAAGGATTAGTGTCCGGCACAGTGAAAAATTACATACTATGCACACATTCAATCCACTTGGGGATTTTGGTCATAGCAAACTGCAAAACCATACTATTTCCTTTTAGGGTGGAATCACTTAGTCCTCTTGGTATGTTTTGCAATAAACGTGATCATCTGCAAAGAAAAGAAGCTGGTTCCGGCTGATCTTTCCTCCTAGCATTTGCTAGTGCTAGCTGCTGCATCCGGCTAACACTACGCAGATACCAGGGGGAATGGTCACCTCCATCAATATCTGAAATGATATAATATACAGAACAACCTTGCAGAAAATACCTTGGAAAACCCCTAGCATTTGATAGTGCTAGCTGCAACTTTTGCAAGCACGTGTCAAATACCAGCGATTTAACCTCGGTTTCAACCAAATGTATTGAAGCATGCATGCTCTTCAGAGAGTTCAATTACCTACCAACTTCCCCCAGCATATGCTAGTGCTAGTTCTCATTTTGTACCAGCACAAAACAGACGCAAGGGAAAGTCAAACAGACATGGCTTGGATTTTCTTCATGTGGAATACTCAGAAAGGTCGCCTTGATCAGTGACCATGTAAACCCCCAGCATGTGCTAGTGCTAGCCTTTCATCCAAGCATGCACAAAAGAGATA
The DNA here is from genome assembly GCF_023055435.1 of Haliotis rufescens. Taxonomy (NCBI): domain Eukaryota; kingdom Metazoa; phylum Mollusca; class Gastropoda; order Lepetellida; family Haliotidae; genus Haliotis; species Haliotis rufescens. Next base: position 78,765 of record NW_025963891.1, on the reverse strand, counting down.
CAGGACGCATACAGGGTCCATTTGCTTGCTGAGATTTCCAAACTTCTTCTTGCTACCATTACGGGAAATAGGATGAGTGTTACCGAGTAACCCCCAGCATACGCTAGTGCTAGTCATGTTTATCCAACAAGCACCAGGCACATGCAAGGAATCAAGTGGAATGCGTTCTGATTGGACTTCATTCTTCCTATGTTGTCTGTATTGCAATGGAAAGATACAACTGTCCATCAAACAAATGCATTCTAATAATATATCCAACTCTCATGACAGAGAGGAGACGCTGACACGGCAATAAGCTGCACATGTCACTGCACGTTGAGTGGTGTCCTAATGCAAGATGATCGCCTGACAAAAGCTGTTGATTGGGCCTATTATCTTAGCATGATGGCGAAGGATTAGTGTCCGGCATAGTGAAAAATTACATACTGTGCACACATTCAATCCACTTGGGGCTTTTCGTCATAGTAAACTGCAAAACCATACTATTTCCTTTTAGGGTGGAATCACTAAGTCCTCTTGGTATGTTTTGCAATAAACGTCATCTGCAAAGAAAAGAAGCTGGTTCCGGGTGATCCAAGAAAAAATCGCGTCGGGTGCAGACCTAAGCTCGCTGCTCTCTGATTGAAATCGTGTGTTGAATGGCGATATGGATGAAGGAAGTTCACAAAGTGTGCCTAAAGGTCAGTTATATGATAGAGAAGTGCTTGATAATTCATTGCAAACTTTTGACGCACACGTTTTTGAAGAAACTTACAATGTTGGGATTCCTCTCTCGGGCGACGGGACAGTCATTAGTGGTGAGTGTGAATATGTTGTCACACCGGAGTTGCACAACCAGAGAGGATATTCAGAACTTATTGATTATCTCATGTCAGACCTGTCCTCGGTTCCAAAAGACGATTTTGTGTCAAAGCTGGTAGAAAGGGCGAACAATAGCACCATCGATTTAGATGCTCTGCGCCATGTCTTACTGAATATGTGTAAACAGCGTGAATATTTTCCTCACCCCACAGGCTCCTTGAAGAGAAGAATGGATAGAAGATCGAGATTTGGAGAAACTTTGTCGAGAAAACTAGCAAGAGATAACTTTGTATTATTCAGAGGCTACCTTGGAAATTACAATGACGATTTATTTGAAGTTTTATCTGGACACAAGAAGAAAGGTGTACGAGAGAGTGTTGGAGAAGCCCAGCAATCAGAGACAGTGGGACCAATTAAAGAGACAATGGCTAAGTTCGAGCGTGACCTGGCTGACTTGAGAGGCGAGTTCATTCAGGAAATTGATTGCCTTAACAGGAACGTTACGCAACTACAAAAAGACACAATTGGCAAGTGATCGTGATTATGCAAAGAACGAAATTGAGAAAACGCGAGAACATATGGAGAAATTAAGACAAAACACCGTGAAGGCCATAGAGCGCATGGGTTGGAATGGGTTGACAAAGCCGTACAATCTAACCAGGATATTGCTGCGAAAAAGACAGGCGACGTCACTCTGATTGAAACCACAGAACAGCCACCTGTGTCACCCACATCTGGAATGAACAATCAAGAATGCAACAATATACAGACACAGCCTGTGACTCAACCGTCGATCATACCTGTGGTAGTCTCAGGACCTGCACATATCCCAACATACAGTGAGCGCCTACAATCAATACCAGGCAGAACCAAGACGCCAACTGGACCTGTTCCGTCCCTACCTGCACAAGCTGGACCTTTATTAACAGAGACAAAGGAGACATCATCGCTCATCAAAACCATCGTAGGCAGAGACCAATTAGCAGCAACACGTGATGTTCTACAGGAATTATGTGCTGCTCCTCCAAGAGTAAGGACATCACGCTTCTATATAGGTGGCATTAACAAATCCAATACAGTGGACTCTTTGAAACAATATTTGGACCAAAGACAAGTTACTATAACCTTTTTGAGATTCTTCAACCGCCCAGAGAGAAGATTTGCATCAGCACAAGTAAATGTCCTGATGCGAGATAAAGAAAGACTTGAAGACTCTTCATTTTGGCCGGTGGACATTATCGTCAAGCCATGGCTCTCTAGAGAACAATTCTGGCAAAAGATCCACACCAGAGAAGGAACACATGAACATCAAACTTATGAACAGAAGCAATAGACTTAATATGATGTGCTGGAACGCAAGGGGAATCATGTCGAGCGTGCCTTACCTCAACAAGTGTTTATCTGAGCATTGTATTGACATATGTGCCATTGCAGATCACCAACTTAGACAGTACAACTTGTCTTTTATGGATGTCCTTAATGAAAACTACTTTAATATTGCTAGCCCAGCTCCAGAGCAGCAACACCACACTTACAGTGCGTGCTCAAGTGGAGGCACTGCCATACTGTGCCATAAAAGGCTCCATAAGTATATATCTGAACTGACACTGGACTGTGATAGTGGTCGGATAACAGGGATAGAGCTCATCAACCAAGATACTAGCTTTACTTACTTGTTCTCGGTATACTTACCTCCCTCAAACAGATCACTAGAAGTGTTCCGGCACTATCTCCAACAACTGCAGGACATTTATGAAGCATACGCTCTCAGGGGACAAGTTATCCTCCTTGGTGACTTCAATGCAGGACTATGTGGACCAAGATATTGCAAGAAACTTGCCCTCACCGATTTTATCAAACAACATAGTCTAGTACCTGTCAATATGCGGAATGATTGCAGAGGTCCAATCTTTACATTCCAAGCTTATGATGGTGGACCACAGTCGGCAATTGATTATATTCTGATTCCTGAGGAGTTATCTGAACTGACGACATTTGTGCAAGTGAAGGGAGATAATCCCTATAATATCTCTGATCATCACCCAGTAATATGCTCCTTGATTAACAGCATCATTGAAGAAGAAGACAGTCAACCTCACTTCTCCAAGCCGTCCTGGGAAAAGGTCATAAGGGATGGCACCCTAAAGGATTACACCACTAGCGTCTCCAACCTGCTGTGGTCAGTCTCTCTTCCAAAGCAGGGGTGTAGTTCAGAAACTGTTGAAACATTTTACGCCAATATAGTTCGCTGTATTATCACATCATCAGATCAATTTATTCCACAATCCAAATTCTCTAAGCACTTAAAGCCATATTGGAAAGGTGCAGTGAGAGGACATCACCATGCTATGATGATGCGCAGAGATATATGGATTAAGAATGGACGTCCAAGGGGAATGGATCATGAAGAGTTCAAACAATATAAGGAAACGAAAGACTCCTTTAGAAACGCACTCAAGACTGCTGCCCAGAAGTTTGAGGCTGAAGAGTTTAACAAGCTCGACGAGATAAGTGACGTTGACCAGAAGCTCTTCTGGGCCCTGCTACGACGAGGAAAAAGGAAACAACAGATCTCATGTTTGAATATTAAAAACAAACAGGTCCGACACCCCAGACAGATATGCAATGCCCTTGCAGACCATCTCAAGGATGTATTTATGGACAAATCTGAACCACATTATAATGATGAATTCAAAGGGGGCATTGACAAAGAAGTTGAGAAAATACGTCAAACAATCCAAGCAGAAGGTAACAAGGCTGAACTTCTATTTACTTCACAGGAGGAGGTATTTCGCTTGTGCCTCTCACTTAAAAACAACAAGGCAGCAGGTGCAGACAAAATCACCTATGAACACTTGAAGTATGGGGGAAAATATTTATCAAGATGTCTTGCTTTACTATTCAATCTCATATTACAATCAGCATATATCCCAAGAGATTGGAAGAATGGGGTTATAGTACCCATATTTAAAGGCGGAGATAAATCTAAAATGTCTCCAGACTCTTATAGAGGCGTGACACTCCTTCCAGTTATATTTAAAGTGTTTGAACTTGTGCTATCTAAAAGACTTCCACAGATCACAGATTCTGACTCCTTCCCATGCAATCAACAGTTTGGTTTCCAAAAAGGAGCGTCATCAATCCACACATCATTTCTGGTACAAGAAACAGCTTACCATTACTCAGAGCGTTCTGATGTAGTTCATGTAGCATTCCTTGATAGCTCTAAGGCCTTCGACACTGTCTACCAGCCTGGCCTTCTCCTGAAACTCTACTATATGGAAGTGCCACATCCGCTCTGGACAATTTTTGATCATATTTACACGGATATGAGAAGTTGCGTTTTAGCAAACAACGAGAAGTCATACTGGTTTCAACTTCACAGAGGTGTTCGACAAGGGAGCATTTTATCTGCAAAACTATACCTACTGTATATAGATGAGCTCTTGCGAAACTTAGTTAGGAGTAAGAAGGGATCTGTTGTACTGGACGTCAGCATTACTGCTCCCACCCAAGCTGACGATATCACTTTGATCTCTCCAGTGCCAGCACATCTTCAAGAAATGGTGTCTATTTGTGAAACATACAGTGGGCAATGGAGGTTTACATTTTCTCCGTCAAAGAGAAAATTATTGACCTTTGGCCCATCAAGTGCCGCTAACATCAATATAACATTGTATGGTCAAGAAATCACTACTACCAAAAAAAATTAAACATGTTGGAATTTTACTTGACTCGGAATACAGCTCCTGGGAACGGACATTAGATGCCTGCTCAAAGATGAGGTCTACCACAATGGCGTTGTTAAGAACAGGAGTCCACGTAAGAGGACTGAACCCTCTGGTGAGTTCCAACATCTTAAAGAGCGTCTGTGTACCAAGAGCCCTGTATGGATGTGAATTGTGGTGTGGCTTAAGCAAAGCTGAACTGTTATCTTTAGAGCGTGCCCAGAGAGCTGCATTAAAAATTGCACAAGGTCTCCCTCGAAGCACATGGACTGATATTTGTAATGCCCTAATTGGATGGACCCCCTTGGAATCTGAAATAGACAAGAGAAAACTTCTGTTTCTAGGGAACCTATGCAATAGTAGAATAACGTTCCTTCCGGGAAGAATTTTCAGTACTAGGCTTTCCCTCTCAAATTACTATTGCTCTACCACTTCCCTGGGTTATGTTCCTGACATTAAACGTATTATGTCTAAATATAATCTTGAGCAATTCTTGAGCAGCTTTAGTACCCATGGTACATTCCCCAGCTGTCATACCTGGAAGAAAATTGTGAAAGATGCCATTAAAGCGAATGATCTTGAAACCTGGAGAAAACGCATAAACTCTGATCCAGACCTAATGCATTTTAAACAAAGTCATCCGGTTATCTCCCCTCACAAAGCATGGGAAATTGCTAGAAGAAACCCAGATCTGAAACAAGCTGCAACCTTCGTGATCCACTTGTGCGCAGTCTGGAGACCTGGGAAAGTCCAGGGAGTGTGTGACATGTGTATGTTTGCCCACCAGGACTTGCTCGTCCATGTTGTGTGTATATGTCCACAGACAGAGCAACTCAGAGACAGTTTGTGGTGTAGCATAGTCGACACTTGTCCAGTGGAAGTCAGCGTGGCTCTTCATAACAAGCAGGAAATTGAGTTAGTTTGCTGTCTCCTAGCATGTACGCCCCCGATCCCAGCAAGTCCAGAGATGGTAGAGAACTTTGCAAAAGCTGCAGTCATAGGTCTCTTCCAATTGAAGAAATATATAGACCTTGTGAAGAAACATTATATGTTCTGACATGTGAGCAGGGATAGACTTAACATAAAAATGCCTGTTTTCGTACACTTGTAAATACTGTATTTATATGTTTGTAACTCTCCTATGGAGGAATAAAGAATATATGTATACTATTTCCTTTTAGGGTGGAATCACTTAGTCCTCTTGGTATGTTTTGCAATAAACGTCATCTGCAAAGAAAAGAAGCTGGTTCCGGCTGATCTTTCCTCCTAGCATTTGCTAGTGCTAGCTGCTGCATCAGGCCAACACTACGCAGATACCAGGGGGAATGGCCACCTCCATCAATATCTGAAATGATATAATATACAGAACAACCTTGCAGAAAATACCTTGGAAAACCCCTAGCATTTGATAGTGCTAGCTGCAACTTTTGCAAGCACGTGTCAAATACCAGCGATTTAACCTCGGTTTCAACCAAATGTATTGAAGCATGCTGGAACTTGAGAGAGTTGAATTGCCTTCAAACTTCCCCCAGCATATGCTAGTGCTAGTTCTCATTTTGTATCAGCACAGAACAGACGCAAGGGAAAGTCAAACAGACATGGCTTGGATTTTCTTCATGTGGAATACTCAGAAAGGTCGCCTTGATCAGTGACCATGCAAACCCCCAGCATGTGCTAGTGCTAGCCTTTCATCCAAGCATGCACAAAACAGATGCAGGACGCATACAGGGTCCATTTGCTTGCTAAGATTTCCAAACTTCTTCTTGCTACCATTACAGGAAATAGGATGAGTGTTACCGAGTAACCCCCAGCATACGCTAGTGCTAGTCATGTTTATCCAACAAGCACCAGGCACATGCAAGGAATCAAGTGGAATGCGTTCTGATTGGACTTCATTCTTCCTATGTTGTCTGTATTGCAATGGAAAGATACAACTGTCCATCAAACAAATGCATTCTAATAATATAGCCAACTCTCATGACAGAGAGGAGACGCTGACACGGCAATAAGCTGCACATGTCACTGCACATTGATTGATGTCCTACTGCAAGATGATCGCCTGACAAAAGCTGTTGATTGGGCCTATTATCTTAGCATGATGGCGAAGGATTAGTGTCCGGCACAGTGAAAAATTCCATACTGCGCACACATTCAATCCACTTTGGGCTTTTCGTCATAGCAAACTGCAAAACGATGCTATTTCCTTTTAGGGTGGAATCACTTAGTCCTCTTGGTATGTTTTGCAATAAACGTCATCTGCAAATAAAAGATGCTGGTTCCGGCTGATCTCTCCTCCTAGCATTTGCTAGTGCTAGCTGCTGCATCCGGCCAACACCTCACAGATACCAGGGGGAATGGCCACCTCCATCAATATCTGAAATGATATAATATACAGAACAACCTTGCTGAAAATTCCTTGGAAAAACCCTAGCATTTGATAGTGCTAGCTGCAACTTTTGCAAGCACGTGTCAAATACAAGCGATTTAACCTCGGTTTCAACCAAATGTATTGAAGCATGCTGGAACTTGAGAGAGTTGAATTACCTTCCAACTTCCCCCAGCATGTGCTAGTGCTAGTTCTCATTTTGTACCAGCACAGAACAGACGCAAGGGAAAGTCAAACAGACATGGCTTGGATTTTCTTCATGTGGAATACTCAGAAAGGTCGCCTTGATCAGTGACAATGCAAACCCCCAGCATGTGCTAGTGCTAGCCTTTCATCCAAGCATACACAAAACAGATGCAGGACGCATACAGGGTCCATTTGCTTGCTGAGATTTCCAAACTTCTTCTTGCTACCATTACGGGAAATAGGATGAGTGTTACCGAGTAACCCCCAGCATACGCTAGTGCTAGTCATCTTTATCCAACAAGCACCAGGCACATGCAAGGAATCAAGTGGAATGCGTTCTGATTGGACTTCATTCTTCCTATGTTGTCTGTATTGCAATGGAAAGATACAACTGTCCATCAAACAAATGCATTCTAATAATATAGCCAACTCTCATGACAGAGAGGAGACGCTAACACGGCAATAAGCTGCACATGTCACTGCACATTGATTGGTGTCCTAATGCAAGATGATCGCCTGACAAAAGCTGTTGATTGGGCCTATTATCTTAGCATGATGGCGAAGGATTAGTGTCCGGCACAGTGAAAAATTACATACTATGCACACATTCAATCCACTTGGGGCTTTTCGTCATAGCAAACTGCAAAACCATACTATTTCCTTTTAGGGTGGAATCACTTAGTCCTCTTGGTATGTTTTGCAATAAACGTCATCTGCAAAGAAAAGAAGCTGGTTCCGGCTGATCTTTCCTCCTAGCATTTGCTAGTGCTAGCTGCTGCATCCGGCCAACACCTCACAGATACCAGGGGGAATGGCCACCTCCATCAATATCTGAAATGATATAATATACAGAACAACCTTGCAGAAAATACCTTGGAAAACCCCTAGCATTTGATAGTGCTAGCTGCAACTTTTGCAAGCACGTGTCAAATACCAGCGATTTAACCTCGGTTTCAATGGCTTCGATTTTCTTCATGTGGAATACTCAGAAAGGTCGCCTTGATCAGTGACCATGTAAACCCCCAGCATGTGCTAGTGCTAGCCTTTCATCCAAGCATGCACAAAACAGATGCAGGACGCATACAAGGTCCATTTGCTTGCTGAGATTTCCAAACCTCTTCTTGTTACCATTACGGGAAATAGGATGAGTGTTACCGAGTAACCCCAAGCATACGCTAGTGCTAGTCATGTTTATCCAACAAGCACCAGGCACATGCAAGGAATCAAGTGGCATGCGTTCTGATTGGACTTCATTCTTCCTATGTTGTCTGTATTGCAATGGAAAGATACAACTGTCCATCAAACAAATGCATTCTAATAATATATCCAACTCTCATGACAGAAAGGAGACGCTGACACGGCAATAAGCTGCATATGTCACTGCACATTGAGTGGTGTCCTACTGCAAGATGATCGCCTGACAAAAGCTGTTGATTGGGCCTATTATCTTAGCATGATGGCGAAGGATTAGTGTCCGGCACATTGAAAAATTGCATACTATGCACACATTCAATCCACTTGGGGCTTTTCGTCATAGCAAACTGCAAAACCATACTATTTCCTTTTAGGGTGGAATCACTAAGTCCTCTTGGTATGTTTTGCAATAAACGTCATCTGCAAAGAAAAGAAGCTGGTTCCGGCTGATCTTTCCTCCTAGCATTTGCTAGTGCTAGCTGCTGCATCCGGCCAACACTACGCAGATACCAGGGGGAATGGTCACCTCCATCAATATCTGAAATGATATAATATACAGAACAACCTTGCAGAAAATGCCTTGGAAAACCCCTAGCATTTGATAGTGCTAGCTGCAACTTTTGCAAGCACGTGTCAAATACCAGCGATTTAACCTCGGTTTCAACCAAATGTATTGAAGCATGCTGGAACTTGAGAGAGTTGAATTACCTTCCAACTCCCCCCAGCATATGCTAGTGCTAGTTCTCATTTTGTACCAGCACAGAACAGACGCAAGGGAAAGTCAAACAGACATGGCTTGGATTTTCTTCATGTGGAATACTCAGAAAGGTCGCCTTGATCAGTGACCATGTAAACCCCCAGCATGTGCTAGTGCTAGCCTTTCATCCAAGCATGCACAAAACAGATGCAGGACGCATACAGGGTCCATTTGCTTGCTGAGATTTCCAAACCTCTTCTTGCTGCCATTACGGGAAATAGGATGAGTGTTACTGAGTAACCCCCAGCATACGCTAGTGCTAGTCATGTTTATCCAACAAGCACCAGGCACATGCAAGGAATCAAGTGGCATGCGTTCTGATTGGACTTCATTCTTCCTATGTTGTCTGTATTGCAATGGAAAGATACAACTGTCCATCAAACAAATGCATTCTAATAATATAGCCAACTCTCATGACAGAGAGGAGACGCTGACACGGCAATAAGCTGCACATGTCACTGCACGTTGAGTGGTGTCCTAATGCAAGATGATCGCCTGACAAAAGCTGTTGATTGGGCCTATTATCTTAGCATGATGGCGAAGGATTAGTGTCCGGCACAGTGAAAAAATACATACGGTGCACACATTCAATCCACTTGGGGCTTTTCGTCATAGCAAACTGCAAAACCATACTATTTCCTTTTAGGGAGGAATCACTAAGTCCTCTTGGTATGTTTTGCAATAAACGTCATCTGCAAAGAAAAGAAGCTGGTTCCGGCTGATCTTTCCTCCTAGCATTTGCTAGTGCTAGCTGCTGCATCCGGCCAACATTACGCAGATACCAGGGGGAATGGTCACCTCCATCAATATCTGAAATGATTTAATATACAGAACAACCTTGCAGAAAATACCTTGGAAAACCCCTAGCATTTGATAGTTCTAGCTGCAACTTTTGCAAGCACGTGTCAAATACCAGCGATTTAACCTCGGTTTCAACCAAATGTATTGAAGCATGCTGGAACTTGAGAGAGTTGAATTGCCTTCCAACTTCCCCCAGCATATGCTAGTGCTAGTTCTCATTTTGTACCAGCACAGAACAGACGCAAGGGAAAGTCAAACAGACATGGCTTGGAGTTTCTTCATGTGGAATACTCAGAAAGGTCGCCTTGATCAGTGACCATGTAAACCCCCAGCATGTGCTAGTGCTAGCCTTTCATCCAAGCATGCACAAAACAGATGCAGGACGCATACAGGGTCCATTTGCTTGCTGAGATTTCCAAACCTCTTCTTGCTGCCATTACGGGAAATAGGATGAGTGTTACTGAGTAACCCCCAGCATACGCTAGTGCTAGTCATGTTTATCCAACAAGCACCAGGCACATGCAAGGAATCAAGTGGCATGCGTTCTGATTGGACTTCATTCTTCCTATGTTGTCTGTATTGCAATGGAAAGATACAACTGTCCATCAAACAAATGCATTCTAATAATATAGCCAACTCTCATGACAGAGAGGAGACGCTGACACGGCAATAAGCTGCACATGTCACTGCACGTTGAGTGGTGTCCTAATGCAAGATGATCGCCTGACAAAAGCTGTTGATTGGGCCTATTATCTTAGCATGATGGCGAAGGATTAGTGTCCGGCACAGTGGAAAAATACATACGGTGCACACATTCAATCCACTTGGGGCTTTTCGTCATAGCAAACTGCAAAACCATACTATTTCCTTTTAGGGAGGAATCACTAAGTCCTCTTGGTATGTTTTGCAATAAACGTCATCTGCAAAGAAAAGAAGCTGGTTCCGGCTGATCTTTCCTCCTAGCATTTGCTAGTGCTAGCTGCTGCATCCGGCCAACATTACGCAGATACCAGGGGGAATGGTCACCTCCATCAATATCTGAAATGATTTAATATACAGAACAACCTTGCAGAAAATACCTTGGAAAACCCCTAGCATTTGATAGTTCTAGCTGCAACTTTTGCAAGCACGTGTCAAATACCAGCCATTTAACCTCGGTTTCAACCAAATGTATTGAAGCATGCTGGAACTTGAGAGAGTTGAATTGCCTTCCAACTTCCCCCAGCATATGCTAGTGCTAGTTCTCATTTTGTACCAGCAGAGAACAGACGCAAGGGAAAGTCAAACAGACATGGCTTGGAGTTTCTTCATGTGGAATACTCAGAAAGGTCGCCTTGATCAGTGACGATGTAAACCCCCAGCATGTGCTAGTGCTAGCCTTTCATCCAAGCATGCACAAAACAGATGCAGGACGCATACAGGGTCCATTTGCTTGCTGAGATTTCCAAACCTCTTCTTGCTACCATTACGGGAAATAGGATGAGTGTTACCGAGTAACCCCCAGCATACGCTAGTGCTAGTCATGTTTATCCAACAAGCACCAGGCACATGCAAGGAATCAAGTGGCATGCGTTCTGATTGGACTTCATTCTTCCTATGTTGTCTGTATTGCAATGGAAAGATACAACTGTCCATCAAACAAATGCATTCTAATAATATAGCCAACTCTCATGACAGAGAGGAGACGCTGACACGGCAATAAGCTGCACATGTCACTGCACGTTGAGTGGTGTCCTAATGCAAGATGATCGCCTGACAAAAGCTGTTGATTGGGCCTATTATCTTAGCATGATGGCGAAGGATTAGTGTCCGGCACAGTGAAAAAATACATACGGTGCACACATTCAATCCACTTGGGGCTTTTCGTCATAGCAAACTGCAAAACCATACTATTTCCTTTTAGGGAGGAACCACTAAGTCCTCTTGGTATGTTTTGCAATAAACGTCATCTGCAAAGAAAAGAAGCTGGTTCCGGCTGATCTCTCCTCCTAGCATTTGCTAGTGCTAGCTGCTGTATCCGGCCAACATTACGCAGATACCAGGGGGAATGGTCACCTCCATCAATATCTGAAATGATTTAATATACAGAACAACCTTGCAGAAAATACCTTGGAAAACCCCTAGCATTTGATAGTTCTAGCTGCAACTTTTGCAAGCACGTGTCAAATACCAGCCATTTAACCTCGGTTTCAACCAAATGTATTGAAGCATGCTGGAACTTGAGAGAGTTGAATTGCCTTCCAACTTCCCCCAGCATATGCTAGTGCTAGTTCTCATTTTGTACCAGCACAGAACAGACGCAAGGGAAAGTCAAACAGACATGGCTTGGAGTTTCTTCATGTGGAATACTCAGAAAGGTCGCCTTGATCAGTGACCATGTAAACCCCCAGCATGTGCTAGTGCTAGCCTTTCATCCAAGCATGCACAAAACAGATGCAGGACGCATACAGGGTCCATTTGCTTGCTGAGATTTCCAAACCTCTTCTTGCTACCATTACGGGAAATAGGATGAGTGTTACCGAGTAACCCCCAGCATACGCTAGTGCTAGTCATCTTTATCCAACAAGCACCAGGCACATGCAAGGAATCAAGTGGCATGCGTTCTGATTGGACTTCATTCTTCCTATGTTGTCTGTATTGCAATGGAAAGATACAACTGTCCATCAAACAAATGCATTCTAATAATATAGCCAACTCTCATGACAGAGAGGAGACGCTAACACGGCAATAAGCTGCACATGTCACTGCACATTGATTGGTGTCCTAATGCAAGATGATCGCCTGACAAAAGCTGTTGATTGGGCCTATTATCTTAGCATGATGGCGAAGGATTAGTGTCCGGCACAGTGAAAAATTACATACTATGCACACATTCAATCCACTTGGGGCTTTTCGTCATAGCAAACTGCAAAACCATACTATTTCCTTTTAGGGTGGAATCACTTAGTCCTCTTGGTATGTTTTGCAATAAACGTCATCTGCAAAGAAAAGAAGCTGGTTCCGGCTGATCTTTCCTCCTAGCATTTGCTAGTGCTAGCTGCTGCATCCGGCCAACACCTCACAGATACCAGGGGGAATGGCCACCTCCATCAATATCTGAAATGATATAATATACAGAACAACCTTGCAGAAAATACCTTGGAAAACCCCTAGCATTTGATAGTGCTAGCTGCAACTTTTGCAAGCACGTGTCAAATACCAGCGATTTAACCTCGGTTTCAATGGCTTCGATTTTCTTCATGTGGAATACTCAGAAAGGTCGCCTTGATCAGTGACCATGTAAACCCCCAGCATGTGCTAGTGCTAGCCTTTCATCCAAGCATGCACAAAACAGATGCAGGACGCATACAAGGTCCATTTGCTTGCTGAGATTTCCAAACCTCTTCTTGTTACCATTACGGGAAATAGGATGAGTGTTACCGAGTAACCCCAAGCATACGCTAGTGCTAGTCATGTTTATCCAACAAGCACCAGGCACATGCAAGGAATCAAGTGGCATGCGTTCTGATTGGACTTCATTCTTCCTATGTTGTCTGTATTGCAATGGAAAGATACAACTGTCCATCAAACAAATGCATTCTAATAATATATCCAACTCTCATGACAGAAAGGAGACGCTGACACGGCAATAAGCTGCATATGTCACTGCACATTGAGTGGTGTCCTACTGCAAGATGATCGCCTGACAAAAGCTGTTGATTGGGCCTATTATCTTAGCATGATGGCGAAGGATTAGTGTCCGGCACATTGAAAAATTGCATACTATGCACACATTCAATCCACTTGGGGCTTTTCGTCATAGCAAACTGCAAAACCATACTATTTCCTTTTAGGGTGGAATCACTAAGTCCTCTTGGTATGTTTTGCAATAAACGTCATCTGCAAAGAAAAGAAGCTGGTTCCGGCTGATCTTTCCTCCTAGCATTTGCTAGTGCTAGCTGCTGCATCCGGCCAACACTACGCAGATACCAGGGGGAATGGTCACCTCCATCAATATCTGAAATGATATAATATACAGAACAACCTTGCAGAAAATGCCTTGGAAAACCCCTAGCATTTGATAGTGCTAGCTGCAACTTTTGCAAGCACGTGTCAAATACCAGCGATTTAACCTCGGTTTCAACCAAATGTATTGAAGCATGCTGGAACTTGAGAGAGTTGAATTACCTTCCAACTCCCCCCAGCATATGCTAGTGCTAGTTCTCATTTTGTACCAGCACAGAACAGACGCAAGGGAAAGTCAAACAGACATGGCTTGGATTTTCTTCATGTGGAATACTCAGAAAGGTCGCCTTGATCAGTGACCATGTAAACCCCCAGCATGTGCTAGTGCTAGCCTTTCATCCAAGCATGCACAAAACAGATGCAGGACGCATACAGGGTCCATTTGCTTGCTGAGATTCCCAAACCTCTTCTTGCTGCCATTACGGGAAATAGGATGAGTGTTACTGAGTAACCCCCAGCATACGCTAGTGCTAGTCATGTTTATCCAACAAGCACCAGGCACATGCAAGGAATCAAGTGGCATGCGTTCTGATTGGACTTCATTCTTCCTAGTTGTCTGTATTGCAATGGAAAGATACAACTGTCCATCAAACAAATGCATTCTAATAATATAGCCAACTCTCATGACAGAGAGGAGACGCTGACACGGCAATAAGCTGCACATGTCACTGCACGTTGAGTGGTGTCCTAATGCAAGATGATCGCCTGACAAAAGCTGTTGATTGGGCCTATTATCTTAGCATGATGGCGAAGGATTAGTGTCCGGCACAGTGGAAAAATACATACGGTGCACACATTCAATCCACTTGGGGCTTTTCGTCATAGCAAACTGCAAAACCATACTATTTCCTTTTAGGGAGGAATCACTAAGTCCTCTTGGTATGTTTTGCAATAAACGTCATCTGCAAAGAAAAGAAGCTGGTTCCGGCTGATCTTTCCTCCTAGCATTTGCTAGTGCTAGCTGCTGCATCCGGCCAACATTACGCAGATACCAGGGGGAATGGTCACCTCCATCAATATCTGAAATGATTTAATATACAGAACAACCTTGCAGAAAATACCTTGGAAAACCCCTAGCATTTGATAGTTCTAGCTGCAACTTTTGCAAGCACGTGTCAAATACCAGCGATTTAACCTCGGTTTCAACCAAATGTATTGAAGCATGCTGGAACTTGAGAGAGTTGAATTGCCTTCCAACTTCCCCCAGCATATGCTAGTGCTAGTTCTCATTTTGTACCAGCACAGAACAGACGCAAGGGAAAGTCAAACAGACATGGCTTGGAGTTTCTTCATGTGGAATACTCAGAAAGGTCGCCTTGATCAGTGACCATGTAAACCCCCAGCATGTGCTAGTGCTAGCCTTTCATCCAAGCATGCACAAAACAGATGCAGGACGCATACAGGGTCCATTTGCTTGCTGAGATTTCCAAACCTCTTCTTGCTGCCATTACGGGAAATAGGATGAGTGTTACTGAGTAACCCCCAGCATACGCTAGTGCTAGTCATGTTTATCCAACAAGCACCAGGCACATGCAAGGAATCAAGTGGCATGCGTTCTGATTGGACTTCATTCTTCCTATGTTGTCTGTATTGCAATGGAAAGATACAACTGTCCATCAAACAAATGCATTCTAATAATATAGCCAACTCTCATGACAGAGAGGAGACGCTGACACGGCAATAAGCTGCACATGTCACTGCACGTTGAGTGGTGTCCTAATGCAAGATGATCGCCTGACAAAAGCTGTTGATTGGGCCTATTATCTTAGCATGATGGCGAAGGATTAGTGTCCGGCACAGTGGAAAAATACATACGGTGCACACATTCAATCCACTTGGGGCTTTTCGTCATAGCAAACTGCAAAACCATACTATTTCCTTTTAGGGAGGATTCACTAAGTCCTCTTGGTATGTTTTGCAATAAACGTCATCTGCAAAGAAAAGAAGCTGGTTCCGGCTGATCTTTCCTCCTAGCATTTGCTAGTGCTAGCTGCTGCATCCGGCCAACATTACGCAGATACCAGGGGGAATGGTCACCTCCATCAATATCTGAAATGATTTAATATACAGAACAACCTTGCAGAAAATACCTTGGAAAACCCCTAGCATTTGATAGTTCTAGCTGCAACTTTTGCAAGCACGTGTCAAATACCAGCCATTTAACCTCGGTTTCAACCAAATGTATTGAAGCATGCTGGAACTTGAGAGAGTTGAATTGCCTTCCAACTTCCCCCAGCATATGCTAGTGCTAGTTCTCATTTTGTACCAGCAGAGAACAGACGCAAGGGAAAGTCAAACAGACATGGCTTGGAGTTTCTTCATGTGGAATACTCAGAAAGGTCGCCTTGATCAGTGACGATGTAAACCCCCAGCATGTGCTAGTGCTAGCCTTTCATCCAAGCATGCACAAAACAGATGCAGGACGCATACAGGGTCCATTTGCTTGCTGAGATTTCCAAACCTCTTCTTGCTACCATTACGGGAAATAGGATGAGTGTTACCGAGTAACCCCCAGCATACGCTAGTGCTAGTCATGTTTATCCAACAAGCACCAGGCACATGCAAGGAATCAAGTGGCATGCGTTCTGATTGGACTTCATTCTTCCTATGTTGTCTGTATTGCAATGGAAAGATACAACTGTCCATCAAACAAATGCATTCTAATAATATAGCCAACTCTCATGACAGAGAGGAGACGCTGACACGGCAATAAGCTGCACATGTCACTGCACGTTGAGTGGTGTCCTAATGCAAGATGATCGCCTGACAAAAGCTGTTGATTGGGCCTATTATCTTAGCATGATGGCGAAGGATTAGTGTCCGGCACAGTGAAAAAATACATACGGTGCACACATTCAATCCACTTGGGGCTTTTCGTCATAGCAAACTGCAAAACCATACTATTTCCTTTTAGGGAGGAACCACTAAGTCCTCTTGGTATGTTTTGCAATAAACGTCATCTGCAAAGAAAAGAAGCTGGTTCCGGCTGATCTCTCCTCCTAGCATTTGCTAGTGCTAGCTGCTGTATCCGGCCAACATTACGCAGATACCAGGGGGAATGGTCACCTCCATCAATATCTGAAATGATTTAATATACAGAACAACCTTGCAGAAAATACCTTGGAAAACCCCTAGCATTTGATAGTTCTAGCTGCAACTTTTGCAAGCACGTGTCAAATACCAGCCATTTAACCTCGGTTTCAACCAAATGTATTGAAGCATGCTGGAACTTGAGAGAGTTGAATTGCCTTCCAACTTCCCCAAGCATATGCTAGTGCTAGTTCGCATTTTGTACCAGCACAGAACAGACGCAAGGGAAAGTCAAACAGACATGGCTTGGAGTTTCTTCATGTGGAATACTCAGAAAGGTCGCCTTGATCAGTGACCATGTAAACCCCCAGCATGTGCTAGTGCTAGCCTTTCATCCAAGCATGCACAAAACAGATGCAGGACGCATACAGGGTCCATTTGCTTGCTGAGATTTCCAAACCTCTTCTTGCTACCATTACGGGAAATAGGATGAGTGTTACCGAGTAACCCCAAGCATACGCTAGTGCTAGTCATGTTTATCCAACAAGCACCAGGCACATGCAAGGAATCAAGTGGCATGCGTTCTGATTGGACTTCATTCTTCCTATGTTGTCTGTATTGCAATGGAAAGATACAACTGTCCATCAAACAGATGCATTCTAATAATATAGCCAACTCTCATGACAGAGAGGAGACGCTGACACGGCAATAAGCTGCACATGTCACTGCACGTTGAGTGGTGTCCTAATGCAAGATGATCGCCTGACAAAAGCTGTTGATTGGGCCTATTATCTTAGCATGATGGCGAAGGATTAGTGTCCGGCACAGTGAAAAATTACATACTGTGCACACATTCAATCCACTTGGGGCTTTTCGTCATAGCAAACTGCAAAACCATACTATTTCCTTTTAGGGAGGAATCACTAAGTCCTCTTGGTATGTTTTGCAATAAACGTCATCTGCAAAGAAAAGAAGCTGGTTCCGGCTGATCTTTCCTCCTAGCATTTGCTAGTGCTAGCTGCTGCATCCGGCCAACACTACGCAGATACCAGGGGGAATGGCCACCTCCATCAATATCTGAAATGATATAATATACAGAACAACCTTGCAGAAAATACCTTGGAAAACCCCTAGCATTTGATAGTGCTAGCTGCAACTTTTGCAAGCACGTGTCAAATACCAGCGATTTAACCTCGGTTTCAACCAAATGTATTGAAGCATGCTGGAACTTGAGAGAGTTGAATTGCCTTCCAACTTCCCCAAGCATATGCTAGTGCTAGTTCTCATTTTGTACCAGCACAGAACAGACGCAAGGGAAAGTCAAACAGACATGGCTTGGATTTTCTTCATGTGGAATACTCAGAAAGGTCGCCTTGATCAGTGACCATGTAAACCCCCAGCATGTGCTAGTGCTAGCCTTTCATCCAAGCATGCACAAAACAGATGCAGGACGCATACATGGTCCATTTGCTTGCTGAGATTCCCAAACCTCTTCTTGCTACCATTACGGGAAATAGGATGAGTGTTACCGAGTAACCCCAAGCATACGCTAGTGCTAGTCATGTTTATCCAACAAGCACCAGGCACATGCAAGGAATCAAGTGGCATGCGTTCTGATTGGACTTCATTCTTCCTATGTTGTCTGTATTGCAATGGAAAGATACAACTGTCCATCAAACAAATGCATTCTAATAATATAGCCAGCTCTTATGACAGAGAGGAGACGCTGACACGGCAATAAGCTGCACATGTCACTGCACGTTGAGTGGTGTCCTACTGCAAGATGATCGCCTGACAAAAGCTGTTGATTGGGCCTATTATCTTAGCATGATGGCGAAGGATTAGTGTCCGGCACAGTGAACAATTACATACTGTGCACACATTCAATCCACTTGGGGCTTTTCGTCATAGCAAACTGCAAAGCCATACTATTTCCTTTTAGGGAGGAATCACTTAGTCCTCTTGGTATGTTTTGCAATAAACGTCATCTGCAAAGAAAAGAAGCTGGTTCCGGCTGATCTTTCCTCCTAGCATTTGCTAGTGCTAGCTGCTGCATCCGGCCAACACTACGCAGATACCAGGGGGAATGGTCACCTCCATCAATATCTGAAATGATATAATATACAGAACAACCTTGCAGAAAATACCTTGGAAAACCCCTAGCATTTGATAGTTCTAGCTGCAACTTTTGCAAGCACGTGTCAAATACCAGCGATTTAACCTCGGTTTCAACCAAATGTATTGAAGCATGCTGGAACTTGAGAGAGTTGAATTGCCTTCCAACTTCCCCCAGCATATGCTAGTGCTAGTTCTCATTTTGTACCAGCACAGAACAGACGCAAGGGAAAGTCAAACAGACATGGCTTGGATTTTCTCCCTGTGGAATACTCAGAAAGGTCGCCTTGATCAGTGACCATGTAAAGCCCCAGCATGTGCTAGTGCTAGCCTTTCATCCAAGCATGCACAAAACAGATGCAGGACGCATACAGGGTCCATTTGCTTGCTGAGATTTCCAAACCTCTTCTTGCTACCATTACGGGAAATAGGATGAGTGTTACTGAGTAACCCCCAGCATACGCTAGTGCTAGTCATGTTTATCCAACAAGCACCAGGCACATGCAAGGAATCAAGTGGCATGCGTTCTGATTGGACTTCATTCTTCCTAGTTGTCTGTATTGCAATGGAAAGATACAACTGTCCATCAAACAAATGCATTCTAATAATATAGCCAACTCTCATGACAGAGGGAAGACGCTAACACGGCAATAAGCTGCACATGTAACTGCACGTTGAGTGGTGTCCTAATGCAAGATGATCGCCTGACAAAAGCTGTTGATTGGGCCTATTATCTTAGCATGATGGCGAAGGATTAGTGTCCGGCACAGTGAAAAATTACATACTGTGCACACATTCAATCCACTTGGGGCTTTTCGTCATAGCAAACTGCGAAGCCATACTATTTCCTTTTAGGGAGGAATCAATTAGTCCTCTTGGTATGTTTTGGAATAAACGTCATCTGCAAAGAAAAGAAGCTGGTTCCGGCTGATCTTTCCTCCTAGCATTTGCTAGTGCTAGCTGCTGCATCCGACCAACACTACGCAGATACCAGGGGGAATGGTCACCTCCATCAATATCTGAAATGATATAATATACAGAACAACCTTGCAGAAAATGCCTTGGAAAACCCCTAGCATTTGATAGTTCTAGCTGCAACTTTTGCAAGCACGTGTCAAATACCAGCGATTTAACCTCGGTTTCAACCCAATGTATTGAAGCATGCTGGAACTTGAGAGAGTTGAATTGCCTTCCAACTTCCCCCAGCATATGCTAGTGCTAGTTCTCATTTTGTACCAGCACAGAACAGACGCAAGGGAAAGTCAAACAGACATGGCTTGGATTTTCTTCATGTGGAATACTCAGAAAGGTCGCCTTGATCAGTGACCATGTAAACCCCCAGCATGTGCTAGTGCTAGCCTTTCATCCAAGCATGCACAAAACAGATGCAGGACGCATACAGGGTCCATTTGCTTGCTGAGATTTCCAAACCTCTTCTTGCTACCATTAAGGGAAATAGGATGAGTGTTACCGAGTAACCCCCAGCATACGCTAGTGCTAGTCATGTTTATCCAACAAGCACCAGGCACATGCAAGGAATCAAGTGGCATGCGTTCTGATTGGACTTCATTCTTCCTAGTTGTCTGTATTGCAATGGAAAGATACAACTGTCCATCAAACAAATGCATTCTAATAATATAGCCAACTCTCATGACAGAGAGGAGACGCTGACACGGCAATAAGCTGCACATGTCACTGCACGTTGAGTGGTGTCCTACTGCAAGATGATCGCCTGACAAAAGCTGTTGATTGGGCCTATTATCTTAGCATGATGGCGAAGGATTAGTGTCCGGCACAGTGAACAATTACATACTGTGCACACATTCAATCCACTTGGGGCTTTTCGTCATAGCAAACTGCAAAACCATACTATTTCCTTTTAGGGAGGAATCACTTAGTCCTCTTGGTATGTTTTGCAATAAACGTCATCTGCAAAGAAAAGAAGCTGGTTCCGGCTGATCTTTCCTCCTAGCATTTGCTAGTGCTAGCTGCTGCATCCGGCCAACACTACGCAGATACCAGGGGGAATGGTCACCTCCATCAATATCTGAAATGATATAATATACAGAACAACCTTGCAGAAAATACCTTGGAAAACCCCTAGCATTTGATAGTTCTAGCTGCAACTTTTGCAAGCACGTGTCAAATACCAGCGATTTAACCTCGG
Source organism: Haliotis rufescens (assembly GCF_023055435.1). Taxonomy (NCBI): domain Eukaryota; kingdom Metazoa; phylum Mollusca; class Gastropoda; order Lepetellida; family Haliotidae; genus Haliotis; species Haliotis rufescens. Next base: position 57,595 of record NW_025963891.1, on the reverse strand, counting down.
TTTCAATCAAAAGTATTGAAGCATGCTGGAACTTGAGAGAGTTGAATTGCCTTCCAACTTCCCCCAGCATATGCTAGTGCTAGTTCTCATTTTGTACCAGCACAGAACAGACGCAAGGGAAAGTCAAACAGACATGGCTTGGATTTTCTTCCTGTGGAATACTCAGAAAGGTCGCCTTGATCAGTGACCATGTAAACCCCCAGCATGTGCTAGTGCTAGCCTTTCATCCAAGCATGCACAAAACAGATGCAGGACGCATACAGGGTCCATTTGCTTGCTGAGATTTCCAAACCTCTTCTTGCTACCATTACGGGAAATAGGATGAGTGTTACTGAGTAACCCCCAGCATACGCTAGTGCTAGTCATGTTTATCCAATAAGCATCAGGCACATGCAAGGAAACAAGTGGCATGCGTTCTGATTGGACTTCATTCTTCCTATGTTGTCTGTATTGCAATGGAAAGATACAACTGTCCATCAAACAAATGCATTCTAATAATATAGCCAACTCTCATGACAGAGAGGAGACGCTGACACGGCAATAAGCTGCACATGTCACTGCACGTTGAGTGGTGTCCTACTGCAAGATGATCGCCTGACAAAAGCTGTTGATTTGGCCTATTATCTTAGCATGATGGCGAAGGATTAGTGTCCGGCACAGTGAAAAATTACATACTGTGCACACATTCAATCCACTTGGGGCTTTTCGTCATAGCAAACTGCAAAACCATACTATTTCCTTTTAGGGAGGAATCACTAAGTCCTCTTGGTAAGTTTTGCAATAAACGTCATCTGCAAAGAAAAGAAGCTGGTTCCGGCTGACCTTTTCTCCTAGCATTTGCTAGTGCTAGCTGCTGCATCCGGCCAACACTACGCAGATACCAGGGGGAATGGTCACCTCCATCAATATCTGAAATAATATAATATACAGAACAACCTTGCAGAAAATACCTTGGAAAACCCCTAGCATTTGATAGTTCTAGCTGCAACTTTTGCAAGCACGTGTCAAATACCAGCGATTTAACCTCGGTTTCAACCAAATGTATTGAAGCATGCTGGAACTTGAGAGAGTTGAATTGCCTTCCAACTTCCCCAAGCATATGCTAGTGCTATTTCTCATTTTGTACCAGCACAGAACAGACGCAAGGGAAAGTCAAACAGACATGGCTTGGATTTTCTTCCTGTGGAATACTCAGAAAGGTCGCCTTGATCAGTGACCATGTAAACCCCCAGCATGTGCTAGTGCTAGCCTTTCATCTAAGCATGCACAAAACAGATGCAGGACGCATACAGGGTCCATTTGCTTGCTGAGATTCCCAAACCTCTTCTCGCTACCATTACGGGAAATAGGATGAGTGTTACTGAGTAACCCCCAGCATACGCTAGTGCTAGTCATGTTTATCCAACAAGCACCAGGCACATGCAAGGAATCAAGTGGCATGCGTTCTGATTGGACTTCATTCTTCCTATGTTGTCTGTATTGCAATGGAAAGATACAACTGTCCATCAAACAAATGCATTCTAATAATATAGCCAACTCTCATGACAGAGAGGAGACGCTGACACGGCAATAAGCTGCACATGTCACTGCACGTTGAGTGGTGTCCTACTGCAAGATGATCGCCTGACAAAAGCTGTTGATTGGGCCTATTATCTTAGCATGATGGCGAAGGATTAGTGTCCGGCACAGTGAACAATTACATACTGTGCACACATTCAATCCACTTGGGGCTTTTCGTCATAGCAAACTGCGAAGCCATACTATTTCCTTTTAGGGAGGAATCACTTAGTCCTCTTGGTATGTTTTGCAATAAACGTCATCTGCAAAGAAAAGAAGCTGGTTCCGGCTGATCTTTCCTCCTAGCATTTGCTAGTGCTAGCTGCTGCATCCGGCCAACACTACGCAGATACCAGGGGGAATGGTCACCTCCATCAATATCTGAAATGATATAATATACAGAACAACCTTGCAGAAAATACCTTGGAAAACCCCTAGCATTTGATAGTTCTAGCTGCAACTTTTGCAAGCACGTGTCAAATACCAGCGATTTAACCTCGGTTTCAACCAAATGTATTGAAGCATGCTGGAACTTGAGAGAGTTGAATTGCCTTCCAACTTCCCCAAGCATATGCTAGTGCTATTTCTCATTTTGTACCAGCACAGAACAGACGCAAGGGAAAGTCAAACAGACATGGCTTGGATTTTCTTCATGTGGAATACTCAGAAAGGTCGCCTTGATCAGTGACCATGTAAACCCCCAGCATGTGCTAGTGCTAGCCTTTCATCCAAGCATGCACAAAACAGATGCAGGACGCATACATGGTCCATTTGCTTGCTGAGATTTCCAAACCTCTTCTTGCTACCATTACGGGAAATGGGATGAGTGTTACTGAGTAACCCCCAGCATACGCTAGTGCTAGTCATGTTTATCCAACAAGCACCAGGCACATGCAAGGAATCAAGTGGCATGCGTTCTGATTGGACTTCATTCTTCCTATGTTGTCTGTATTGCAATGGAAAGATACAACTGTCCATCAAACAAATGCATTCTAATAATATAGCCAACTCTCATGACAGAGAGGAGACGCTGACACGGCAATAAGCTGCACATGTCACTGCACGTTGAGTGGTGTCCTACTGCAAGATGATCGCCTGACAAAAGCTGTTGATTGGGCCTATTATCTTAGCATGATGGCGAAGGATTAGTGTCCGGCACAGTGAACAATTACATACTGTGCACACATTCAATCCACTTGGGGCTTTTCGTCATAGCAAACTGCAAAACCATACTATTTCCTTTTAGGGAGGAATCACTTAGTCCTCTTGGTATGTTTTGCAATAAACGTCATCTGCAAAGAAAAGAAGCTGGTTCCGGCTGATCTTTCCTCCTAGCATTTGCTAGTGCTAGCTGCTGCATCCGGCCAACACTACGCAGATACCAGGGGGAATGGTCACCTCCATCAATATCTGAAATGATATAATATACAGAACAACCTTGCAGAAAATACCTTGGAAAACCCCTAGCATTTGATAGTTCTAGCTGCAACTTTTGCAAGCACGTGTCAAATACCAGCGATTTAACCTCGGTTTCAACCAAATGTATTGAAGCATGCTGGAACTTGAGAGAGTTGAATTGCCTTCCAACTTCCCCAAGCATATGCTAGTGCTATTTCTCATTTTGTACCAGCACAGAACAGACGCAAGGGAAAGTCAAACAGACATGGCTTGGATTTTCTTCATGTGGAATACTCAGAAAGGTCGCCTTGATCAGTGACCATGTAAACCCCCAGCATGTGCTAGTGCTAGCCTTTCATCCAAGCATGCACAAAACAGATGCAGGACGCATACATGGTACATTTGCTTGCTGAGATTTCCAAACCTCTTCTTGCTACCATTACGGGAAATGGGATGAGTGTTACTGAGTAACCCCCAGCATACGCTAGTGCTAGTCATGTTTATCCAACAAGCACCAGGCACATGCAAGGAATCAAGTGGCATGCGTTCTGATTGGACTTCATTCTTCCTATGTTGTCTGTATTGCAATGGAAAGATACAACTGTCCATCAAACAAATGCATTCTAATAATATAGCCAACTCTCATGACAGAGAGGAGACGCTGACACGGCAATAAGCTGCACATGTCACTGCACGTTGAGTGGTGTCCTACTGCAAGATGATCGCCTGACAAAAGCTGTTGATTGGGCCTATTATCTTAGCATGATGGCGAAGGATTAGTGTCCGGCACAGTGAACAATTACATACTGTGCACACATTCAATCCACTTGGGGCTTTTCGTCATAGCAAACTGCAAAACCATACTATTTCCTTTTAGGGAGGAATCACTTAGTCCTCTTGGTATGTTTTGCAATAAACGTCATCTGCAAAGAAAAGAAGCTGGTTCCGGCTGATCTTTCCTCCTAGCATTTGCTAGTGCTAGCTGCTGCATCCGGCCAACACTACGCAGATACCAGGGGGAATGGTCACCTCCATCAATATCTGAAATGATATAATATACAGAACAACCTTGCAGAAAATACCTTGGAAAACCCCTAGCATTTGATAGTTCTAGCTGCAACTTTTGCAAGCACGTGTCAAATACCAGCGATTTAACCTCGGTTTCAACCAAATGTATTGAAGCATGCTGGAACTTGAGAGAGTTGAATTGCCTTCCAACTTCCCCCAGCATAGGCTAGTGCTAGTTCTCATTTTGTACCAGCACAGAACAGACGCAAGGGGAAGTCAAACAGACATGGCTTGGATTTTCTTCCTGTGGAATACTCAGAAAGGTCGCCTTGATCAGTGACCATGTAAACCCCCAGCATGTGCTAGTGCTAGCCTTTCATCTAAGCATGCACAAAACAGATGCAGGACGCATACATGGTCCATTTGCTTGCTGAGATTCCCAAACCTCTTCTTGCTACCATTACGGGAAATAGGATGAGTGTTACTGAGTAACCCCCAGCATACGCTAGTGCTAGTCATGTTTATCCAACAAGCACCAGGCACATGCAAGGAATCAAGTGGCATGCGTTCTGATTGGACTTCATTCTTCCTATGTTGTCTGTATTGCAATGGAAAGATACAACTGTCCATCAAACAAATGCATTCTAATAATATAGCCAACTCTCATGACAGAGAGGAGACGCTGACACGGCAATAAGCTGCACATGTCACTGCACGTTGAGTGGTGTCCTAATGCAAGATGATCGCCTGACAAAAGCTGTTGATTGGGCCTTTTATCTTAGCATGATGGCGAAGGATTAGTGTCCGGCACAGTGAACAATTACATACTGTGCACACATTCAATCCACTTGGGGCTTTTCGTCATAGCAAACTGCGAAGCCATACTATTTCCTTTTAGGGAGGAATCACTTAGTCCTCTTGGTATGTTTTGCAATAAACGTCATCTGCAAAGAAAAGAAGCTGGTTCCGGCTGATCTTTCCTCCTAGCATTTGCTAGTGCTAGCTGCTGCATCCGGCCAACACTACGCAGATACCAGGGGGAATGGTCACCTCCATCAATATCTGAAATGATATAATATACAGAACAACCTTGCAGAAAATACCTTGGAAAACCCCTAGCATTTGATAGTTCTAGCTGCAACTTTTGCAAGCACGTGTCAAATACCAGCGATTTAACCTCGGTTTCAACCAAATGTATTGAAGCATGCTGGAACTTGAGAGAGTTGAATTGCCTTCCAACTTCCCCCAGCATATGCTAGTGCTATTTCTCATTTTGTACCAGCACAGAACAGACGCAAGGGAAAGTCAAACAGACATGGCTTGGATTTTCTTCATGTGGAATACTCAGAAAGGTCGCCTTGATCAGTGACCATGTAAACCCCCAGCATGTGCTAGTGCTAGCCTTTCATCCAAGCATGCACAAAACAGATGCAGGACGCATACATGGTCCATTTGCTTGCTGAGATTTCCAAACCTCTTCTTGCTACCATTACGGGAAATGGGATGAGTGTTACTGAGTAACCCCCAGCATACGCTAGTGCTAGTCATGTTTATCCAACAAGCACCAGGCACATGCAAGGAATCAAGTGGCATGCGTTCTGATTGGACTTCATTCTTCCTAGTTGTCTGTATTGCAATGGAAAGATACAACTGTCCATCAAACAAATGCATTCTAATAATATAGCCAACTCTCATGACAGAGAGGAGACGCTGACACGGCAATAAGCTGCACATGTCACTGCACGTTGAGTGGTGTCCTACTGCAAGATGATCGCCTGACAAAAGCTGTTGATTGGGCCTATTATCTTAGCATGATGGCGAAGGATTAGTGTCCGGCACAGTGAACAATTACATACTGTGCACACATTCAATCCACTTGGGGCTTTTCGTCATAGCAAACTGCAAAACCATACTATTTCCTTTTAGGGAGGAATCACTTAGTCCTCTTGGTATGTTTTGCAATAAACGTCATCTGCAAAGAAAAGAAGCTGGTTCCGGCTGACCTTTTCTCCTAGCATTTGCTAGTGCTAGCTGCTGCATCCGGCCAACACTACGCAGATACTAGGGGGAATGGTCACCTCCATCAATATCTGAAATGATATAATATACAGAACAACCTTGCAGAACATACCTTGGAAAACCCCTAGCATTTGATAGTGCTAGCTGCAACTTTTGCAAGCAAGTGTCAAATACCAGCGATTTAACCTCGGTTTCAACCAAATGTATTGAAGCATGCTGGAACTTGAGAGAGTTGAATTGCCTTCCAACTTCCCCAAGCATATGCTAGTGCTATTTCTCATTTTGTACCAGCACAGAACAGACGCAAGGGAAAGTCAAACAGACATGGCTTGGATTTTCTTCCTGTGGAATACTCAGAAAGGTCGCCTTGATCAGTGACCATGTAAACCCCCAGCATGTGCTAGTGCTAGCCTTTCATCCAAGCATGCACAAAACAGATGCAGGACGCATACATGGTCCATTTGCTTGCTGAGATTTCCAAACCTCTTCTTGCTACCATTACGGGAAATAGGATGAGTGTTACTGAGTAACCCCCAGCATACGCTAGTGCTAGTCATGTTTATCCAACAAGCACCAGGCACATGCAAGGAATCAAGTGGCATGCGTTCTGATTGGACTTCATTCTTCCTAGTTGTCTGTATTGCAATGGAAAGATACAACTGTCCATCAAACAAATGCATTCTAATAATATAGCCAACTCTCATGACAGAGAGGAGACGCTGACACGGCAATAAGCTGCACATGTCACTGCACGTTGAGTGGTGTCCTACTGCAAGATGATCGCCTGACAAAAGCTGTTGATTGGGCCTATTATCTTAGCATGATGGCGAAGGATTAGTGTCCGGCACAGTGAACAATTACATACTGTGCACACATTCAATCCACTTGGGGCTTTTCGTCATAGCAAACTGCAAAACCATACTATTTCCTTTTAGGGAGGAATCACTTAGTCCTCTTGGTATGTTTTGCAATAAACGTCATCTGCAAAGAAAAGAAGCTGGTTCCGGCTGATCTTTCCTCCTAGCATTTGCTAGTGCTAGCTGCTGCATCCGACCAACACTACGCAGATACCAGGGGGAATGGTCACCTCCATCAATATCTGAAATGATATAATATACAGAACAACCTTGCAGAAAATACCTTGGAAAACCCCTAGCATTTGATAGTTCTAGCTGCAACTTTTGCAAGCACGTGTCAAATACCAGCGATTTAACCTCGGTTTCAATCAAATGTATTGAAGCATGCTGGAACTTGAGAGAGTTGAATTGCCTTCCAACTTCCCCAAGCATATGCTAGTGCTAGTTCTCATTTTGTACCAGCACAGAACAGACGCAAGGGAAAGTCAAACAGACATGGCTTGGATTTTCTTCATGTGGAATACTCAGAAAGGTCGCCTTGATCAGTGACCATGTAAACCCCCAGCATGTGCTAGTGCTAGCCTTTCATCCAAGCATGCACAAAACAGATGCAGGACGCATACAGGGTCCATTTGCTTGCTGAGATTTCCAAACCTCTTCTTGCTACCATTACGGGAAATAGGATGAGTGTTACTGAGTAACCTCCAGCATACGCTAGTGCTAGTCATGTTTATCCAACAAGCACCAGGCACATGCAAGGAATCAAGTGGCATGCGTTCTGATTGGACTTCATTCTTCCTAGTTGTCTGTATTGCAATGGAAAGATACAACTGTCCATCAAACAAATGCATTCTAATAATATAGCCAACTCTCATGACAGAGAGGAGACGCTGACACGGCAATAAGCTGCACATGTCACTGCACGTTGAGTGGTGTCCTACTGCAAGATGATCGCCTGACAAAAGCTGTTGATTGGGCCTATTATCTTAGCATGATGGCGAAGGATTAGTGTCCGGCACAGTGAACAATTACATACTGTGCACACATTCAATCCACTTGGGGCTTTTCGTCATAGCAAACTGCAAAACCATACTATTTCCTTTTAGGGAGGAATCACTTAGTCCTCTTGGTATGTTTTGCAATAAACGTCATCTGCAAAGAAAAGAAGCTGGTTCCGGCTGATCTTTCCTCCTAGCATTTGCTAGTGCTAGCTGCTGCATCCGACCAACACTACGCAGATACCAGGGGGAATGGTCACCTCCATCAATATCTGAAATGATATAATATACAGAACAACCTTGCAGAAAATACCTTGGAAAACCCCTAGCATTTGATAGTTCTAGCTGCAACTTTTGCAAGCACGTGTCAAATACCAGCGATTTAACCTCGGTTTCAATCAAATGTATTGAAGCATGCTGGAACTTGAGAGAGTTGAATTGCCTTCCAACTTCCCCAAGCATATGCTAGTGCTAGTTCTCATTTTGTACCAGCACAGAACAGACGCAAGGGAAAGTCAAACAGACATGGCTTGGATTTTCTTCATGTGGAATACTCAGAAAGGTCGCCTTGATCAGTGACCATGTAAACCCCCAGCATGTGCTAGTGCTAGCCTTTCATCCAAGCATGCACAAAACAGATGCAGGACGCATACAGGGTCCATTTGCTTGCTGAGATTTCCAAACCTCTTCTTGCTACCATTACGGGAAATAGGATGAGTGTTACTGAGTAACCTCCAGCATACGCTAGTGCTAGTCATGTTTATCCAATAAGCATCAGGCACATGCAAGGAAACAAGTGGCATGCGTTCTGATTGGACTTCATTCTTCCTAGTTGTCTGTATTGCAATGGAAAGATACAACTGTCCATCAAACAAATGCATTCTAATAATATAGCCAACTCTCATGACAGAGAGGAGACGCTGACACGGCAATAAGCTGCACATGTCACTGCACGTTGAGTGGTGTCCTACTGCAAGATGATCGCCTGACAAAAGCTGTTGATTTGGCCTATTATCTTAGCATGATGGCGAAGGATTAGTGTCCGGCACAGTGAAAAATTACATACTGTGCACACATTCAATCCACTTGGGGCTTTTCGTCATAGCAAACTGCAAAACCATACTATTTCCTTTTAGGGAGGAATCACTTAGTCCTCTTGGTATGTTTTGCAATAAACGTCATCTGCAAAGAAAAGAAGCTGGTTCCGGCTGATCTTTCCTCCTAGCATTTGCTAGTGCTAGCTGCTGCATCCGGCCAACACTACGCAGATACCAGGGGGAATGGTCACCTCCATCAATATCTGAAATGATATAATATACAGAACAACCTTGCAGAAAATACCTTGGAAAACCCCTAGCATTTGATAGTTCTAGCTGCAACTTTTGCAAGCACGTGTCAAATACCAGCGATTTAACCTCGGTTTCAATCAAATGTATTGAAGCATGCTGGAACTTGAGAGAGTTGAATTGCCTTCCAACTTCCCCAAGCATATGCTAGTGCTAGTTCTCATTTTGTACCAGCACAGAACAGACGCAAGGGAAAGTCAAACAGACATGGCTTGGATTTTCTTCCTGTGGAATACTCAGAAAGGTCGCCTTGATCAGTGACCATGTAAACCCCCAGCATGTGCTAGTGCTAGCCTTTCATCCAAGCATGCACAAAACAGATGCAGGACGCATACAGGGTCCATTTGCTTGCTGAGATTTCCAAACCTCTTCTTGCTACCATTACGGGAAATAGGATGAGTGTTACTGAGTAACCTCCAGCATACGCTAGTGCTAGTCATGTTTATCCAATAAGCATCAGGCACATGCAAGGAAACAAGTGGCATGCGTTCTGATTGGACTTCATTCTTCTTATGTTGTCTGTATTGCAATGGAAAGATACAACTGTCCATCAAACAAATGCATTCTAATAATATAGCCAACTCTCATGACAGAGAGGAGACGCTGACACGGCAATAAGCTGCACATGTCACTGCACGTTGAGTGGTGTCCTAATGCAAGATGATCGCCTGACAAAAGCTGTTGATTGGGCCTTTTATCTTAGCATGATGGCGAAGGATTAGTGTCCGGCACAGTGAACAATTACATACTGTGCACACATTCAATCCACTTGGGGCTTTTCGTCATAGCAAACTGCGAAGCCATACTATTTCCTTTTAGGGAGGAATCACTTAGTCCTCTTGGTATGTTTTGCAATAAACGTCATCTGCAAAGAAAAGAAGCTGGTTCCGGCTGATCTTTCCTCCTAGCATTTGCTAGTGCTAGCTGCTGCATCCGGCCAACACTACGCAGATACCAGGGGGAATGGTCACCTCCATCAATATCTGAAATGATATAATATACAGAACAACCTTGCAGAAAATACCTTGGAAAACCCCTAGCATTTGATAGTGCTAGCTGCAACTTTTGCAAGCACGTGTCAAATACCAGCGATTTAACCTCGGTTTCAACCAAATGTATTGAAGCATGCTGGAACTTGAGAGAGTTGAATTGCCTTCCAACTTCCCCAAGCATATGCTAGTGCTAGTTCTCATTTTGTACCAGCACAGAACAGACGCAAGGGAAAGTCAAACAGACATGGCTTGGATTTTCTTCCTGTGGAATACTCAGAAAGGTCGCCTTGATCAGTGACCATGTAAACCCCCAGCATGTGCTAGTGCTAGCCTTTCATCCAAGCATGCACAAAACAGATGCAGGACGCATACATGGTACATTTGCTTGCTGAGATTTCCAAACCTCTTCTTGCTACCATTACGGGAAATGGGATGAGTGTTACTGAGTAACCCCCAGCATACGCTAGTGCTAGTCATGTTTATCCAATAAGCACCAGGCACATGCAAGGAATCAAGTGGCATGCGTTCTGATTGGACTTCATTCTTCCTAGTTGTCTGTATTGCAATGGAAAGATACAACTGTCCATCAAACAAATGCATTCTAATAATATAGCCAACTCTCATGACAGAGAGGAGACGCTGACACGGCAATAAGCTGCACATGTCACTGCACGTTGAGTGGTGTCCTACTGCAAGATGATCGCCTGACAAAAGCTGTTGATTGGGCCTATTATCTTAGCATGATGGCGAAGGATTAGTGTCCGGCACAGTGAACAATTACATACTGTGCACACATTCAATCCACTTGGGGCTTTTCGTCATAGCAAACTGCAAAACCATACTATTTCCTTTTAGGGAGGAATCACTTAGTCCTCTTGGTATGTTTTGCAATAAACGTCATCTGCAAAGAAAAGAAGCTGGTTCCGGCTGACCTTTTCTCCTAGCATTTGCTAGTGCTAGCTGCTGCATCCGGCCAACACTACGCAGATACTAGGGGGAATGGTCACCTCCATCAATATCTGAAATGATATAATATACAGAACAACCTTGCAGAACATACCTTGGAAAACCCCTAGCATTTGATAGTGCTAGCTGCAACTTTTGCAAGCAAGTGTCAAATACCAGCGATTTAACCTCGGTTTCAACCAAATGTATTGAAGCATGCTGGAACTTGAGAGAGTTGAATTGCCTTCCAACTTCCCCAAGCATATGCTAGTGCTATTTCTCATTTTGTACCAGCACAGAACAGACGCAAGGGAAAGTCAAACAGACATGGCTTGGATTTTCTTCCTGTGGAATACTCAGAAAGGTCGCCTTGATCAGTGACCATGTAAACCCCCAGCATGTGCTAGTGCTAGCCTTTCATCCAAGCATGCACAAAACAGATGCAGGACGCATACATGGTCCATTTGCTTGCTGAGATTTCCAAACCTCTTCTTGCTACCATTACGGGAAATAGGATGAGTGTTACTGAGTAACCCCCAGCATACGCTAGTGCTAGTCATGTTTATCCAACAAGCACCAGGCACATGCAAGGAATCAAGTGGCATGCGTTCTGATTGGACTTCATTCTTCCTAGTTGTCTGTATTGCAATGGAAAGATACAACTGTCCATCAAACAAATGCATTCTAATAATATAGCCAACTCTCATGACAGAGAGGAGACGCTGACACGGCAATAAGCTGCACATGTCACTGCACGTTGAGTGGTGTCCTACTGCAAGATGATCGCCTGACAAAAGCTGTTGATTGGGCCTATTATCTTAGCATGATGGCGAAGGATTAGTGTCCGGCACAGTGAACAATTACATACTGTGCACACATTCAATCCACTTGGGGCTTTTCGTCATAGCAAACTGCAAAACCATACTATTTCCTTTTAGGGAGGAATCACTTAGTCCTCTTGGTATGTTTTGCAATAAACGTCATCTGCAAAGAAAAGAAGCTGGTTCCGGCTGATCTTTCCTCCTAGCATTTGCTAGTGCTAGCTGCTGCATCCGGCCAACACTACGCAGATACCAGGGGGAATGGTCACCTCCATCAATATCTGAAATGATATAATATACAGAACAACCTTGCAGAAAATACCTTGGAAAACCCCTAGCATTTGATAGTTCTAGCTGCAACTTTTGCAAGCACGTGTCAAATACCAGCGATTTAACCTCGGTTTCAATCAAATGTATTGAAGCATGCTGGAACTTGAGAGAGTTGAATTGCCTTCCAACTTCCCCAAGCATATGCTAGTGCTAGTTCTCATTTTGTACCAGCACAGAACAGACGCAAGGGAAAGTCAAACAGACATGGCTTGGATTTTCTTCCTGTGGAATACTCAGAAAGGTCGCCTTGATCAGTGACCATGTAAACCCCCTGCATGTGCTAGTGCTAGCCTTTCATCCAAGCATGCACAAAACAGATGCAGGACGCATACAGGGTCCATTTGCTTGCTGAGATTTCCAAACCTCTTCTTGCTACCATTACGGGAAATAGGATGAGTGTTACCGAGTAACCCCAAGCATACGCTAGTGCTAGTCATGTTTATCCAACAAGCACCAGGCACATGCAAGGAAACAAGTGGCATGCGTTCTGATTGGACTTCATTCTTCCTAGTTGTCTGTATTGCAATGGAAAGATACAACTGTCCATCAAACAAATGCATTCTAATAATATAGCCAACTCTCATGACAGAGAGGAGACGCTGACACGGCAATAAGCTGCACATGTCACTGCACGTTGAGTGGTGTCCTAATGCAAGATGATCGCCTGACAAAAGCTGTTGATTGGGTCTATTATCTTAGCATGATGGCGAAGGATTAGTGTCCGGCACAGTGAACAATTACATACTGTGCACACATTCAATCCACTTGGGGCTTTTCGTCATAGCAAACTGCAAAACCATACTATTTCCTTTTAGGGAGGAATCACTTAGTCCTCTTGGTATGTTTTGCAATAAACGTCATCTGCAAAGAAAAGAAGCTGGTTCCGGCTGATCTTTCCTCCTAGCATTTGCTAGTGCTAGCTGCTGCATCCGGCCAACACTACGCAGATACCAGGGGGAATGGTCACCTCCATCAATATCTGAAATGATATAATATACAGAACAACCTTGCAGAAAATACCTTGGAAAACCCCTAGCATTTGATAGTTCTAGCTGCAACTTTTGCAAGCACGTGTCAAATACCAGCGATTTAACCTCGGTTTCAACCAAATGTATTGAAGCATGCTGGAACTTGAGAGAGTTGAATTGCCTTCCAACTTCCCCAAGCATATGCTAGTGCTATTTCTCATTTTGTACCAGCACAGAACAGACGCAAGGGAAAGTCAAACAGACATGGCTTGGATTTTCTTCATGTGGAATACTCAGAAAGGTCGCCTTGATCAGTGACCATGTAAACCCCCAGCATGTGCTAGTGCTAGCCTTTCATCCAAGCATGCACAAAACAGATGCAGGACGCATACAGGGTCCATTTGCTTGCTGAGATTTCCAAACCTCTTCTTGCTACCATTACGGGAAATAGGATGAGTGTTACTGAGTAACCCCCAGCATACGCTAGTGCTAGTCATGTTTATCCAACAAGCACCAGGCACATGCAAGGAATCAAGTGGCATGCGTTCTGATTGGACTTCATTCTTCCTAGTTGTCTGTATTGCAATGGAAAGATACAACTGTCCATCAAACAAATGCATTCTAATAATATAGCCAACTCTCATGACAGAGAGGAGACGCTGACACGGCAATAAGCTGCACATGTCACTGCACGTTGAGTGGTGTCCTACTGCAAGATGATCGCCTGACAAAAGCTGTTGATTGGGCCTATTATCTTAGCATGATGGCGAAGGATTAGTGTCCGGCACAGTGAACAATTACATACTGTGCACACATTCAATCCACTTGGGGCTTTTCGTCATAGCAAACTGCAAAACCATACTATTTCCTTTTAGGGAGGAATCACTTAGTCCTCTTGGTATGTTTTGCAATAAACGTCATCTGCAAAGAAAAGAAGCTGGTTCCGGCTGATCTTTCCTCCTAGCATTTGCTAGTGCTAGCTGCTGCATCCGGCCAACACTACGCAGATACCAGGGGGAATGGTCACCTCCATCAATATCTGAAATAATATAATATACAGAACAACCTTGCAGAAAATACCTTGGAAAACCCCTGGCATTTGATAGTTCTAGCTGCAACTTTTGCAAGCACGTGTCAAATACCAGCGATTTAACCTAGGTTTCATCCAAATGTATTGAAGCATGCTGGAACTTGAGAGAGTTGAATTGCCTTCCAACTTCCCCAAGCATATGCTAGTGCTAGTTCGCATTTTGTACCAGCACAGAACAGACTCAAGGGAAAGTCAAACAGACATGGCTTGGATTTTCTTCCTGTGGAATACTCAGAAAGGTCGCCTTGATCAGTGACCATGTAAACCCCCAGCATGTGCTAGTGCTAGCCTTTCATCCAAGCATGCACAAAACAGATGCAGGACGCATACATGGTCCATTTGCTTGCTGAGATTTCCAAACCTCTTCTTGCTACCATTACGGGAAATAGGATGAGTGTTACTGAGTAACCCCCAGCATACGCTAGTGCTAGTCATGTTTATCCAACAAGCACCAGGCACATGCAAGGAATCAAGTGGCATGCGTTCTGATTGGACTTCATTCTTCCTATGTTGTCTGTATTGCAATGGAAAGATACAACTGTCCATCAAACAAATGCATTCTAATAATATAGCCAACTCTCATGACAGAGAGGAGACGCTGACACGGCAATAAGCTGCACATGTCACTGCACGTTGAGTGGTGTCCTACTGCAAGATGATCGCCTGACAAAAGCTGTTGATTGGGCCTATTATCTTAGCATGATGGCGAAGGATTAGTGTCCGGCACAGTGAACAATTACATACTGTGCACACATTCAATCCACTTGGGGCTTTTCGTCATAGCAAACTGCAAAACCATACTATTTCCTTTTAGGGAGGAATCACTAAGTCCTCTTGGTATGTTTTGCAATAAACGTCATCTGCAAAGAAAAGAAGCTGGTTCCGGCTGATCTTTCCTCCTAGCATTTGCTAGTGCTATCTGCTGCATCCGACCAACACTACGCAGATACCAGGGGGAATGGCCACCTCCATCAATATCTGAAATGATATAATATACAGAACAACCTTGCAGAAAATACCTTGGAAAACCCCTAGCATTTGATAGTGCTAGCTGCAACTTTTGCAAGCACGTGTCAAATACCAGCGATTTAACCTCGGTTTCAACCAAATGTATTGAAGCATGCTGGAACTTGAGAGAGTTGAATTGCCTTCCAACTTCCCCCAGCATATGCTAGTGCTATTTCTCATTTTGTACCAGCACAGAACAGACGCAAGGGAAAGTCAAACAGACATGGCTTGGAGTTTCTTCATGTGGAATACTCAGAAAGGTCGCCTTGATCAGTGACCATGTAAACCCCCAGCATGTGCTAGTGCTAGCCTTTCATCCAAGCATGCACAAAACAGATGCAGGACGCATACAGGGTCCATTTGCTTGCTGAGATTTCCAAACCTCTTCTTGCTACCATTACGGGAAATAGGATGAGTGTTGCCGAGTAACCCCCAGCATACGCTAGTGCTAGTCATGTTTATCCAACAAGCACCAGGCACATGCAAGGAAACAAGTGGCATGCGTTCTGATTGGACTTCATTCTTCCTAGTTGTCTGTATTGCAATGGAAAGATACAACTGTCCATCAAACAAATGCATTCTAATAATATAGCCAACTCTCATGACAGAGAGGAGACGCTGACACGGCAATAAGCTGCACATGTCACTGCACGTTGAGTGGTGTCCTAATGCAAGATGATCGCCTGACAAAAGCTGTTGATTGGGCCTATTATCTTAGCATGATGGCGAAGGATTAGTGTCCGGCACAGTGAACAATTACATACTGTGCACACATTCAATCCACTTGGGGCTTTTCGTCATAGCAAACTGCGAAGCCATACTATTTCCTTTTAGGGTGGAATCACTTAGTCCTCTTGGTATGTATTGCAATAAACGTCATCTGCAAAGAAAAGAAGCTGGTTCCGGCTGATCTTTCCTCCTAGCATTTGCTAGTGCTAGCTGCTGCATCCGGCCAACACTACGCAGATACCAGGGGGAATGGTCACCTCCATCAATATCTGAAATGATATAATATACAGAACAACCTTGCAGAAAATACCTTGGAAAACCCCTAGCATTTGATAGTGCTAGCTGCAACTTTTGCAAGCACGTGTCAAATACCAGCGATTTAACCTCGGTTTCAACCAAATGTATTGAAGCATGCTGGAACTTGAGAGAGTTGAATTACCTTCCAACTTCCCCCAGCATATGCTAGTGCTAGTTCTCATTTTGTACCAGCACAGAACAGACGCAAGGGAAAGTCAAACAGACATGGCTTGGAGTTTCTTCATGTGGAATACTCAGAAAGGTCGCCTTGATCAGTGACCATGTAAACCCCCAGCATGTGCTAGTGCTAGCCTTTCATCCAAGCATGCACAAAACAGATGCAGGACGCATACAGGGTCCATTTGCTTGCTGAGATTTCCAAACCTCTTCTTGCTACCATTACGGGAAATAGGATGAGTGTTACTGAGTAACCTCCAGCATACGCTAGTGCTAGTCATGTTTATCCAACAAGCACCAGGCACATGCAAGGAATCAAGTGGCATGCGTTCTGATTGGACTTCATTCTTCCTAGTTGTCTGTATTGCAATGGAAAGATACAACTGTCCATCAAACAAATGCATTCTAATAATATAGCCAACTCTCATGACAGAGAGGAGACGCTGACACGGCAATAAGCTGCACATGTCACTGCACGTTGAGTGGTGTCCTAATGCAAGATGATCGCCTGACAAAAGCTGTTGATTGGGCCTATTATCTTAGCATGATGGCGAAGGATTAGTGTCCGGCACAGTGAACAATTACATACTGTGCACACATTCAATCCACTTGGGGCTTTTCGTCATAGCAAACTGCAAAACCATACTTTTTCCTTTTAGGGTGGAATCACTTAGTCCTCTTGGTATGTTTTGCAATAAACGTCATCTGCAAAGAAAAGAAGCTGGTTCCGGCTGATCTTTCCTCCTAGCATTTGCTAGTGCTAGCTGCTGCATCCGGCCAACACTACGCAGATACCAGGGGGAATGGTCACCTCCATCAATATCTGAAATGATATAATATACAGAACAACCTTGCAGAAAATACCTTGGAAAACCCCTAGCATTTGATAGTTCTAGCTGCAACTTTTGCAAGCACGTGTCAAATACCAGCGATTTAACCTCGGTTTCAACCAAATGTATTGAAGCATGCTGGAACTTGAGAGAGTTGAATTGCCTTCCAACTTCCCCAAGCATATGCTAGTGCTAGTTCTGATTTTGTACCAGCACAGAACAGACGCAAGGGAAAGTCAAACAGACATGGCTTGGATTTTCTTCATGTGGAATACTCAGAAAGGTCGCCTTGATCAGTGACTATGTAAACCCCCAGCATGTGCTAGTTCTAGCCTTTCATCCAAGCATGCACAAAACAGATGCAGGACGCATACATGGTTCATTTGCTTGCTGAGATTTCCAAACCTCCTCTTGCTACCATTTCGGGAAATAGGATGAGTGTTACTGAGTAACCCCCAGCATACGCTAGTGCTAGTCATGTTTATCCAACAAGCACCAGGCACATGCAAGGAATCAAGTGGCATGCGTCCTGATTGGACTTCATTCTTCCTATGTTGTCTGTATTGCAATTGAAAGATACAACTGTCCATCAAACAAATGCATTCTAATAATATAGCCAACTCTCATGACAGAGAGGAGACGCTGACACGGCAATAAGCTGCACATGTCACTGCACGTTGAGTGGTGTCCTACTGCAAGATGATCGCCTGACAAAAGCTGTTGATTGGGCCTATTATCTTAGCATGATGGCGAAGGATTAGTGTCCGGCACAGTGAACAATTACATACTGTGCACACATTCAATCCACTTGGGGCTTTTCGTCATAGCAAACTGCAAAACCATACTTTTTCCTTTTAGGGTGGAATCACTTAGTCCTCTTGGTATGTTTTGCAATAAACGTCATCTGCAAAGAAAAGAAGCTGGTTCCGGCTGATCTTTCCTCCTAGCATTTGCTAGTGCTAGCTGCTGCATCCGGCCAACACTACGCAGATACCAGGGGGAATGGTCACCTCCATCAATATCTGAAATGATATAATATACAGAACAACCTTGCAGAAAATGACTTGGAAAACCCCTAGCATTTGATAGTTCTAGCTGCAACTTTTGCAAGCACGTGTCAAATACCAGCGATTTAACCTCGGTTTCAACCAAATGTATTGAAGCATGCTGGAACTTGAGAGAGTTGAATTACCTTCCAACTTCCCCCAGCATATGCTAGTGCTAGTTCTCATTTTGTACTAGCACAGAACAGACGCAAGGGAAAGTCAAACAGACATGGCTTGGATTTTCTTCATGTGGAATACTCAGAAAGGTCGCCTTGATCAGTGACCATGTAAACCCCCAGCATGTGCTAGTGCTAGCCTTTCATCCAAGCATGCACAAAACAGATGCAGGACGCATACAGGGTCCATTTGCTTGCTGAGATTTCCAAACCTCTTCTTGCTACCATTACGGGAAATAGGATGAGTGTTGCCGAGTAACCCCCAGCATACGCTAGTGCTAGTCATGTTTATCCAACAAGCACAAGGCACATGCAAGGAAACAAGTGGCATGCGTTCTGATTGGACTTCATTCTTCCTAGTTGTCTGTATTGCAATGGAAAGATACAACTGTCCATCAAACAAATGCATTCTAATAATATAGCCAACTCTCATGACAGAGAGGAGACGCTGACACGGCAATAAGCTGCACATGTCACTGCACTTTGAGTGGTGTCCTAATGCAAGATGATCGCCTGACAAAAGCTGTTGATTGGGCCTATTATCTTAGCATGATGGCGAAGGATTAGTGTCCGGCACAGTGAACAATTACATACTGTGCACACATTCAATCCACTTGGGGCTTTTCGTCATAGCAAACTGCGAAGCCATACTATTTCCTTTTAGGGTGGAATCACTTAGTCCTCTTGGTATGTATTGCAATAAACGTCATCTGCAAAGAAAAGAAGCTGGTTCCGGCTGATCTTTCCTCCTAGCATTTGCTAGTGCTAGCTGCTGCATCCGGCCAACACTACGCAGATACCAGGGGGAATGGTCACCTCCATCAATATCTGAAATGATATAATATACAGAACAACCTTGCAGAAAATACCTTGGAAAACCCCTAGCATTTGATAGTGCTAGCTGCAACTTTTGCAAGCACGTGTCAAATACCAGCGATTTAACCTCGGTTTCAACCAAATGTATTGAAGCATGCTGGAACTTGAGAGAGTTGAATTACCTTCCAACTTCCCCCAGCATATGCTAGTGCTAGTTCTCATTTTGTACCAGCACAGAACAGACGCAAGGGAAAGTCAAACAGACATGGCTTGGATTTTCTTCATGTGGAATACTCAGAAAGGTCGCCTTGATCAGTGACCATGTAAACCCCCAGCATGTGCTAGTGCTAGCCTTTCATCCAAGCATGCACAAAACAGATGCAGGACGCATACAGGGTCCATTTGCTTGCTGAGATTTCCAAACCTCTTCTTGCTACCATTACGGGAAATAGGATGAGTGTTGCCGAGTAACCCCCAGCATACGCTAGTGCTAGTCATGTTTATCCAACAAGCACAAGGCACATGCAAGGAAACAAGTGGCATGCGTTCTGATTGGACTTCATTCTTCCTAGTTGTCTGTATTGCAATGGAAAGATACAACTGTCCATCAAACAAATGCATTCTAATAATATAGCCAACTCTCATGACAGAGAGGAGACGCTGACACGGCAATAAGCTGCACATGTCACTGCACTTTGAGTGGTGTCCTAATGCAAGATGATCGCCTGACAAAAGCTGTTGATTGGGCCTATTATCTTAGCATGATGGCGAAGGATTAGTGTCCGGCACAGTGAACAATTACATACTGTGCACACATTCAATCCACTTGGGGCTTTTCGTCATAGCAAACTGCGAAGCCATACTATTTCCTTTTAGGGTGGAATCACTTAGTCCTCTTGGTATGTTTTGCAATAAACGTCATCTGCAAAGAAAAGAAGCTGGTTCCGGCTGATCTTTCCTCCTAGCATTTGCTAGTGCTAGCTGCTGCATCCGGCCAACACTACGCAGATACCAGGGGGAATGGTCACCTCCATCAATATCTGAAATGATATAATATACAGAACAACCTTGCAGAAAATACCTTGGAAAACCCCTAGCATTTGATAGTGCTAGCTGCAACTTTTGCAAGCACGTGTCAAATACCAGCGATTTAACCTCGGTTTCAACCAAATGTATTGAAGCATGCTGGAACTTGAGAGAGTTGAATTACCTTCCAACTTCCCCCAGCATATGCTAGTGCTAGTTCTGATTTTGTACCAGCACAGAACAGACGCAAGGGAAAGTCAAACAGACATGGCTTGGAGTTTCTTCATGTGGAATACTCAGAAAGGTCGCCTTGATCAGTGACCATGTAAACCCCCAGCATGTGCTAGTGCTAGCCTTTCATCCAAGCATGCACAAAACAGATGCAGGACGCATACAGGGTCCATTTGCTTGCTGAGATTTCCAAACCTCTTCTTGCTACCATTACGGGAAATAGGATGAGTGTTACTGAGTAACCTCCAGCATACGCTAGTGCTAGTCATGTTTATCCAACAAGCACCAGGCACATGCAAGGAATCAAGTGGCATGCGTTCTGATTGGACTTCATTCTTCCTAGTTGTCTGTATTGCAATGGAAAGATACAACTGTCCATCAAACAAATGCATTCTAATAATATAGCCAACTCTCATGACAGAGAGGAGACGCTGACACGGCAATAAGCTGCACATGTCACTGCACGTTGAGTGGTGTCCTACTGCAAGATGATCGCCTGACAAAAGCTGTTGATTGGGCCTATTATCTTAGCATGATGGCGAAGGATTAGTGTCCGGCACAGTGAACAATTACATACTGTGCACACATTCAATCCACTTGGGGCTTTTCGTCATAGCAAACTGCAAAACCATACTTTTTCCTTTTAGGGTGGAATCACTTAGTCCTCTTGGTATGTTTTGCAATAAACGTCATCTGCAAAGAAAAGAAGCTGGTTCCGGCTGATCTTTCCTCCTAGCATTTGCTAGTGCTAGCTGCTGCATCCGGCCAACACTACGCAGATACCAGGGGGAATGGTCACCTCCATCAATATCTGAAATGATATAATATACAGAACAACCTTGCAGAAAATACCTTGGAAAACCCCTAGCATTTGATAGTGCTAGCTGCAACTTTTGCAAGCACGTGTCAAATACCAGCGATTTAACCTCGGTTTCAACCAAATGTATTGAAGCATGCTGGAACTTGAGAGAGTTGAATTGCCTTCCAACTTCCCCCAGCATATGCTAGTGTTAGTTCTCATTTTGTACCAGCACAGAACAGACGCAAGGGAAAGTCAAACAGACATGGCTTGGATTTTCTTCATGTGGAATACTCAGAAAGGTCGCCTTGATCAGTGACCATGTAAACCCCCAGCATGTGCTAGTGCTAGCCTTTCATCCAAGCATGCACAAAACAGATGCAGGACGCATACAGGGTCCATTTGCTTGCTGAGATTTCCAAACCTCTTCTTGCTACCATTTCGGGAAATAGGATGAGTGTTACTGAGTAACCCCCAGCATACGCTAGTGCTAGTCATGTTTATCCAACAAGCATCAGGCACATGCAAGGAATCAAGTGGCATGCGTTCTGATTGGACTTCATTCTTCCTATGTTGTCTGTATTGCAATGGAAAGATACAACTGTCCATCAAACAAATGCATTCCAATAATATAGCCAACTCTCATGACAGAGAGGAGACGCTGACACGGCAATAAGCTGCACATGTCACTGCACGTTGAGTGGTGTCCTAATGCAAGATGATCGCCTGACAAAAGCTGTTGATTGGGCCTATTATCTTAGCATGATGGCGAAGGATTAGTGTCCGGCACAGTGAACAATTACATACTGTGCACACATTCAATCCACTTGGGGCTTTTCGTCATAGCAAAATGCAAAGCCATACTATTTCCTTTTAGGGTGAAATCACTTAGTCCTCTTGGTATGTTTTGCAATAAACGTCATCTGCAAAGAGAAGAAGCTGGTTCCGGCTGATCTTTCCTCCTAGCATTTGCTAGTGCTAGCTGCTGCATCCGGCCAACACTACGCAGATACCAGGGGGAATGGTCACCTCCATCAATATCTGAAATGATATAATATACAGAACAACCTTGCAGAAAATACCTTGGAAAACCCCTAGCATTTGATAGTTCTAGCTGCAACTTTTGCAAGCACGTGTCAAATACCAGCGATTTAACCTCGGTTTCAACCAAATGTATTGAAGCATGCTGGAACTTGAGAGAGTTGAATTGCCTTCCAACTTCCCCCAGCATATGCTAGTGCTAGTTCTCATTTTGTACCAGCACAGAACAGACGCAAGGGAAAGTCAAACAGACATGGCTTGGAGTTTCTTCCTTTGGAATACTCAGAAAGGTCGCCTTGATCAGTGACCATGTAAACCCCCAGCATGTGCTAGTGCTAGCCTTTCATCCAAGCATGCACAAAACAGATGCAGGACGCATACAGGGTCCATTTGCTTGCTGAGATTTCCAAACCTCTTCTTGCTACCATTACGGGAAATAGGATGAGTGTTACTGAGTAACCCCCAGCATACGCTAGTGCTAGTCATGTTTATCCAACAAGCACCAGGCACATGCAAGGAATCAAGTGGCATGCGTTCTGATTGGACTTCATTCTTCCTAGTTGTCTGTATTGCAATGGAAAGATACAACTGTCCATCAAACAAATGCATTCTAATAATATAGCCAACTCTCATGACAGAGAGGAGACGCTGACACGGCAATAAGCTGCACATGTCACTGCACGTTGAGTGGTGTCCTAATGCAAGATGATCGCCTGACAAAAGCTGTTGATTGGGCCTATTATCTTAGCATGATGGCGAAGGATTAGTGTCCGGCACAGTGAACAATTACATACTGTGCACACATTCAATCCACTTGGGGCTTTTCGTCATAGCAAACTGCAAAACCATACTTTTTCCTTTAAGGGAGGAATCACTTAGTCCTCTTGGTATGTTTTGCAATAAACGTCATCTGCAAAGAAAAGAAGCTGGTTCCGGCTGATCTTTCCTCCTAGCATTTGCTAGTGCTAGCTGCTGCATCCGGCCAACACTACGCAGATACCAGGGGGAATGGTCACCTCCATCAATATCTGAAATGATATAATATACAGAACAACCTTGCAGAAAATACCTTGGAAAACCCCTAGCATTTGATAGTTCTAGCTGCAACTTTTGCAAGCACGTGTCAAATACCAGCGATTTAACCTCGGTTTCAACCAAATGTATTGAAGCATGCTGGAACTTGAGAGAGTTGAATTGCCTTCCAACTTCCCCCAGCATATGCTAGTGCTAGTTCTCATTTTGTACCAGCACAGAACAGACGCAAGGGAAAGTCAAACAGACATGGCTTCGATTTTCTTCATGTGGAATACTCAGAAAGGTCGCCTTGATCAGTGACCATGTAAACCCCCAGCATGTGCTAGTGCTAGCCTTTCATCCAAGCATGCACAAAACAGATGCAGGACGCATACAGGGTCCATTTGCTTGCTGAGATTTCCAAACCTCTTCTTGCTACCATTACGGGAAATAGGATGAGTGTTACCGAGTAACCCCCAGCATACGCTAGTGCTAGTCATCTTTATCCAACAAGCACCAGGCACATGCAAGGAATCAAGTGGCATGCGTTCTGATTGGACTTCATTCTTCCTATGTTGTCTGTATTGCAATGGAAAGATACAACTGTCCATCAAACAAATGCATTCCAATAATATAGCCAACTCTCATGACAGAGAGGAGACGCTGACACGGCAATAAGCTGCACATGTCACTGCACGTTGAGTGGTGTCCTACTGCAAGATGATCGCCTGACAAAAGCTGTTGATTGGGCCTATTATCTTAGCATGATGGCGAAGGATTAGTGTCCGGCACAGTGAAAAATTACATACTATGCACACATTCAATCCACTTGGGGCTTTTCGTCATAGCAAACTGCAAAGCCATACTATTTCCTTTCAGGGAGGAATCACTGAGTCCTCTTGGTATGTTTTGCAATAAACGTCATCTGCAAAGAAAAGAAGCTGGTTCCGGCTGATCTTTCCTCCTAGCATTTGCTAGTGCTAGCTGCTGCATCCGGCCAACACTACGCAGATACCAGGGGGAATGGCCACCTCCATCAATATCTGAAATGATATAATATACAGATCAACCTTGCAGAAAATACCTTGGAAAACCCCTAGCATTTGATAGTGCTAGCTGCAACTTTTGCAAGCACGTGTCAAATACCAGCGATTTAACCTCGGTTTCAATCAAATGTATTGAAGCATGCTGGAACTTGAGAGAGTTGAATTGCCTTCCAACTTCCCCCAGCATATGCTAGTGCTAGTTCTCATTTTGTACCAGCACAGAACAGACGCAAGGGAAAGTCAAACAGACATTGCTTGGATTTTCTTCATGTGGAATACTCAGAAAGGTCGCCTTGATCAGTGACCATGTAAACCCCCAGCATGTGCTAGTGCTAGCCTTTCATCCAAGCATGCACAAAACAGATGCAGGACGCATACAGGGTCCATTTGCTTGCTGAGATTTCCAAACCTCTTCTTGCTACCATTACGGGAAATAGGATGAGTGTTACCGAGTAACCCCCAGCATACGCTAGTGCTAGTCATCTTTATCCAACAAGCACCAGGCACATGCAAGGAATCAAGTGGTATGCATTCTGATTGAACTTCATTCTTCCTATGTTGTCTGTATTGCAATGGAAAGATACAACTGTCCATCAAACAAATGCATTCCAATAATATAGCCAACTCTCATGACAGAGAGGAGACGCTGACACGGCAATAAGCTGCACATGTCACTGCACGTTGAGTGGTGTACTACTGCAAGATGATCGCCTGACAAAAGCTGTTGATTGGGCCTATTATCTTAGCATGATGGCGAAGGATTAGTGTCCGGCACAGTGAAAAATTACATACTATGCACACATTCAATCCACTTGGGGCTTTTCGTCATAGCAAACTGCAAAACCATACTATTTCCTTTTAGGGTGGAATCACTGAGTCATCTTGGTATGTTTTGCAATAAACGTCATCTGAAAAGAAAAGAAGCTGGTTCCGGCTGATCTTTCCTCCTAGCATTTGCTAGTGCTAGCTGCTGCATCCGGCCAACACTACGCAGATACCAGGGGGAATGGCCACCTCCATCAATATCTGAAATGATATAATATACAGATCAACCTTGCAGAAAATACCTTGGAAAACCCCTAGCATTTGATAGTGCTAGCTGCAACTTTTGCAAGCACGTGTCAAATACCAGCGATTTAACCTCGGTTTCAACCCAATGTATTGAAGCATGCTGGAACTTGAGAGAGTTGAATTGCCTTCCAACTTCCCCCAGCATATTCTAGTGGTAGTTCTCATTTTGTACCAGCACAGAACAGACGCAAGGGAAAGTCAAACAGACATGGCTTGGATTTTCTTCATGTGGAATACTCAGAAAGGTCGCCTTGATCAGTGACCATGTAAACCCCCAGCATGTGCTAGTGCTAGCCTTTCATCCAAGCATGCACAAAACAGATGCAGGACGCATACAGGGTCCATTTGCTTGCTGAGATTTCCAAACCTCTTCTTGCTACCATTACGGGAAATAGGATGAGTGTTACCGAGTAACCCCAAGCATACGCTAGTGCTAGTCATGTTTATCCAACAAGCACCAGGCACATGCAAGGAATCAAGTGGCATGCATTCTGATTGAACTTCATTCTTCCTATGTTGTCTGTATTGCAATGGAAAGATACAACTGTCCATCAAACAAATGCATTCCAATAATATAGCCAACTCTCATGACAGAGAGGAGACGCAGACACGGCAATAAGCTGCACATGTCACTGCACGTTGAGTGGTGTCCTACTGCAAGATGATCGCCTGACAAAAGCTGTTGATTTGGCCTATTATCTTAGCATGATGGCGAAGGATTAGTGTCCGGCAAAGTGAAAAATTACATACTATGCACACATTCAATTCACTTGGGGCTTTTCGTCATAGCAAACTGCAAAGCCATTCTATTTCCTTTTAGGGAGGAATCACTGAGTCCTCTTGGTATGTTTTGCAATAAACGTCATCTGCAAAGAAAAGAAGCTGGTTCCGGCTGATCTTTCCTCCTAGCATTTGCTAGTGCTAGCTGCTGCATCCGGCCAACACTACGCAGATACCAGGGGGAATGGCCACCTCCATCAATATCTGAAATGATATAATATACAGATCAACCTTGCAGAAAATACCTTGGAAAACCCCTAGCATTTGATAGTGCTAGCTGCAACTTTTGCAAGCACGTGTCAAATACCAGCGATTTAACCTCGGTTTCAACCAAATGTATTGAAGCATGCTGGAACTTGAGAGAGTTGAATTGCCTTCCAACTTCCCCCAGCATATGCTAGTGCTAGTTCTCATTTTGTACCAGCACAGAACAGACGCAAGGGAAAGTCAAACAGACATGGCTTGGATTTTCTTCATGTGGAATACTCAGAAAGGTCGCCTTGATCAGTGACCATGTAAACCCCCAGCATGTGCTAGTGCTAGCCTTTCATCCAAGCATGCACAAAACAGATGCAGGACGCATACAGGGTCCATTTGCTTGCTGAGATTTCCAAACCTCTTCTTGCTACCATTACGGGAAATAGGATGAGTGTTACCGAGTAACCTCCAGCATACGCTAGTGCTAGTCATGTTTATCCAACAAGCACCAGGCACATGCAAGGAATCAAGTGGCATGCATTCTGATTGAACTTCATTCTTCCTATGTTGTCTGTATTGCAATGGAAAGATACAACTGTCCATCAAACAAATGCATTCCAATAATATAGCCAACTCTCATGACAGAGAGGAGACGCTGACACGGCAATAAGCTGCACATGTCACTGCACGTTGAGTGGTGTACTACTGCAAGATGATCGCCTGACAAAAGCTGTTGATTGGGCCTATTATCTTAGCATGATGGCGAAGGATTAGTGTCCGGCACAGTGAAAAATTACATACTATGCACACATTCAATCCACTTGGGGCTTTTCGTCATAGCAAACTGCAAAGCCATACTATTTCCTTTCAGGGAGGAATCACTTAGTCCTCTTGGTATGTTTTGCAATAAACGTCATCTGCAAAGAAAAGAAGCTGGTTCCGGCTGATCTTTCCTCCTAGCATTTGCTAGTGCTAGCTGCTGCATCCGGCCAACACTACGCAGATACCAGGGGGAATGGCCACCTCCATCAATATCTGAAATGATATAATATACAGATCAACCTTGCAGAAAATACCTTGGAAAACCCCTAGCATTTGATAGTGCTAGCTGCAACTTTTGCAAGCACGTGTCAAATACCAGCGATTTAACCTCGGTTTCAATCAAATGTATTGAAGCATGCTGGAACTTGAGAGAGTTGAATTGCCTTCCAACTTCCCCCAGCATATGCTAGTGCTAGTTCTCATTTTGTACCAGCACAGAACAGACGCAAGGGAAAGTCAAACAGACATGGCTTGGATTTTCTTCATGTGTATTACTCAGAAAGGTCGCCTTGATCAGTGACCATGTAAACCCCCAGCATGTGCTAGTGCTAGCCTTTCATCCAAGCATGCACAAAACAGATGCAGGACGCATACAGGGTCCATTTGCTTGCTGAGATTTCCAAACCTCTTCTTGCTACCATTACGGGAAATAGGATGAGTGTTACCGAGTAACCCCCAGCATACGCTAGTGCTAGTCATGTTTATCCAACAAGCACCAGGCACATGCAAGGAATCAAGTGGCATGCATTCTGATTGAACTTCATTCTTCCTATGTTGTCTGTATTGCAATGGAAAGATACAACTGTCCATCAAACAAATGCATTCCAATAATATAGCCAACTCTCATGACAGAGAGGAGACGCTGACACGGCAATAAGCTGCACATGTCACTGCACGTTGAGTGGTGTACTACTGCAAGATGATCGCCTGACAAAAGCTGTTGATTGGGCCTATTATCTTAGCATGATGGCGAAGGATTAGTGTCCGGCACAGTGAAAAATTACATACTATGCACACATTCAATCCACTTGGGGCTTTTCGTCATAGCAAACTGCAAAACCATACTATTTCCTTTTAGGGTGGAATCACTGAGTCATCTTGGTATGTTTTGCAATAAACGTCATCTGAAAAGAAAAGAAGCTGGTTCCGGCTGATCTTTCCTCCTAGCATTTGCTAGTGCTAGCTGCTGCATCCGGCCAACACTACGCAGATACCAGGGGGAATGGCCACCTCCATCAATATCTGAAATGATATAATATACAGATCAACCTTGCAGAAAATACCTTGGAAAACCCCTAGCATTTGATAGTGCTAGCTGCAACTTTTGCAAGCACGTGTCAAATACCAGCGATTTAACCTCGGTTTCAACCCAATGTATTGAAGCATGCTGGAACTTGAGAGAGTTGAATTGCCTTCCAACTTCCCCCAGCATATTCTAGTGCTAATTCTCATTTTGTACCAGCACAGAACAGACGCAAGGGAAAGTCAAACAGACATGGCTTGGATTTTCTTCATGTGGAATACTCAGAAAGGTCGCCTTGATCAGTGACCATGTAAACCCCCAGCATGTGCTAGTGCTAGCCTTTCATCCAAGCATGCACAAAACAGATGCAGGACGCATACAGGGTCCATTTGCTTGCTGAGATTTCCAAACCTCTTCTTGCTACCATTACGGGAAATAGGATGAGTGTTACCGAGTAACCCCCAGCATACGCTAGTGCTAGTCATGTTTATCCAACAAGCACCAGGCACATGCAAGGAATCAAGTGGCATGCATTCTGATTGAACTTCATTCTTCCTATGTTGTCTGTATTGCAATGGAAAGATACAACTGTCCATCAAACAAATGCATTCCAATAATATAGCCAACTCTCATGACAGAGAGGAGACGCTGACACGGCAATAAGCTGCACATGTCACTGCACGTTGAGTGGTGTCCTACTGCAAGATGATCGCCTGACAAAAGCTGTTGATTGGGCCTATTATCTTAGCATGATGGCGAAGGATTAGTGTCCGGCAAAGTGAAAAATTACATACTATGCACACATTCAATCCACTTGGGGCTTTTCGTCATAGCAAACTGCAAAGCCATTCTATTTCCTTTTAGGGAGGAATCACTTAGTCCTCTTGGTATGTTTTGCAATAAACGTCATCTGCAAAGAAAAGAAGCTGGTTCCGGCTGATCTTTCCTCCTAGCATTTGCTAGTGCTAGCTGCTGCATCCGGCCAACACTACGCAGATACCAGGGGGAATGGCCATCTCCATCAACATCTGAAATGATATAATATACAGATCAACCTTGCAGAAAATACCTTGGAAAACCCCTAGCATTTGATAGTGCTAGCTGCAACTTTTGCAAGCACGTGTCAAATACCAGCGATTTAACCTCGGTTTCAATCAAATGTATTGAAGCATGCTGGAACTTGAGAGAGTTGAATTGCCTTCCAACTTCCCCCAGCATATTCTAGTGCTAGTTCTCATTTTGTACCAGCACAGAACAGACGCAAGGGAAAGTCAAACAGACATGGCTTGGATTTTCTTCATGTGGAATACTCAGAAAGGTCGCCTTGATCAGTGACCATGTAAACCCTAAGCATGTGCTAGTGCTAGCCTTTCATCCAAGCATGCACAAAACAGATGCAGGACGCATACAGGGTCCATTTGCTTGCTGTGATTTCCAAACCTCTTCTTGCTACCATTACGGGAAATAGGATGAGTGTTACCGAGTAACCCCCAGCATACGCTAGTGCTAGTCATGTTTATCCAACAAGCACCAGGCACATGCAAGGAATCAAGTGGCATGCGTTCTGATTGAACTTCATTCTTCCTATGTTGTCTGTATTGCAATGGAAAGATACAACTGTCCATCAAACAAATGCATTCCAATAATATAGCCAACTCTCATGACAGAGAGGAGACGCTGACACGGCAATAAGCTGCACATGTCACTGCACGTTGAGTGGTGTCCTACTGCAAGATGATCGCCTGACAAAAGCTGTTGATTGGGCCTATTATCTTAGCATGATGGCGAAGGATTAGTGTCCGGCACAGTGAAAAATTACATACTATGCACACATTCAATCCACTTGGGGCTTTTCGTCATAGCAAACTGCAAAGCCATACTATTTCCTTTCAGGGAGGAATCACTTAGTCCTCTTGGTATGTTTTGCAATAAACGTCATCTGCAAAGAAAAGAAGCTGGTTCCGGCTGATCTTTCCTCCTAGCATTTGCTAGTGCTAGCTGCTGCATCCGGCCAACACTACGCAGATACCAGGGGGAATGGCCACCTCCATCAATATCTGAAATGATATAATATACAGATCAACCTTGCAGAAAATACCTTGGAAAACCCCTAGCATTTGATAGTGCTAGCTGCAACTTTTGCAAGCACGTGTCAAATACCAGCGATTTAACCTCGGTTTCAATCAAATGTATTGAAGCATGCTGGAACTTGAGAGAGTTGAATTGCCTTCCAACTTCCCCCAGCATATGCTAGTGCTAGTTCTCATTTTGTACCAGCACAGAACAGACGCAAGGGAAAGTCAAACAGACATGGCTTGGATTTTCTTCATGTGTATTACTCAGAAAGGTCGCCTTGATCAGTGACCATGTAAACCCCCAGCATGTGCTAGTGCTAGCCTTTCATCCAAGCATGCACAAAACAGATGCAGGACGCATACAGGGTCCATTTGCTTGCTGAGATTTCCAAACCTCTTCTTGCTACCATTACGGGAAATAGGATGAGTGTTACCGAGTAACCCCCAAGCATACGCTAGTGCTAGTCATCTTTATCCAACAAGCACCAGGCACATGCAAGGAATCAAGTGGTATGCATTCTGATTGAACTTCATTCTTCCTATGTTGTCTGTATTGCAATGGAAAGATACAACTGTCCATCAAACAAATGCATTCCAATAATATAGCCAACTCTCATGACAGAGAGGAGACGCTGACACGGCAATAAGCTGCACATGTCACTGCACGTTGAGTGGTGTACTACTGCAAGATGATCGCCTGACAAAAGCTGTTGATTGGGCCTATTATCTTAGCATGATGGCGAAGGATTAGTGTCCGGCACAGTGAAAAATTACATACTATGCACACATTCAATCCACTTGGGGCTTTTCGTCATAGCAAACTGCAAAACCATACTATTTCCTTTTAGGGTGGAATCACTGAGTCCTCTTGGTATGTTTTGCAATAAACGTCATCTGAAAAGAAAAGAAGCTGGTTCCGGCTGATCTTTCCTCCTAGCATTTGCTAGTGCTAGCTGCTGCATCCGGCCAACACTACGCAGATACCAGGGGGAATGGCCACCTCCATCAATATCTGAAATGATATAATATACAGATCAACCTTGCAGAAAATACCTTGGAAAACCCCTAGCATTTGATAGTGCTAGCTGCAACTTTTGCAAGCACGTGTCAAATACCAGCGATTTAACCTCGGTTTCAACCCAATGTATTGAAGCATGCTGGAACTTGAGAGAGTTGAATTGCCTTCCAACTTCCCCCAGCATATTCTAGTGCTAGTTCTCATTTTGTACCAGCACAGAACAGACGCAAGGGAAAGTCAAACAGACATGGCTTGGATTTTCTTCATGTGGAATACTCAGAAAGGTCGCCTTGATCAGTGACCATGTAAACCCCCAGCATGTGCTAGTGCTAGCCTTTCATCCAAGCATGCACAAAACAGATGCAGGACGCATACAGGGTCCATTTGCTTGCTGAGATTTCCAAACCTCTTCTTGCTACCATTACGGGAAATAGGATGAGTGTTACCGAGTAACCCCCAGCATACGCTAGTGCTAGTCATGTTTATCCAACAAGCACCAGGCACATGCAAGGAATCAAGTGGTATGCATTCTGATTGAACTTCATTCTTCCTATGTTGTCTGTATTGCAATGGAAAGATACAACTGTCCATCAAACAAATGCATTCCAATAATATAGCCAACTCTCATGACAGAGAGGAGACGCTGACACGGCAATAAGCTGCACATGTCACTGCACGTTGAGTGGTGTCCTACTGCAAGATGATCGCCTGACAAAAGCTGTTGATTGGGCCTATTATCTTAGCATGATGGCGAAGGATTAGTGTCCGGCAAAGTGAAAAATTACATACTATGCACACATTCAATCCACTTGGGGCTTTTCGTCATAGCAAACTGCAAAGCCATTCTATTTCCTTTTAGGGAGGAATCACTTAGTCCTCTTGGTATGTTTTGCAATAAACGTCATCTGCAAAGAAAAGAAGCTGGTTCCGGCTGATCTTTCCTCCTAGCATTTGCTAGTGCTAGCTGCTGCATCCGGCCAACACTACGCAGATACCAGGGGGAATGGCCACCTCCATCAATATCTGAAATGATATAATATACAGATCAACCTTGCAGAAAATACCTTGGAAAACCCCTAGCATTTGATAGTGCTAGCTGCAACTTTTGCAAGCACGTGTCAAATACCAGCGATTTAACCTCGGTTTCAACCCAATGTATTGAAGCATGCTGGAACTTGAGAGAGTTGAATTGCCTTCCAACTTCCCCCAGCATATTCTAGTGCTAGTTCTCATTTTGTACCAGCACAGAACAGACGCAAGGGAAAGTCAAACAGACATGGCTTGGATTTTCTTCATGTGGAATACTCAGAAAGGTCGCCTTGATCAGTGACCATGTAAACCCCCAGCATGTGCTAGTGCTAGCCTTTCATCCAAGCATGCACAAAACAGATGCAGGACGCATACAGGGTCCATTTGCTTGCTGAGATTTCCAAACCTCTTCTTGCTACCATTACGGGAAATAGGATGAGTGTTACCGAGTAACCCCCAGCATACGCTAGTGCTAGTCATGTTTATCCAACAAGCACCAGGCACATGCAAGGAATCAAGTGGTATGCATTCTGATTGAACTTCATTCTTCCTATGTTGTCTGTATTGCAATGGAAAGATACAACTGTCCATCAAACAAATGCATTCCAATAATATAGCCAACTCTCATGACAGAGAGGAGACGCTGACACGGCAATAAGCTGCACATGTCACTGCACGTTGAGTGGTGTCCTACTGCAAGATGATCGCCTGACAAAAGCTGTTGATTGGGCCTATTATCTTAGCATGATGGCGAAGGATTAGTGTCCGGCAAAGTGAAAAATTACATACTATGCACACATTCAATCCACTTGGGGCTTTTCGTCATAGCAAACTGCAAAGCCATTCTATTTCCTTTTAGGGAGGAATCACTTAGTCCTCTTGGTATGTTTTGCAATAAACGTCATCTGCAAAGAAAAGAAGCTGGTTCCGGCTGATCTTTCCTCCTAGCATTTGCTAGTGCTAGCTGCTGCATCCGGCCAACACTACGCAGATACCAGGGGGAATGGCCACCTCCATCAATATCTGAAATGATATAATATACAGATCAACCTTGCAGAAAATACCTTGGAAAACCCCTAGCATTTGATAGTGCTAGCTGCAACTTTTGCAAGCACGTGTCAAATACCAGCGATTTAACCTCGGTTTCAACCAAATGTATTGAAGCATGCTGGAACTTGAGAGAGTTGAATTGCCTTCCAACTTCCCCCAGCATATGCTAGTGCTAGTTCTCATTTTGTACCAGCACAGAACAGACGCAAGGGAAAGTCAAACAGACATGGCTTGGATTTTCTTCATGTGAAATACTCAGAAAGGTCGCCTTGATCAGTGACCATGTAAACCCCCAGCATGTGCTAGTGCTAGCCTTTCATCCAAGCATGCACAAAACAGATGCAGGACGCATACAGGGTCCATTTGCTTGCTGAGATTTCCAAACCTCTTCTTGCTACCATTACGGGAAATAGGATGAGTGTTACCGAGTAACCTCCAGCATACGCTAGTGCTAGTCATGTTTATCCAACAAGCACCAGGCACATGCAAGGAATCAAGTGGCATGCGTTCTGATTGAACTTCATTCTTCCTATGTTGTCTGTATTGCAATGGAAAGATACAACTGTCCATCAAACAAATGCATTCCAATAATATAGCCAACTCTCATGACAGAGAGGAGACGCTGACACGGCAATAAGCTGCACATGTCACTGCACGTTGAGTGGTGTACTACTGCAAGATGATCGCCTGACAAAAGCTGTTGATTGGGCCTATTATCTTAGCATGATGGCGAAGGATTAGTGTCCGGCACAGTGAAAAATTACATACTATGCACACATTCAATCCACTTGGGGCTTTTCGTCATAGCAAACTGCAAAGCCATACTATTTCCTTTCAGGGAGGAATCACTTAGTCCTCTTGGTATGTTTTGCAATAAACGTCATCTGCAAAGAAAAGAAGCTGGTTCCGGCTGATCTTTCCTCCTAGCATTTGCTAGTGCTAGCTGCTGCATCCGGCCAACACTACGCAGATACCAGGGGGAATGGCCACCTCCATCAATATCTGAAATGATATAATATACAGATCAACCTTGCAGAAAATACCTTGGAAAACCCCTAGCATTTGATAGTGCTAGCTGCAACTTTTGCAAGCACGTGTCAAATACCAGCGATTTAACCTCGGTTTCAATCAAATGTATTGAAGCATGCTGGAACTTGAGAGAGTTGAATTGCCTTCCAACTTCCCCCAGCATATGCTAGTGCTAGTTCTCATTTTGTACCAGCACAGAACAGACGCAAGGGAAAGTCAAACAGACATGGCTTGGATTTTCTTCATGTGTATTACTCAGAAAGGTCGCCTTGATCAGTGACCATGTAAACCCCCAGCATGTGCTAGTGCTAGCCTTTCATCCAAGCATGCACAAAACAGATGCAGGACGCATACAGGGTCCATTTGCTTGCTGAGATTTCCAAACCTCTTCTTGCTACCATTACGGGAAATAGGATGAGTGTTACCGAGTAACCCCCAGCATACGCTAGTGCTAGTCATCTTTATCCAACAAGCACCAGGCACATGCAAGGAATCAAGTGGTATGTATTCTGATTGAACTTCATTCTTCCTATGTTGTCTGTATTGCAATGGAAAGATACAACTGTCCATCAAACAAATGCATTCCAATAATATAGCCAACTCTCATGACAGAGAGGAGACGCTGACACGGCAATAAGCTGCACATGTCACTGCACGTTGAGTGGTGTACTACTGCAAGATGATCGCCTGACAAAAGCTGTTGATTGGGCCTATTATCTTAGCATGATGGCGAAGGATTAGTGTCCGGCACAGTGAAAAATTACATACTATGCACACATTCAATCCACTTGGGGCTTTTCGTCATAGCAAACTGCAAAACCATATTATTTCCTTTTAGGGTGGAATCACTGAGTCATCTTGGTATGTTTTGCAATAAACGTCATCTGAAAAGAAAAGAAGCTGGTTCCGGCTGATCTTTCCTCCTAGCATTTGCTAGTGCTAGCTGCTGCATCCGGCCAACACTACGCAGATACCAGGGGGAATGGCCACCTCCATCAATATCTGAAATGATATAATATACAGATCAACCTTGCAGAAAATACCTTGGAAAACCCCTAGCATTTGATAGTGCTAGCTGCAACTTTTGCAAGCACGTGTCAAATACCAGCGATTTAACCTCGGTTTCAACCCAATGTATTGAAGCATGCTGGAACTTGAGAGAGTTGAATTGCCTTCCAACTTCCCCCAGCATATTCTAGTGCTAGTTCTCATTTTGTACCAGCACAGAACAGACGCAAGGGAAAGTCAAACAGACATGGCTTGGATTTTCTTCATGTGGAATACTCAGAAAGGTCGCCTTGATCAGTGACCATGTAAACCCACAGCATGTGCTAGTGCTAGCCTTTCATCCAAGCATGCACAAAACAGATGCAGGACGCATACAGGGTCCATTTGCTTGCTGAGATTTCCAAACCTCTTCTTGCTACCATTACGGGAAATAGGATGAGTGTTACCGAGTAACCCCCAGCATACGCTAGTGCTAGTCATGTTTATCCAACAAGCACCAGGCACATGCAAGGAATCAAGTGGCATGCATTCTGATTGAACTTCATTCTTCCTATGTTGTCTGTATTGCAATGGAAAGATACAACTGTCCATCAAACAAATGCATTCCAATAATATAGCCAACTCTCATGACAGAGAGGAGACGCTGACACGGCAATAAGCTGCACATGTCACTGCACGTTGAGTGGTGTCCTACTGCAAGATGATCGCCTGACAAAAGCTGTTGATTGGGCCTATTATCTTAGCATGATGGCGAAGGATTAGTGTCCGGCACATTGAAAAATTACATACTATGCACACATTCAATCCACTTGGGGCTTTTCGTCATAGCAAACTGCAAAGCCATTCTATTTCCTTTTAGGGAGGAATCACTTAGTCCTCTTGGTATGTTTTGCAATAAACGTCATCTGCAAAGAAAAGAAGCTGGTTCCGGCTGATCTTTCCTCCTAGCATTTGCTAGTGCTAGCTGCTGCATCCGGCCAACACTACGCAGATACCAGGGGGAATGGCCACCTCCATCAACATCTGAAATGATATAATATACAGATCAACCTTGCAGAAAATACCTTGGAAAACCCCTAGCATTTGATAGTGCTAGCTGCAACTTTTGCAAGCACGTGTCAAATACCAGCGATTTAACCTCGGTTTCAATCAAATGTATTGAAGCATGCTGGAACTTGAGAGAGTTGAATTGCCTTCCAACTTCCCCCAGCATATTCTAGTGCTAGTTCTCATTTTGTACCAGCACAGAACAGACGCAAGGGAAAGTCAAACAGACATGGCTTGGATTTTCTTCATGTGGAATACTCAGAAAGGTCGCCTTGATCAGTGACCATGTAAACCCCCAGCATGTGCTAGTGCTAGCCTTTCATCCAAACATGCACAAAATAGATGCAGGACGCATACAGGGTCCATTTGCTTGCTGAGATTTCCAAACCTCTTCTTGCTACCATTACGGGAAATAGGATGAGTGTTACCGAGTAACCCCCAGCATACGCTAGTGCTAGTCATGTTTATCCAACAAGCACCAGGCACATGCAAGGAATCAAGTGGTATGCGTTCTGATTGAACTTCATTCTTCCTATGTTGTCTGTATTGCAATGGAAAGATACAACTGTCCATCAAACAAATGCATTCTAATAATATAGCCAACTCTCATGACAGAGAGGAGACGCTGACACGGCAATAAGCTGCACATGTCACTGCACGTTGAGTGGTGTCCTACTGCAAGATGATCGCCTGACAAAAGCTGTTGATTGGGCCTATTATCTTAGCATGATGGCGAAGGATTAGTGTCCGGCACAGTGAAAAATTACATACTGTGCACACATTCAATCCACTTGGGGCTTTTCGTCATAGCAAACTGCAAAGCCATACTATTTCCTTTTAGGGAGGAATCACTTAGTCCTCTTGGTATGTTTTGCAATAAACGTCATCTGCAAAGAAAAGAAGCTGGTTCCGGCTGATCTTTCCTCCTAGTATTTGCTAGTGCTAGCTGCTGCATCCGGCCAACACTACGCAGATACCAG
Source organism: Haliotis rufescens (assembly GCF_023055435.1). Taxonomy (NCBI): domain Eukaryota; kingdom Metazoa; phylum Mollusca; class Gastropoda; order Lepetellida; family Haliotidae; genus Haliotis; species Haliotis rufescens. Next base: position 19,680 of record NW_025963891.1, on the reverse strand, counting down.
GGGGAATGGTCACCTCCATCAATATCTGAAATGATATAATATACAGAACAACCCTGTAGAAAATACCTTGGAAAACCCCTAGCATTTGATAGTTCTAGCTGCAACTTTTGCAAGCACGTGTCAAATACCAGCGATTTAACCTCGGTTTCAATCAAATGTATTGAAGCATGCTGGAACTTGAGAGAGTTGAATTGCCTTCCAACTTCCCCCAGCATATCCTACTGCTAGTTCTCATTTTGTACCAGCACAGAACAGACGCAAGGGAAAGTCAAACAGACATGGCTTGGATTTTCTTCATGTGGAATACTCAGAAAGGTCGCCTTGATCAGTGACCATGTAAACCCCCAGCATGTGCAAGTGCTAGCCTTTCATCCAAGCATGCACAAAACAGATGCAGGACGCATACAGGGTCCATTTGCTTGCTGAGATTTCCAAACCTCTTTTTGCTACCATAACGGGAAATAGGATGAGTGTTACCGAGTAACCCCCAGCATACGCTAGTGCTAGTCATGTTTATCCAACAAGCACCAGGCACATGCAAGGAATCAAGTGGCATGCGTTCTGATTGGACTTCATTCTTCCTAGTTGTCTGTATTGCAATGGAAAGATACAACTGTCCATCAAACAAATGCATTCTAATAATATAGCCAACTCTCATGACAGAGAGGAGACGCTGACACGGCAATAAGCTGCACATGTCACTGCACGTTGAGTGGTGTCCTACTGCAAGATGATCGCCTGACAAAAGCTGTTGATTGGGCCTATTATCTTAGCATGATGGCGAAGGATTAGTGTCCGGCACAGTGAAAAATTACATACTATGCACACATTCAATCCACTTGGGGCTTTTCGTCATAGCAAACTGCAAAGCCATTCTATTTCCTTTTAGGGAGGAATCACTTAGTCCTCTTGGTATGTTTTGCAATAAACGTCATCTGCAAAGAAAAGAAGCTGGTTCCGGCTGATCTTTCCTCCTAGCATTTGCTAGTGCTAGCTGCTGCATCCGGCGAACACTATGCAGATACCAGGGGGAATGGCCACCTCCATCAATATCTGAAATGATATAATATACAGATCAACCTTGCAGAAAATACCTTGGAAAACCCCTAGCATTTGATAGTGCTAGCTGCAACTTTTGCAAGCACGTGTCAAATACCAGCGATTTAACCTCGGTTTCAATCAAATGTATTGAAGCATGCTGGAACTTGAGAGAGTTGAATTGCCTTCCAACTTCCCCCAGCATATTCTAGTGCTAGTTCTCATTTTGTACCAGCACAGAACAGACGCAAGGGAAAGTCAAACAGACATGGCTTGGATTTTCTTCATGTGGAATACTCAGAAAGGTCGCCTTGATCAGTGACCATGTAAACCCTAAGCATGTGCTGGTGCTAGCCTTTCATCCAAGCATGCACAAAACAGATGCAGGACGCATACAGAGTCCATTTGCTTGCTGAGATTTCCAAACCTCTTCTTGCTACCATTACGGGAAATAGGATGAGTGTTACCGAGTAACCCCCAGCATACGCTAGTGCTAGTCATGTTTATCCAACAAGCACCAGGCACATGCAAGGAATCAAGTGGCATGCGTTCTGATTGGACTTCATTCTTCCTAGTTGTCTGTATTGCAATGGAAAGATACAACTGTCCATCAAACAAATGCATTCTAATAATATAGCCAACTCTCATGACAGAGAGGAGACGCTGACACGGCAATAAGCTGCACATGTCACTGCACGTTGAGTGGTGTCCTACTGCAAGATGATCGCCTGACAAAAGCTGTTGATTGGGCCTATTATCTTAGGATGATGGCGAAGGATTAGTGTCCGGCACATTGAAAAATTACATACTGTGCACACATTCAATCCACTTGGGGCTTTTCGTCATAGCAAACTGCAAAGCCATACTATTTCCTTTTAGGGTGGAATCACTTAGTCCTCTTGATATGTTTTGCAATAAACGTCATCTGCAAAGAAAAGAAGCTGGTTCCGGCTGATCTTTCCTCCTAGCATTTGCTAGTGCTAGCTGCTGCATCCGGCCAACACTACGCAGATACCAGGGGGAATGGCCACCTCCATCAATATCTGAAATGATATAATATACAGATCAACCTTGCAGAAAATACCTTGGAAAACCCCTAGCATTTGATAGTGCTAGCTGCAACTTTTGCAAGCACGTGTCAAATACCAGCGATTTAACCTCGGTTTCAATCAAATTTATTGAAGCATGCTGGAACTTGAGAGAGTTGAATTGCCTTCCAACTTCCCCCAGCATATTCTAGTGCTAGTTCTCATTTTGTACCAGCACAGAACAGACGCAAGGGAAAGTCAAACAGACATGGCTTGGATTTTCTTCATGTGGAATACTCAGAAAGGTCGCCTTGATCAGTGACCATGTAAACCCTAAGCATGTGCTAGTGCTAGCCTTTCATCCAAGCATGCACAAAACAGATGCAGGACGCATACAGGGTCCATTTGCTTGCTGAGATTTCCAAACCTCTTTTTGCTACCATAACGGGAAATAGGATGAGTGTTACCGAGTAACCCCCAGCATACGCTAGTGCTAGTCATGTTTATCCAACAAGCACCAGGCACATGCAAGGAATCAAGTGGCATGAGTTCTGATTGGACTTCATTCTTCCTATGTTGTCTGTATTGCAATGGAAAGATACAACTGTCCATCAAACAAATGCATTCTAATAATATAGCCAACTCTCATGACAGAGAGGAGACGCTGACACGGCAATAAGCTGCACATGTCACTGCACGTTGAGTGGTGTCCTACTGCAAGATGATCGCCTGACAAAAGCTGTTGATTGGGCCTATTATCTTAGCATGATGGCGAAGGATTAGTGTCCGGCACATTGAAAAATTACATACTATGCACACATTCAATCCACTTGGGGCTTTTCGTCATAGCAAACTGCAAAGCCATTCTATTTCCTTTTAGTGAGGAATCACTTAGTCCTCTTGGTATGTTTTGCAATAAACGTCATCTGCAAAGAAAAGAAGCTGGTTCCGGCTGATCTTTCCTCCTAGCATTTGCTAGTGCTAGCTGCTGCATCCGGCCAACACTACGCAGATACCAGGGGGAATGGCCACCTCCATCAATATCTGAAATGATATAATATACAGATCAACCTTGCAGAAAATACCTTGGAAAACCCCTAGCATTTGATAGTGCTAGCTGCAACTTTTGCAAGCACGTGTCAAATACCAGCGATTTAACCTCGGTTTCAACCAAATGTATTGAAGCATGCTGGAACTTGAGAGAGTTGAATTGCCTTCCAACTTCCCCCAGCATATTCTAGTGCTAGTTCTCATTTTGTACCAGCACAGAACAGACGCAAGGGAAAGTCAAACAGACATGGCTTGGATTTTCTTCATGTGGAATACTCAGAAAGGTCGCCTTGATCAGTGACCATGTAAACCCTAAGCATGTGCTGGTGCTAGCCTTTCATCCAAGCATGCACAAAACAGATGCAGGACGCATACAGGGTCCATTTGCTTGCTGAGATTTCCAAACCTCTTCTTGCTACCATTACGGGAAATAGGATGAGTGTTACCGAGTAACCCCCAGCATACGCTAGTGCTAGTCATGTTTATCCAACAAGCACCAGGCACATGCAAGGAATCAAGTGGCATGCGTTCTGATTGGACTTCATTCTTCCTATGTTGTCTGTATTGCAATGGAAAGATACAACTGTCCATCAAACAAATGCATTCTAATAATATAGCCAACTCTCATGACAGAGAGGAGACGCTGACACGGCAATAAGCTGCACATGTCACTGCACGTTGAGTGGTGTCCTACTGCAAGATGATCGCCTGACAAAAGCTGTTGATTGGGCCTATTATCTTAGGATGATGGCGAAGGATTAGTGTCCGGCACAGTGAAAAATTACATACTGTGCACACATTCAATCCACTTGGGGCTTTTCGTCATAGCAAACTGCAAAGCCATACTATTTCCTTTTAGGGTGGAATCACTTAGTCCTCTTGGTATGTTTTGCAATAAACGTCATCTGCAAAGAAAAGAAGCTGGTTCCGGCTGATCTTTCCTCCTAGCATTTGCTAGTGCTAGCTGCTGCATCCGGCCAACACTACGCAGATACCAGGGGGAATGGCCACCTCCATCAATATCTGAAATGATATAATATACAGATCAACCTTGCAGAAAATACCTTGGAAAACCCCTAGCATTTGATAGTGCTAGCTGCAACTTTTGCAAGCACGTGTCAAATACCAGCAATTTAACCTCGGTTTCAATCAAATGTATTGAAGCATGCTGGAACTTGAGAGAGTTGAATTGCCTTCCAACTTCCCCCAGCATATTCTAGTGCTAGTTCTCATTTTGTACCAGCACAGAACAGACGCAAGGGAAAGTCAAACAGACATGGCTTGGATTTTCTTCATGTGGAATACTCAGAAAGGTCGCCTTGATCAGTGACCATGTAAACCCTAAGCATGTGCTAGTGCTAGCCTTTCATCCAAGCATGCACAAAACAGATGCAGGACGCATACAGGGTCCATTTGCTTGCTGAGATTTCCAAACCTCTTCTTGCTACCATAACGGGAAATAGGATGAGTGTTACCGAGTATCCCCCAGCATACGCTAGTGCTAGTCATGTTTATCCAACAAGCCCCAGGCACATGCAAGGAATCAAGTGGCATGCGTTCTGATTGGACTTCATTCTTCCTATGTTGTCTGTTTTGCAATTGAAACATACAACTGTCCATCAAACAAATGCATTCTAATAATATAGCCAACTCTCATGACAGAGAGGAGACGCTGACACGGCAATAAGCTGCACATGTCACTGCACGTTGAGTGGTGTCCTACTGCAAGATGATCGCCTGACAAAAGCTGTTGATTGGGCCTATTATCTTAGCATGATGGCGAAGGATTAGTGTCCGGCACATTGAAAAATTACATACTATGCACACATTCAATCCACTTGGGGCTTTTCGTCATAGCAAACTGCAAAGCCATTCTATTTCCTTTTAGGGAGGAATCACTTAGTCCTCTTGGTATGTTTTGCAATAAACGTCATCTGCAAAGAAAAGAAGCTGGTTCCGGCTGATCTTTCCTCCTAGCATTTGCTAGTGCTAGCTGCTGCATCCGGCCAACACTACGCAGATACCAGGGGGAATGGCCACCTCCATCAATATCTGAAATGATATAATATACAGATCAACCTTGCAGAAAATACCTTGGAAAACCCCTAGCATTTGATAGTGCTAGCTGCAACTTTTGCAAGCACGTGTCAAATACCAGCGATTTAACCTCGGTTTCAACCAAATGTATTGAAGCATGCTGGAACTTGAGAGAGTTGAATTGCCTTCCAACTTCCCCCAGCATATTCTAGTGCTAGTTCTCATTTTGTACCAGCACAGAACAGACGCAAGGGAAAGTCAAACAGACATGGCTTGGATTTTCTTCATGTGGAATACTCAGAAAGGTCGCCTTGATCAGTGACCATGTAAACCCTAAGCATGTGCTGGTGCTAGCCTTTCATCCAACCATGCACAAAACAGATGCAGGACGCATACAGGGTCCATTTGCTTGCTGAGATTTCCAAACCTCTTCTTGCTACCATTACGGGAAATAGGATGAGTGTTACCGAGTAACCCCCAGCATACGCTAGTGCTAGTCATGTTTATCCAACAAGCACCAGGCACATGCAAGGAATCAAGTGGCATGCGTTCTGATTGGACTTCATTCTTCCTATGTTGTCTGTATTGCAATGGAAAGATACAACTGTCCATCAAACAAATGCATTCTAATAATATAGCCAACTCTCATGACAGAGAGGAGACGCTGACACGGCAATAAGCTGCACATGTCACTGCACGTTGAGTGGTGTCCTACTGCAAGATGATCGCCTGACAAAAGCTGTTGATTGGGCCTATTATCTTAGGATGATGGCGAAGGATTAGTGTCCGGCACAGTGAAAAATTACATACTGTGCACACATTCAATCCACTTGGGGCTTTTCGTCATAGCAAACTGCAAAGCCATACTATTTCCTTTTAGGGTGGAATCACTTAGTCCTCTTGGTATGTTTTGCAATAAACGTCATCTGCAAAGAAAAGAAGCTGGTTCCGGCTGATCTTTCCTCCTAGCATTTGCTAGTGCTAGCTGCTGCATCCGGCCAACACTACGCAGATACCAGGGGGAATGGCCACCTCCATCAATATCTGAAATGATATAATATACAGATCAACCTTGCAGAAAATACCTTGGAAAACCCCTAGCATTTGATAGTGCTAGCTGCAACTTTTGCAAGCACGTGTCAAATACCAGCAATTTAACCTCGGTTTCAATCAAATGTATTGAAGCATGCTGGAACTTGAGAGAGTTGAATTGCCTTCCAACTTCCCCCAGCATATTCTAGTGCTAGTTCTCATTTTGTACCAGCACAGAACAGACGCAAGGGAAAGTCAAACAGACATGGCTTGGATTTTCTTCATGTGGAATACTCAGAAAGGTCGCCTTGATCAGTGACCATGTAAACCCTAAGCATGTGCTAGTGCTAGCCTTTCATCCAAGCATGCACAAAACAGATGCAGGACGCATACAGGGTCCATTTGCTTGCTGAGATTTCCAAACCTCTTCTTGCTACCATAACGGGAAATAGGATGAGTGTTACCGAGTATCCCCCAGCATACGCTAGTGCTAGTCATGTTTATCCAACAAGCCCCAGGCACATGCAAGGAATCAAGTGGCATGCGTTCTGATTGGACTTCATTCTTCCTATGTTGTCTGTTTTGCAATTGAAACATACAACTGTCCATCAAACAAATGCATTCTAATAATATAGCCAACTCTCATGACAGAGAGGAGACGCTGACACGGCAATAAGCTGCACATGTCACTGCACGTTGAGTGGTGTCCTACTGCAAGATGATCGCCTGACAAAAGCTGTTGATTGGGCCTATTATCTTAGCATGATGGCGAAGGATTAGTGTCCGGCACAGTGAAAAATTACATACTATGCACACATTCAATCCACTTGGGGCTTTTCGTCATAGCAAACTGCAAAACCATACTATTTCCTTTTAGGGTGGAATCACTTAGTCATCTTGGTATGTTTTGCAATAAACGTCATCTGAAAAGAAAAGAAGCTGGTTCCGGCTGATCTTTCCTCCTAGCATTTGCTAGTGCTAGCTGCTGCATCCGGCCAACACTACGCAGATACCAGGGGGAATGGCCACCTCCATCAATATCTGAAATGATATAATATACAGATCAACCTTGCAGAAAATACCTTGGAAAACCCCTAACATTTGATAGTGCTAGCTGCAACTTTTGCAAGCACGTGTCAAATACCAGCGATTTAACCTCGGTTTCAACCAAATGTATTGAAGCATGCTGGAACTTGAGAGAGTTGAATTGCCTTCCAACTTCCCCCAGCATATGCTAGTACTAGTTCTCATTTTGTACCAGCACAGAACAGACGCAAGGGAAAGTCAAACAGACATGGCTTGGATTTTCTTCATGTGGAATACTCAGAAAGGTCGCCTTGATCAGTGACCATGTAAACCCCCAGCATGTGCTAGTGCTAGCCTTTCATCGAAGCATGCACAAAACAGATGCAGGACGCATACAGGGTCCTCCAAACCTCTTCTTGCTACCATTACGGGAAATAGGATGAGTGTTACCGAGTAACCCCCAGCATACGCTAGTGCTAGTCATGTTTATCCAACAAGCACCAGGCACATGCAAGGAATCAAGTGGCATGCGTTCTGATTGGACTTCATTCTTCCTATGTTGTCTGTATTGCAATGGAAAGATACAACTGTCCATCAAACAAATGCATTCTAATAATATAGCCAACTCTCATGACAGAGAGGAGACGCTGACACGGCAATAAGCTGCACATGTCACTGCACGTTGAGTGGTGTCCTACTGCAAGATGATCGCCTGACAAAAGCTGTTGATTGGGCCTATTATCTTAGCATGATGGCGAAGGATTAGTGTCCGGCACATTGAAAAATTACATACTGTGCACACATTCAATCCACTTGGGGCTTTTCGTCATAGCAAACTGCAAAACCATACTATTTCCTTTTAGGGTGGAATCACTTAGTCCTCTTGGTATGTTTTGCAATAAACGTCATCTGCAAAGAAAAGAAGCTGGTTCCGGCTGATCTTTCCTCCTAGCATTTGCTAGTGCTAGCTGCTGCATCCGGCCAACACTACGCAGATACCAGGGGGAATGGTCACCTCCATCAATATCTGAAATGATATAATATACAGAACAACCTTGCAGAAAATACCTTGGAAAACCCCTAGCATTTGATAGTGCTAGCTGCAACTTTTGCAAGCACGTGTCAAATACCAGCGATTTAACCTCGGTTTCAACCAAATGTATTGAAGCATGCTGGAACTTGAGAGAGTTGAATTGCCTTCCAACTTCCCCCAGCATATGCTAGTACTAGTTCTCATTTTGTACCAGCACGGAACAGACGCAAGGGAAAGTCAAACAGACATGGCTTGGATTTTCTTCATGTGGAATACTCAGAAAGGTCGCCTTGATCAGTGACCATGTAAACCCCCAGCATGTGCTAGTGCTAGCCTTTCATCCAAGCATGCACAAAACAGATGCAGGACGCATACAGGGTCCATTTGCTTGCTGAGATTTCCAAACCTCTTCTTGCCACCATTACGGGAAATAGGATGAGTGTTACCGAGTAACCCCCAGCATACGCTAGTGCTAGTCATCTTCATCCAACAAGCACCAGGCACATGCAAGGAATCAAGTGGCATGCGTCCTGATTGGACTTCATTCTTCCTATGTTGTCTGTACTGCAATGGAAAGATACAACTGTCCATCAAACAAATGCATTCTAATAATATAGCCAACTCTCATGACAGAGAGGAGACGCTGACACGGCAATAAGCTGCACATGTCACTGCATGTTGAGTGGTGTCCTACTGCAAGATGATCGCCTGACAAAAGCTGTTGATTGGGCCTATTATCTTAGCATGATGGCGAAGGATTAGTGTCCGGCACAGTGAAAAATTACATACTGTGCACACATTCAATCCACTTGGGGCTTTTCGTCATAGCAAACTGCAAAACCATACTATTTCCTTTTAGGGTGGAATCACTTAGTCCTCTTGGTATGTTTTGCAATAAACGTCATCTGCAAAGAAAAGAAGCTGGTTCCGGCTGATCTTTCCTCCTAGCATTTGCTAGTGCTAGCTGCTGCATCCGACCAACACTACGCAGATACCAGGGGGAATGGCCACCTCCATCAATATCTGAAATGATATAATATACAGAACAACCTTGCAGAAAATACCTTGGAAAACCCCTAGCATTTGATAGTGCTAGCTGCAACTTTTGCAAGCACGTGTCAAATACCAGCGATTTAACCTCGGTTTCAACCAAATGTATTGAAGCATGCTGGAACTTGAGAGAGTTGAATTGCCTTCCAACTTCCCCCAGCATATGTTAGTGCTAGTTCTCATTTTGTACCAGCACAGAACAGACGCAAGGGAAAGTCAAACAGACATGGCTTGGAATTTCTTCATGTGGAATACTCAGAAAGGTCGCCTTGATCAGTGACCATGTAAACCCCCAGCATGTGCTAGTGCTAGCCTTTCATCGAAGCATGCACAAAACAGATGCAGGACGCATACAGGGTCCATTTGCTTGCTGAGATTTCCAAACCTCTTCTTGCTACCATTTCGGGAAATAGGATGAGTGTTACCGAGTAACCCCCAGCATACGCTAGTGCTAGTCATGTTTATCCCACAAGCCCCAGGCACATGCAAGGAATCAAGTGGCATGCGTCCTGATTGGACTTCATTCTTCCTATGTTGTCTGTATTGCAATGGAAAGATACAACTGTCCATCAAACAAATGCATTCTAATAATATAGCCAACTCTCATGACAGAGAGGAGACGCAGACACGGCAATAAGCTGCACATGTCACTGCACGTTGAGTGGTGTCCTACTGCAAGATGATCGCCTGACAAAAGCTGTTGATTGGGCCTATTATCTTAGCAAGATGGCGAAGGATTAGTGTCCGGCACAGTGAAAAATTACATACTGTGCACACATTCAATCCACTTGGGGCTTTTCGTCATAGCAAACTGCAAAACCATACTATTTCCTTTTAGGGTGGAATCACTGAGTCCTCTTGGTATGTTTTGCAATAAACGTCATCTGCAAAGAAAAGAAGCTGGTTCCGGCTGATCTTTCCTCCTAGCATTTGCTAGTGCTAGCTGCTGCATCCGGCCAACACTACGCAGATACCAGGGGGAATGGTCACCTCCATCAATATCTGAAATGATATAATATACAGAACAACCTTGCAGAAAATACCTTGGAAAACCCCTAGCATTTGATAGTGCTAGCTGCAACTTTTGCAAGCACGTGTCAAATACCAGCGATTTAACCTCGGTTTCAACCAAATGTATTGAAGCATGCTGGAACTTGAGAGAGTTGAATTGCCTTCCAACTTCCCCCAGCATATGCTAGTACTAGTTCTCATTTTGTACCAGCACAGAACAGACGCAAGGGAAAGTCAAACAGACATGGCTTGGATTTTCTTCATGTGGAATACTTAGAAAGGTCGCCTTGATCAGTGACAATGTAAACCCCCAGCTTGTGCTAGTGCTAGCCTTTCATCCAAGCATGCACAAAACAGATGCAGGACGCATACAGGGTCCATTTGCTTGCTGAGATTTCCAAACCTCTTCTTGCTACCATTACGGGAAATAGGATGAGTGTTACCGAGTAACCCCAAGCATACGCTAGTGCTAGTCATGTTTATCCAACAAGCACCAGGCACATGCAAGGAATCAAGTGGCATGCGTCCTGATTGGACTTCATTCTTCCTATGTTGTCTGTATTGCAATGGAAAGATACAACTGTCCATCAAACAAATGCATTCTAATAATATAGCCAACTCTCATGACAGAGAGGAGACGCTGACACGGCAATAAGCTGCACATGTCACTGCACGTTGAGTGGTGTCCTGCTGCAAGATGATCGCCTGACAAAAGCTGTTGATTGGGCCTATTATCTTAGCATGATGGCGAAGGATAGGGTCCGGCACAGTGAAAAATTACATACTGTGCACACATTCAATCCACTTGGGGCTTTTCGTCATAGCAAACTGCAAAACCATACTATTTCCTTTTAGGGTGGAATCACTTAGTCCTCTTGGTATGTTTTGCAATAAACGTCATCTGCAAAGAAAAGAAGCTGGTTCCGGCTGATCTTTCCTCCTAGCATTTGCTAGTGCTAGCTGCTGCATCCGGCCAACACTACGCAGATACCAGGGGGAATGGTCACCTCCATCAATATCTGAAATGATATAATATACAGAACAACCTTGCAGAAAATACCTTGGAAAACCCCTAGCATTTGATAGTGCTAGCTGCAACTTTTGCAAGCACGTGTCAAATACCAGCGATTTAACCTCGGTTTCAACCAAATGTATTGAAGCATGCTGGAACTTGAGAGAGTTGAATTGCCTTCCAACTTCCCCCAGCATATGCTAGTGCTAGTTCTCATTTTGTACCAGCACAGAACAGACGCAAGGGAAAGTCAAACAGACATGGCTTGGATTTTCTTCATGTGGAATACTCAGAAAGGTCGCCTTGATCAGTGACCATGTAAACCCCCAGCATGTGCTAGTGCTAGCCTTTCATCCAAGCATGCACAAAACAGATGCAGGACGCATACAGGGTCCATTTGCTTGTTGAGATTTCCAAACCTCTTCTTGCTACCATTACGGGAAAAAGGATGAGTGTTACTGAGTAACCCCCAGCATACGCTAGTGCTAGTCATGTTTATCCAACAAGCACCAGGCACATGCAAGGAATCAAGTGGCATGCGTTCTGATTGGACTTCATTCTTCCTATGTTGTCTGTATTGCAATGGAAAGATACAACTGTCCATCAAACAAATGCATTCTAATAATATAGCCAACTCTCATGACAGAGAGGAGACGCAGACACGGCAATAAGCTGCACATGTCACTGCACGTTGAGTGGTGTCCTACTGCAAGATGATCGCCTGACAAAAGCTGTTGATTGGGCCTATTATCTTAGCATGATGGCGAAGGATAGGGTCCGGCAAAGTGAAAAATGACATAATATGCACACATTCAATCCACTTGGGGCTTTTCGTCATAGCAAACTGCAAAACCATACTATTTCCTTTTAGGGTGGAATCACTGAGTCCTCTTGGTATGTATTTCAATAAACGTCATCTGCAAAGAAAAGAAGCTGGTTCCGGCTGATCTTTCCTCCTAGCATTTGCTAGTGCAAGCTGCTGCATCCGGCCAACACTACACAGATACCAGGGGGAATGGTCACCTCCATCAATATCTGAAATGATATAATATACAGAACAACCTTGCAGAAAATACCTTGGAAAACCCCTAGCATTTAATAGTGCTAGCTGCAACTTTTGCAAGCACGTGTCAAATACCAGCGATTTAACCTCGGTTTCAACCAAATGTATCTAAGCATGCTGGAACTTGAGAGAGTTGAATTGCCTTCCAACTTTCCCCAGCATATGCTAGTGCTAGTTCTCATTTTGTACCAGCACAGAACAGACGCAAGGGAAAGTCAAACAGACATGGCTTGGATTTTCTTCATGTGGAATACTCAGAAAGGTCGCCTTGATCAGTGACCATGTAAACCCCCAGCATGTGCTAGTGCTAGCCTTTCATCCAAGCATGCACAAAACAGATGCAGGACGCATACAGGGTCCATTTGCTTGCTGAGATTTCCAAACCTCTTCTTGCTACCATTACGGGAAATAGGATGAGTGTTACCGAGTAACCCCCAGCATACGCTGGTGCTAGTCATCTTTATCCAACAAGCACCAGGCACATACAAGGAATCAAGTGGCATGCGTCCTGATTGGACTTCATTCTTCCTATGTTGTCTGTATTGCAATGGAAAGATACAACTGTCCATCAAACAAATGCATTCTAATAATATAGCCAACTCTCATGACAGAGAGGAGACGCTGACACGGCAATAAGCTGCACATGTCACTGCACGTTGAGTGGTGTCCTACTGCAAGATGATCGCCTGACAAAAGCTGTTGATTGGGCCTATTATCTTAGCATGATGGCGAAGGTTTAGTGTCCGGCACAGTGAAAAATGACATAATATGCACACATTCAATCCACTTGGGGCTTTTTGTCATAGCAAACTGCAAAACCATACTATTTCCTTTTAGGGTGGAATCACTAAGTCCTCTTGGTATGTTTTGCAATAAACGTCATCTGCAAAGAAAAGAAGCTGGTTCCGGCTGATCTTTCCTCCTAGCATTTGCTAGTGCTAGCTGCTGCATCCGGCCAACACTACGCAGATACCAGGGGGAATGGCCACCTCCATCAATATCTGAAATGATATAATATACAGAACAACCTTGCAGAAAATACCTTGGAAAACACTAGCATTTGATAGTGCTAGCTGCAACTTTTGCAAGCACGTGTCTAATACCAGCGATTTAACCTCGGTTTCAACCAAATGTATTGAAGCATGCTGGAACTTGAGAGAGTTGAATTGCCTTCCAACTTCCCCCAGCATATGCTAGTGCTAGTTCTCATTTTGTACCAGCACAGAACAGACGCAAGGGAAAGTCAAACAGACATGGCTTGGATTTTCTTCATGTGGAATACTCAGAAAGGTCGCCTTGATCAGTGACCATGTAAACCCCCAGCATGTGCTAGTGCTAGCCTTTCATCCAAGCATGCACAAAACAGATGCAGGACGCATACAGGGTCCATTTGCTTGCTGAGATTTCCAAACCTCTTCTTGCTACCATTACGGGAAATAGGATGAGTGTTACCGAGTAACCCCCAGCACACGCTAGTGCTAGTCATGTTTATCCAACAAGCACCAGGCACATGCAAGGAATCAAGTGGCATGCGTTCTGATTGGACTTCATTCTTCCTATGTTGTCTGTATTGCAATGGAAAGATACAACTGTCCATCAAACAAATGCATTCTAATAATATAGCCAACTCTCATGACAGAGAGGAGACGCTGACACGGCAATAAGCTGCACATGTCACTGCACGTTGAGTGGTGTCCTACTGCAAGATGATCGCCTGACAAAAGCTGTTGATTGGGCCTATTATCTTAGCATGATGGCGAAGGATAGGGTCCGGCAAAGTGAAAAATTACATACTGTGCACACATTCAATCCACTTGGGGCTTTTCGTCATAGCAAACTGCAAAACCATACTATTTCCTTTTAGGGTGGAATCACTGAGTCCTCTTGGTATGTATTTCAATAAACGTCATCTGCAAAGAAAAGAAGCTGGTTCCGGCTGATCTTTCCTCCTAGCATTTGCTAGTGCAAGCTGCTGCATCCGGCCAACACTACACAGATACCAGGGGGAATGGTCACCTCCATCAATATCTGAAATGATATAATATACAGAACAACCTTGCAGAAAATACCTTGGAAAACCCCTAGCATTTGATAGTGCTAGCTGCAACTTTTGCAAGCACGTGTCAAATACCAGCGATTTAACCTCGGTTTCAACCAAATGTATTGAAGCATGCTGGAACTTGAGAGAGTTGAATTGCCTTCCAACTTTCCCCAGCATATGCTAGTGCTAGTTCTCATTTTGTACCAGCACAGAACAGACGCAAGGGAAAGTCAAACAGACATGGCTTCGATTTTCTTCATGTGGAATACTCAGAAAGGTCGCCTTGATCAGTGACCATGTAAACCCCCAGCATGTGCTAGTGCTAGCCTTTCATCCAAGCATGCACAAAACAGATGCAGGACGCATACAGGGTCCATTTGCTTGCTGAGATTTCCAAACCTCTTCTTGCTACCATTACGGGAAATAGGATGAGTGTTACCGAGTAACCCCCAGCATACGCTAGTGCTAGTCATGTTTATCCAACAAGCACCAGATCTAGACACATACAAGGAATCAAGTGGCATGCGTTCTGATTGAACTTCATTCTTCCTATGTTGTCTGTATTGCAATGGAAAGATACAACTGTCCATCAAACAAATGCATTCGAATAATATAGCCAACTCTCATGACAGAGAGGAGACGCTGACACGGCAATAAGCTGCACATGTCACTGCACGTTGAGTGGTGTCCTACTGCAAGATGATCGCCTGACAAAAGCTGTTGATTGGGCCTATTATCTTAGCATGATGGCGAAGGATAGGGTCCGGCACAGTGAAAAATTACATACTGTGCACACATTCAATCCACTTGGGGCTTTTCGTCATAGCAAACTGCAAAACCATACTATTTCCTTTTAGGGTGGAATCACTGAGTCCTCTTGGTATGTTTTGCAATAAACGTCATCTGCAAAGAAAAGAAGCTGGTTCCGGCTGATCTTTCCTCCTAGCATTTGCTAGTGCTAGCTGCTGCATCCGGCCAACACTACGCAGAAACCAGGGGGAATGGCCACCTCCATCAATATCTGAAATGATATAATATACAGAACAACCTTGCAGAAAATACCTTGGAAAACCCCTAGCATTTGATAGTGCTAGCTGCAACTTTTGCAAGCACGTGTCAAATACCAGCGATTTAACCTCGGTTTCAACCAAATGTATCTAAGCATGCTGGAACTTGAGAGAGTTGAATTGCCTTCCAACTTCCCCCAGCATATGCTAGTGCTAGTTCTCATTTTGTACCAGCACAGAACAGACGCAAGGGAAAGTCAAACAGACATGGCTTGGATTTTCTTCATGTGGAATACTCAGAAAGGTCGCCTTGATCAGTGACCATGTAAACCCCCAGCATGTGCTAGTGCTAGCCTTTCATCCAAGCATGCACAAAACAGATGCAGGACGCATACAGGGTCCATTTGCTTGCTGAGATTTCCAAACCTCTTCTTGCTACCATTACGGGAAATAGGATGAGTGTTACCGAGTAACCCCCAGCATACGCTGGTGCTAGTCATGTTTATCCAACAAGCACCAGGCACATACAAGGAATCAAGTGGCATGCGTCCTGATTGGACTTCATTCTTCCTATGTTGTCTGTATTGCAATGGAAAGATACAACTGTCCATCAAACAAATGCATTCTAATAATATAGCCAACTCTCATGACAGAGAGGAGACGCTGACACGGCAATAAGCTGCACATGTCACTGCACGTTGAGTGGTGTCCTACTGCAAGATGATCGCCTGACAAAAGCTGTTGATTGGGCCTATTATCTTAGCATGATGGCGAAGGATTAGTGTCCGGCACAGTGAAAAATTACATAATATGCACACATTCAATCCACTTGGGGCTTTTCGTCATAGCAAACTGCAAAACCATACTCTTTCCTTTTAGAGTGGAATCACTAAGTCCTCTTGGTATGTTTTGCAATAAACGTCATCTGCAAAGAAAAGAAGCTGGTTCCGGCTGATCTTTCCTCCTAGCATTTGCTAGTGCTAGCTGCTGCATCCGACCAACACTACGCAGATACCAGGGGGAATTGCCACCTCCATCAATATCTGAAATGATATAATATACAGAACAACCTTAAAGAAAATACCTTGGAAAACCCCTAGCATTTGATAGTGCTAGCTGCAACTTTTGCAAGCACGTGTCTAATACCAGCGATTTAACCTCGGTTTCAACCAAATGTATTGAAGCATGCTGGAACTTGAGAGAGTTGAATTGCCTTCCAACTTCCCCCAGCATATGCTAGTGCTAGTTCTCATTTTGTACCAGCACAGAACAGACGCAAGGGAAAGTCAAACAGACATGGCTTGGATTTTCTTCATGTGGAATTCTCAGAAAGGTCGCCTTGACCAGTGACCATGTAAACCCCCAGCATGTGCTAGTGCTAGCCTTTCAGCCAAGCATGCACAAAACAGATGCAGGACGCATACAGGGTCCATTTGCTTGCTGAGATTTCCAAACCTCTTCTTGCTACCATTACGGGAAATAGGATGAGTGTTACCGAGTAACCCCCAGCATACGCTAGTGCTAGTCATGTTTATCCAACAAGCACCAGGCACATGCAAGGAATCAAGTGGCATGCGTTCTGATTGGACTTCATTCTTCCTATGTTGTCTGTATTGCAATGGAAAGATACAACTGTCCATCAAACAAATGCATTCTAATAATTTAGCCAACTCTCATGACAGAGAGGAGACGCTGACACGGCAATAAGCTGCACATGTCACTGCACGTTGAGTGGTGTCCTACTGCAAGATGATCGCCTGACAAAAGCTGTTGATTGGGCCTATTATCTTAGCAATGATTGCGAAGGATAGGGTCCGGCAAAGTGAAAAATTACATACTGTGCACACATTCAATCCACTTGGGGCTTTTCGTCATAGCAAACTGCAAAACCATACTAATTCCTTTTAGGGTGGAATCACTTAGTCCTTTTGGTATGTTTTGCAATAAACGTCATCTGCAAAGAAAAGAAGCTGGTTCCGGCTGATCTTTCCTCCTAGCATTTGCTAGTGCTAGCTGCTGCATCCGACCAACACTACGGAGATACCAGGGGGAATGGCCACCTCCATCAATATCTGAAATGATATAATATACAGAACAACCTTGCAGAAAATACCTTGGAAAACCCCTAGCATTTGATAGTGCTAGCTGCAACTTTTGCAAGCACGTGTCAAATACCAGCGATTTAACCTCGGTTTCAACCAAATGTATTGAAGCATGCTGGAACTTGAGAGAGTTGAATTGCCTTCCAACTTTCCCCAGCATATGCTAGTGCTAGTTCTCATTTTGTACCAGCACAGAACAGACGCAAGGGAAAGTCAAACAGACATGGCTTGGATTTTCTTCATGTGGAATACTCAGAAAGGTCGCCTTGATCAGTGACCATGTAAACCCCCAGCATGTGCTAGTGCTAGCCTTTCATCCAAGCATGCACAAAACAGATGCAGGACGCATACAGGGTCCATTTGCTTGCTGAGATTTCCAAACCTCTTCTTGCTACCATTACGGGAAATAGGATGAGTGTTACCGAGTAACCCCCAGCATACGCTAGTGCTAGTCATGTTTATCCAACAAGCACCAGATCTAGACACATACAAGGAATCAAGTGGCATGCGTTCTGATTGAACTTCATTCTTCCTATGTTGTCTGTATTGCAATGGAAAGATACAACTGTCCATCAAACAAATGCATTCGAATAATATAGCCAACTCTCATGACAGAGAGGAGACGCTGACACGGCAATAAGCTGCACATGTCACTGCACGTTGAGTGGTGTCCTACTGCAAGATGATCGCCTGACAAAAGCTGTTGATTGGGCCTATTATCTTAGCATGATGGCGAAGGATAGGGTCCGGCACAGTGAAAAATTACATACTGTGCACACATTCAATCCACTTGGGGCTTTTCGTCATAGCAAACTGCAAAACCATACTATTTCCTTTTAGGGTGGAATCACTGAGTCCTCTTGGTATGTTTTGCAATAAACGTCATCTGCAAAGAAAAGAAGCTGGTTCCGGCTGATCTTTCCTCCTAGCATTTGCTAGTGCTAGCTGCTGCATCCGGCCAACACTACGCAGAAACCAGGGGGAATGGCCACCTCCATCAATATCTGAAATGATATAATATACAGAACAACCTTGCAGAAAATACCTTGGAAAACCCCTAGCATTTGATAGTGCTAGCTGCAACTTTTGCAAGCACGTGTCAAATACCAGCGATTTAACCTCGGTTTCAACCACATGTATCTAAGCATGCTGGAACTTGAGAGAGTTGAATTGCCTTCCAACTTCCCCCAGCATATGCTAGTGCTAGTTCTCATTTTGTACCAGCACAGAACAGACGCAAGGGAAAGTCAAACAGACATGGCTTGGATTTTCTTCATGTGGAATACTCAGAAAGGTCGCCTTGATCAGTGACCATGTAAACCCCCAGCATGTGCTAGTGCTAGCCTTTCATCCAAGCATGCACAAAACAGATGCAGGACGCATACAGGGTCCATTTGCTTGCTGAGATTTCCAAACCTCTTCTTGCTACCATTACGGGAAATAGGATGAGTGTTACCGAGTAACCCCCAGCATACGCTGGTGCTAGTCATGTTTATCCAACAAGCACCAGGCACATACAAGGAATCAAGTGGCATGCGTCCTGATTGGACTTCATTCTTCCTATGTTGTCTGTATTGCAATGGAAAGATACAACTGTCCATCAAACAAATGCATTCTAATAATATAGCCAACTCTCATGACAGAGAGGAGACGCTGACACGGCAATAAGCTGCACATGTCACTGCACGTTGAGTGGTGTCCTACTGCAAGATGATCGCCTGACAAAAGCTGTTGATTGGGCCTATTATCTTAGCATGATGGCGAAGGATTAGTGTCCGGCACAGTGAAAAATTACATAATATGCACACATTCAATCCACTTGGGGCTTTTCGTCATAGCAAACTGCAAAACCATACTCTTTCCTTTTAGAGTGGAATCACTAAGTCCTCTTGGTATGTTTTGCAATAAACGTCATCTGCAAAGAAAAGAAGCTGGTTCCGGCTGATCTTTCCTCCTAGCATTTGCTAGTGCTAGCTGCTGCATCCGACCAACACTACGCAGATACCAGGGGGAATTGCCACCTCCATCAATATCTGAAATGATATAATATACAGAACAACCTTGCAGAAAATACCTTGGAAAACCCCTAGCATTTGATAGTGCTAGCTGCAACTTTTGCAAGCACGTGTCTAATACCAGCGATTTAACCT